>NW_028277178.1:3597500-4797500 GCF_051122295.1 Plectrocnemia conspersa | reverse complement strand
GAAATGATGACAAAAATACGTTTTAGAGGAGCAGCGAGAATGATTCGCAACCCTTTAAAATATAATCAAGCCTAGCAGAACGCTCCGTCTTCAAAGCCGTATTTAATATATGAGCACTCAGTGCTTCCTTGAAGGTCAATACTGAAGACTAAGTACAAGAAGAAGGAAGTAAAATTATTTTAATAAATATATAATTATTACTTAAAAATCGTTTTTTGAGTCTCATGCTTATTTATTGCACCTGCATTAAATTTTACATGTTATTTAACATATCAATAGTAACATTTTCATGTAACTATTTTATTTTGTCAAAACAACATGATTTCTAATTATTGTTAATATATTTTTATTACCATATAGACAGACATGTCATGATGGGAAATTAAATAGTTGAAAAAGTGGTCAATTTATCGATTAGTGTCGATGTCCAAAAACGTCGTCAACTTTAAGCAATATAAACACAATTATGTATTTAAATATACTATAAAAAGCATTCGACTAGAACATTACAGGCGCTATTTATTGTTTTGCCAAACATATATTAACACTAAAAAGAATGTCCAGCACGATATCTGATAACGTATCCATATGCTTAACAAACCGTGGCCATAATAATAATCGTTTGCATGCCTAATCACGTCAAATATTATGAATATACAGTATATTCAAAAATTAAATTAACGTACGTAAAAACATAAAAAAGTTGTATTCAAAGAACTTAACTTATAATACACATGATTTTTAATATGAAAAATAAAGGGTTTCTCGTTTGACCCAAAGACGTTTTGAGAAATTCAACGCAATTTACATATTTACATACATAATATAATACGACATATAGTACTATGAATAAAACCTGTTGAGATGCTTTAATATTACGTCTGATTTCACTGCTTTATCATCTAATTTATTTTAAATTTTTATTACCTAATTTTAATCATTCTAAATAAATTATAAATACATATTTATTAAACATACAAACGTAATAAAATTTAAATTATTCCATATTTGATTTTTGATGATATTTTTCTTATATTATGAATTATTTATCTTAGATGAATCGACAACCAAATAGATCGTTAAACTTTCTCTGACAAATTCCAAGGATAGATCCTTGTATGAATGACATTATTCGTTCGTGTTTATTATCAAAACATCTGATATTGTCTCAAAACGCGACGGGTGACATATAGAATTACTAGACTATGAAATTTAATGGTGCTAAATAAATAAAATTTATGAACTGTTAGAAAAATTAATATGACTTCTTATTTAAATATCAATAAAAATATTTTTATTGCATATTTTATACGAATATGACCCTTGAATATGACAAATAAATACATAAATACGTCTACGGGTGGCCATCTTAAATTCTACGCAAAAATATTTTATTTTTTTATATATATAAAGACACAACAAACAGTTTTTGTTAATATATGAGTGTCAATTTTAGCTTAAAATATTGTTAAATATGTATAAAATAAAAATAAATTATTTTAACAAGTTTTATAAATTTTAAATATATGCAATATTTTTATGATCATAAATATGATTGACTAATGAATATTGCACATATGATTTTCAATATAATTTAATATATTATATTATTATAAAAATAACTATTTGCAAATATCTGCATATTTTTTTCTTTAAAGTATGTAATAAATAGTACATAGTATGTGATTAAAAAAACATATTTTAAAATTTTTGCCACACAAATGAGATACTAAAATAATAATTTATTTGCATTTTACAAATAGAAAAAAATAGGATTCATATGAGAAGCAACTTCAGGTTCTTAATGTATTAATCATATCACTGATTTCAAACAATAGTTAAAATAAGGCAATATAATGCCAAAGTGAATGATGATATTTTATTAAATATCTCATCTTTGATAGTAACTATGTTTTTATTATATAATTACAATTAGTGTTTCCTCTATTTCTTTAAAAAAAAGTATTTCTTAAAAATTTGATATTTAAGAAAAACACTAAATTGAAAATTTAGCTTTTATTAATAAAGATTAAATTTACACGAATATTTTAAATATTATAAATATTACCATTGCGTAAAAAAGGATGTGTGAAAATATGCATTTTTACTTGGAAGCTTTTAATAGAGGTCGAAAGTAATTGAACGGCAAAAAAATGTTTGCAATTTTCTCAACGACTCCAGTCGACCTTATCTTTGCTTTGATAATTTAAAAACTACATACATTAGTTATCAGATAAGATAAAACCGCTCTGCGTGGGATTCGTGAGACTGCAAAAATGTATGGGGGCTTTTCACAAAATCAGCAAATTTAAATCTCGTTTTTTCAATAATCCTAAAAAGCATTTTTTCTTCTTCTTGCTCAGAATATAAAAAATGTAAAGTAGCAGCAGTTCTTATTGACAATTTAATCTATGTAATCAATCGATAATAGATCGATCCGTTTTAGTCCTTCGATTATTTTAAAAAAAATAAAGATCATTCATAAATTTAAAAAAAAATCTTATTTCTTCACAGAGAAATAAAATAACATCCAGAATGCCTATTTAAAATAATATTTTTATTAAGACTCTAATATATTTATAATAAAATAATAAGCAATTAGAAAATCATTATTATAATAACAGTAGGTAAATAATTAATAATTGTATACTTTTTTTTAATATAATGAATCTTTAAGTATTTTATTACTACTAAAATTCAATATTTTAATGATCAACTACTTATATACTTTCACCGATTATAATAAATTATATTAGATATAATAAAATATACACTGAGGAAAGAATATAAATCATTTGTATTTTGTGCGCATGTGCTTCATAAAAAAAGTAATCGGGTTTGTCACACTACCGATCGTTTAAGTCTTCTAAGAGATTTTTTTAGCACGCCGGCACTTCTTTTGATTCATTAACCGTTGACATATTATATTTTTTGCTCTTTTGGTGAGATTTATTTTGCAGTGGCGCTTAACATTTTAAATCTTAAGTAAGGATTAAAATTACATTTAATAATGATGAAAACACTTAGTTCTGGAATATATTTGATGATTTTGAAAAAGTCTTCGACAACGTTTGTTATGAGTTATTAGTTATTTGAGCGATCGTAGAAATTTCTTATTAAATGGTCTACGATTTCGGGTGTTCTTCAAGGGTCTAAATTGGGAGCTTATTTAACGTTATAAATACTGCAGTTACAAACTCCAGATTTTTTAAATATAAATGATTTAAAATTGTTCAGATGAATTCGATATGCTGCGGACTCTTTCTGGGGAGATGGGCTTCCAGCAATCATATGTTATTTAGTGTCAAAATGGCATGTTATGAGTTTTTTCCCAATCTTATTGACTAATTAAATATTTTTATAATATTGGTGAAATCGTTCTGGCTAGAAAAACTTCCATTAAAAATCTCGGAATAAATTTTAAGAGCAAATGCGGGTTTTTTGAGTTGTATAAATCTAAACATTTTTTAAGTTATTGAAAAGTGCTGCTTACAACTACTATTCGTGAGGAATTCAAGTTTTGGGTTCCGGAAAGTCTTCGGAGTCACGTTCACGTCTGGAAAGTGAGTCGCGATTGCGTCCTCTTCTGCTGTTTGTTAAAGACAGAACGTCCGCACTAACAAACTCACCTATTGGTATTAGCATATATCTCTTTAATATGCCAGTTTTATATATTTCTCCATTTATGTTAACTACGAGTAGCTGGTCTAGTTTGTATCATTGCATTCCAATACTCTATATTATGTTTTATTTTTTGACTATCGTAATGCATTTAGGTAAACTATTAAGTCACTATCGTCTTACTTTAAATAAATAAATAATCTTACAAAGGCAAAAATCATAAGATAATGCAGCTAGCTAATATTGGTAATCGCCAACCATTAAAGTCTAATATTGAATGGGCGCTATCTCGTAAGGATTCTCGACGAGGCGTTCTCGTCTCGTTACATGCCTTATCTTCGGTTTCTATTCACTTGTCCCGGCTCCTGAGGAGTTCCTCGCACTCTGGCTAATGAGTCAATCGGGTGCCTGACACTTGAAGCTCGCAAACCTGTTCCTGAGAGTGCACTATCTCGCGCCATCGATCAGCCGGCCATACGTCACCACAGTAGCGCTCACAAAATAACAAACTTAATTGACCAATCAATTCGCTTTAATATATAGCCGCACTCGAACTGGAACCATAAACAAGTCCTTCGGAGATACATATGCCTCGAATCCGTTCGAATTTATCAAATATACGTTGACTCCACCGGAGATAAGGGACGTATTAAAATCGCCAATAAATTCGTCGAAAGATAATCGAAGCATGCTTTGAGAAAAATACAAAATAATATGAAATAAATAAATTTGCTTTTTTAAGATTGCTTATTTCAAATATTTGTTTAAGTTATTCAGTTAATGGTTTGTAAAATGATGACGCTTGATTAAAATAACAGTTTTATTTTATTTTTTTTCATTTGCGCTAAAAGAGAATCTGATTATGAGATTCCTCTTCAAGTTTCTTAGACAATTATTAAAATAGTGTTTTACTCGAAAAATATTTATTTTTACGAAAAACAGAACTTTGCGGGTCTGCCTAAATCTCAAAAATATAAGCATAAGACCCCTACAGATGGAAGATGGCAAAAAAGTTGAAACGCTTGTCCAAATTTGGAAAACAAATAAGAAAAAAGGTTTCAGAATAATATCTACTTTTCATAACAGTGAGATAATAGACACGGGAAAAAACAGAACGACCGGTCTTAAAATATTTAAGCTTCAATGTATAATGGACTGTAAAAAACTTCGTTTAGTTTTAAAATTAGTTTCGAATCGAGACCAAATATTTCGAAAATTAATAAAATAAACAAAAAATTATTTATTCCATTGTTTTTCGATTAATATTTTTTTGTTTTTTTCAATGCGCGTTGTTTTATTCGATCAGTGTCGATTACAAATTGAATCGTAATAGTAAAATTAAATTTAAAGATTTTCTTTTGAGTGAGGCTAAAGATGGATACAGAATTCAATGAAATCTATCGATCGTGGAAACAAATCTTTCCGTGCCCGTGCTGTCGATCCACTAGAAAGGCTTTCGGATAAGCTTAAAAACCATCAGCCAATAAAAATAAAAAGTGAGTGAGTGAGTGAGTGAAAATAGTATCGTGTTTGTTCTGCACATTGAATAAAGAAAGATAAAGCATACATGTGCAGAAGTTGTGAAATTTCCTTTCGTGTTAACGAATGTTTTTATAGCAAAATATATTGCAATAGATAAAAAAGTGTTAATAATAAAAATAAATATAAATAGTGATATAGTGTGGTTAATTAGTGTAATGGTGAAAATAAAAGTGTCCGAGATAGTTGTAAGCAGAAAGAGGACGCCGAAAAATTTGGTGAGTGCAAATAATATTATATTATAAACGGATATTTTTAATAAATCGTGTATAGAAAAAAATTATAGAAGCATTTAAACATACATATTATTAAATTATAAATAATTGGTTTGTAACCAATGCAACTATTTTCAATTTATACAAAATATTAGGAATGAAAAATACATATCTTTTCGTTCATGATTTTATTCCTCAGAGATTCTTTTGAGTGCAATAATATTTTTTCCAATTATATTGCAATAAACTAATACGGAAATAATTTATCCAAATTGTAGCTTTTTCTCTTGGTATCTTTATCTGTGTATCATTGTAGTCTTAATGGATGATATTTTTTGGAAGTTCTTTTATTACTGTGTTAGCTAATTTGTCTATGTATATATACCGTTACGATTTTACTATTAAATTTTACAATCACATACAGAATTTTAGGTTAAATAAACTTTGTTAATTGAGGTACTATTAACCGGGATGTTTTGATTTCTTTTGATTAAAATGGTTTTATGTTTACCTAGCCAAACAGTTTGACCTTTAATTTAAAAAAAAAATGTCTTATTGCATATGTTATTTTGAAAAAGTTAGCTTTAATTAAAAAAATAAACTTAATATTAAAATAAATTCAGTAAGCATATTAAATTAATGCTGATTTGTATATTTTTATGAATAATAAAAATGTAACATTGAATAATGTTTAAGCATTTTTAAAATGGCTAAATTAAATACATGATATTTTAAGATTTAGTCTTTTCCGGGCAAATCAAATAATAAGTGTAATTAAACATACAAATAAAGTTTTTCTTATTTTATCCTTATGGCGAAATCAAAAATTTGCAATATTATATACTTATCTAATAAATAGTTTTGTTTATTTAGGAAAATCTCATAACTAATCATAAATTAACAAATTATGGGAAGGACAGTAAACTGTATTTATGTTATTTGTTATAAAGTATAATATTTTATATTTTTCATATTATTTGTTATTTTAAATATATTAAATAAAGTAACAGTAAACAGTCGTTTTTTAACACATGTAGGGGTGTTTATATTTTCATCAATGATATATTTTAATAAACGAAAAAGCATGTACGTTATTTATTAAAAAAAATATTTTCTGCATCCACAAAAAATAGATGCAGCAAATATGTTTTTATATATTTTAAAATTTTGAGTGACTCTTTTTTAATTGCACTGCAAAATAAAGTTTTAATATTGAGTTCTTTATAATAAAATTTTCACGTTTATTGTAGTAGTTTAGCACACAAGTGATATGTTGAACGCTTGATATTTCAGGTCTCTTTCTTTCTCTTTTGAAATAACTGAAAACACGTGGGAAGTGATACTTACTGCTCTCAACGAGTATACCAACTTGTATTTAAATATTACGTACATGTGTATATCAATATGAACGTAAAACTTTTTTAATCCCTTATTTGAGGTCGTCGTTTAGCATTCATCGATTTTTAAACGCTTTTAAAGTCTCGTCGAAATTACTGTTCGACCGTGAAAAATTCGCATTATCTTGATGTTTATTAAAGGTGTATATTGCATTTTTTGAATATATCTGAATATAGCACGTATGGGCATACGTCATCGCACCATCTGTTTTATATTTCAGTGGTTATCTCTGATCGGATTGCGTGTTGGATGGATTTTCCTGACCTATCTGAGTAGATTTGGGTCACGATTCCGGATGTTGGTGCTATTCTACCAATTTCCGTTTTGGGTAACCATCTCGTGGGTATACATACTTTTCAAAAGTTGATCGAGAGTGCACTGTTACGGTGAGTACGAACCTCGAGAGAGGTCAACAAATGAACCTGTCCGTGGCTTGCGCTCAAGCCTCCGCGGCAGGTATTCTCAACCACAACAATAAATATGTGACCTTTGAAAATATGCAAATTTTCTCTTTGCTAAAATTAGTTAAAGTGTGTTGCTTGCTCGAGCAAAAGTCCTTTGGCGAGGATAAATATTTGCACAAGACTTGTATGTATTGTCAATGCAGCTGCTCGACTTGTTTAAAAATAGTTAGTATACGCATATACCTGTATGTTTTATTTTAATGTTGCTTAGGGTTAAGATTTAACAAAAATTAATATGTGATTATTAGCTATATTTTGCGTCTATTTATTTTATATCCAAATTCCTAGTAAACACAATGATACTATTTGATTACATTTATCCCAGGTAGTTGAAGTATGGAGTAGTGTGAATTAACTTTTTTCATTTTTTTTTGGTAATTACTCCAAATTATATTTGTATGCTAGGATTTTACTTAAAACTTAGCGCCCTACGTAAAAAACCAATTGGTAAAAATACAACAAGAAGTTAAATTAATAAATATATTTGCTATTTATTTTCTATCTTTTATTTAGGAATATTTTTATATGTTTATTGAGTCTACAATAGACCTAAAATTTAAATTTTACCATATATGGGGTAATTTTTTTCAGTAAATAATGCTAGTTTGACAGATTTACTGATTTCATGATCTGATATTAAAATATAATTAATTAATTCATCAGCAAACAAATCTTCGATAGCATATATTTAAGTCTGCAAACTCTTCTCCTACCAATGATTTTGCCAAAATATTAATTTGAGAAAATTCATTATTTCTGGATGTAAACAATTTATTTTGCAACCATTTCTACTTCCATATCTAAAAAAATATTTAAAAAAAATACAGTTTTCTTGACCGCGTTAAAGTGAACCGCGTGAATTGGGGAATAGGTGTAATATGTATTTTTCTATCATTATTTATTCCTATTTGAAATACTTTTTATGTAATCTATTAAATAAGCGAACTTTAAAGTTATATATTTAAAGTTTTTTATTATAAAATATATTTTTTACTTTCAATTAAAGATTGCAATCTAAATTTTTTAATATTCGAATACCGAATGTACTCGACCGTTAATTCGATGCTAGAATATTTGTCAAAGTATTCGTTCATATTTTAATTTTTAGATAAATATTATATTAACTTTAAAAGCATATTTTAACAACGCAGGTTATGAAAATGTGTTATTATTTTATATATTATTTTTATCCCCCGATTTACCACTGCCGGTGCATTTTTTGTTTTTATAACTATAACTTCTTATTTGTATATTATTTATGTCATATACATAACACATACAATCTGACAAACGGCTTTTCGCAATATTCAAAACTAAAAAAACACTTTTTAATTGCCGAAATTCCAGAAAATACTAATATTTACGATTTAATATTATGTTAAATATTAGGTGAAAATAGTACTATTATTATAAAGGCAGTAGGCGTAAACAAACTAGAACGGAAAAGAACCACAACATATTATTCTATAACTAGTAAATACTTTTAATATGCTTCCAAAAATGCAGACAAAAACGCAGACAGCACTTTCTGTCTTGATATATTGAAAAAAATTAAATTTAAGTGTTTTTTTTCTGTAATTGTAAATTAAAATTCTTTGCCGGAGTTACAAATAGTAACTTTATCGATGGAAAAACATTTAAGAAATTAAAAATATTATCTTATAAACTGTAAATAAATTTTCAACCATAAGCAAAGATTATAACAAAAAAATCCAGAAAAATTGAATGACACTAAAAATTACATTAACCGAAATTTAAATATTTTTCACAGCAGTTTATTAAAAGGAGACTAAGAATTGAATTTTTTTTAATTTATGTAAATCTGAGAAATGATACATTTCATGGATTTTTTAATTTATATATTAAAATAAATTTTCTTTGTATTTTTTTATAATATGGAACTGTGTATTTAACTGTATTTATGTTTGTTTTTTAAAACAAGTATATATACAAATGTATATACGAATATATTATAATATTTTATTATTTACTATTCAATATTCGAATATTTTAAGCCTTGATTTATAACACATTATGATAATAAACCCACATTAACAGTAATTAAATGAGCTTTTTTGGCAAGAAAACAATTAAAATATAATTTCTTAATAATTCAAAGCTCAAAACATTTAATACCTTATTTGTTCTAAAATAAAAATAGATTATCTTGCTATTTTTATTGCTTATAGAAAATCTTATCTTCAAATAACAGATAGTTAGTCTTCGTTATACTGATTTTAAAAATCGATAGACTATCAAAAATTCGAGCTTTTTATTTTAAGTTTTGTTCAGTACAAACTATTATTTAAAACTATTATTACAAAAAGAGTAGTAGCTTAAAAAATAATTATTTAAATTTTCAAAAATGTGGTGTAATATATTTTAAATACTGTTCAACGTACATTATTAAATACTAAAATTTAATATTATTTATGTTGAATATAAAATACATATTTTTTATTATGCAAAATTTCTTTATTAAATAAATTCTTCACGTTCACGTCTAAAAAATCTTGCGGTCCACTTGCGTTTATTACCCCTTATTAATATATAAACATGGGCAACAATACATGGTAGAAGGCGCCATATGGCTGCCGTGCTCCATCTTCTAGTCGCTAGAATGAGGCGGACCGAAGCCCCAAGGCGTGGTGCTTACACGCTCAAGATCGTTTCTTAAGATGCATTTTTTGAATCAAATCTTCGCCGGTACATTTACATAGTACCCAAGTGCCACATGGTTCGGATTCCTGCCCAGATTCCTATTGTAGCGCCGAATAATCCGGAAAGTGCGACGACCACACGCCGAGATACGCAGCTTACTGTGCGATATGTACTACTTTATATACCTATGTGAGATTTACAAAGCAGGGAAATGTATACTGATTGCGTTAAAGAGGAATCCAGTTATGATTTTGACGTTTCAAGGCCAAGCATTGTGCGTAACGAAGGTCTTTTGATGATTATTCCAAATCGAGTATTTTTGTTAGAGCTTTCAATTGAAATGTGTTATGAATATGACTTATATAAATTAATATGGATTCTAAAAACATTCGTGGAATGCACTATAGTCTTCAGCTCACTTGGACATTTTACCTTAACTTTTCATATGGCTGAAAAACGTTGTGCTTTCAATATTCTCTTTATATGCGAGAACTGGTGAAATGAGGCCATATCTGTTGATTCTGTACCATTTGTTAGTCTACGATTTTTAAAACACAAATATTTTATTTTAAATATTTTTTTATAATTATTCTAATGCATTCAAATATGTAAATATACTATAATTTCACCTCTCGATATTTGAAGAGTTGACATGATTAATATTTTATAACTCATTGTTAATGGCGCCATCTAGCCAAATTTTAGAAAAAACAATCACTCTCATAAAAAATGATCTACAGATTATACTGTATTTTTGGTGGTTAGAAATATACGCCTCCATTCGATTATAAATCAGGGAAAATAAAAATAAGATATTTCTCCGCCTGTAATGAATCATTAGGTGTAATTTGTTTAAAACGGAGATGCAGCAGATAGTGTCGCTTTCCACCGATTAGTTACTGGCTACAAGCAGTTAATGGGTTAGGAAGAGTAAACGATATCGATGCGTCGATCTAAACAACGAGATAAACGCTCAAATTGGGAGATGAACATCCATTGAAACACCTTACGCCCCCTGCTAGTGATCGGCTAAAAGATCTCTTTGTATATTCAAATTTTATCTTTCAATATGATTTTTGGGTATATTTACACGATACCAATTCATTGGAATGTGTTGAGTTTATTGGAAATTATCGTAATGTGTTTGAATTATTGGAAAAAATACAGTATACATTTATGCAATTTTATTGTATAATAACATAATTTTTAAATTAAAATGTGAAATATTTTCACACATATAGATATTAAAATAAATATACTTTACGTTATATTTTAAGTATTAAAAACCATTGCTAATGTAATATTATGCAAAATATTTTAAATATTGAATTATTAATATCTATCTTTTATTGAAGTTGTAAATGTCTCTGGATTTTAACCACAGACAAAAGTACATACGCTGGCTTCATATGGACAAGTGATAGTAAGGAATAAAATATTTAGAATTTTAATGGCACGACTAAATATATATTTAAAAAATACTGACATTAAGCAATAATCTAATTAAGGGACTAACAGTTATTAATAAATCAAAACATATTATTAAAATAATCTACATATATTCCAAGTTTTACATCTTGCTGTATTGCCTTAATAATTTTAAATTAAATCTCTCGTAAATTCATAAGCAATTTATCACTGGATTGAGACGTTTATTTTGTACGTGCCCTTTGGCATTTGCGTTAAAAATCTTCTCTCTAATTGCGTATCTATCTCTATGTACAATGGCGGTGGAAAGAAAAGTTACAATCTCTCCTCCTGGAGATATTTATTTATTGGTCGTGATCATATTTTCATAATTGCACTAATAAGGCTCGCGCGGTGCTTCAGACGAGCGCGCAGCCTCCGCTCGCAGATGCAATTACAATTTTTCATCTAAGCTCTTAGAACGTTATTATGAATCGCGGCACGGACCGCTTGTCGCAAGCCACAATTATATAAAAATTACAATCTTTGGAATGGGCAATTAAAATTAATCGTTTGACGACGAAAAACATACTTAAAGACATTCATAGAATACTAGAAACATAAACGTAGGCGGATTTGTCAGAATTTAATCAATTTACACATAGTGGGACAATATAACATGAGACATAAAAAGGCGACGACTTTTGCAAATAAAAATACATATAATAACCCATTATATTATGGTAATTATATTATATTAATATATTATGATTGACTTTTTAGATAATACGGATTAGCTCAATTTTGTTAATAGCATGTTTTATTTAAGTATCGCAAAGTATAATTAAAATATATACAATAATTAATAATTGTAATGCAGGAATTTATAGTGATCTACGCAAATATTATTTTCTGAGAATAATATATAGGGTCTTTTGAAACGAAATTCTAGTGAATGAATACTATTTGTGACGTTTATTATAGAATAACTTATTCATCATTAAAACATATTTAAAAATTTTAATCAATCATCAAACTTTATAAGTAATGACAAGAAGTGTCAAAAAATATATAAAGATATTACTGTCAGATTATTTTAACGTAAGCTTTGTGTTGATTGCTAGGAAAAAATAAATATTGAAAAATAAAGCAAAGGGTTTTCTAATTAAATTTTAGTTGATTATATTGTTACATTTGTAGTTTTATAAATAGGATATACATATAGAAAATATAAAACCTTAATAAAAAACATGCTGAAACATTTGTAGTCTATTACAATAATGTAAGCGTTTTGGAAAATTTTCCCATAAAATTTTTATAAATAATATAAGAATTTGCAATACATAAGTTACCTAAATATTTTTATTTAATATAAGTAGCATACAATTCTGATTTATTTATTCAAAGTTAAGTTATAGAAAGTCAATGTTAAAGGTCAACGGTTTACTATTAAATGTATTATACAATTTATTATCCTTACGATTATAAGCAATTCAGTCTTTTTCAAAGTGTAGTGAAAACGTCTTAAAAATAAATATATAATATTAATATAAATTATTAACGGTATAAAATAAATTTAAATTCGAGCAAATGTATTTAAATATTTAATCCACATTTTAGAATTTCATTTTGCACTTATCAGTTTACTATTACTTTTTCTTAAGCTACCACGTAAAATTAGATTATTAAAAAAATATATATATTAAACATACATAAATTTATATTAATTAATGTTTATAAAACACAATATTTTTATAATTATATGTCAACTATACAGAAAGACAATAAGCTGTTAGGTTTATATCTGTTTTTTTATAGCCCGTTGTTTTAGGAACCAAATTTTTAGTTTAGTAGATCAGTGTAGTTATTGCATATTGTAATTGTTTACATTAAACTATTGCTTATATTACATATATAGTATACAATTAAGAAAAAATATATTAAGGCAATAAATTCATCGCCAACATTCCAAACACAAACACAAAACGTTAGCAGTGTGAAAATCACAACACAAAAATCTCATGCGCGTGTTGTTGGTTTTATTTAACTGCCGCAATTAAACTACTGCCCATAAACTGACTCTTCGGATAACAATTTCCCAATCGGACGCATTTCACCGGCGCTTCGTTATATTACATTATTGATTCGTATCGTGATTCGGTCATAAATTTTTGCCAAGTACCACAGCGTTTAGCAAACACTTTAAAAGCTCTCGTTATATTGCCTATATACCGTATAAACGCTCATTTCGGCGGTGTTGCGTAACAAAACAACGAAAGTTGGAGTCCAATATGAAATTAGCGATCCCTCACCTTTGTTTTATTGCTGTCGGCTGTAAATCTAAAAGTTCGCGACCCCTGGCTGGATCGGTGTGTTTCGGTATCGTGCCGCAATCGTTTCTTGTTTGTGCATTTTGAAAATTTTACACGACGATCGATTGCTCGGCTTTTGACGTCCGATCGGAATCGGAGACGAAATATATGCGCTCAGATAGTCAGATAAATAAAATCAGACAATGTTGTCTTTCTAGGTAAACAATAGCTGGCACTATATACTATAATCTATAAATTGAGATTTATTATAATAACAATCTAAAACAATTTTGCACAATTTTCGTCACAATGATGCAATAACTCGATATTTATTGCATAAAATTTTGTTAAAAATTGATCATATTAAAATATTATATATACCTTTTTTATTTAATGCTAAGCCTTTTATTTTAGATTAAAATTTTTGAAGTAGAAAAAAAATAATCTGTACAAAAATTGCATCATTTTGTTATTTTATAATCTATTGCTGTAATTAGTATTTTTCTAGCAGATTTTTTACTGTTGGTTTACTTTTTAACTCTTACTCAAGAAAAGTTTCTATTATATTATATTAAATCCCGGAAATTTCTGATATTCAAGAATATTAAACATTTGTTTTAGATTCCATTTATGCTAATTAAGTGGTTTTTTTTTCTAAATTTTTTGTTCTGTTTTTCTTATGTATGATTAAATTTATTTTAAAGCTTTAGATTTACTATAAAAAGAAGTACTAATATGTATATATGTATTTTACAGAAAAAAAAACAGTACAGATAACGAGCAGACTTGGAATAGAGTACTCTATAAGGTGCTGTATTAATCTTTAAAAGCAAAATTAAATTTTGATTATATAAATCCATATTTTGTTCAATAATGGTTTATATTTAATAACATATATTTACTTTTACTGTTGTCACAATACTTACTTATATGGTGTCATTTTTATTTCGTTGTAACGCATAGGTGTTGAATTCACGCCTAATATGTTTACTACATAAAGCTTCACAAGTAATTACTGTCTGAAGAAATTACAATAGTTGTAGCAAGTGCTTTAAACTATAAAATTATTATTACTTTTAAACATAATTATTAAAATGACATTTCAATAATATTATATATTATAAAAACACTAATTTTTCACAATTAAAATACCTAATTTTTTGCTATGAATATATTAAAAATTTACTACTTATCATACAATGATATATGTTTTCTGGTTTTAATGTTATAGGTGCGTGACTTTGCAGTCATAATATAAGCCGAAAAAGCTGGTAATGGTTTATTACAATGTTGTATAATTTTCGAGTGTCGAATAGTATCGAGTATTTTAGACTGAGCGCTGGTGGAAATATGATGATCGCTGGATGATATCGTGTTTGTTGTTATTGTTTGTTCTCGGTCTGTATCTGACTCTTTCGTTTCAAATCCCTTGATATTTTATACTATTGATTCGAGTCATCTCTGGCGAATCAGAGTTGCAGAAGTTGGTTGGGCAATCGCATATTCGACCATTGAAATATGCTTATGACTTGAATAAGTGAAACTTTTTCATTGAACAATCTCGAAGGTCGTTAATGCTACATCATATTACAATAGCGGTTTTTACGCCAAATAGATGCATTGTTTTTTGAATAACATACGTTAAAAGAATAGTTTTTATGGTTACTACAAGTGGTTAAGAGGCGTGCTAAAAGGGTATCTGTTAAGCTACGTAATTGTGGTATTGAGTATTCTATTATTTTATCAAGTCTTGTAAAAAAAAACGATTTGCTATTTCCTTTTCATAAGTTCTAAATTGTCGTTTAAATGCACTTATCATTTACTGTGCAGCTAAGTGAATCTGAGTGGAATCTAAAATAATCAATTTGACAAAAAATATTTTCCGAACTCAAAAAAATATTTTTAAAGCATTATTTTTTCTTTATCAAAAGCTTAATTTTATTTAAATTTTTTCCCATGCATAATATGTTACAATGTGTAAAATCTCTTAAAACCAAAAATACAATATTTAGGTAAATGATCACTTAGCACAGGGTTATTAATTAACCTAACTTGCACTTTATGTACACAGAGACAATTGATTTTCATTTATCGTCTCATACGCAGGCGAGCATTGCATTCAGCATTGGTAAATACATTTAACGAAAGCAGCTGGCGGTATGATGTGATACCATTGTGCTCGCATACATTTCTCGTGTGCAGGGGGGTCTTAATAAACTACGTTTGTAATATAATGGGTTGTAATTAAAAAAAGAGTAGCGGCGGCAAGAAGGGCCGTCGACCGGCTTTGTTCGCGGGCCAAAGCAAAAACGGCAACCTTATTAATTGACTCGCTCTCGCTTAACGGAGGTAAATTGCTAGAGAGACTAGACGAGGTCTAAAAGTAAATGTCCAGGTCTAGGAAGACTGAGTGACAGCGTCATAGAGAATCCGAGAGCTCATAGATCACGCAAAAGAATTGATATTTATCACGTGATATAATATTACGGTCGTAATGGGGAATTGTACCGTTATATATTGTGATGGACGTATCATTAAAAAATTAGCGTTATATAATATTATTAATTTCATAGTACATGGTTGACTAATATTAGCAGTATAAAATATAAGAGTTTAAAATCTCTTATATTAAAGCAAGAAATATAACAAATTTTAAGTTTGTGTATAATTTTACATATTATTAATAATTTTGTATGTGATTAATTGGAGTTTGAAATAATATTGATTCTTGTAGAAAACAGCTAATTTAAAAAATATAATTCGACATCATATACCCCAATCAAATCGCTAATGTTTACTCTTATTTATTATGTAAATCGATTGGTGGTAATGCAAAATACATTATCGCTTTGATTTACACAAAGGTACACATGTAGTATATCGTTGAAAAAATATGACCATAATTGTATTGTCATGCTCAATGCCCGCAGCCGTATAATGTGATAAACGTATGAAATCAGTGTATCTAGTAAATTGCAACGTGGAGAAAGAAAGTCTTGCCCACTTTGGCCATGGCTGTCGTGCTTGGTCTCTGCCCTTTGGTTATATAATGGAGGTTGGTCCGCGGGTCAATCTGTTCGTAACTTTAACCATAACAAACTCAAAATGCTAAACGGTAACACAGTACCGTATTTTAGATCTAGTTATTTTTAGTAAAATGGTTTATCAAAAGTATTATACTGCTTTCAAAAATTATTTGTGTAAATATACTTTAATTTAGGAAAAATATTAACTATTTTGTGGTCTTCGTTTAAAAATAATATATTTAATTCAAAACTTAATTTTAGCTTAACTATTTCATATATGTGACTAGATTTCATAGGCATTTTTTAAAGACATGATATTTTTATTTTTTATTTTTTCGATTAAATTAAGACCATCGTGGCCTAACAGGTTACCCCAATGCGCCACGATGGTCGATGTTATTAAAACATTTAAATTGTAGCAAATATTTTTTTAAAACAATTTAATACTAACTATATAGTCTTAAAAATATGTAAAATCATTTTTTATCAGTGGTCATCAAAGTAAAATATATTCAAAATTGATATTACTCCCAATCTAATCAAAAAATATTTTTTTTATTAACATATGTTAAAAATATTTTAAATTAATTTTATAAAAAATATTGTGAGCCTCTGAATTGATATAAAAAAAATCCACAAAACCCGAATAATATATAAAAAGATATGTATAATAAATTAACGAAATTAAAAAACTGAAAAGTGTTTAAAAAAATATTAATTTACAATGAATGCAATATAAAATAATTATAAATTAGTAATAACAGAAATAATTATAGAAAAATATTGAAAAAAATTCACTCCCGAGTATAAATTAACAAATTAAAAAAATGTGTCTAAATTAACTCACTACTCAAATGGTTAAAAGGTTTAGAACCACGTATCGATATATTCTACGATTTTTCTTTGAAGTGTGTAATTTTATTCAAGGACACGACACGCATTAATAGGCCACGTAACAAGATAATAAAAAAATATTATTTGAACTTAAGATAATGACGCAGCTTATTTTATTTTGCAGCGAGAAAATTATTTGTAAACAGCTCATAACCCTTTGGTTGTCAAAATCTGATACATCGTATTTTACTACTTTGACTGATTTACGCTGGAGTAGTACACTATTCGATGTCAATATTAAAAAATAATCAAATTAATTTTTAATAGTCTGTAAGATATTTTATTCAAGGGTCACATATTCATATTTTTAATATGTAATACGTTGATATTTAAGTAGATAATAATCGCAAAATGCTTAGCAACCAAGGGGTTAAACCTTACCGAGATAAATTCAAAGATTTTTAAAAGCTTATAATTTATATCGTCTTAGTCAGATATTCAAGTTGATTTTAATTGTTCATTGTTTATTTTATTGAAATAATATTGTTTATTGGGTTACGTAGTGAAAAATTGAAATCTGTTTCTTTGTTTAAAACAAGCTGACATTCAGACTAGTCGTTGATTCTTAGTTTAGCCTAACCTTAATTCTATTTTCTACAGCCATTCGCAACTTACTGAATTTATTTCGACCACTTTCCGACCGTCTGGACTTTGCCGTATTATATAAAAATATATGCAATACATATAAAATACTCTAAATATTCAATTCATAGTTAAAAACACATATGTAAAACAAAACAATACATTCTCTCGAAATTTACGACATTTTGATAATCCGGGAATTCCCCTCACAATTATTATTGCGGGGCATCACTATTGAATCCGGGATTGTCCCGTGTAATTTATGTTGTCTGATTACCTGAGGGTAAAACACTAAGCATATTACCCATGTAAATATATGCTATTTCAAAATAATGCATGCTAAGCAAAAAATATGAAAATTATTATAATCAGCCTCCTATAATAAGAGCAAAATTTGCGGTCTGGTGTCGATAATTTCTGTATTCCGAGGAAGAAAAAAGCTCTGTTAAAATAAACCAATTAATGCCATCTGTTGTTTTTTGACGCGGTTAAGAATTCTGATTTTTTTTCGCAAGGTTCTATTGTCTCAGTTCATGCGAGGAATGCACTGAGCGAACGTTGTGTCCGAACAGGTTCTTCTTTGTGGGTTTTTCTGTGTTCGTCCTGATGGTTTGATCAATCTTAATAACGTGCAACAGGTGCTTCGAATTGTGTGTATAATGTGTATAATATAATACATTATAAACTTGACGCTGACCGATGAATTTGTATGTATACAGAGACGTCCGTAAGTAAAGCAGATAAATATGAATTAAATGGAACAGTAAAAAAAAACAAAATTTTATTTGATATATCGCCATGTATATTTTATGTAAAGCGCAAATATCTTACTGTTGCAACCATGCTCCAGCGGTCGGGAGCGTGAAGTTGCATGGCGTAAAGCATATTCTTAGTCTCAGTCTTAAAATTCTTTAAAACACCCCTTTATTTATAGTCATTATAGTCTTAAGTTCTAACGTTGCATAAAAGACTTACTTCTGTAAAGTTTTAGATATCTTAATATTTTGTTTAATCGATAAATATTATCATCGTTTCTTGATATTGTTAATTCTATGATTCCATAAAGAAGTTTCTGATATACTTCAGTTGCAGCTTTATTTCTTTGCCGAGAAAAATGGACCTTAATACATATTACAATTAAGAATTGACACAGTAAACATAGTCATGCAGACCCTAACAAAAATCACTTTCATTTTAGTGCTATATTTATAGCATTACTTTTCTAATATTTCTCATAGTAAATAGCCTTACAGGTTTTTAATAAAGTTTATAGTATTACCTAATATTTTACCTGCTTATATTTCTTTTGAAACATTAGACAAAAATGATTTTTTTATAGAAAAAAAAAATAAACAAATCGTTTATTTGTTGTTAAATTAAGGATATAAATCAAAATATAATGTTATATTGTGCATGTTCATTACATCCATGCATTTAGGTTTGCATTCACTGTGGAATATTATAGTTATATATTAATGAATAATTTAATTTGTCTGTAGAAGGATAACAATAGGCGATGTGAAATCTTACCAATAGCTTCTTACAAATCACATATTATGAGTAAAAGTATTATTAAAAAGTTTTTTCACATATAGACTTATTTAAATATTTATTAACGTAGCATAAAGTGTTTGTTTACATTAAGAATAATATTTTTATATTTAAATTTAAATTAATGATGAATAAAACCTTGAAGTATCAAAGGTGTTTCTTATCTCCATCGAATCTTGTTCTACGGTCGCCCCTGGCTTCCTTTAATGTTCTCTGGGCACGAGATCACTCTGAGCTTGTGTCGGCTCATCTCACCTGTCAGGTAACAACAGCATCCGAGGCGAAGACCTCACCGACATTTATTGGCCATCGTCTAACGCTCCACAAAATTGGAGGCGTCAAGTTGTAAACGCGACACGTCAATTTTATCCATTCCACCATTCTTCTTATATTGTTAAATATAATGGTATCAATGGTGTTATTTTTTTACATTTAGCAAGCAAAGGGTTCATATGGCGCAAATTTTCTGCTACATCACCTATCACAATTATAAAAGCTTAAGGCAAAAAATTGCAGGAAGAAGAGCATGTGGTTTTTGTGTAGATTCTCATCAAGAACAGTTTTAATCAGTTGACGGAAACGCTGATTCATTTCCTCGATTTAATTTTAGTTGAATTAATATGAAATTTGAATCTATATATATTAGCGCTTTTTAATATATTAAATATATATAATAAAAAAAATACATTCACGAGTAATCTTAATCAGAATGAACTGTTATTTGGATATTATCTATGTATTTCTATTCAAGCCAGAAAGAGAAAGAAACATCGATTAATTGTTCTTTATATTTAAAATGTGGCAAATAAAATGTTCAGGTATTTAATATAATTTAAAATAATAATAATGTATAATATTTTAAATGATATATTGTGGGTGCTTATTACATCTAAAAATATATATTTATTTCCATGCTAGGGTAAATAATAATTCTTGTACTTATTTATAAAAGCTAGTACACTCATTATCCACATTTTCTTAATTACCATAAATCCATAAAAAAAATCTGATTCTTATACTTATATTTTTATTTTTAATAAGAATCTTCTGTTCTGAAATTATTAAAATATATTTGCAGAAACATTATAAGCTAAAAATAAATTGTTGTACAATGAAAGAGATAATAAAATAAATACTTATGGTATATAATTTATAGTGGTATTTTGAACGAAATTTGCTATAAATAATTATATCTGAATATTAACATATATCAACTATGTTTTAATTACAAATTTTTATTTATAATATATCACTTGCTGGTTTATCGTCTTTCAATTTGTCATATTTAAATTTATTTATTTTTACTTTTAGTTTTATATTCAATTAGTATTATTTTTTCACTAGACTATTATTAATTATTTATTTATAAAATCGCTTTTTTTTAATTCATATTTCATAAGATATAAAACATGTTAAGGGAATAAATTACTTTGGACAAGGATATACGCAAGAATGCGTGGTGACATTTGAGAAGCACCGGTCCAGACTATCGCTAATCAAGTGCATCGGGATGCGGGTACAGGTGTTGTAACGCCATATGGTGTTTTGGCCATAGGACTAACCTTTCCAAAGATGCAACGGTTTGCTCCTGTCAAGATTCACGAGATAAATTGGACGTAAAAACTGAATTAAGGTCTAGACGAAGCGAGCCATAAAATATCTTCATAGATCTTTTCGTGTAATCTTGATTATTTTTAACTATTCCGTAACATTTTGATGAGGTTTTTATTTTATTTTGTATCGAATCAGATGTGATTTTTTAGACACATCTGATTCATCCTCTAAGGACTTATTTTTATTATTATGATATAACAGCAATAACAGTTTTTCGGTTTATGTGATGTGTTTGGAATCGATTTTGACCGCGTCGTTATAAAAACGAATTAGTTACGGCTTTTGTGCAACCTGCGCGAGAAAAACGTTACGAGTATCCGTTAATTAGTTACGCGACGTGTCGTAAATAACGTAAAAAATTTAAACTGTTTCACGTAGAAATATATTGAACTGTAAACAGTAATTCAAATATTATGGCTTCATTAGGAACATATTTTACGCGATACCTTTTTATATGATATATATTATTTAAAATAATGGTAACATTTAAAGGTCTAGGTAAATTTCCAACATTTATTTTTATGCTTTGTTAATTTATTAAATTTAATTAAGACTATATCAATATTTAAAAAAATAAATATATGAAACATATGAATTTAATAATAATAACAAATAATATTAAATTAGAGTTTGTTAATAGTTTTATGTGCTTAAAAGTAGTTATTTATACAAAAATAATGTTAAATACAAATGCAGAGGAATCTATTAAAATTTTTACTAAATATCTCGATTGTAAAATGTATTTTTATTCGATTACTGCTGTACTATGCTTTGTCGGTGTTTTAAAACCAGGTCTTAGAGAATCTTCAATTTTATAACAGACAATATAAAAATTTCGTAACTTTTTATTATATTAAAAAATAATATATTTAGTAAATTGTTAATCAAAATTGAAATTTATTATTTTAAGCTCAAAGAAATTTATTTTGGCAATTTACGTTTTTAAAATTCATAGTTATTTAATTTCCTAATTTTAACTTGCTTATTCAATTTTTTTTGCACATTATATTGTAAAAAATACGATTCTACAATAGTTGATAAATGAAATGTCTTATACAACATATTGACAAAGTTTATTTTTTTTTATTTCGATGAACAGATAATGCTTTAGATTAAAAAATAACCCAACAAAATTAATTGTCTTTTGTAGTGTAGAAATAATATTAAATAAACTCAATATATCATATCAATATCAAAAATATTTATTTATAAACTACAATATATGTAAATATATATGTATAACCAGATTATTGCCAAAATATTCATCAATTACAAAAAAACTACACACGATAAAAATATCTAATGGCAGAATCAGATTAATAAATCTTAATGAAAATGCAGATGTTATTATATGTTATCTTACCAAAATAATTAACTATCTGCGAAATACATAAAAAGCATATTTTTTTTTAAAGAAATCGACTATTTAAAAATATACATTTTGTGAAACACATTAAATATGAAATACTTTTTTTACGTCTCTCAAATATCTAAAATATTGTTTTATTTAAAAAATACAAAAAAAATTATAACTATTTTATATAGATAATTTAACCTACTCTACTTTAAATTTGTATATATAACTCTAATAAAAAGCATGAAACTTAGCTTCAAAGTATTTTAATATATTTATATTAAATTTAAATTGAGAAACTAAGTTTTTGAAATTTTTATGAGACTACGATATACTATGGCTAAAAAAGTATTTCTTAATCAAATTAAAAAATATAATAATATTTATATATTATAACAAAATATTATATTATATTGGTATTTAAATGGTAATTACCGTTTTTTAACGGAATAAATCTATTTTTTTGTGGTTAACTTGAAAGCAATTTTTTAATACTATATAATAATAAATTTAAAAAAATGTTATATGCATTTTAGAATTTACAGTATTATACTTAGGTTTTAACTAGTCTTAGCAAAAATATTATTGTTTAGCTTATGTATTTAAAGAAAAGCAACTAATACGTTAAATCTAATTCTAGAACCTCTATCTGAGAAAAATAGCTATTTAAATCTTAGCAGAACCACAAGAGATGTATTATGTCTACCTAATAATCTTGTGTGCCATTTAATCAAACACAATATTTGGCATAGAAAATTAAATAAGCAGTTAAGATCTGTGTCTTGTGTACTTTTAATTGTTTTATATCGTTTCCAAAAGCATTTTATAATAAAATTTAAATAAATTATTTTCTTAAAATGCGTAATAAAGCGATGCCGTTCAAAACAAACGATACAATCGTAATAAACGTGAATTATGCTCTCTACGGGGAAACCCGTTGAATTATACTCGTCCATAGCTCAAAAAGCCAAAAAAATTAAAATGTCGGGCGTAGGAGTGAACTGAGAATATTCAAATGTGCCATTTTTACTGCGACTGATTAATTATGTCCGATTCGAAACAAGAATCTGGCGAGTGCAAGAGATTCTTGTCCTGCACGCCATCGGCTCGTTTTACCACCAACATGCGGATTCCGTAGAGCAAGAAGAAGCGAAACCACCCAGAATCTGAGGACGCCTTTTCGAATCAGGTTCGGAATCGGTTACACCGATTATCTATACAGATAAAGAGCGTGTAATCGAGTGCTAATAGACAAATTGTCGCTAATTAAATGGATTGGATCCTTGATATGTTCGGAAGCAGTGTAAAACAGTATTGAAAGCAATACATTTAAAAAATGTTATTTATTAAACAGTATATATTATGTATAATACATTATATTTTTTTATTTACAGAAACACATGCTATTAATTGCCCATATATTTACTTTAATGTAATTTGTATATAAAACATATCGTATTTATCGTTTACATTCAAGGCAATTTATGGATTTTTTTCATAATTTCGCAAAATACTTTTAACATTCCTTCTGCAGTTAACGATGTTGATACTCTTCTGCTCAAACATTCCACAGTTATTTTAGAAATCATACCGAATTCGTTATTTTAAAATGTGATAATATTATCGATATTCAAATCAATCAGTACCATTTCAATTGATCTTATTATTCGTAAGCATTGTATTACATTACATTATCTTGCCAAGAAATAAGCAATTATTCATTTTGCTTCTGTACTTATTTTTAGGTTCACTATTTTAACATATGTTTTTTTATCGAGTATCGAGTATCTTTAATTGTTTTTTTATATTTGCATTTAAGTTGCAAACGAAAAATCATTTTTATTATTCACATCTATAATATTTAAATTTTGTATTTTATATTTATATGATATACAAAATAATACTGTTTTTGAATTAATTTTATTTACTGTACTATTTGAGTTAGTTTTTTTTTAAATACATGTTTAGTAATTTAAATAACCTTTTGAGTAACGGTTAGTAGAGCTCTGATTGCAGTTCTTAAGAGTTTTATTATTACATATATACTCACAAATATATTCAAGGGATTTACTGATTTATTTGTATAAAAAAATATCTATTGCTATCGATATTTATGGAACTATTTTATATCAGAGGATCTCATTTTATCTCAATGTCTCACTTTATATCCAACAACACATATCCAAATAAAACGATTATCTTTCATTCATTATTATTACCAAATAGTTAATAATACAAAATCCTAAATAATTAAGCATTTGATCAAAATAGAACCAGGCATAAAATCTAATATAAAAAAGAGTCTCTTGAATAATTACTCAAGGTTTATTGAAACTACTGACAATTAAGTAGAAAACTAATAAAAATAAAAGTTTATAATAATTATTGATGTATTTAATTCGGGATTTACAATATTTTTTTGTATTCCAGATATTTTTTATTTAAATTTTTATTACTTTTATTAGCTACTTTAAAACTATTTCCATTGTATTTTAAAGTTTAAATATGACGTAACATGATACATAGTATATATCAAATTTATTAAAAACATATAAAAAGCAGTTATGCAATTTTAAATGAAAGATAATATGTTTGGCCTAGTTTTGCTATAAAATCTATAGTTTAATTAAATGTCTAGTTAACATGTGATTTTTTTTCTCAAATTTCATATTCTTATATATATTGATTCGTAGTTTTTATGGCTATCGACAATATTATTAAACGACAAAGTTTATAATATCACAATACAGAGATATGAATAAAAAATAGACGATATAAAAAGTATTGTATAACCTTACATTTTAATCAAATCTTTGACTCATTGCACAAATGAATTATTTTGTAGTTTTGTATTTCTATAACGCTGATTTAATAGCTTTTATTCAAGAACTCGTAATTATTATAATAGAAGATTAAAACTTGAACTTAAAATTATTTAAATATGTCTAATGTATTATATTTGAGCACAATCAATAGTAAATATAATAAAATATGAAAAATGGTATTTAAAAAATAAACCCTTATTTGTATATATTTTTATTATTATTTTATTTTATTATGATATCAATTTATTTAGCTTAATTGCTAATTTTTACATCAAACAAATTTTAACTAAACATACATATTATATAATATATAACATAAACAGAAATTAAAATAATACCTAATATTATAATTTATTTCTTAATGCACGAAGGTGTTTTTTTATTTTATTTAGGAAACCCGCTACAGTTTTATTTTGGCGGATTGTCCTAGGAATATTATTTTACAAATTCACACCTCCGTACATAATTCTCCTAGCCGTACTTGTTTTCTTATACCTAACTATCCTTAAATTTTCTCTATTTCTACTATTAAATTTATGTACATTTTTATTTATAATTAAATACTCATTAAAATACTCTGGTTACATATTATTTTCTAACTTACATATAAATACTAAAACATTAATCTTTAATATGTTTTAAACATTTAACAATTTCAATCTATCAATCATACTTTTACAACTAGTAAATCTATTTTTATTTATGACTACTGTACTCATTGCTCTATTTTGTAATTTTTTCAATATTTGTTTATCTAATTTATTAAAGATATCTAATATTGTTGCACAATAAGTAAATGGGGCAATATGATACTATTCTTATTTTAGTGTTTGTACTTAACATATTTTTTATTCAGGATAATATAGCTATTTTTCTACTATTTTTTTTTAATATGTAATTACAATATTTTTATTTTGTATTTACAATTACTCCTAAATATTTTATATTATCAGTATTTGAGTTATTTATAAATATTTTTATATTTTTATCTAAGCTATTTCTATAACTAATAAACATACATTTTGTTAAAGTACATTATATTTTAACCATATTTCTTTTATACTTTATTCATTATTTAAATTATCTACAACTTATTTATTATTATCACCTATGGAATACATTAATGTGTCATCTGTAAAAAGATGTATTTTACTCTTTTTACCTTATTAACTTTATCAATAATAAATAATTTAAATAACGATGGTCCCAATTTAGACCCCTGTAGTACACCGTGAGAAATTAACTTACTTTTTGAAATATGCAAAATTTATTTTAACATTTTGTTATCTTTTATTCAAATAATCACTTATACCGATATTCTCTAATTTCTATTGTTTCGAAAGCTCTCTTGAAATCGAAGAAAACTGCTCCAATGATATTTTTGTATCCTAATATGTGATATTCTTATTTAAACATTATTTTACTCATTATTAAAATACATATGTGTTAATCTTATATAAACATTATTTTTCTCATTATTAAAAAGTTTTTATACTATTTATGCAAAACTAATTATTTATATTATTATTTATACGCAAGATCAGAAAAATTCTGATAAACCTAATCTGTGATCGTCGATTAAATTATAATAATTATTTATTTATATCTCCCTGACTGGATAAAAAAATGTAAAAAACACTGGAATTCATATGGAATTGGAACTCACGACATTCAGATGTCAGATGCAATACTTATACCACTTTTCTATTGTGATAGGTAAATATAAATTAGTAATACGGCATAAATTTAAATTTAATAATTAACTTAAACTTATCTGCCAATTTTACACCAATACACCATTTTTATAAATGCATTTAAAATAATGGCTGAAAAAGTTCAATATTAGAGAATTTTCTAGTCTTAATATATACGACAAAGCTCGATTTAATTTAATCATGTGAGAATAAAAAACTTTTGGTACATTTTATTGATGATTATAATTAAATAATAATATTATATTCACTAATTTCGATTTCTCATGCATAATAGAAATTAAAAAACAATAAGCTCCATAAACGATTTGTACCCAGGTCTTTTAGGTCAATAATCAGCGACTTAAACGAATTGTTAATTAGATAAGTTATTATTTATATGTTAATAATAACTTAAGAACAGTATTTTTAAGTTGTTTTCAACGGATAACATATATATTTTTTTATTATATGTTTTTAACGGAAAATATATTTCGTTATTATTTAATATATTCAATAGCTTAATAATATTATACTATGATCAGATACAAAAATCAGTTCAATTATTCTGTTTTATTATAGCATTAATTTTTAAATGTAAATTTGCTGCTTTTGACTATTTTTCTATTTATTTTTGTTGATTGTGTTATAGGCTTTTGTGATGGATTATTGATATTTTTTCAATGCTTTGTCACCATTTAAAAAAAATCGTATATTTAATGAACGTAGTATAAGAATTGACGTTCAGTTTTAAATTTATCATTAGAAACATAAATTATAAAATACAACACTAATAATGCCCAAATTTATAGCAATTAAAATATAAATAGTATTTAGTACAATTCATCGTTAAAGTCATAGTACATATGTACGTTGTGATAATAAAATATGTGAAAATATGTGTGTATATATTATATACTCAACAAATATCATTAAATCAAAAGTAATAATGAAATATTACAAACATTAGCCGCATTTGGTGTTTAAAGCCATAATTTCGGTTCGACGTAAGATTTAAACAATCCATAATATATCTAAGGCGATAATTTAAATACCAGGATGCCGATCGTGTAGCGTCGGACAATAGATTAAAAATTAAACGGTGTGTTCTATGTATACGTTATAGCGCGAATAAAATTTGTTCTTTACGAGTATGGACAAAAAATGGATATTTTTCGACAAATCGTGTTTTTCACCCACCACACGTGAGGTCATTCAGTAATAATAATATTACGACAACAAACACATGAAAAAGTCCACATACACTTTCCTCACAGAACGGGACAGACGATCATTAGCGATTAAACACTTCCTACGTGCGTTCTTCTTCTCGGATGAATGAACGTACATAAAAAAAGTATCATATTGGTTCATTAACTTGAATAAAAAATGACGATGAGAGATGAGGAAAAAATAGAGAAAAAAATACCTGTTGTCGTTTGGCACCTGTACGTTTGGCTAATAAGTGGAATTATTCACGGCTGCAATTAGATATAGGAAAATATTTTGTCAGGCGACGTTTTGTGGCATAGATCAAGTATGACAGGTGAGAATGGATAAAAAAACGGTGACCGTGTCAACAGTCTGTTTTGATAAACGTGTCTGGACACGCTCACAATATCCGTGCGAAATTGTATACACACATACTTCAAATATGAGTTGAACATTTTTTATCAATTGTTATTACAAGTACTCAAGGCTAGTCTATTATAATAGTTTTTGCATTAAAATCAGTTATATTATGTCTATTATATTGCTAAAAGCCTACTTCCTACTTGTCCATATGTATATAATAAATATTACAAGAAAAAAAACGCAGATCAATGATTAAAATATATACGTCATGGGTTAAATGTTGTTATTATCATTTTATTGTTGTAAAACAAGATTGCCATAAAGATACGATAACTCGATCTCTATATAAAACTACAACTGTATCGTTGTTTTTACCAGAGTCTAGTTTTTTTTATACAGTTTGTGCAATTTATTAGCAATATTATGTCTTGAAGTAAAAAGATGATTTTAAAGACAAAAAATATTATTGCTTTATAGTGATGTATTGAATTTAGTATTAGTTAGTTAGCATTAGTTTTGTCTTTAATATGTATCGATTTTTGGTACAGTCGATTTATTAATTTATATACCATGTATTTTTTTTTATTTAGTACTCTATGCGAAAAACAATAATCTTAATTTCGCGACTCATCGGTTAAAAACGGGAGACAAGGGCGACTTTTTTGTACTGAGATGTTAGGATTTCATTAATCATTTCTCATATGTTGTTCTTAATAATTATACCACCACTTCAAAACAGTCAGCCGAATTGTTTAAAGCACACTCCTCACATTTTTAATCATTTAATTAATCCATAAACATTTTGCTTTTAAAGTCAACAAAGCCAACCAAAGCGGTCACTTTAAAATTATTTTACAGCAAAAATAAATTAGTTTTGCCGTTAATAAAATCTGACTATTACAATAGATTAAAAATAAATTTATTTGATAATCAATATTTTTTTAATTTAATGATGTTGCATAATTATAATTATTCATGATTTTTTTTAATTAGCTACCATCTTAGCTTTCATACAAAGGGTTAATTTACTTGAAATTAATATAATTATATTTATAAATATCCATATTAATTAGATAAAAAAATTAATATATTATATAAAGAGTACACTATTTAACAATAAATATTATCCGTCCACAACGAGCGCTTATTGTTCACCAAGAGCGCATAGACGCAGGAAAATGTTTTGGTAGATAGAGACTGATTGATAGATTTATAAATTAATAAGTATAGATATCTCATTTAATGTTAAAAGAAAATAAATTTGAAATTGTAGTACAACTTAGTTTCAATAAATTTAACTTATAACCTTGTGGCAAATCAAAATTTTAATAATAAAAAAGTGATTGCAGCAATATATGTGAAGCGACCAAATGGGATGTGTCGAAAATTTAATATAAAATATAATTTATTGTAAAATTAGTCGTTAAAATGCGCAGTATCTGAGAGGCGTAGGTCCTCTGGTGATGTGATACCTAGGTGCTGCGCTCATTGAAGGCGATCTAATGACGTCGATCCTCTGGAAGCCGTAATGACGCATATTTCCTGTGTTAAGACAGGTCCTCTGGGGGGACCTAGTCACTGTTATATTGTGTCTAGGAATGATAAAAACGCGCGTGTCTATGAATATTTGGCCGAATCAGAAATTCACTTGAATAAAGGATAAAGTCATTGTCAACGCAAAGAATTATATATATATACAAAGTTGAAGAGTTGGTGAAATGCGCCTACAATTATCTGCATCTCCAGACCTGCATTATATCCTTGCCAAATTTACCGATTTTTGGATTATCATTGCTACAAAAAATATAACTAGATATTTAGTAGACAATATAAAATAATCTATTTCGACCCTGAATCATATTATTGGTCAGAAGATCGAGAATAGGTAGAGCGAAGTATCTCTCATAATTCTGATAAAGTATTGTATATAAAAGCAAACAAGGTTTACTAAACTTATTTTCATCAAGAAATTGAGCTAGAACGTGACACTTCTACTACTTATTTTTGACTTTGAACCATCAAGAATTTAGCTGAGCTTGCAAGAAGCAAAGCTACACTAAGACCATTCGTAGAAGATCAAGAAAGCAACCGTTCTCATCTTCTCTTCAGTTCCAGCTTAGAAGTAACCGGAACGCAATACTTTAAAGATATATTATAGATGACTTGAAAGCTACGTGGCGCAAAACTGCGAGAATAAACACGTATATAGGTTTATATTAATAATTGTACATTTAAAATTATAAATATTTCTTATAAATACTAGAAAAATACGGTAGAAAAGGCTGCATAAGTGACTGAAAAAGTGAAATATTGAATATATAAATAATATGGATTGTAGAGTTGGATTTTAAAAATAATTTTTATTGTTTTCAAAACAATGCATTACCTCATATACTGGGTCAATAATATACGCTAGTTTTTTTTATTATTACGAAAACGATAGCCGCTCTTAAAAGATAATAAAGTCGAGTTCAATTTCGTACGTCCTACGTCTTGTGTTCAATTATTGTTGTTTTGGCTGTGGGCATGAAGGCTGTTCTTAGCGAAACGATAAATGAAAACTATGCGTGGATTGTGTGTCTTAAAATTGTAAAAAATATTTTTTAGTGTACAAATATATACAATATAAGCAACATAATAACTAGGTATATTTTGCACCTTCGAAGTCTCTTGTTCAAGTGCTATTTTACTACCTTTTTTACTACTGAATACCGTCTGGGTGTAATATTTTATTTTATTATACTCATTATTTAACAAACTGTAAATTTCATCAGAAAGATTCATGTCTGAATTATTGCTTTAGGCTATAAATATACAAATTTATTTATTGAAACTAGATATTACCGTTTTATTGGAAATTATTCGCAAATATGTATTTTCTAGCAATAAAGTATTATATATTATGTATGTAAATAGCACCTAAATTTTATTCGAAAAGAAACAATAGGTTAAATATGTCTGAATTTTGTCTGCATCTGGCAAATATCAAAATTTATAAATATATGATTAATAATAAAATTCATAAAAAGTCTACTTAACTTTAATATTATATAATGCGACCATTAAGTCAAAATGTGTTAACACTATCTATTATATAATACTGTAGAATTTTTGAAAACATAGAACACACCAAAACAATATATAACATTATAGATATATTATTAATATTAAAAATGCTCCCGCGTATGGGCAAGAGCAGAGACTATCCTGAACCTTACCCACTAATTCATTAAAAGCTTAATGCTTTAGCAATATCATGTGTATTTATTTCACTGCATATAATTTAACTGATATTTTCTAGTCGCACACTAATCTTGACACAAAACGACGCTTCCAAGCCAATTCTCATGATTTTCTACACAATCAAAAGCTGCGTGCAAGTAAACGCAAGCAAGCTCTATGCGATGTCCCTTCGCCATTTTCCAATTATCGTGACTCCGGAACAGCCGTTTGGCCGTTTTCCCATGGCGTCCGAGATCTGATCGAATTTCAGGAAATCGTTACGTTACTGGGTGACAAATAATGGCCACGAATACGAGAGCGGTCCGACATCAAACAGGTGTACTACCCATCTGACCACAGCGCACTATAAAACGTAATTGTCCATTGTTGTCCGTTGCCGAGCAATGCGACTGACACTGTTCGGACACGGTCGTTAATCCGTAATTGAATTTTGGACGTGGGCCGCATGAATTTTGACGAGCTTATTCGACGTGCGCATGCGCATCGCGTTTTTGGCGCGCTTTTACGTCCGGTAATCTGGGTGGTCGACAAGTAAACCACGCGCCATAAACGAAGGTAATTTTTTCCTGGTGGAAATGGGTCATGGCTTTTTCTTTATATTTCTGAAAATAATGAGATTTTTATGTGCGTGTGATTATTAACAGTTGTGTCATATTTTAAGGTGTTATTTTTCGTTGTGTATTATATACAATTATATATTATAAAATAGCACTGTAAATCAGCTTGAACTTTCTCAACATAAAATAATTATTATTACAATAACAAAAATATATTTAAAAAAACTTATTTTATCCAGCCATGTTAATGGAGAGTTATTTTTTTTGTTTGTATGGCTTTTTTCTTAAAAAGATGGTTTATATATAAAATGAGTAAAAAAACATGTAACTGGTTTATAACCATTTTCATGTTTATAATTTTGTTATTAGCAACAATATAATAGAAAAATAAAATAGTAAATAAAACTAAAAAATCTTTTACATCGTAAATAGAAAAAATAAATTAAAATTATTAAGTGCTTATTTTGCTACATTTTCAAAATCCGTACATATTATTTGTTAAAAACGATATTTCCATAGGTTAGAAGTACGAAAATTTAGAATAAATGTAATGCTTATTGAAGGGCATTAACCTCAGTAGTTTTATCGGGGTAGAATATCAAAGGCAAATACTATTATCTCTTTTAGTCCAAGTGGCTGAAATATCAGCCTACTAAATAAAAACCCTACCAGACGATATTTCAGCGCAATTTAAAAAAATGTAATTTAGCATGTTCAATATTTTTGTAAATGCGCAAAGTAAATACATTTGCTTTATCTCGGTACCTAGCAGTTCCTAGCAGTTCAAAGGAATACATTTGCTTTATCTCGGTACCTAGCAGTTCCTAGTAATTATGTTAGGTAACAGGAATGACCGCGCCTTTTTTTATGGTAGGGATGGCTGTTAAAGTAGAGTACGCTCGGGATAAGGATGCCGGTTTGTTATTGTGTGCGTGTACATGTATATGAGAGGGAGAAGCGATGTAGCGTGTATTTCGTTGCTCGCTTTCTCTTTTAAGGACAGTCGCTGATTCGTCAACGCTTGTATTCGTCATTAAAGTGCAGTGTGGCACAGAAGTTCGATCGTCTCTAGTAATTTATTTTAAATAATTTTGTGTTGATATTGGTTTAACCCAGATATGCCCACTGTCCCATGGGTAGGTCACTAAACTCGTGCCACTGTTTTTTATTTATAAATTAAATTTTAAGAGAACAAAATTTCTTGGGCATATCTGGATTAATTGATATCAAGGCTTCAAATATACACTGTAAGTTATTCGTTCTCTTACCCGTGGAATTAAATATTTTAATTATTTTTCCATTAATCCGTACGTTGTTGGTTTTTTTACACTATACTCTGTAAGGCTTAAAAAGTTATTATTCTTATCGTTGCGCCAATGATAGTTTTTTAATTTATTCAATGGATTCTAATGATTTAATAGAGTCGCCGAGCCATTAAACAATCTGCGAATAATTTCTTTCCCCATTTTATATCTTTTTGCTTTTGAAGAATAGCTAAGGACTCTTATTCTTTTTTTGACTAGTGAAAGATTTTGAATTTTACAAATATTTAATTAATGTTATCAATGTCTGGTTTCTTCGATTATATAATATATTTTAAATTGTCCGTTGAAATTTCCAACTTAGCTCAGATGTATGCATGTTAAATAAACATATATTTTCTTTTAAAATAAAAAAAATAAATATTCTGAGCGAAATTGTTTTGAGCCACACAGTTCACGCACGTACTCTAAAAACAAAAGCAAGTATTGCATACACAATTTTTTTACAATTATGAGGGTAGGTCAATAAGTCCTTATTTTTTTTATTGTAGTCTCCGATACACGAGGTGTGGTTACGTAAAAGTGTGGTTACGCGAAATCTTTTTATAGTTATAAAAGGTATAAAAAACAATGTTCTTTGATTGTTGTAATTTTTAGGTTATTATGAAGTTTTTGAAGCTTAGTATGAAAAGGTGTATTGTATATTATTTTTATAATTTTAATTTGGATGATTTTCAACTTAAAAAAAATAGTATTACTGGTGTTACTCCACACTAGACAGGCATATGATAAGCTGCATTGATTAACATCCTCATCTGCGATTCACTGGAGCTGTCTTATCACAAAGAAGCAGACGGCAGAAGACCAGATATGTAACAGAAGAGCTGCCAAGGAATCACATCACAACTGATCACAACATTTACATTTCCATATATGTGCAAGTGGTAATTCAAATATCTTTATAAAATAAACTATTTTTTGGCGTAAGACACACCCTTTCGGCCTCAAAACCCAAAAGGATGAACACCAGTGAACTCAAGAATACCCTCAAAGCATATACCATCAGTCCATCACAATCTGATCTGATATCCGGGGAGGCTCGCCCACTTCCTATCCCTGGCCGAGTTGGCAAGACACTTGCTTTCGCGCCGGGCCACCACTTATGCAAATTGCCATTTATTTATCGCGGGCATTAATCACGGCCGGTAATAATGTCTACAATCGTTGTTATTGTTCATATTTAAAATATGTGTGCACTTGTGCCTGAGACGATATGGTGGGAGTAAGGAAATGAGCTCTATCGCCGACAGCTCGACTATATTCGTGCTTTATTGCTCTGTCTGATTATCATCGGACGTGTTTAGCCAGTTGGCTATTAATTATAAAATGAAAATAGTAAAAAACATACATAACATTACTAGTGTCTAGAGATTGTTCATAACATTTTATATCTATACTCATTAATCAAATAATCAGATGAATATGAGAACAAGATAAAGAAAATCGCTATGTCCAATTTCGAAGTAATAGCGAAATATATCCATATGAATAAAGCCTTGATATTTTATCGATATTTTTTTAAAAGTAAGAATCTTGAAGTATATTTTTGGAGAAAATAAAACCAATGTATCTTTAATAAAATATCAAAGTTTTAAGAAAATTTATAACAAATGAAAAGCGATAACATGGAAAGACTCATTGTCACTAGGAACAATAAAGGAAGTTGTTTTTATTTAAAATGGACAAATTCATTTAAAAAAATATTGAGAAGGGCTAAGAAGAAGCATTAATAAATTCAGTAAAGCAGTGACGAAAAATAAAAATATAAATTTCATATAACAGCAAGAGCTAATGAGTGGAAAAGTTTTAATTTAAATTTGTAATTAGGAATTTAAAAAAATGTGATTAAAATATAACGAAGATATTAACTATATGGAAATAAAACTAAATGGTAATGGTTCAATTTAAAGAAAGTGGAAGTAATTATATACATATTTATATTTAAATTAACTAAAGATTTTTAATGTAATATTCTAATTAATTAATAAAATGTAAGTCATCAATGAGATTTAGGAATAAAAAAATCTTGATACAATAAAACCAAATAAATTAAAAACTCGCCAACTAATGAAACTAATATTATATAATAATAATAATAACAGAGCTTATTATTATTATAATATAATACTAACTTTTGATTAATTAAACCAATAATTAAATAAATCATCATCGATGTTTATTATTATTCAGGTCGTGTAAAATAACTGTGCTGCTCTAATTGCACCCTAGTTATAAATAAATTAGTGCATTTATATAAAAATGCATACCAATCATAATTGCTTATTAATTAATCATGTTTTACAAGCATACGCCCATAAAATTAATTAACAGGCAAATTTTACAGATGCGTTTCTGTTTTATTACAGCAGCTATAATGAATTGTTTATGACTGCTGTGCGAGAACAGGGTCGTAGAAAGTGTACAGTTGTAAAAGAGCTTAATTGATCTCAATAAATAACAATGATATTGTAGCTATTCAGTAAATCGACAAACGTTGTACTTAACAGCCTGTCGATTGATATCTTCTGATCCTTTGACCTCATATAAACATTTTATAACAGTTTTTGGGCTTTAGCAATTAAATAATAAATATAAATTATAAAACATATGGTTTGCGATATTGTGGCAACCATTTGCCAACCCCTTTGCCACCCAAAAGTGTTATCGATATGTCTTAACCACTTTAATAATTACTATCGTCATAGAAACCTTATATAAAATACAGTAATCTTTCGTTAATCACCCGTTTATTAAATGTATCGAGAAACTACCTTTCTTCAGTTGTTGAATTGTTACATAGAAAAGAGAAGACAGCGTTCTTACCTTTTTCTATTAGCTCTTGGCTTATCGGGTTGCCATTACAGGTCTCATAAAGAGTTAGGGCTGCAAAGGGTTAAGCGTCCTTAGCCGGCCGCCACATTAAACTCTCGGCTCATGTAAGACATTTTTTGTAGTGGGTGCCCAATGGTGCTATCTGCTGAAATGGTAACGAGCTGCCTCTAACTACCTCTAACTGGTCAGTCAAGAGTCTGCGACACCTCATCTTCAAATCAGAATGCATCCTGGCAAAAATAGCCCATATATGGTGCGTTGCCGAGTGTTCCTCCAATAATGTGTTCCGTAAACTGCTTAAATCTCTTCCTAGCAAATAATCACATATTTCTTCAAAGATTAGTTAATTCTGTCGATATGAACTTACTCTATATTTTGGTTATTAAAATAACTATTTTTTATTAGGTATAATTAAAGAGTTTATTCATCTAGTAATACACACCTAAAAACCTAATGTGCACTAAACGTTTCTTCTTTATATAAATAGAGTTTTAAAAAATTAATATTTCTTATTGTGTAATTTATAATAATTAATTATAATATATTTATAGACATTTGCTAAGATTTTTTTTAAATGTATATTTATATATAATATGCAAATATAAATAATAAGACCTTCGTAAAATGGTACTGTTATTTATATTTGCATATTAAATACACTTACTCCTTTTACTAAGCAAGTATGAAAAATAGGTTCGCCTAAGATTGCATGATTAAAATAGTAAAGGGTTAGACTCAAACCATATTTTAACTTCTACTCAACCATTTTTATTACTGATTTACAAAATTTATCATCTGTTATTTTTTTACTCTGTGTTTAACCAAAGTAATGGTCAAAATATTTTTTTATGTGAAAAGATATGTATCTTATTGAAATTTTAACTCTTACATTTTCATAGATCTTTATAAATATCGTTAATTTAGTTTTAATTGATCAATTATAAACTACGTCTATTTTATAATACAGTAATTTAATAACTTCTTGTTGTATATATTGTCATCAATATAATAAATAGAATATTTATTCCTAATAAACTATATTTAAAATGTAGTTTATGTGTATTGTTTTTAATTTCATAGCATTTAAATGTATGTCTTTAATTATTTAATATTTAAACCTTTTTAGTATATTTTTTTAAAACCGTTTGTATTGCACTAAGTTAGTATCAAAATATTTTTAAATAATAATTTTCTTAAAATAATAAGAAAAGATAACTAGCATAATTAAAATAAAAACTTTCTAATAATAATCTATTTTAGTTCATAGAAAATATCAAATAGTATGTTTACAAAAAAATAGTGGCATATAAAAGTACTTTGCTGTTTTTAATATTTTTCATCATAAACCAAGTATTTTTAAAGTTAATCATTTAAATACAAAAATGAATAAATAAAGCTTATGTTTATTAGTTACTAAAATAACTAAAATTAGATTTTAAAAATGTTTATTTTATTGCTTAATTTAAAAAGTATCTCATTTTGCATCTCAGTTCAAGTAGATGCCTTTTTTTGCATCCCACTTTCACTATGTGTATATGACTAAAAACAAAATTAAAACACTTTGATGTAATACATTTATAACGTTAGAATAAAATCCATAATTTACATTTTATATTATAAAATATAAAATAAACAAACACAATTTTAATTTATAAAAAGAATATGGAAATGTTATTGTATCTTTAGCAATAATTTTACATTACTTATACCTAAATTGTTTATATAAAAGTGTTCTCAGTTTAAATTTTAACGCTAATATAAATAAATATTTTTTGCTTTATTTTATTAAAAACCTTTTTTGATTTTTATTTTTAAAGTTAGTAATAAGGTTATTTTTTAAAAATATTTTAATTTGTATTATGTCAAGAAAAATTATAATATTTATTACTTAAAACCTAAAATACATTGGTAAATATCTTCTAAATTTGTTAAATATTATAGCACAATATCTGAAAGCACAATATAGTAAAAAATATTATATTTAGGTAAATATTATATTTAGTAAAAATATTATATTTAGTAAAAAATATTAAAAATATTATATTTTATTTAAAAATATTATATTTTTTACTATAAGCAAATATTTAAATGGTTTATTATATCCAAGTAAATATAATCTTTTGAAAATCTATTGACTGTAATTACTATCAAGGAAGAATTTTCATTTTGTCTATTATATCTATCCGCCAGCAATCGTACAGTTTCTACATATATTCCTAATCTATAAAAATACTTGATATATTTATTAGCTCTTGGATATAATAAAGCCACAGTTATAATTAATATAAGCACTAACAATAATGAACTAGTAAAAATATAGTTTTTCTTTTGAGGCAAAGCAACTTTAATAGAATTATTAAATTTGTGTTTAACCTTGACTTATTGAATTATGTAAAATAAAAATAATATATTATTTTAGATTTATCTGGTATTTTTTTGTATCACGTTTTTTTTAATATGGCATAATATGTTTATTCACTTTTTTTTCAAGTCATTTAAAGATAGCCATTTACATTTAAGGTTATCAATATGTGGTTTTTTTTTTAAATCTTAAGGAATTGGTAATTTTTCAATGTAAATGAGATGTTTTTGATAAAAATGTATCTAAATATACATAATAATTGAGGTGATATTTTTCAATCAGGATATATATATAAATTCTTACTTTATTTTCACTTAAGATTAAAAAGTCATTTCATATCTAAATAACACATTTTAAACGATACAATAAATTTCTCACCCGCATAAAAAACCGATCCAATTTTATCTCTCATCTCACGGGCAGCGCGTGTAGCGTAAATTCACATCATGCTCTTTATACATTATTAAAATTCAATATTTATTCAGTGTTCCACATTCGAAATGGCTTAATTCAACTTGACGCACACCATGTCCATGTGTGGCACACACACGTGTATGATTATGGCTTTGGCATGGGATGTGCGTGGGTGTATCTGGCGAAGATTACACCTGACCCTCCCAGAGCTCTTTCGCCCGTCAGATAGAAACCGTCTGATAGATATGTTCTTGTGTACAGCATAAGGAGCGGTCTCACCGGTGAGCTAAACGTGGGCTTAATGTTTACCCAGCAGATCGCATAAATAATACAATCATCCCAACGATTGATATTCAAATTCAATTGCCGCTTTAATAGTAATTTTGTATCCAGTGCCATTATTTCCGAGGCGCGTCCGTGAGATAAAAATGATTGAAATTGTGGCTTTCGAGAGCCAAACGTACGTGTGCCACATTATGAATGGGCGTTTGTAATGTTACAATGTTAACTGTGACGATATATGAGTGATTGGTAAATATGGAAGTTTGGATCTATTGTTATTTATCAAATGTTTGTTTGAAGTATAATCGAAAAATATTTATTCATTTTCGTACATGCTTTTGCTTCAGATTACCTCGAAAAAGTTCACCATAAAAAATAAAAACTCAAAATAAATTTTAAATATCAAAGCATATTAAAATAACCTGTTGGAATAACGCCTAATTGTCGCATTGGAATTATTTTTACCCTTTTCCCTTGCATTCGCAAAGAAACAACGTTTTAGCGTTACCTAAAAAATTTTTTAAGAGTTTCGCGTCGACAGTGATGTATCGCAATGGAAAAACTCGATGGGTATAAAGATATCGCTAATGCAGAGTATTTTCATTTTATCTTTAATGAATCATATTCAGCTTCCGATCGTAATAAAAACAATACGACGTCACGATCTAGCTTGTCACCCGTTTTAGCCATAAATGTAATTGACATTTAAGACATGAAATACTGTTTTGAAAAACTCAGATCTAAAGCTCAAGTTAACACAAGATTGGACTTCATTTTTGACTTCATATTTTAGGGCTGTCAGGTTATTCTAATTGCTCCCATAAAACTTCATCGTTTTATGATTTGTGAAGATCTACAATTCTCGTCACCCTAATACACAAAACGTATTACCCAATTGTGTATCAGAAACTTCAGACCGGTCGCGGTTCTTTCGGTACCTGCTAAGTTGTTTGTTTTATATAATTATTCACATGGATTCGAATAGATAGTAATAGATGCCGAACACAACTCAAGAAAAAAATATTTGGTAAAATGGCGTAATAATGTTGTTAGAAGATAAAAGTAAAGATCTTAGATCTACCATAAATAATCCAGATATGTGAAGAAGTAGAAAAAAAAGTTAGATAGTTGATCTCCTCCCTTTCCCCTGATAGAACATTAGACATAGAAAAATCCTTACCATTCTGTGCAAACTTTAATCCAATAAAGATTTAGAAAAAAGCAGCTGCTTCCACTTTCCTTGTCTGATCTATTCCAGTCAAGCAGTCGCCTATAATCGTCAATAGTTTAATTTAATCTTTGAGACGACTGGAAGACTACTTCGGCGTAGCGCCATGGTATTAACGACACAGATATTGTGACTTGAAAATTATTATAACAATCTTCTTAATTTGTACTTCAAATAAATTAGTATTCCAACCACTTCGTAAAGAAATAAACTGTATTAAAACAAAAACGAGTGTAATATAATGAACTTTGTTATAAATCGGTATAAAATATATTACTGCCATTGCGACCCAAAGACCAGTATATGACGGGAGATGTGCATTAATAAAACAAAAATATCTAATTAGATTATTAGCAAAGAAGAAAGGAGCAAAATAATTATTAATTTTTGGTATACAATTTATGTAATTTTTCTGAACATATTGGAAATGTTGTCGAGTTCTGAATTTTTGTGACAGGATGTGAGTCAGATGATGTGTTAGTGAATTAGGTGTAAAAGTAATTAGTAAATAATACTATTTCTAATATGTCATATGTAAATATGACTAATGTAGAAACATGACCCTGAATTTCGCTTGGATTAGTGCCGCGCCATTGTATGTGTCACGCCGGCCGGTGGCCGGTCAGCTGTAGTTGGGTATTTGATTATGTATCTATTTAATTAAAAATATATTATTAATTAAATTATTAAATATAAATCTATTTTATGTGATATATACATATGTATAATCACACCAAATCACATACATTTTTCAACACAATGGATCGCGAATCATTCGATTTTTACAAACAAGTACAATGGGTCCCCGAGTACATCCGAGGAAACAGTTCGGCGAAATTCCACGTCCACAATGAAGAGGTCCAATACGGATCGCATACCTTCCACGAGAGTTCGAATCGTAAAGATTGATGAATGTGGCGAAAAAGTCGGCTCGGTCGCATACCAAAGACGCATATACATAAATATTTTTATAGCCAAAGTTATAAAAAAAATGCATTCCGCAGAGAGGCTGGATATTGTATATTGACGTGGCCGGGTAATTCAACACAATTTATATACGAATTGTTCTTGGCGATGTGAGACTCGATATTTCATGTGGTTATACTGACGCACACACATCTCTCCATCGAGATAAAAACAACCAGGATGAAGATGCTGCGAGTTTGACGGCAATAAGATGAATAAGTCGTATAGGTATGCATTGATATGATGGACAATGACAACGATTGCCTGATTGTGCAGGTTGTCCATAAATATTGTCAGACGCACGGCTTTGGGAACAATATCGAGGCTGATTGCAAATTTACACCTGTTGCAATAATGTTGAATATAATATGAGTGCATCTAAATAAAATCTTGATAAGAAATACAATTTAGTGAGCCAATAATACTCGGAATGCAGGAAATGTTTTTATAGTTGGAATAAGATGGAAAATTAAATATAATATTTGAGATGTAATAAAATATACATATAACTACTGTATATGTAGTTCATTAATAAATTTGAACCAACTTTTTATGTAGAAGAAAGCAATTAATAATAATAAAACATCATTAACGAAAACGGGTCAAGACGAAATATCTTAAATAAATAAAATTGATTAAGAATATCTTTCATCATATAATAACTTAAATCTTTCTAACATAAGATAATTAGTATGTAATTTAAATTATTTAAGAAACATGATTACAATGAATACTGACATAGTTATTTTTTCTTAGAAAGTTAAAGCAGTAGCATTGCTATTTTTGATAAATTATTAATTCATAAATTGTAAATTTTTCTGTCTTAGTCAGTAAATAAGTGACATATATTTTAATAAATAAAAACAATTTTTACAGTTAAAAATCAATATATGTAAATATGCTAATTTTATTTTAATTAATTATTATATTAATTAAATAATATAAAACAATAGGTTCTATATGGGATTCGAAACCAGGTCTTTCACTAATTTATACATATTGTTTTACATGCTAATAGTCAGTATTTTTAATTATTTCTCAGTACCTTAAATATATAGCAAATAATATATACAATATTATTATAGGAGAGTTTTCAATGGACTTGTTATTTAATTTGCTCTGTGTAAATTTAATATTAAATATTTAGATTCGTTAATGCTTGTTTTAATTATTATAATATCAATTAAAATTTCACTATAATAAGGTGTTTATAATGGCTATAAATAATACAGTAAGGGTCATTAAGCAATAAAGAAAAAAGTCTATAAATTATAATATAATTAATAAGCAAATTTAAATTACAATTTAAATATTTTCTAGTTGGTGTATAAAATCAATTGACGATTTAATTTATTGCTTAGCTTTTTTAATATCACCTAAATTGTTCTTTAAATTTATATTATTACTTAATAGCCCCCAGAATAATAATAAAAAAATCGATCCATCACTCATAACCTTATAAGCATCGGGTCTTATAAATACGAGCGCGCCTTTTACGTTTGCCAATTTATCTATGCAAAATCCTATCTCCTATCCGATCTCAGATTACAATTCATCCAGGTGACAGGTTACGATCAACTTTTAACACGTTCGAAGCCAAAGCGACTACCACCACCATCGCCATATTTTCACAAGATTTATCACCCAGAACGTGACACATCTGCGTTATTCAACTCGCATATACATACGCACATACGGAATCTTATTGTGTATATAATTGCATCGGTCCTTTCTTCAAACGAAGGTGTTCCAGCGACAAGTGTTACCTTACCTGAGAGAACAGCAGGTGCCATAAAGCTCGCGCCAACAACCTGTGCTAAAAATACAAGTGTGTGCTCGCCGAGAGAACACGTTCTCTGCTCTTCTCTTTGAGTCATTCAAATTTAATAAGACTCCATTTAGGCACGAGACATTTTCAATTTGGATAGTGATTACTGATGTCGTGGACGCAGTTTAGATACGTGACGATGTTTAAATAAAAAATATATGTCTATATTAAAGCAGTGGTTCTTAAGCTCTCTTTTGGGCCAAAATTTTGAGTCAAATAAATTTTTTTTTAGTACATAAAGTAGTTAATAAAATAAATTAAAAAATTTGATTTTTTTGTGTGATGCTGTAGTTTAAAAAAACACGTACAATAAAAAGTAATATTAGAGCCTAAAATCAGTTCATTACTTTACATATAAATACTATTAATATTGAATCTTTGTGGCAAATAATTGTTAACAATTTTTTTTAAATATATATATTAATAAAAAATAAGTACATTACAACCTTCTGCCAATAAATACAAGTTTTGTAATAGAGTTTAATTTTAAATTCTTATTTATTATTCTTTATTAATTTAATAAATGAGCCTTAAATACTTTATCTTAATATAGTTTATTATGAAATAGTTTAATAAAGTAAATAAATGTTCTTAACAAATATTTTGAACAAATTATTGAACTGAAAAATCCATGCTATATATAATATAAACATTATTTTAACTTTGTAGGAAGTGTCGTATAATTTATTTACTATTATTATTATACTAGACAATATATATTATTGTTATTAAAACTTTTAAATGGAAATAAAAAAATAGTTGAGAATTACAAATTAAATAATTAAGTAAAATTATTTGTGATTACCATGAAAGTAATAAAATGTAAATTAAATTTAGTTGAAATAGTGAATACATAAAAAGCATCGGAAAATTACAGTATTATTTTTTTTATATCTGCAATTAGTCCTAGAAATTAAAAATATATTTACTTATTTATAAAATATCACAAACATCTCTTTCAATAAAAAGTAAATACCCACATTTCGTCAACATTGCCTAACGAGTTTAATGTATAATAATTATTCCACAATTGATACCTATATGCTAAGGCGAGTATCAAAATACAATGAAATTCGATACTTTAGTTGAATTATTACCTTCCCACAGATTTGTCTCGCCTCATTTCGGATCAAGCGATACAAAATCGATTTTCGGTAAAAATTAAAAGTTAATATTTATGGGTATATGTGAAAAGTTCGACCTCATCACAATATTTCTTCACCTTGCGCTAAAGCCATTAAGCTCATCGGCCTCAGAGCTTTATCTTAATTGATTTTTATGCGCGACATAATTTTTCATACATCCACAAAGATAAGCGAGGTACCTAATTGAAAGTTTAATATGCAAACGAAGGTGTACGTGTTAATTTCGGTGAGATATTGGCCGTGTGTGTCTTTTACGTGGTAATTGGGTTTCGAACGAGTTGCTAAAAAACAGGTTTGCGAGATTTCGATGTGTCTCATTGTTTTTATTGGGATGTGTATATATGTATGCGAATATATAAATACGAGAGATTGCATTCGTATATATTTATATATGCGTTTTTTGCTTCCCTCTCGACGCCAATGATACACCTTGCCCAGTCGAAATGCCTTTTTGTTCTTTAAAAGGCGCTTGGCCACTTGTCGTCTTGTCAAATATTCGTGCCGGATTGATCTTTTTGTGATTTATATACAGGTTATACGAATGAAAATATTTTAAAGTCAAAAATTTATCCGATTCGACGTAGCTTCTGATTGCTATCGGATGCTGAATTGTAAATGATTGTCAGAGTCGTCTCTGTTTATAAATATTGATAGTATCGAATAAATTCTGTAAATATATCAGATAAATTGTCGTCGTTTAGGAAACACAATCGTGTAGGTCTTCTCAATTTAGACACTAATTTACATCCGACTTATTGTTTCCCACCTACGATGAACCTACATACATTGAACGTATGAATTTCCACCGTTCGAAATCGGTGAAAGGTGAAATAATGTATTATATTGTATATGCATATATTTATTAATTTATAGGAAAACAGAACACGTGCATATAAAAAAAAAAGTTTTTAGTATCTCATAGCACAGAAGTGTTTTTAAGATTATATACTCCTACCCCTATTTAAATTATTTATTTAGCCGTACTAATTATCTTTTATCTAACTCTTCTTGAATTATCTTTCTCACAAAAAACAATTATTCCTTCTCAGAAGTCAAAAATCCACGACAAAAGCAATAAAATCGTGCCTTAGCCGTTACAGTGGGAATGCTCGTTACCGAGTGTTCCCAGTGCAACAGCGCTGACATGATTTTATCGCTTTTGACGTGAATTTTTGACTTCTGAGAAGTGATAATTATTTTTGCACCCTCCTATTGACCAAAATTCAATATGAATATACTTTGACCAATACTCTCATATCAAAAGTGCATAGTAATATCGGTAAGAATAGCTATCATATTTAAAAAAAATAGTATGATATAGAAATGCAGACAAACTATGGAGTAATATGCAGAATATGACATCTCTCTGTACTTTTCCGCTTATTTTTCTCTGAGACATGAATTGCTTTAGTTTGTATTTTTAACTTGACATAGAGTTCTAAAACTATATTAGTTTTAACATTTATATTAAGTCAAGTTAAGTGTGGTTAATTCGTGTATGTTAGGTTTGGGTTTGAACAGAAAATGGATGTTTCGCATCAAATTGAGTTTTATAGACATTTTGAGCAGCATATAATTTTACTAACACCTATCAGTATACTTGTATTTTCACTAGTAGGAATATATATCTACTGGTTAAAATGTGTTTAGACTTCACTAGTGAAGAGTATAGAAAAATAAAGTGTTACTATATATTTTTTAAATTAAAATTATTTATTGTAAAAGTATTTTTTTTACATAAAAGTGTGTAGTAACTACTAAAATATGAAAAATTATGTTTGGTTCAATTATTTTGTCACACCCCTGAATATTAAATACTATTATACAGATAATGTCTATGTTATTTAAAAAAAATCAAGTTGTAAATAATAAACTTCAAATTAACCATTGATATATATTTTTAATAAAAAATAAAATGTAGTTATTTTCAATATAAATGTACTTATATTTTCTTTGTTTTAATTATATTTGGCTATGTATCTATTAATTAAAGTTAATATTGATTATATGTGCTCTCTCTAGATCTAATATTTTATACTATCTTAGGTAAGGTGGTTAGGTAAAATGACAATGTCACAAGGCTGGTGCACTTCGGGTTGTCCAAAAATATGGTTATTGGTGGTACCATATTTCCATTTATATATGTATCCACAAAGGCACATAAAATTCCCAATGGTAAATATGCAGGGCAATCTAAAGCACGTCAAGTCATGCGTGTAGGGCTAATATGGACTCGGATCATTACTTAGCCATTGCAGAACTGCGCGCTCGCATATTCAATTCCAAAAAGAAGAAACCAACGCTTAGTAAACATATAATATTGAAATGCTAACTAAAGAAAGACGTGGGAACGCAGTAAAAACATAAAAAAAGTCTATAACTACTAAACAGTGCAACACAAGAAGAACTTAAGCATATTGGAATTACTGTGACGTAATCATGTTACGTCGGCGGCAGAAAATATCCAAAGGCAGGCAGCAAGAAATAAAAAAAGGAATGGTTCAATACAGAATGCCAAGAAGTAACCAGAGAGAAAACCAGGCATATAAAATTATTCTATAAATAAATCATACAATAACAAATGTTGAAAACTACAAATTACTGCGCAGAAAATAAAAAAATAAGCAACAGCTCAGAGAGAGAAATAATAGTAGATTTATAAAAAGCCAAGAAAATAGTCCTCAGAATTAACGAGCAGAAAACAAAATACACTCGAGTCACTCTTTATGTGTACTATTTTTATACGGTTTATATTTAAAGAAGTATTTTTTTAAAAATAAGTATTTGAGACCGTTTTGTTATGTTAAAATCATAGAGTAAAGAATATCATATATATATAACATTCTTTACTCTATGGTTAAAATGGTCAAAAATTCGGAGAAGTTTGTCTGCCGAACAACTGAATACTTACCGTATTTAATGAATGGTTCACTAATTGCTTTGTACCGGAAATGGAAATATATATGAGGCAGAAAGCTCTCGATTTTAAAGTTCTATTGATTGTTAACAATGCACCATGTCATCTATATTTAGAACATCCTAATATGCAGGTACTGTTTCTTCCACCCAACACATCAAACATCATCTAACCATTGGATCAAAGCATAATTTTTACTTTAAAAAAAATATTACACTAAGCGCACTTATCGATCTATTTAAATTATGTTACACTTGCTTTCTCTCAAATAAACCACAAACTTTAAATTCATGGAAATTAATTTGCCCCGAATGTGTTGCAGTCAATGAAACCAACCAAACATTGATAGTTTCAGCTGAAATAATTTCTTTAGCACATGAAAAAGTTTTGAAACATGTACCCAAAATGATGTTGACGAATTACTTGGGAATAATGTCATAAATGACAATGATATCATTAGTGTAACTCTTGATACCGTCGAAGAACAAGAAAACAAATTACATTCTCACTTGTAGGTCTTCAACTTTGCAGTGAATTGACAAACCATTTCAATGAAAAATATGATAATTATGAGCTACAGAATTGCATTTATGGATATCATGAATTGTACAAAAATTAGGAAAGCGATCGCAAATTAATCACTGATTATATTGTCAAAGGGAACATGTTGAGGCTAATTTTATTAGTAAAGAATCACTATCTTCAGGACATAGATCTGATGGGCTGACTTGATGAAAGTAATTTCGAACCAGTTCGCAAATTATGCTGAATATTGTCATATAGCAATGATAATTTTAAAGAAAAAAATGTGAAAAAAGATTACTTTTTTATATATAAATTTAGAAGGAATATGCTAGGATTATATATTTCTGAAATTTAATAAACTTTTTTATGAAATTTAATGTTTTCGGTATATTATAACTCATTGTTTTAGTTTATTGCGGTTTTAGGAAATTATTGTCATATAGCGATGATAATATTCTCAAGAAAAAATTGCGTAAAAGATTGTTAACTTTTTTAATAAAATTATGTATAAACATTTTAGTAGGAATATGGAAAGATTAAATATTTTTCAGAAATTTAAAACATGAAAATTAAAAAAAATTATAATCACAACTGTAATTATATATAATATATTTTATTGCTTTTGTACTTTTACATACAATCAATAAACAATCACAGTTCATAAATTGTGCATTTCCAATCCATAGTGTGTCTGCAATAAGGAACGCTGTAACGATGCAAATTTTCAGGTTTCTTTATCTGTATTTTTTTGAATTAAAATAAAATCTTTAGCGCCGCCAATTTATTGCATGTCCTTTTGGACACATTTTGGGTGCACGGAGCATATAATTGGCGGCCGAATGATGAATGCACATGTGTAAGAATGTTGAAAATCATTAAAGTGAGCGTATTGTTTTACCAAGTGTGTAATCGCGCGATAAATTTGCTCGACACGCTTGATTTAATACGAGCCATCCTCACGCTACCACCTGTTGCTATAAATATGCCATTAAACTTGTTGAGACCTTTTTTATTCATAAAAAATCGACCACGCACACGATTGGCCGCCTTGTTAACAATTAAATACTCATTGCTGTGAATATAATGATAAAAAATATAATATAACCGTATGAAATTGTCCTATATGGATTTAAAATACATATGTAATATTACCACATCATGATTGATATTACATATGTTAATTAAAACCATTTATTAGTTTTAATATAGTTATATGATTGAGTCTATGTTTATTTATATAATTATCTGCAGATTAGTTGCTAGTATGTTGGGGTAAGTTTTTAATTTGTTAAAGTATTGTTCATTATTTTTTTAAATTGTTCACAAACATTAGCAATTTATTCTGAAATCTCTCAATAATGTTGATATTAGATGTGGAGGTTACACCCCAAAGCTAAGCTCAATAAGACTATGCCGGTTATGATAGAGTTATATATTATCATTTTATTTTCCAATGATAAGCCAGAATTTTCAGAAACAGTCTGAGAAGTTGAAATCCTAGATATTTACTTTTGTTCTAAATATGAGTTTTCTAGGTTAGTCTTTTGTCGTGATAATTGTAATGTATATTTTCCGTTACGGGATACCAGAGGACAAGTATATTTTTTCAGTGTAAATGTAACACTAACTGATTTCATTGGCTCTGATTCGCCATTTAGAGAGCCAAAGATGGACTTTTGAGTGATGATTCTGCAGTCTCTTCGATGCTATTTTTGGGTCAGAATCAGAGGCCATTACTTTAGTATCGTTAACAAATGTAGTAATTCTTGTTAGGTTCATCTGAGGATGATCTATATTGTATAATAAATACAGTATCGGTCCAAGAACCCTGCGCCCACCCGATGATATTTGGTATAGTACTTCTTCGTTGTTATAGGTAGTAGTCTCTTAATTTTATAGGGTGGAAACTTTGTTAAAATACTAGTTTATATCTAAGAATGCGGATAAGCAATATTTATTTTGCTGTGTTTATTTCTAGTTTCCATATACGCTAACATTGATACATTTAATATTAGCAACAATAAACTTGTCTGGTTCCTATCATTTTATTTTAATTATTTATATTTTTTTCTTGTATACTATATATTACTTAAAAACCATCGTAGAGCATTAAGCTTATTCATTATGTTTTATGCAATGTTTTATTTCAATTGACATGTGAATTTATTTTTTTACACATTTTGAGAGCCTCCCGGAGGGCGTAAATCAATCTGCGCTGAATGATTATATACGCGTTGATCATTAAATATGCGTCTGGCGTGGCAGCGAATAAAGTAACTGGCGGTTATGTGTCAATACAAAGTGGCCGGTTCACCTGTTGTTGGACGTACTACGTACGACATCCAAAAAGGTATGAAATTTCATCCTCAGGTCCGAGGTCGGTGTAAATCTCTCATTTGTGGTGCCCACGCGTTTCCACAAAATTTTAATTATCTCGTCCCAAGGGCGCTTATTTGCTCAAGCTCGCGACTCGAGCAGAGCTTAATGACTGCATTACCGACTTATCGTCCTCGTTATCAATGTAAATAATAACGCATATAATATATTCACTCAGTATGTATATACTATTAAGTGTGTGCATAGTATAATATTCAATTATGATCACGTACTGACCGAACGGGTTGTGCTATGCGCCACGATCTCGATAATGACTATATAATGTGAACGTATTATAATTTGTGTGTAAAAATTTTAATTTACATATTTAATAATAATTAGGAATAAAAATCAGGAAGCTATGAGTCGTTCAGTTTAAAATAAAACTGCTCAACCTACAAACGAATATGTTTTATTCGTTTTAGATAATAAGATTTTTTAGAAAAAAAAAACAGCAATTGAAATTCATTGATTCAAGCATTTACATTAGTAAACTATATTTTTTTGCTTTATTAATTAGTTCACACCTATATATATTTTTTCAAATGGACATTTTAAGTCAAGTATAGTAATGCGTATATTGTATGCAATCCCTGACTTATTGCTCTTAGTTGTATGCTGCTTTTACTAAATTATGATTTACCTAGATAGTATAGAAGTAGTCATTTTAGTAAAATATATTTTACTTATTATAAAGACTAGCACGAAAAATAACTGTTATATAACACGATATATTATATGGAGCATATATGGCACGATAAACCCAAGTTTTTTTTTTAAATTTATATAGTGTGTAGAAGATTGGAATTAGTATTCATCATATATATATATTTATAATTCTGATCGTTCATAACATATTAGTTTTTTTTTAGATTTTAATAATAAATGGGTGTATATTGTTATGAATAATTAAAATGATATTAATAATTGTAAGCAGTTCTATTAGTATACATTTATTAAAATATACGCAATTAATTTTAGTATGGTGTCTTACTACTGATTTAGTAATCGTTGCATATGCACACCTGTCATATTCCAACCAAAGATTTATTTATTATTTTTCAATATAGGTGTCGTAGTAATGTATTTACGTCTACTTAAACAATAAAATTTTATGTATTAATGTTAATTATTCTTTAAAATGATCATTTGTTATATAGTAACTATCAAAAAGCACTACTTAATTTAATAGATTTTAAACAGAATTTAATAATTAAATATTTAGTAATATTACTAGCATAATAAGGTTTTTACTGAAATTCCTATTCTATATAATACAAACAATAAATAAACTTAAACATTTTTTTTCGTAATTAATACAGAAATATATTTTTATTTTTTAGTGCATACATATGAAAAATGTATTATATAAGAACAGTTCTTATAAACATTGCTTTTTCAATCAACTTATACATATGTTAAGTCACCTAACCTTACAATCATTTTTTACGATGGTTTATAAATTTAATAAGAAATCGGTTAAACACTAAATAAATTTTTGAATTTTAACTTTTATATTGCATTAGTTTTTTTTTACTACAACTTAATTTTTAAAACTACCTGAAAAATTGAAAAAAAAATATTACTATTTATTAAAATAATTAAAGATGATACAAAAATAATTCAGTATGTATTTACAGAATTTTATTATTAAAAATTAATATGTTATTATGTTAATATTAATTTATGAGTACTATGTACATATTTTTCTTATTTACAAATTAAAGTATACTACTAATTTATACTTTTATATTTCTAAATTCATTTTCTAAAATTTTTGAACCTTGTATGCCACCATTATGCAAAAAATTGACATATGTCATTTCTTAGAAAATATTATGGGGGTGCTTAAAAATTCTATATTTTAACAAAAATTCAAATTTTAGTCATTAAAACAAAGAAATTTCACTGGTCAATATCAGTGAAACTGTATTTGTTCACAAACGTTCTTAACAGGTGTGACCCATTATAACTATGTTTTGAAAATATAATTTAGATGCTAGTGAAATTATACGTTGCTCTAATCTGTCGATCAAGTGCAATTTGACAGTTGCGAAACGTTTATTTTCTGTCATACCCAAACCCAACCAAACCAAACAAACAAAATATGAAAGTTTTAAAACTAACTATAGTTTTATATTTTTTATAACGTAATGTTGAATTTGGTTAGCGTTTGAAGATCATATAAACGTTTCGCATCTGGCAAGTTGAGTTTCAATGACAGCATATTCACAAATTATTTTTTTGCTGGTAGAAATACATATCTACCGGTGAAAATGTATATGGATATGATAGTATTGAAACGGTTTTAAGAATATAATTTCACTGTAACATATACATATTTTATAAATGCTTTTGGTAAAATGAACCATTTAAACTTAATTTTCGAGATATTGATTACATATTTTAAGAATCGTTGACAATTTTCTGCTTATGATTTGCAATACTCAAGACAGTAGGTACTTAACATTTTCTCAAATGCCACTAGGTTCATTGCTTTTTATATTGTTTTTAATTGAATGTTGTAAACTTGGTTTATTCTATTACATATTGATAATTTTTAAAGAATATTAAAATTAATGAAAATTACTTCTGTAAATGGTTTTAAGTATTGAAAAATGTTGTAATATTTTCTAAAATCAACTATAGTTATATATCTATCATTAGGTTAAATTGGGTTAATTTGTTCAGATTCAGTTTGGGTTTGAAAATTAAGTGGACGTTTCGTGATTTATTGACATTGCTAGATTGTTTTACAATATATGAGGAATACGGAGAAATTGTAAGAAGTATTTTGACATTTTGCTTGATAATAACTTGAATTTTTAATAACACGTGGTTAATATTTTTATACGGCAACAACAATAATGAAATGCGAGGAAAATTAATGCTTTAAAAAAAATTGATTATAAAAATTCATAAAATGGTTCTCAAACAGATATTAATATTTTCTGTATCAACATTCACACACATTTTAGTAAGACTTATAAATGTCTAATAGTTATAATTGTTTGATTATGATTTATACTTTTTATCTACTTGTATGTATAATATCATTATTATATTAATCAAGATTCTTTGCGTATATATATATTTAAGAAATAAGTAAATTGATGCATTTCTGTTGTAAAAAAAATACTGCATTTTAAAAGCTGTTTTCGAAAATATATAATTACATCGAAACGTATTAATTCAACATGTCAAACCTCAACGATATTTTCAAACATATTTCCATAACAAATAGCCTGTCCAACCAATTCCATTCAAAGTTTACAGACGTATTTAATAATGCATTTATCAACAATTTATTATCTCGCTAAGATGTTTGATTACGTACGCTTGCATTATTTAAGACCTGCCTGTATAACGCATCGCGCCAATTTTACTCTCGAGGATGTATCCATACGGGCGTGGGATGTACTATTTTTGATTAATGCCATAATTCAATGGCCATTTGTATACTTCAAATTATAACCAATATGGACATGGTGAATTCTCACTCCATAGACTTGACGATCGAATGCAACAATTGATACCGGGGACGACCCACGTGGTGAAATTGTGCATTGAGCGTTTACTCAATTAATTTTCTCGAACAATTGCAAAATATTACTGTTAGATAAATAATTGCAATTTTGTGTTAAAAACGGATATTTCGATCGTCCCGCGTGTGGGGGAAAAGTCTGAGAGTTAATTGCAACAGGTGGGCTTAATAAACAACGACTTTAAAACCACCTCCATATAACGAGCGAGATTTATACGTAAGGGATTGTCGTCATTTCTTAACTTATTACACACGAGCATTGTCTCGGAGAATTATTGTTGTGTCACTTGTTTATTAATTATGATTTTTTATCACTAGCCATATGGACAATGTTTGCTTAAGAGACTTATTTAGATTTAATTAAAAATATTTTATTATTTTTTTTATATATGTATTGTATAATATGGCTTAAGAAAAGAGTAAAACTTTGTTTAATACAAAGAGTTATATTTACAATATTAAATATATATAAATTATAATGAATAGATACAAACTAGTATATCTAAATTAATATTGTGCAAAGGTTTGAGTTTATATTATACATATACATTTTATATTTATATATGTATTAGAATTTAACAATTAGCTAATAAATATATTTTATATATTCAGAAGAATGCATAATTAATCTTGTCTTCAATCTTAATGTTTACCGGTCAAATCAAACAAACGAAACCGTGGGCAGTTTATAGTTATAAAAATAATCTCACAGTTATTTGCCTATTTTTTATATGCATTTAATATGGGTCAAGAGTTGACGACTTTAACGTTTAACATTCATCCTAATTGAGCAACAGCACACCCAAAACCTTACACGAAATCCTCTGACCCACCAAACGAGAAGATTGTGCAACTCATATACCCATTGTTTAACGACAATACATTATATACGCTTATTACGTCAAGGCGCATATGTGCTTCAATAGAGATTCTCAATTACTAAAGATAAATATAACATTAAATATAGAAATTTTAGTTAAAATATATAATACATATTTTTATGTTAAAATGGTAATTGTAGTGAATTAAAAAATGCATTTAAAATGCACATTAAAATAATTATATGTAAATCGTAGTTATGAATATTTTATTTAAAAATTTTTTTAAAAATTTTAAATTTTTTAGTTATAATTATACATTTTTTCTATTTTAGTGAAATACAAAAAACATATATAATATTTTACATTTTATTTTTAATACTACATATTATTAAAATATATTTTACTATTATAAACATCTTACTATTTTAGATCATTTAAATTAATATATATTTAAATATTTTTTATATAATTATAAATTTGTTTTAAATAAATTGGAATATTTTTATTAATAATTGTTAGATTCATGTCAGTAGTATATATATTTTAGCATCTATCGTACTATTGCTATAAATATTCATACAGCAATTTTACTTCAATGTTTACAATTGAAATAGCTGCTTATGTGATTTTTCTTTGAAATTACTTTTACAAAAAAAAAATATATTCACTATATAAAAATAGCTATAATAACAGTAGTATTTTTGTATAATTTTGTTTTAATTAAAATTAAAAAAATGTAGTTAAAAATTTAGTTGCAGAACCTTAATTATATAATTTAAAGCTTATTTATATTAAAATATTTAGATTTATATACAGGACTTCGTAAAAAAAACGTTAATTATGATAAATATTTGCAATCAGATTTAATTAGAATTTCTCGAGAAAAATAGCAAATCGAGAATTCTCATTTCTTACAGCTTTTTTTGTTAAGAAATAAATTATTAAAGTATTTCACAACCACTGCATAAAAATGGTGGTAATTGACAAGTGTTTGAAAATATGCAGGTTTTCTTGGAAGCTTAATAGAGGTCGGAATTATTTCAATGGCAAAAAAATATTTACGATTTTCTTAACTACCCTAATTGGCCTTATCTTTTCTTAGGTAATTCAAAACCTTCATAATTAAGCATTTAAAAAGAAACGGCTTCTTGTAGTAATCGGATAATTGAAATAATGTATTTGGGCTTTCCATAGTTGTATTAAAAAAAAATATTTTTAAATATGGAGTAAAAATTAGCTTTGCATTGAGCATACATGAGCAAAATATTTTTGTGTATATTAACAGTTCAAAATTATTATGAAAAACTATTATTTTTGTTAAAAGTGATCAGAAACATAACATATGTTATCAAAAAATATACATTATCTCTATGTGATGTTTTCTAATATAATATATGATATTGATTTAGATTTTCCTATAATGTATACCTTTAGAGTTTATACTATTAGCATTAAATGTATTTAATAAATACTATTTATTATGAGATTACAATATTTTTCGAGTATTAAACAAATTTATATTTAAAATTAAGCTTTAAATATGCATTATGTATTTGTGATTAAAATATTTTATCATAAAATATTTAACAAAGATTTTTTAAGTATGGCACGATGTAAAAAAATTTAGCATATGGTATTTAAAACATTTAATTATTGATTAAAAAAATATTTTACATTTATAGCTAAAAAATTGTGACATTTTTAAAATTTAGCTTAGGTTTCGCGTGCGCCCATTCATTTATGTTAGTCTAATTATAATCAAAGTTCCCTTACTAGAAAGTATAATGCATAAAGTGATATCGATGAAATGGTGTACGCGAAACCTATAGAAAAAATAATTTAAAGCAAAAACACACCTGCGAGTAATAAAATAAATATAAAAATAATCAATCGTAAAAAAACGATTTTATAAGCCCACGTAAATTATTAAAATATCTATAATATATATTAAATTACCCATAAGCTATAAAAATAATGGCAATCTCTAGCTACTACATAGTCGGTTCGTTGCGTGCACCTGTTTCTGCATTTAGAAGCATTACGTGAAAGGTTAGAACGTGACCCGTCACGTAGCCAGTACAGCCTCCTAACGTTATTGGAGGCTGTGTCGGCCGGTGTAATCACGTAGAATCAACTTGTTACCGGTGCCGACCGAAACGATATAATTATACCGTTCGATTAATTAATTTCACTCGTCGGTACCCCTTGCTTCTTGTAACGAGTGAGCAAAATGGCCCAGAATGGCACCAGCCTAAGAAAGAGACGGCGTAGGCGAAGAATTAAAAAAAAATATATTCATACTCATTATGACGACTCGAATGCATTCCAAATGTGAATTATTCATGAACACTTTCGATTTTTTGTAATGTGAATTATAATGTATTATTATTATTTGTATATTATAATAATAAATGCATATTTTTGAACACATTTTCAAAAGAAGTGGGTTGATTTTTTAATTTATTGAGTCGTATATGTTCAAATAATATTTATTCGAGGGAAATTTCGATAAAATTATAATTGATCGCTTCTAGCAAAATTTGTGTATGTATGGAGATCTCTTAAAAGTCTAACGATTATTATGTAACTATATTTAAAATAATGCTATGAAGAAAAATAATATTTGTGGGTTGTTGCTTTGTATGACCGTGAAATATTTCTGAAAATTTTAACATACAATTTGTATATTAAGTTTTAATTAATTTAAATTGTCACCTATTAATAATTTTAAATATACATAAAAAAGCACTACTTACATTTCGCTACTGCTTTTTATATATTTAAATATTTTTTTTAATGCTAAAATTAAAAAAAGTATTTTATTTATTTTCAAGTTCCAGTAGTCACTATACATATGTAAAATAACATTCTACTTTTTTTCGTGACCTGACCTGTATCATTTCTAGGTATTCAGTGAGAAAAAAAATAGAAAACGGGGTCTATTAAAATTGAGATATCATGTCAGATTTATAGTAACAGTATTTTTAAACGTTTTTTTTTTATTATATTTACTTAATCTTATAATTATATTTTATGCATTTCACGACTCATTATCTGATCTGATCGTGTGGGACGATAGTGGAGCGGCTTCTCTGTTGTGACCATAAAGCTATTTGTTCTCGGCTTTACGTTAAGTATTAAATTAACAAAAAACCGCCGCGAATACCTCATGACCTGTCATAATTTAGCGAGATTGTACAAATTTACGAGGGCTCCTTGACTGTGCGATTTTTCACATATAAAAAAAGAATGCTACGCCAAGATCTTTCGGCGAACTTTAAAAGACCGTTTAACAAGTGACCTCAATGGGTGGTCCTAAACGCAGTCGTTCATTCGGAATTATTTATATAGCATTCTTTACTAATTCTTTATTGACTATTTAGTCATGATTATCAATAAGAAATATTTACTTTGCTCTGTGGCCTCTTATATTTGCAGCAGATAAGAATTCCATTAAACGATATTCTATGTATATTTGTATATTTATTTAAACTGGATAATAGTTAACTGTAAAATACAATGGCAACACAAATTAAAATATACATACATAATATATAACAAAAATATGATTAAAATGTAAATATTTTGCACAAATGTATCTGTTTATTCCGTTATAAAATACACTATTGTTTTTACTTTTGGTAATTATCATTGAAAAAAAATTATATAAACCCACATATACGTATAATATTATTTTTGACTTAATAATATTTTTACTTCTAGTTTAATATATTTACAGCAAAACAAACTTCGTAATGGTCCATTTCTATGGACCAGAACTATTGTGTTTTATTGGATAATTTTTGTACAAGCTTTCGATTGCTATTGAATAGTTTTGATTCAGCTAACGTTTTTAGTTGTTGTAATACTCGTGACTTTATTCATCCTATAAGCTGTCGTCCTTTTTTGAACCCACATTTTACTGTACGCTTCTTAGCAGAAATATTTTTCTTTCTACCAGTCTAAGCTCACTAGATTTTTTTAATATTACACATCTGTTCTATGTCTTGCTCTCTTGATTAAGAAAAATTGCTTCTATTATATAAATTACATCTTTAAACACCATTCAATTCTTTTTCATTACCTGAAATTCAGTCTTTAGAAGATTGTTGTACATATAAAACATTTCAGGAAATGTATAAAAATCAACGGTTTCTTTCCTATTTTTTTAATAATATAGACAATCTTGTCTTAATAAATATATGTCAAATATTCAAATTAAATATCGCTCAAGTAAATTATAAAATAAACAGTAATAAAAAATCAATAAGTTTCATTATTTTTATTCAGAGCGAGATCGCAAATCATTGCGGCGAGCTTTGAGTCACGGCGGCCGTTTGTGTCATAATAAATGTCGTTATTTATTATATTTATGAAAATAATAATTGCCGTTTGTAAAATAAAGATCTTTTTGCGACGATCACGACCCGAAAGGAAAATTATGGAAATGTACCGTCGGCATTATAGCAAACGGCGCAATGCTTTATGGCGTTGTGGAAATCATTTAATTATAATCGTTGTCCCGTTGAAATGATAATGTGATTCAAATTTATATATTTTTATACGTGCACATGTATGTTGTTCTACATACATGTCTATACGAAATAATAATATGCACTCAGAGGAGAAAAAAGTTGTCCATTGCATCTTGAAATGGTTCGCAACAGGCCGGCACCATTGCATTGATAATCTGCATAATTTTCTTTGGTCTCTCATATGTGTTCTTTTTAACCCTCATAAAGCACATTGAATTTTTTTTACTATGGATTATCATTAATTAATAGAAAATAAATTAATTTATATCCAGCATTCTTGCATTATTATTTATAACATAAATCCATAATAATTGTTTCAAACTACATATTGTATTTAATAACGTTGGTAACTTTTTATTGGCGCCAATTATCTCTGATATTAAATTTAATACCTAACATTTCAGACCTTCCTAAGCTTATTACATATGCTACGTTGATTAAATACAGCTACCTAAATCAGTTATTAAAGCTATTATCTAACATTGTTATTTATATAACTTTATGTTTGCAACATATAAAAGATTATTAGATTTAGTAAGAGATACAAAGAGATAAAAATTACACCGCAAAATATATATATTAAGTAATTCCAATTTGTATGTCATATTTATAATGAAGGTAAAAAATCACTTCTAAATGTTTATTTTTATTTTAATAAATACAAATATAATTTTATTTCAAAGATTTAAGTTTCTACTACCATTCGGTCATTTTCTTAATTGTATTGGCACATCATCTGCATTTTGTTTTTTTTTCATCTTGGAAGTGACTAGATTTTCCCAGATTATCCTAATCCTAAAATAATCGCTTTTCAGTTATTGTTAAATAATATAATTATTTGATATTTACCACAAATACCTTTATTATTCTTTAAAATTTTCAGATACATTGACGATTAAATTATATATATATACATATATATGTGGGTTTGGCATTCGTTGCTGAAAAACGCGACTTATTGAAACAAATAAATCCGTTAATTAAAACACTTTATAAAAACTATAAGCAAATAAATAATAAATAATTGGAAATATCTCTTAAAAAAATTGCTAGTTAATGATTTTACCATTTTTACCATTCATCATTAGCTAATCGATTAAAATATTTTTATCTTTAAATTCATGAAAATATTTATACATATGAGCCGCATTACCATTAGGTATGATATTAATTAATTCGGTGCTCGCCCGAGGGTTAATCCATGTCCAGAGTCAATATATCACGTTGACACAGCTGATATTACATGGGATGGGCAGGCCGATAAGAGATGCGGAAAAACGGATTAAGTAACGGATGTTTTCAAGTCTCGCAGACAAAATCATTCGAGAGATTTACGTTGCGCCTCCATTGTATGTAAATTCGCATCGGGACACAAATGCACGCACTCTTCGGACCGATACATCTCCCGGCCAAGTATCTCGGTAGCCGTTCCTCTTCTTTATTCCGTTTTATTTTATATCGTTTTGCATTTCTTTTCGCTTTGTTGTCCGTGCTGAATAAAAACGTTGTCGTTTATGAAACGGCTGCGTTGAAATGTCTTATTTTTAAGGTTGTGGAAGACCTTGCGCGAAACAATTGTTTGGCTGTTGTGTTTTTTTTATTGTAAACTTTCTCTGGATAAGTTATTGCACATTTATGGGTTACTTTTGGTGAATGAAAACAAGTGTTTTTATGTATGGTTTATTAGTTTGATGAAATAGTAAAATGTATCGCAAATACATAAACTATGAGGCTTTGGCCTTCTTATGTAATATTTTTTTGATAAGCATTTGGCTTTTAATATATTTTTATTTATTAATAAATTAATTGATTTGCCATAAAAAAAATACTAATAAACAATAAAGACACAATTATTTGAGAAAGTTCAATTTCATTATGCTTATATAACACATGGTAAATTTTCTATATTAAATTTCAATTTGTAAATTTCACGTATGTATTTATTTTATTCTATGATAGCTTTACTTAAAAAGACATTTATTAATTTGCTGTTTTAAAACTGTGATATAAAAATTATTGTTGAATTTAAGTTTTAGTACTTTAGATTAACACTGTTTGGTCAGTTTATAGTTTTTCATTTACCCCTTTGAGTAGTGAGTTAATTTATGCACATTTGTTAATTTGTTTGTATACACCTGAGAGTGAATAAATCTTACGTATTTTTCCATAATTACTTTTGTGGTTATTTATTTATTATTATATTATATTGCATTTATAGTAAATTATAAAAAAAAATCAATAATTTTCAACGCTTTATTGTTATTTATTATACTAATTTGTTGTATTAGTATGTCTTAATAATTTATTTTAACGCTTTTCTATTATTTAACTTCATTATTTTATTTGACATATATTTTATACAATATTCGGCTTTTGTGGAATTTTTTTATATTAATTCAGAGGCTCTCAATGTTATTTTATAAAATTTATACAAAATATTTAGTGTTATGCGCATTTATCTCGTTGTTTTTAATTTTCTTATTAACAATAAATCAAATTAAAAATAATATGATATAAATATAACGCTTTTTAATTCATCATTTCTGTAGTTATATATGTAAATATATAACTAAAGAAATAAGAATATAAAATATCTATCTGGGGTACCTCAAAACAGTGAATGATCGATCGTCGTACATAAAGGGTTAATAATATTTATTTAACCTCAGTTATTAATAAATTTTCAATGCACTAATTATTTATTCGGCAACTCCAAAATTTTATTGGTAGTAAGAATATTTATATTTTCATTTACCCTCAGGAAAAATATATATTTTTACAATTTTAGCTACATATTAAAGCTATGAAATTATTTTATTTTTTTAATTAGACTTGTAATTAAATAACAAATAATTTACGCTATTATCAAATCGCAATATTAGTAAACTTGTTAGTATCTTTTGTAATCGTCGTGATATGTTTGACAAGATCAACAATTTTTAATCGTCCTATTAACGTTCATTTTAAAAATAGCTCATCTAAATATATAAAATATTATGAACATGCATGAAATTAAAATATTCTAATAAGAATAGTCCCAGATCAAATTTTTCTGACAATTAATTTAAAACATGTATAAGGAAATGGTATATTTGAGAAGCTTATGTAATATTATATTTAATTTTCACAAAATAAAATAACCCCAATTTATAATAAGCTCACATTTGTTGCAGTATTATACTTTCCGCGTGTATAATACCTCCTCCTTCGTTAGCTTTAAGCTTCCTTTTAAGCTCTGCCCGAAAAAGCTTCCTCACGAGCGCGGCTCGCGACAAAAGTCATGAGCGTTGATTGCCGTTTTGTGGATAACCAAAATGGTTTATTATGACCACCCTGGCCGCTTTCACCTGTGAGCTTCCATTCCGTACGCCGTTTTCCCTCTTGGTCGACTCATTACGATTTGTCTCTGGTTTTATCTGTCACCAGGGCTAATGGAGTGTCTTTACCGTTATGTGCGGCTGAATATTTGTCATTGCGGCCTGTCACCGTGGCCAAGGAAAGGCGTTCCTTTGCTGCCATTGTCTTTTCTGCCCGCGCTTGCTCTGACTGGGCGCCTCACTTACCAATGACAGACTTATGACACGGGGCCATTGTCGGAAATTCGCGACGGATACAGGGTGTATTTGGTAAAATACCCAATGCCTCTAAAGTAAATCAAGGCACTATAACATAATCTAATCCAAAGAAAACTAGACAAAACATCACCGAAAAATAGCCCTCAAGCATAATAAAAAAAAAACGGTTATAACAAAATTATCTTTCTGTTTTCATTGGCATATTTATAGAAAATAAACGTTTACACCATTTATAGTGTTTATTATGTTATACAATGTTTTATCGCTAAAATTGTTACAGTGGTATGTGCTGTTATTGTTAAGTTTATTCGGTAATAGGTCTTTTTTATTCAATTAAATAAATAAATAAAAAAACAAAAGTTTTTTATTTATTTATTTTATTGACTAAAAATTAAAAGTAGAAAGTGTAAAAATGTTATGTTGTTTTAAATAACCATTTTAAATATTAAAAAAAAATATTTATTCGGATCAAATTTCGAGATCGCCGTTTAAGCATCTATTAGGCGGTTGGAAAGATATAATGCCGATCCCGACGGTGCGCTTAGCCTTTAACCGTCATACCTAAAACCTAGTCTTAAATACTAGCTTAGTAAATATTTTGCAAATAATATTGATATTATGACTGCAATTGGTGTTTCATAAATATTTAAAAGCAATTTAAATAAAAAAATATAATTATGTAAAAAAATTAACTTAAATAAAAAATACAAATATGTAATAAAAATAAATATATTTTTTCATAAAAAGTCACAAATTTTATTCCTAAATCTATTCCTAGAATGCCAATGTAGAACATACATATATAGTCGGAAAATCAACGTAGAGATCATTTTATGTGGCACGATGGTTCAAACTATTTGTTATGTAAATTTTATCTTATATTTGTAATATATCTTTATATTCACTATGCGGTATTGTTTTAAGCTTTCTGAGATATTATTAAACAATAAATATGTCGTTTCTGTGTAGTATTTTGTCTTTTGAACTGAAAAGTACTTTTTTTAATAGTTTCAGGAATTTAGGTTAAAGATCAGATATGAAGTCGAATACACCCTGTATAACATAACCAAAACGTTAAGTGCACTCGCGGTCTGTATTAACATAAAATGAAATGCACTCTAACCTTGACACGGAGCTTTTGTTGCCTCTCTCGGCATAATGGCTGGTATCTCGCGGTGACCATCTCGAGAGCGCAGTGGGTCTCGAAAAAATCAATTTGCATGATGGTATCCGGTAATGGAATCAGTTTGTGGTGGAGAGCGAAAAAAAGTAATGAATCCTGAAACCATTTGTTATGTTAATAACTTGTGAATGAGTTAAAGAATGCGCGAACTTAACCTTAATGTGCTGTTATTCGAGACCATCAGCTTTTTCAAAAGAAATATAAATGTTTGTGTATAGAAATTTTACGAATATTTTTCCTTAATAAATTTATTACTTTATAGGCACCTAAATGAAATATATTAAAATCAAGGCTATTTGTGCATAGTTACATAAAAATAAACTATACCGTTACAAATCTAAGATTAAAGATTTGATACGTATCTATGTATACGCCAATTCGTAATTGTAGTGCAATATGTAATTAGTGAATTATATGGCTTAAGATTAATATGCATTTTTTTATCAATGATATACTTATTCAGAAATATTTTATTTTATAATATTGGTTAATAAATCTTAAATTCAGACACTATGATTTTAATGTATGTATACAGTAATTATAAATAAAAATATATATAGAAAAATTATTTGCGTTAGTTTTAAATTGAAATAAATACATGCATATATAATAGTTTGATGCTAAACACTAATCCGCAAATTGACGGTCGACATGATTGATAAAGAATCAAAGAATTGATAAATGTTATAGATAGATCAGTAGTATAAATCACTGCTTATCAATTGAAACGTCGAGAGGTCAACCCCAAAATGAAACTCAATTTTTTCAAAGGTAAAATATACATATGTTCAATACTACTTGTGAGTGACATATACTTGTTTGACGTGATAATATTTTTTTTTAATATTCTTCGTTGCAAAAATTACAAACATAAATCTGTAACGAGCATCACATTTTGATGAATGTCAGTTAGTTTACATTGAAAGCTCTATTTCTATTAAAAAACTTAAAGAGACTTATCTCATTTGACGAGGCGTAGTTAACAATGTTACTGCTTCTGTTTCTGCTTCGTTAAAAATATTGTGTGTGGCCTAACTTTAGAGACTTTTGATTTTTTTTTCGTTACCTTTAAATTATAACACATTTCGGTAGTACAATCTATAAATACATTAAATTTCTATAATTCAGGTAGTGCTGTTGTTGATTTTTCGTTATTTATTTGTTTTTTCCTTATTCAAGTATTCGATCCGAATTTTTAGATCAAATACCAAAATTTACTGCTACTAATTTACATTCGTTTAATATTCCCTCTAATGTCTAATATTTTTTAAACGTTCTAAAAGGAATAAAGTTAACAATAATTTCCAAACAAATTTTAACACAAACAGTCTGTTTATTTGAATAGTAATGTTTATTGTAAAAGTACTGCCTAGGAAGTAGATGCTTTTGAAGGCAATGTTCCGTTGCTTTTATTTATTGTATTTATAAAAAGGGCTGAAGGAACTTTTTCCTGAAATACATCAGTATATACATCTCAAATAACTGTAGTTTAGTTCAGATTCCTTATTTGAGATCGGTTCTTACTTTTTTTATAAATATATTCTTGCTATGATTTTTTCCAGAGTTTGGCTCAGGGAATTTGTCCCCTCTCGGCAGGTCTGACGCAAATATAAATTTAATAAAAATAGTTCTCTCGAACTAATTACAATTTAAATTAGATCTTTATATAATTTTTCAATCTTTCATTGTAACTTGCCAGGCGTATGCCCAATGTTTTATAACGGGGTAAATATCTACTAACTGGACATGGCAATCAAATAATTTTGATCAACGCAAGGTATTACTGACTTTCAGATACTAAACTTGCGTCAAAGCATAAATTTTTATAATAGATATTTACATACATATTTGAATTAATAATAATAATAGGTTATATGTAAGTTTTATAGTATCATCAAATAAGAAAAATCTTATTAGAATCGTAGAACTTGTATCTATGACTCAACATTGGACGCAAAAACAGCAAATTATGTATTGCATAGAGCACTTCATCTATTTCCATATTACACGGTGTCCATAAATTATATAACCGATGAACAGAGAGCATTACTCGCAATTAATACCAGCTCACAAGTGTTGCCGATAGGTTATTTTAGCTTAAATGAAATTCGTTCGCTCTGTGTCGGCAGTTATCTGCATATCGTTAAGGTATCACCATGATTCATAACCGGCCTGAGAGACCAATAAATTACAATCGTTTTCTGCCTACCACCTCTATAATAATTACAATATTGACACGTGAGTGTCTGCCTAGAACGCTCAAAGGAAAATTTCCTTCTTTGCCTTCACTTGTCAACTTTCGATCGAACGAGTTTTTGAAAGTTTTATTGTTGTGCTTTCTGGAAGCTCGTTGTGTAATCGAATTTTGACAATCGGTTGTGTATTTTATTTGATTTGATTGAGAAATCGACTATGAAGGAGCTTTGATGAAAGCAAATTAATATCTGTTTAAATAATTTATTCATACTTATAATATAATATTAATTATCAAGCGTGTGCTCATATTATATTATAAAAAGTATGCGTATCTCGAAACGTTTCAATTTATACCCAATGAGCCGAGCGCGCCTACCAAATTCTTAATAATTAATTTAAAATTTATGACCAGTGGTTTATTTATTGTTAAACGGTTTCCGCGGGCCATTTATATTATTATTATTATATATAATACTACTTTGCTGACCGAAGGATCGAATGATAAACTAAAAATAATGAAACGATCATAATTCAACGAACTCTGCCGTTTCGCTCTTATCAGAAAACACCCACGTGCCAAATAAAAATTAGGTAAGTTATAGTCTGATTATAAAAAATAAGCTAATAATTAAAAGTTTGATCAGATTTAAATGACAGTTTTGATTAATATTATCAACTGTTTTGCAATCAATGTTTGTTTTTCTTGCCTTAAAAATATTATAAATTAAAGAGGTCAGTACTTTCGAAAAGCAAATTTTTATTTTATTAATAAATTATAATACAGGTTACTATTAAAATAGTTTTTCTTTTGATTTAATATTATATTAAATTAAAAGTCCAACTATAATCTATTAAGACCCATTAAAAAATCTATATAGATTTTATTATTTGAAGCCCTCAAGGCGATATTGTGCATCAAATTAATATTAATAGAGATCAGAGTAACTTCCGTTCAAAAATTAAAATTATTAACCGTATGTTTTTTTAATAAATATTATATTTGTGACAATCAATGACGTTTTTGTTTTAGGCAAAACAAATTGAATAAGTTTTTGCAATGTATCTAATTGCTCAGTTGCTTCCTTATATAGTCTTAGACCCCATTACAATAATAGAATGAAATTAATAAGTTAATAAAATTAGAATAATATTTTTACGAGCACATATTAATTAATGTCAGAAGCAGTTTTAATATATAGATAAATATTGTTTTCCGCAGATGGCGACTTTTGATACACCCACGATAAATCAGAGTTTCTCCGGTTGCCGAATTGATATCGCTCCAAGGTACGTACACTTTTGTAGAATTAATAATTTATTTTATTACACATTATACGTCACACGTGTTAAATTATAATGTGAGCTCGAACAGGAAACGCGCATAATTCAATAAGTTTTCATCTGCGTAAATTGGTGTTGTCAATGGAATGATCGATGATAAGTAGCACTTTTTTGTCGATGCATTATAAATAATGTACGTCTACCTGTTGTCAATATGGATACTGCTTATGAGAGTATCGATTTTTTCTCTCGTCGATCGTGTATGTTTTATTATACTTGACGATCGCGTTTTGTACAAATTGAAAATTATATTATTATAGACGTGAGTGTAATTTATTGGCTTAGAATGCTGGCTGGAGAGTCGCTCTACTTTATTTTAATAAATAAAAAAATATTTACAATCGCTGACACACTAATGAGATATTCCTGCGCGAGCCTTACTAGTAGCTACTTATATTTAATATATTGTAACTGTAAATTTATTTTTTCAAACTATAATAAGAATCTTATAGAAGTGTTTTTGAAAAGTATGCCAGTGAATAGTTTGTAAAATAACTGCAATGAGCAATATATAAATTAATTCAATAAAAATCTCACGAATCTTAGGAACAGTGAATGATTTTTATGTTACAGTACATATATTATTTATTAATAAATATAAAAAAATACATATAAATTTCAAATTGTGAAAATTGAAAACTACAACCAATCACCTATATCAAAAAAAATCATAAGATAATAAATTTATAAGCAGGTTTTAATATTTAGTTTAAAAATAGTTTAATATTTTATATATAATATTTACTAAAAATTATTAAATATTTACAATATTTATAAATGAAATTCCCAATAAAAAAATAATAAATTTTACGATTTTGCTTTGTTAATATTGGTGAATAAAGTAGTTCTTAATAATTTCCGACAAAAAAACGATTGTGCAAACATTTTTATTATTTGGTCTATTTTGTATTTTAAAAACGCTTATTACAAAATTAGGAATTCAGAAAAATACGTACTTTAAATTTTTTTACAAATTGCTGGTTTATAACGATTTATAAACCAGCAATTTACTTAACTATGGACCTAATATTTACTTAGCTAAGAACATAAAAATTTATTTCTTAAAGCAATAAGTTAATAATAACAAGTTTAAATAAATTATGAAAAATACATAAACATTTTACATAGTAAAAAATACACTAGGCTTAAAACAATTTCTAGCTATTTAATTTATGTATGGACATTAAAATACTGCTACTTGTATTCATGCTTCAAAATAAGTTGTGCTTTGAAATATTATGTTTATGATAAACATTCTGAATATTAGTGGGTTAATGTAGTATGTTCTTACGTAATACTTTTATAGTATTTTTTGGTTTATATTCGACAATGTTTTTTAATAGATTAACTTAAATATTTTCAATTAAGTTTTTTATGGTTAGTATAGATAGTTTGTTATGTATTATTTTTATTTTTATAATGATTTAGAGAAAAGTAAAAAATATTTTAAGTTTCTTAATTAGTGATTTGTTAATAGCCTTTGCAATATGCATTTATTTATGGACTTTATTTTATTATATTTAATTTGTAAAGGATAACAATAATATAATTGTATAGTAAATTCATTAAACAAAAATCTACCAACCATCGAAAAATACAATAAATTAAAGTTACATCCAAAAAAAGTTATAACGATATGAAATTCTAAATCAAAGATTGCAATTTAGATATACTTGAGTGAGATAATTATAAATGTATTTATTAATATTTATTAAAAAGTAGGTAGGGAAATATATCAAACATAGGTTATAAAAATATACAATACAAATCTCATTTATGTTATTGCAGTCATTTATTTTAAGCCAATATTGTTTATGCAGTAAGATTCTATATGAGAGCAGTTCTAAATAAATAAAAATAATATTAATAATATTCTTAATTATGTAGGTTTTTATATAATTTTGATAATAATTTTGTTGTAGAAACTAGTGAGATACATTGGTAGAAAAACGAAAAGAAATAGTATATTTAAAAAAAAATATAAGATAATTAGGTTATAGAATTTAGTTAAAAAATATTATATTATTACAAATATAATACCTTTTAATAAATTAATAAATATTTACAATATTTATAAATAAGATTCCCATTAAAAATATAATTGATTCCACTTTTTTAATTTGTTAATATTTAATATAAAGGTGAATAGGGTAGTATTTATTAATAAAAAATAATAATATTGGACAAGATGTTTATTATTTGCCCTATTTTTTATTTTTAAAATATTATAAATAGTATTATATAATATTTAATATATTTGCGTAAAATTATCAATAGTAAATTAAGTTGTAGGATAGGAGATAAGTATAAATTATAAAAAAATACATACAATTTAAAAGTAGTCTTGTTTCTCTTAATAGTTACTTTAATTTTAACCTATAATATTTAAGTATAATAATTTTAATTGAAAACAGTTTTTAATAAAAATAAAAATAATGAGCGTAAAAATTAAAATGAATATTTGTGCCCTGGTTTTTTTTTTATATAAATTCAAGGCTTATTGTAAAAAATAGTGAGATACAAAATAAGAAAAATATATAACATTTTCTTAAGAAAAATATTTAAAAAATAGTTACTTTAAATGCTAATTGTATTATTTAGCTAAAATGTTGAGCAAAAAAATAAAAAACAGTGATCAAAAAAATTGGATTTTACCTTTTGAATGTATTATTATTTTTATATTTATAGACATATAAATATAAAAATTATAATACATTCAATATAGGTAAATAAATAAACTATTGATAAATTGAAATATTTGTGTGAAAAAATTAATGACAAATAAAGTTCTAAAAACCGTTTTAATTATATTGCTATAAGGAAAGTTTATATAAATAAAAAATATATTTCTCATTTTTATTATTGCGCAGTCATATAATTTTAAACCGACTATGTTTATATAGAAAGACTTTAAATGGAGCATCTTGAAAAATAAATGTGTTATACATGTTTTAGTTTTTATACAATTCAGAAAATATATTTATTGTAAGAAATAATGAGATATATTAGTAAAAATCCAGAAAGAGATAAATTACGTAAATAGCTAAACATTTAAATATTTATATTTAGTTTAAGAAAAAAATAAAATTACAAATATGTATTGTTTAAATAAGGATCAATAATATCTATTTTAATATAAATTATTACTAAATATTGTAAATACATAATATATAAAATATTTTTATAGTATGAATGATCGCCGCTAGATGCCTATATAAGTCGACATATAGAATTATAGTGCAAACCTACTATATTATATATGTATATGTACTTTACTACGGCTTACTATATTCTACTTAGTAAAAAAGTTAAGCGTGCTTATTTTTAATATATACAAATATTTATCAGAATACATAAATATATTTTATATGATTATTTAAAAAAAAATAATACTATTAAATTCCAGTATGTATTTGATTTAAAACTACTTCTTAATTAATCATTGGAAACTCTTTGTTATATCTACTATTGTTTTAAGCTTTATTAATTATTATATCAAAAAGTATCACTGCTGTTATATTTGACTGCTCTTTTCCTATAATGCAAATATGCATTTATTTCGCGCGTGTGATTTGACGTTCTTTATTAAGCTTATTAGATATTATTATTTAAGGCTTTATAAACAAGTATCTATCTTATATCAAATTATCACTCTTATTAAGGCTTAATATGAAATTAATATTAGTAATACACATGTTCTATGTTATTTGATGTAATGCAGATACATATTTATCTTATACGTATATTTTTTGTATACATATATTTATTATTATTTTAAGATTTCTAAACCAGTATCTATTTTATATCAAATTATCACTATTATAACATATGTACTATGTTTTATCATATATTTATCTCACACGTGTAATTTGAAATTTTTAAAAATTATTATACATTTAATAAACAGTTGCTCTTATTCAATATAAAATTATTTCTGTTATTAATTATATTATTTAATGTAATGCAATTTGTTAAATACTATATTTATGATTATTGTAAGCCTTGTACATCAGTGTCTATTTTATTATACACTATTGTTACGTATGTTTTTTATGTAATGCAAATACGCATTTATCTCACGCGTGTATCTCGAGCTTATCTCTTAACTTTCACCTTACTTTATTGTTTGTCGAACGCAGGTACGATGATATACGGTTGTAACAACACCACTTTTAACATTGTTAATCACATTTATGGTCTCTCTGTTGTTGAGTATGGGAATTCTTGAACTTGGCATTAAAGGTAACTGAAGCTCGTGCATGGGCCCTTATATGGAACAATCGTGACAGTGCTGAAGAGGCCCTCAGAGCTAAACTGGTGCACGGAGGAGGCTTTGAACTTTCGTGGATTATTGGACTGTTGCCCTTTAAACCTCCGAGAATAATAGGGAAATACACCATGCGTGAAATACTTACTTATCTAAGTGTTTGCGTGTTTTGATTGCGATCGAGTGTTTGCTATATAAGTAGTATATTTTCGAGTGTTGTAAAAAAAACGTTAAAAAAAATTTCAGTAATAAAATCGTCTTTTATTCATTTTCGTATATATTCGTATATAAATATTTTATATTTCACAAAAAAATAACATATCAGTTCGGAATTATATCGACAATATAGGAATCTAAAATATACAATAATATTATATAAAAAATATATTAAATGTTCTTATTTGTAAAGGCACTCTGTACATGGCGTTAAATATATATTACTCATATAAAGGATTCGATGTGATTTAATGGCGCAACCAAAATCTCACGAGATCTGTACAAAAGTTATACAATAATAAATATATATAGTACCTTTGTGACTAGTATATCCCAGTGTGCGTGTTATACATACGCAACCATATATGTTTTTATAGTAATAAAAAATACAAAACTTACAAGCTAAGGGTAATATTCATATATGACTCGGAAAAACGATTATGTACAATAATAATTTTATGGCAACTCGATGAGCAAATGATTTGCTTTTTTTATAGCACACGTCACCACAAAGCTCACTTTCAGTCTTTATTTGTTTTTTGTAAGGCACGTTTTTAATTATTTTTTGGTCTTCGTTAACTTCTTCAATAGGCCATCTCTTCGGTGCGATATTCGTATTGAGGAGGAACTGGTCCGCATCCCCCGGGACATCCGCCTTCTAAATGTTTCGTGAGTAGAGACATTCTGGAGAAGGTTTTGCTGCAGCTCACGCATGAGTATTTTTTGACCTCGGAGTGCGTTTGAAGATGAGCTCTCAGATTCGATCTATCGGCAAAAGCTCTCCTGCAATGATGGCAAGAGAATGGCTTTTCTCCGGTGTGCGTTCTGATGTGGCCTTGAAGCAACCAAGGTCTAGAAAACGCTTTTCCGCACAAATGGCACTTGCACGGAAGGGTGTGGGTGCGAATGTGCATTTTCAAAGCACCCAACGACGTGTACACTTTTGGGCAATATTTGCAACTGAACGATTTTTTCGCGAGATTTCCTTCAGCAGCTGCGCAGTGGAACTGTCGATGTTTCGTGAGTCCGGAATATGTGGAGTAAGATTTTCCGCAGTCGGAGCATTGATAACGCGGAGCTGAAGGGTCTCTCCTGCGTCTCGGGATCGACTCTACGATGGATATTCCAGAATCGACGCTCACTGGAGACGATAGATCTTTTGGTCTTGCGGAATTTGGCGATAGCGATTCTGTAGATATAGGCGACATCGTAGAGGGCGAGTGCATCGGAGGAGAGCAGGCGACTCTCGGAGACAGGCCATGGTAGCCCTCTGGGGTGTATTCGAACGGTAGACTGCCTGGGTACATCGGCGTAGTTCTAGCCCATGGTTGCTCGTGTGTGTTGAGATTCACGATTTCGAGAGGGCGAGGATATGGGGGTAGACGCGGAGATAGACGAGGTGGTAGATATGTGGGAATAGGAGTGACGATCTGCGTGTGTAGATGTTGAGTTATGTGATGGTATTGGGCGTAACCAGCTGTTTGGGGATAAAGGGTTGGGCAGGGTGGAGAATGAGCTGGTTCCGGCCAGCGTTTTAGAATCACCGGTGGTGATGGAACTGCTGCGATCGGTGGAGAAGTGGCATTGCTCGGATAATTTCCGGTCCTGGATAGATCTTCTGGTTTTGTGCTGAGGTTTTCAGGCTCAGAATTATCTGTAGACAAAATAATAAAAAATATTAGCACCAAAGAATTTTCAATTTTTATTAATAATTTATATTATTAAATATATATATTTTTATAAAGCACTGATTTATATTAAAATAGTACACACCTTCGTATGGTAAGATAGGCGATGCTGGAGATTCGTCTCTGATCGAATCTGGAACCGGCCGTTTTTTCAACGGGCGGTGGTTGAACTCCTTCTTGATTAATCTCGACATGTTCTCAAACAACATTTTCACTTCAATTCACAGTAATCCAAAATTCACAATAAATCACAATTGGTCCATAAGGCACTGTCCGTAAACGTTCGCGTAAAGGTAAGCGATCGGGGCGCGAGAGCGGAAGGTACACGCTGACTGCACGACTTCCAAGCCAGTTTTGGTAAAACGGGGGCAAACGAGTCTGTATTTATAGAGGTGACCCCCTCTACCACAGCCAGGTGCATAGCACGTGCGCAGTGGGCATTCCACCGCTTCGTTGACTCGTCGCCGATTGGTGGAGCGACTCGAGGGGGCGGAGCTATTCATTCTCAACTAAACTGCGGGGTAAGCTGCGCGCCGGTATACCGTGCCATACCGCTCGACTAGCATGTGTTGATATGTTAGGGGTTAATTAAACACCTTTCGTTACCGACCCATGTTTATGATCAAATGTATTTAATTATATTTATGGTTATAGGTATAATATGAAAAAATAATAATTAAAATTTAATTGTAAATAAGTATATTAGACATTAGCAAATAAATAAGTATTTTTTATAGTAATTTGTCGTTTTAAAAAAAATTCAAATAAATTGCTCATAATTTACCATTAATTTTAAAATACATATTTTTATGATTTTTATATGAAAAAAAAATTGTTTATGTTTTACACGTATTTTTGTTGGTAAACATAAAAGAAAATATGCATTAAATATAGTTGTTGAGTTATAAATTCTCAGTTATTCAAAAAAGAGTTATAAAAATATTATAAAACGAATTTTTCATAAAAAAAAAGTATTAACCAACGACTAAATACAGTACATAAATATTATTTTTTTATTGTAACTACATATTTACGTACTGAAGACTACGATAAAAAACTTCAGATTTAAATATGAGGGCATTTTTATTGAAAACACACGGTTTAAAAGTTTTAAATATTCAAAATAATGTATGTAAATAAGTACCTATCATATATTTAAAAAAATAAAATTATTGTTTAACTTACATTTTTTATAAATTTAATAAAGTAAGTGTGTAGTTTAAACCAATAACTTAGTATTTAAAAGTAAAGAAATAGTATAAAAGTTATTATTGGAGCAACACAAATTTGTTTATTAACTCAGACAAATTTAAAATAAAGCGATTAAAATCATGTATAATAAAACTTTCTATATTTACTCTAAAAAACTATGACTTTAACATATAAATCATTAGAATCGATGATTACGATAAGAGCAAACTTAGTCTAGATTTACGTTAAATTAATAATTTTCAAAAGTTATATTTATTTTCTACAACTTTTGTAAAATATTTTTGTCTTTCTTCTATATTTTAGTAATTTGAAAAAGTGTCATTAACTCAAAAATTATCAGTTCTTTCACAAAAATTTAAAGCTAAAATTCAAATATAAATAGATTCAATAGATTTACATTAACTTATTAATTAAAAATGCATACTCGTATATTTATTTACTTTTTTAAATTTAATTTTATAAAATAAAAAATGCCTATAAGACATAAAAATGATTAATAATTGCTATAAATTCTTATCAAACGTTTTAATAACTAAAAACTAATCGATACAATCAGTGTATATGACAAGATTAAATTTAAATTTCAGTAGGTTTACGTTAACGCTACGTTACGTTAATTTTAAATATTTATCTTGGTAATTTAAATTAAAGTTTATAAACTAGAAAATGGTTATGAGCTGTTACTTTGAAATTAATATCAATATATTCATTTTATAAAACGTGTTCATCAACGTAAAACTTATAAACACATAAAAACCACACAAATTTAATTCCAGTAGCAACGTGTTAATTAAATAATTAAAGAAAATATATTTATAAAAAATAATTTTATTAATTTTCTGATATGCACCAATGTTTATTTTAAAGTTAAGTTAGCGATTATTAATTTATAGTCAATTTATATTTAAGGCATACAATAACACTGTCGCTGATCTAAAAAAAGTTTCTGTTCATATTGAAGCGATTTTTAATCCACCCTTTATTATACTTACTCTGACATTTATATACCAACAAGTTTAGACTTGTCCATTATTATTGTATATGATTTACTTTAATCGATAGTATCATTTTATAATGTATACTACAACTTTCTAAAAGATTATAATGTAAAAATATGTTTTTATTAATATAAGCCATGCACTATTTACATTATAAATATAAATTTGCAAAAATTAAAATAATAAAATTAATCTTTAGATATATTGAATAGCCTATAAAGAGATTTTATACTGTTTATAACAAGAACATAAATTAATAAATAAAAAAAGTCCCTATCACTCTTTTAATTTTATTAAATAATTTAATTTTTATATAATATATTATATAAACATATCTAGTGTTTGTATATTATATGTACTATTAAACACGTGTATTGAATCAGGAAATTAGTTGAACTTTATTAAGGATATCGAGCACAATAAGTTCATTGTTTATGAAATTGTTTAATAGTATATATTGATTTTATGATAAAAAACATTTTTATATATATATTTATTTGACAGAATATATATTATTTCATACTTTTTGATTTGCATTTTCACGCAGAACGAAAGTTTTGTGTTACATTTTTATTGCGAATAGTCACGAGAAATTTATCGAAGGTAGAAAAGTGTCACAAGTATACAGCGCTGATAAAAATATAGAAAAAATCTGTGAAATCTAAAATTTTTACTACTTACAGCATTATTGATATATATATATATATATATATATATATACTACATACATATCAAGATTTATCGCGAGTTATTAAATTTTTATTATTAACTTATTGCAATTTTATTATATAATGAGTAGCTAATGTTTTGAAGAATATAAAAGTTTATACATATTACATTTAAACACCTTAATTAGTTTTAATATTCTCAGGCCCCCATTTAAGTTTGCCCGACGCTTCAATCTTCATAATTCATGTTTCTTAAATATTTTTTCCGTCTTTGAAATATATTTACATTCTCAAAGTATTGTTTATGCAACTACACATAAATACACCCCCAGCATCTGCCCGTTTCACGGCGATTATTCCTTCGTTTATTGTGAGGCGCCTAGCAACGACTCTCATGAGGAAGAGGGTGTTGCCGAGACTTATTGTTAGAGCTCACATATATTCCAAGTTATAACCACGGCGGACTTTGATTATTGACTCACATCTGCCAACTCGAAATTTCTGGGGAGACTCCAACTGCTCCAGCTGACTCCCGACAACAATGGCCAGTTAAATGCGCATAAAAACCGACGTGCAAGCGATGACCGATCGTAAAACAAAATTCGCGATTAATCGGGGTCACTTTCGAGAAGATCTGAAACTACCGATTTATTACCCCAGACTCGTAAACCTATTTTATTTTATCACTGGGTATCCGGTGTTAATAATCAGTCGCATTGTTTTGACCTATTGCCGTCGAGCGGTTACCGTTAAACTTTAAAGGGTTAAATTGGATGTGAATTAAAAAAAAATGGGCTGCGCGTTCGGTAGCCATTGAAAATTAACGACTGGATTTACTATATTTGAATGTATCACAATACTTATTATATTGTGATACAGTATTCATGAAGCAAATTTATATGCAGATGAGATCAGAATGAAAGTCGAGAGGTTATAACAATCCTTAGATTAAATTCCAATGGATGTATCTCGGTGATTAGCTCAAAATCATTAGTTTAACAAGTTTCAAAAACTTTTCTTATATATGTACATTATTATATGCATAAACTACACAATAACTCAATCAATTATAAAAAATATGATTCACAACTAACGAAATTCTGAGTGGCGCATATGTCTTATAATATTATCATAGCAATAAATAATTTCGTAAAATTACAATGCGCCACCTTAAGTACATACATATTATAAAATATATATAGTCATACAAGATTATTAAGCTTATTCGTCAGCACCGGTAAGTTATTTGCATTTAGTCACTAATCTGTTGTTATAAATAAAAGAGGTGATGAAATTTCTCGAAATGAATTATGAGTTAGATTAAACATACTTAAGTATAATATAATAAAAAAAGGTGCACTAAAATAATATCAATATAATATCGATGTAATCTTCAGTTGAAAGATTAATTTTTTGTACAAAATTTATCACATTAGAAGATAAGTGTATAAGTATATTAACTGCATAATGATATTTTTATATAATTTACAGTTGAAACGTGACTGAAAATCTGTCTAAATAATTCTGTGAATTTACGACAAAAGGAATAAACGCACGTGTTTTGGCTCAGCAGTTTATTATATTTTGCACGTGAAATAGCTTCAAGGTAAACCTTTAACTCGTTAAAGTATCCAAAAAGGTAATTCCCGAAAATGAAGTGAGTCCCGATTGTCCGTCGCGCAGATGTGTCACGTTTTTTGGAAACTTCAACGCCGATTGAGAGGCAGATTAGCCTTAAGAGAAAACATCTGTGGAGAGAGCGTGTTTTATGGTAATCTCAAGAGCTGTCGGTGCTTTTGTATTGATTTATATGAAAGGGTATATTTTCAACACTTTAAACAGAAAATCTGCATACAGTATTTCGATGTACATATATGTATATGTTCTAATAAGTAGTACCTTAACTATAGCTGTATCATTTTTATATGATAATTTATCATCATCAGCATCAACGGATGCTTAGATCATTGAGATATTCGTGGATCTAATATATATGTACATATATCATTGTTACGGTGGTGAGCAAAATATTGACATGTACATATTGCACTTGCTGTATAATATACATATCAATAGCCACCGAAACGTATGGTAATAAATCGTCAATGAAAAAAATGTGTGAGATAACTTTTTTTGCTTGAATTAATTTTAATTAACCTCTAGTTCAGATTGTAACGTAACGTTTCAATGTCAGTGGTCAAATTCCGCATGTACCATACACAGTATGCAATTTATAATTTTTCAAGCGTAAACATGTTTATCGCTTAAAAGTTAAACGTGGAAATAAGTATAGCTCTAGACATGGAACTTGTCCTATTGCAATAGTGTGAGTAAATATGTATACTAATCTGCACTGATTGGACCCTGTAAAATAATTTTTGACGTAAAGACTTTTTAGTGGACGGCGATAACATAGGGATGGTTTAGGATCAAGCGGTAGCGGCGAAATACTTTCCCTCTCGCTCGCTCGCGTGTTAAGTGACTAGAGTGAGTGAGAGATAGGGCATTCGGACCGTCACACACTCTCGTCACTTAACACGCGAGCGAGCGAAAGGTAATGTATCTCACCATACGCGCCTGTTGGTGTTAGGTAGAATGGGTGTGAGTCAGTAGGCAATTGGCACAGAGCGAAGCTGTCGTCTGTTGAGTACACGGTGTTTATCAAGTATTGAGATGTCGGAATACAGCAAATTAGGGCAAGGAAGAGCATTATCGGGACAAACTAAAGAAATGGCTTTAAACGTATATACATATTTTAAAAAGATGGACGATACTAGCAAATCGTTAATTATTGATAAAATGACAATAGATTCAGTAAAAAAACTAGTGGAAGAAAAAATAAATATCATAACTGCCAACGAATGGAGTAATGTCTGCCGAAATGCAATAAAAAATGAAAAAAAATATGAAATCATCGATATTGCCATGGATGATATTATGAATAATATGAATTTAGTGTTTAGTGTAAACGAAGATTCGGACTCTAGTTCAGAAGATTCCTTTGATGGATAGATTATTTTGTCTGCAATTTTTGTATTAATTATATATGTCATTCACGTATTTAATACATTTTAAAATCTTCATAATTTCTAAAGTATTTAATATAATTTAATAAAATTTTAAATTCTAAATTCACCATATACATACTAAGTTTACAAATTCTAAAGATCCATGGTAGATCCATTGATATAAGTTTAGTAAAACTATCACAATGCGACAAGTAAGACAAAAAAAATCCCTTCCGCCAGCCCCATGTCAATAAACCATCCCTATCCAGGTATAAAAAATGGTTTGAACATAATTGCAACAAAAAAACAGTTCATTGAAAATCTGACATAAATACGATCTGTTTCATTTATTATTTAAAAATAAATGCTACAAAAAAATAATATTAGAAAATAAATTAATAACAAAATGTAAAACATTCATCAAACACCCTGTGACTCACACACACGCAATCGGACAAGTTCTGAGTCTAGAGCTATACGTGGCAATGAATATGTTGTGGAAGTTTACAATCTTGAAAGCGATGATATTTGCATTAGTAGCAAATGTATTTTATTTACACACAGCTGGGAGAAAATATACCTAATGTAAATAATAAGAAGGGGTTAAGCCACTGATAAGCTTGATTCAATAGTTATGAATGTACAAACCAAAGTTGCATGATAAATACAAGGAGATATAACCTTAAATTATACATTACTATTATTTTATTTGTCAAGCAAAATCTTCATTTAATAAATTTATTTTTATGAATAAATATATATTTTTCATTTTATGATGAAAGATGCACTGTTTTTTTTATTATTAACAGTTGCTTTTGTGGTCATTACTAAATGTATGTATATTAATTAAGGGTTAATAATACAGATATTGTCAGTTTAAGACATCTTGTTTTCTATTTAATTCAAGCATAGTTTGAAACTGATTATTGTTCAATGAAAATAAGAAAATTTACAAATAATTTATATTAAAGGGATCACTTTTAATACATACATATATTGTATGTATTAAAAGTGATATATTAATAGTAGCTAATAGTTAATAAAATTTTGTATTGAATTTTGAACTAACTTTTATTTAATAGTAACTATATAGCTAATAGTTCTTAAAATTTTAAATTGAATTTTGAACTAATTTTTATTTAACAGTAATAAAATCTCAACTAATACAGAAATAAAAAAATAGTATTTTTATATAATATGATATTACATAGGTAATGATTTTATTGGAAGTTACTATTATTTGAAAATAATTTAAAATACAGTAGATAAATAAAAACTAAGATACTAAGGTCTCTTACAATTAAATTTATTTTAATTTTAATATTAAATAGAATAAATATTCAAGAACATTTTCATTTAGTATTTATTAAATCGTTTATTTTTTAATTAATAAGACTTTTTCGTAGCGATGTGTGAAATTTTTGAGAGGAGAAGATATAAAAGTTACTGTGTTTCATAATAAGTTTGAGAATGTCACTTTTTTAGAGCAAATTTTAATTAATTAATTTAATAATTAATAACTTTACAAGAACGACGTAAAGCTATATTTAACATTATTCCTAATCTACTTTATATTACTACTTTTTTAGAAAATTATTTTATTATATATCAAAGTGATTTTAAAATATAAATGTATTAGCAATAGTTTAGATTTGCTTGTAATCATTTTTTTAACTAACCTTTATATTATTTATCTTTTTAATACATACATTATAAATAATTATACGAATCTGATGATGATACGGATAAATATGTTAATGTTAAAAAACTAACAATGTTGATAAAAATAAAAGGAAATATTATAACTTGTATATAAATAGAAAAAGTCTAAATAAATTGTAATATTGTTTCTTTTTAATATTTTATTAAAACTATACAATTTTTTACTTCATACTTCATTCTATTTTACTTCATTCTTCAATACTTGCGTATTTTCAAAATAAGGTAAAGAACGGTTAAAATTTTTTATTTATATAAAACAACCGATAATATCTCTTTTTCACATGTCGAACCGACAACTGCGCATTTAATATATTTTTTTTAAATATTTGTATCCACCCTATGCCCGCTGGTCCATTTCAGGAGCACGGGGATGATTGTTTGCATTTTTTTCACCGGTGTAAACACATGATCATCATTGGCACACAACCTTTGTACCTGGCGTGCCGTAACGGTCACGAACACCTTCCCTCGGCACGGGCCAAATGCCAACCGTTTGAACTTCGCACAGTGGCGTCCCCCAATTAAATTTGTAAATAAGATAACAGCATTTACACCACTAAAAAAAAATACGACCCGTTTGTAAAAATTCGCATACCTGCAAAGGTAAAACGGGTAGTCAAAGACAAAACAGATTTCGAAACGATTGCAGGTCACACTTAGTTATCAATGGACATGAATGAACGAGTTAATTCATGATATCGGCTTACAATGCTTATCTTTGTATAATAATATAGAAAGTTAGTTTAAAATAGATATTTCAATTGATTGGCATATTCAGAAAAAAATTTTTTTTGCTGTAATACAATAAATTTGGTTAAGTTAATTATGATTTTCTTTTAAAAAAAATGTTTAAGACGTGATAATATATTTTTTTATTTGTGCATTGTTATTTACATATTTATTAAAACTTTTGCCCCACATTATTATTTTAAATTAAATAGATAGTTGGAAGTAAGTAACGTAATATTCATACATATATTATTAAAGGACGCATTGACACTATAATAACCTAGGAAACTTTTATTACTATATATCAATTTTTTTTATATTTTAATTATAACACTTCTGCCATTAAAGATTTGTATATAATTGCATTTATATAATTTATAGAAAAAAATATATAAATTCTATTACATATGTGATATTTTCATTATTGTTTGATATAAATGGATTTTTTAAAGCCCAGATAATTTCATTTAAATTATTTTGATTCAAGTTAAAAATTTAAACATTACTGTGTTATCAATTATTTATTATAAGCTCAGATCCATACAACGGCGAACCATTGGGAATTTACCAAAATTAGGTTTTCCCATTCAACCGCTCTTCGTGAATTTATTTATTTATATTTTAAGTTCCTAGAAGGATGAACCTTTTAAAACTGAAATATTGTATAATTATTTAAACACTATCACGTACGTCCTTTGGTCGCGAGTCACGCAGATGTTCGCAGATTCATCAGTCACATCTGCGGCATAGTGCATTCAATCGTTGCACTTTAAAGCCATTTATGACAATTTGGACCTTATGATATCGTCAATAAGGATTATTTTAAACCAAAGTGTCCTCTAGATATATGACCCTGTAACCGTTGTTATTCATCCCCTGTCGCGTTGAGATTTTATTAAACGAAATTCAATAACGATCAACACCGGTTGCGAAAGGTGAAATTTTGGAAGCGTCATTGAAATAAGAATATTATTAATATTTAAATTATACATGTTGCTAATTATTGTATTTACCAATGAGTTTATTATAATTAATTTGAAAATATGCAATAATATATATTTTGTAGAACTATTAATTAGAACGCTTTCTAAAATATTTTCTATTAATATACAATTTAATTCAAAGTAAGGTAACTGTGGAGTAAAATTTGTAAATTATCTTAGAATCTGTACAAAATAAAAATAATATATCATGTTTTTTATGTTGTAATATTATGTACATTTTTATTATTTAAAATAACGCAAACACTTACATTTCATTTTTATTTAAAGCCCATTAAGCCATATCTTGTGTATTTTAAGGTTTCCCCATGTAATTATTGTTTGGGTTTTTCAAATCTTTATAGAGGATTACAATCGTCTTTATGATTAACATAAAAAAGTAGATAGTCGATACTAAAAATTATAGAACCCTCACGTTCCTTCTTCGGAAACATTCAAAGAGAACCTTTGGGAATATTCAAAAGTTAACTTTAGATAATCCGCTTTGGGAAATTTCATAATTTGACCATTTTTTTACTCTCTCGAGGAGTTGAAGATACTTATTTATAATTTGCGCGAAATCAATCGCTGGATTTCGGTCAGCGCGGATTTATTCGCGTTTGCGATTTAACTACTTAATTCCCGTATTTATCGACTTAGCGGTCAGTCAGGACTCGACGGTCATCCAGGTTAATTATGGAGTCGTAAACATGGTCGATTGTCACATCTCGGTCCACAATGATGTCGTAAATTATCTTAGCCAGGTATGGACAACATATTGTGAATGTGCTTGGCTTGAAAAATTGCTATAAAAGATACATTTAGTCAAGATATTTTAATATATGCTTGAGAGGTAAAATCAGAAGCGATATTACATAGCTCCAGAATCTTATATTTTTATTAATTTATTATTTACTTTAATATTAAAAATTAAAATAAGCAAAATCTACGCAATTTTATTATATGAAAAATGTATTACATATGTATATACTTAAATGCATCTACTAACAAAGCTTAAAATATAATTATTAGTAACAATAATTTTTATGCATTTTTTAATAAAAAAATAGATATAAATTGAACAGAAAAATTATTACAAATAAATAATATTAAGATGATTATTTTTTTAAGTAACCCAAAATATTTCAATATGTATGTTTTGGCAAATGCTTAATAAATATAGACACTCCAATAGCATTTACATCGAATTTCTGATTTAATTTGTAAAATATTTTTAAAGGGTAATTTTTAAGAGTTGGTATTTGATTACCGTTTTAAAATCAGTGAATACTAGTAATGTGTAAATAGCAAAAACCAGATATTATATACATAAAAGGAATTATGAAAAGACGTATAAACAAATAGTCAGTATTTATTAAATAATGGGTAAAAACAGTAGTAAATAGTCAATATTAATTTAAAATTTGGTTAATAACCATATTTATACAATTGTGATTACTATTAACTGTGCATTCAGATGCTATAGCTTTATAGAAACTAAATCTATATTTTTATTTATTTGTATATCTTCAACCAAATTTTTTTTAAATTAAATTTTTATTATTTTAATTGAAAGTATTATTCTTTAATCTAATTACATGCCAAAAATAATAAAATAGATGGAATATTCTATTAATTAATAAACAGTACTGTCTAAATTACACTATAGATTTTATAAACATACTGACCTCTCGATATTTATAGTACAAACTATTTGTAATTTTATTTGACAACTTTGATATTGATTTTATACAAATTTAGAATATTTAATGCAAATACTGACTATCTTTAATAAAATAAAAATAAATCAAAAGTTCATTTAAATATTATTAAATAAGCATACGCTTTATATAAATTAGATTAAAACATTTGTATTTAATGATAAAATTATTAAAAGATTAATAAGAATAAAAAAAAATTCTATAAGTATATGAATATTTATATATTGTCTTCGATCATCGTGGCGCATTTGGGTAACCTGTTAGGCCACGATGGTCTTAATTTAATCTAAAAATAAATATGATATTTTAATAAAATTTTATAAATTTTATTAAAAAAAAAGTCTTCACTCTCCTAATAAAATAGCATTTTAATTGTAAAGCAATATATTTTAAATTTTAATGACCTGTAGATAATTGTATTTGAATTTATTTTGTATTAAAAATGACTAATTAAGCAAACGTACTGATGATTTAGGGAAATAATTATACAAATTAAGTAATATTATATTATTATATGTACTTGAAAATTATTTACTTTATAAATTTTACGGTGTTAATATTTTTTAATTAAAAATAAAGCACAATTCACACATTAATTATTATAAATTAGACATAAACCTTTTCCAATTTACCTACAATATTTTATTTAATAAAAATAAAAGTTTATTATTATAAATTACTTGTGCGACTAGTTGTACGTTGATTTTATTGTAAATGAAAAAATAAATTACAGCAAAAATTTTAATTAACTTTATTGTGGCATGTGAGCCTTAAAATTTAATTAAGTTTATGTTTATATGTTAGGGATTCTGTGTCAAGACATTCCGTGAATTCTCAGATTTTGTGCCGACATTTTGATTTTCTATTGAAAAAGTTATCTGAAATAAAAGCAACTTTTTCATTAAAAATTTGCAGCGCTAAAATAAAAAAATAAAGATAAAATAAATAAGCAACTAATTAGTTTAATAAATATTTTTACAAAAGTCCGACTATGTTATTCGATGAAAATATATATTTGAATAATGAAAAAAAATATTAGAACGGCTTTTTTATTATATGAAATATTGCTTTATTCGACACAATTACTAATAATCTCGCAAACATACTATCACTTGCTTTTGAAGCATTTAGACATACTACATACATACAACTTTTTACATGTTATGGTTTAAGAACCAAACTGTTGTCCAAAGTGCAGTTCAAAATAGTATCATTTCCAGAACTTTGCTAAGAATAAATAAATAAAAACATTGTGCTTCTTTATAAAAAAGGATTTGCAGTCAAGACACTGGTAAAAAATATCCTCAAAAGTCCAAATATAGTAGGATAAAATAAATGTCAAAAAGGTTGCCCGTTCCGGTCGATCATCTCCATTCATCACGATGCCGGAAGGCTCTCGTGCGTGGGCTATGGTGGACAAAAAGTGTTAAAAAAGCACTCGCACACAATGGTCAGTGGGATATAAATCGCTGGCGAAATATTCACAGTGTAATCATTGCTACTTATCGTGGAAGTCGCAGGTCCCCATTGTTGTGGGCAAGGTTCACATCCCGGAGACGGGGTCGTCGTCGTCCAGGACATGTGGTCGTTTAATTCATGGCTGCGTGAGGCTGGTGACGATGTCCAGGTCCTGGGGCCACTGACGGATGACGACCATAACTATAAATTTCAGGTGTTATACAAGGAATTCTGTACAAAAGCGAAAATTCCAACGCGTTACGGTGTGAGCTTGTGAGGTATTAATAACAGAGCTTTGCTTAACGTACAAAATTAATTACAATACATTATAAAAATATTCTACAACTAGTCACGAATATTTTTTTTATTTATTATTACAACAAGATTTGATTTTGCGCGTATACTGCATAATATTTATTATTTTTTATAGAATGATATTTTAATTTTCAGCGTAGTTGAGGTTTAATAAAATTAATAAAATTTATAATTTATCTAAGAGAACATACTATATTTTTTACAAAAAAAAACATTTATAAAATGTTATGAATCTTTTTTTTATGAACAGTCTTTGTCAAAATAAATATTTTAAATGCTATTAAAATGCAATTGAAATTCACCTGCATTCAACATCTCACTCACGTCGATACATCAAAGATTACATATCTTAAACATAGCTCGCTTTAGATATCCATGCACGCTCGAGATGAAAAAGCTCATATAATACGATATCGGACATGCGAGCAATGGGCCCTTTGATAAGACAGCGAAAGGGCCTCTTGAGCTACGACCATCCACATAGCGAACAGCCGTTGATGTCTTTTGCAGGTTTAGCCGTCACGATATGGGCTTATATTTCCGCGGTATCCATTCCACGCAGAAATAGCCGTCGTGTCGATGGCGGGCAATATTGTAGACACAGTCGTAAAGAAGTCTGTCTTGTGTCTATCTACCGCTATCACATGGCGCGATACTCTTATTTATAGCGAGGGTGACCATATAATTGCGTGAAGAGTGCACATGAGACGATTTAAAATCTCTAATTCACCTAAGAATTGCACTGTTGATTAAATTTTAAAGATATGATGTTATGACTCTTGTTGGAATAATTATCTTATATGATTCCTAAAGGACACACTGTTCGTTATTTTATGATATTTAATCATGGTCATCTCTTTTGCGGCACTCGCCTGAAGGGACCTGCCGCATTGTGTTGTAAAGAACTTTGCCGAAGACTTATTGGTCTTCTTTGGCCTTCGCGATCCATGTAATATTTACGGCCCTCATCGACAGAGTTGTTTTACGATTTAAATAGTAACACAATGCAAGATTTTGGCCATCAATCTCATTATCTATAAAGTAGTAGTAAATGTGCGTCAAACTAATCGCATTGTGTTGATAAAATACATATTTATTTGGTAATCCTTTTTGAAAGCGAGAAAAGTGTCATGGGTGTATTGTAAAATTATTATTTTATTACAGGGATGTATTATTAAATAATTTTCAATAATATTTAGAAAAGTGATTGCAATGCAATATTTCAGTTATCAATATCATTATCTAAAAATCTAGATAATAGAATAAATGTGCGCCAAATTAATCGCAGATTTAGAGCTATATATCTTTGCTATAGGCATTTGGAAATCGTTTTTGAAAGCAGGAAAATTGTCACTTTTATTTATTTAGATGCATTTCAAATAAAAGTTTTGTAAAATTGTTCATATATTACAAAGTTTAGATTTATAATTCTTGATCATCTGATTTTCAATACTATTTAGGTTACTATTCAGATAAATAGAATTAGATCTTTGTATTGATTAAATTCAAATAAACTTTTCCAAAGCGGAAAAATTGCCTGTTTTGCTTATTTAGACGAATTTCAAAATTGGAAATTAATTTATCTTTACTAGGTTGAGATGAGAAGAAGAAGTAAATAACTGACTTTCAATATTATTTGGAAAAGTTGTCACAATACAATATTTCGGGTGTCAACCTCAATATCTAGAATTTGTGCGTCAAACTGAATCGATTTTTGTAATGATTCAATTTGAATACATTTAGAAACTAAATGATTGCCAGTCTTATTTATTAAGGGGTAATGTAAATTCAATCATCCATCACAAGAATATTAGATATAATATGTAAATATTATTTTTAATTGCAAATTAGAAGAGTTATATGATATACTACTAATAAATATAAAGAATAAGTTTTTCGCTATGTTTTAATACATATTACAGTGGCTTGATTATGTATATAAATTAAATCGGAAAAAATAAAATAATTTTATTTATGTTGAAGTATGTGGGGTTTATATTTGTTTAAATATATGCTATCATGTGTAAGCATTAAATAATAAAATTCTTGAAAATATATTACAACTAATCATAAATTGAAATTATCCCAAATATTTTCTTCATATTAATCTTAGACTTTATCCAGAGAAAGCATTTTATTTGATTATGTGGGAAATTAAATACAAATATTAAAATATAATTTTTATTTAATAATATTATAATTGTTATCTATAATATATTATTAAATTCTGTATTTAATGTGAAAAGTATTTTTTTTGACCGAGCTAGTGAGAAAATTAAGTTTGTGTGAAAGTCGCTTTTCAATATTTAAACTACCATCTGATTATTTTCTTATTTAAAGCATAAATAAAATAATAACCATTACTTAAAATTACAACGGTCAAAAGGGAAATAGGTCATTCTATACGAAAGCTTCTAAAAAACACTCTATAGCAATTCTGCGCTTTTTTTACCACAAAGTTTAAATAAATCATTTCATATTTTAAGATACATACTGATTTGTTTTTTATTCAAAGTATTTATTTTTTTAAATATACATAATTATATACTTATTTTTTTCTGAATTTACTGGTTAATAAAATTTGTGCTTTGAAAGGATGCTAAAAGATATATTAAAATTATTTTTTATAATTGATTATGATTGACTATATATATTTAATTTATTTTAATTATATATTTTAAATGGAAAAGAGCTTAAAATTCCTTATAAACAATTTTAGTATTTGGTTTTAGTTAAATAAAATAAATCATTTTAAATCCAAAATAAATTCTGATTTACTTTTTTAAAAGTAGTTCGTTTTTTAGTTATCGTTAATTTTATTAACGAATATTTTAGCATTCATTATTTCACAATAAGTTTTGACAAGATGCTAAAATATGTGTTTAAATTATTTTTTATAAATGACGATTTAATGAAATACGGTAATTAAATATATATTTAATTTAATACAACTATAGATTTTCAACGCAGAATTTTTCTTAATTCGCTATAAATAATACTATTTTTTTAACAAAATTAAAATCTTTGTTATCATAATGAGACAGGCATTTATATTATTTTTAAAAATAATCAATTTGACGTAATTGAAAAATTAGGCACAGATTTTGTTTTCTTATAATATCAAAGATTTTATGTTTATTACATTTTAAAGCCTATTAATATTTTTAGTAAAGTAGCTTATTAGTAGATTTTTTTTGTTGGCAAATATTTATTGATGTTACGCAATTTATATTTAAGTGAAACGTTAACCTTTTATATCGTAATAAATAAATTAAAAGTTAAGTTTAAAATATTTCACGAGATTCGAAGCTTATAACATAATCGGTAAAATTAGCAAAAATATATTATAAGGCAAAAAATGCATGTGCTAACTTACTATAAATTATAATTTGTATACATCATTAAACTTATAAAGATCTTCTAAGAAAATTGCATTGCAAAATGAAAACATTGCTACGGATTATGATATGATTTGCATTATTATTGAAATAAACTTTAATTATGGCAACATTGCATGTTTTTTATGTGCTTATAATTGTATTTATGAAACACTAATTATATATTTAAACAAGATAAAACACAAAGAGCACTACTAAAATATAAAAAAAGTACATTTAAAAGCAGCCTGACTAAAATTTTTACCAGATATGGATAAATTCATTATTTTAATTATTGGCAAATTTCCTGTTGCATTTGCATGTGTATGCATTTGCTCTTACGTTCCTTTGTCACAAACAAGGTACTAGTTCCAAAGTGTTGAAAAAGCGGTTTTAACCCCTTGACTAACATGCCCATATAAATGAATCGAAATGAGGTCCACCTGCCCCCCTTTTGCGTCAAAAGAACCACTGCGCAATTTTAATAAAAAAACATTTCCTAAGCAACAAGTACAACTGATTGCTGGAGGGGTCGTAAAAACTTAGGGTCGTAGCTTTAGTAACCAGTTTACAATTTTTCCAAATATTTTTATTGATTTTTTTGTATCTCAAAGCGGCTTTCGAGGACAAGACACGTCATACCACCCCGAAGAGGTTGAAGGCGAAGATTGCGCCTGCGACGGCATATGATTTGTGGATGGGTAATGAATGCGACCCATTTACATATTATGAGTCATTCTCTTTTTGAGACCAACTGGGCCCTCTTTAATACTGGGGTACCCTCCATTCAAACGATCAGGTTTTTACAATAAACGCCATTCAACAACTACACCTATTCAACGCCGCCTTGTTTCGAGTCACTTTAAGCCTAATAAATGCGGGGCCCAAGAATCCACTTGATTTCTTTTTTACTTGTTCTTGGTGGTTATTTTAATAAAAATAATTTTGTTATATATCAATAGTGCAATAACCAGCGCACAGTTCATGTCATAATTCAATAATTAATTGTTTTGTTCTCTTTACCTTGAGACGAATGATTCATACATCAAATACATTTCGTAATAAGGAGAAACACGTCTTAAATCTATCTAGAATCTAAATCATACTGCGCAGATTATTTGAGCACTACTTAAGATGTTTAATGAATAGGAACTGGTTTTTATACAAATTAACAATCGTTACATTAATCGGCGGGCATCTTGGATTTTAAGGTTTGCCCTCACAGACCGTGAAATAAATTTTATAATATCGACAAAGAACGTGTTTCTATCCCTTTCGTTTAGCAGGTTCATGTGGGGTGCGAAAAGGACGACCTGCTTGATTAGCAGGTCGATCGAGGTGCACCCTTTTTATGGTTCATATGAACTTGATTACGAATGTTCGTCAACTTGTGAGATGTATTCAAAATTGTAAGGGTTATGGGAGAAGCATTATAACTGTTTTTATAAAAAAAATATATAACGTTAAATTATTTTACATAAGTTTTCTGTTCTTTAAAGTAACATAATTTTTTTTGTTAGTTGATAAACAACGATATATCTTTGTACCTGATGACATCATATAAATGCTAACTGTGTTTCTTACAGCGAAATAGGTATACGCCTTTAGAAAGCGACATTTGCTTGATGGGAATTGTCCAAGGTCGTATACTGCAACGAGCATCTTGTGAATCCGGTAATTTATTGTTTCCGTGACCGTTTCGCAACAAAGAAATATTCTTTAAATGACGGAGAATATTTACAGTAAGAACACTTGCGTGATATTTATGTAATTTTTCTAGTGTTTTGGGTGCGGTCCATCCTTTACGCTATTTTTTTGTTTCCTTGTCGATGGATGATCATCATGGTCACAGTAAATTAACGCAATTTTTATGAATAAGAACTCACAATGGTATCTATTTAAATCAATAATAAACTAATTTCTATTTATTTTGATGAATCGTTTTACATGTACAAACTTCTTGAAAGTTCTTTTGTCATCATTTCCTTCCCCATATTTTATACATATATAATATTTTCTGTGAGTTAAAGAAGCTGACTGTTAAAAAAAATATACAGAATATGTAGGATCTAGCTCACGATATTTATTCGCGAGATTAACAGAATCTGTAATGATCGATCAAACCCAGGTCTTTCAGATATTATTCATCGTCTATCGTCTGGTTACTTTTAGTAAGCATATTCCATTAGTTTATTAAAAAAGTTATTATATCTAAAAACATTAAACCCAACTAGACATATTTTTACCAAATTAGCAATATAACCAATACAATAATTTAAGAAACGTTTTAATCAGATTTTCAGTTATAACGCTTGGGTTTATCGTCACACTCTTTGCGCTGCTCGTATGTGCAATCAAGTTTCTTTCTGATCCATCGCACCCATATAGCTCTTTTGTCGTTGCTCCTCTCTTAATGGTATCCTGTTGTGTCTTGCTATATCTTCCCATAGAGCAAATGGGACTTCCTCCGGTCTTGCTCTGATGCCGCCTCACCTTAAACTCATCGAGCCAAATGGATTTCATACAAAGGTATGAGCTCACTTGAGCATGTAACTACCGGTTGAAGCAAGTCGATCATGGCACCCAAATATCAGATGACTCTCCTCATATTGATGGCTTCCTGGCTGTGATTTAGTGATGTTGTACGCTTCTTTGTGTCTCTCCAAATTAGTTTTAATGCTTGAATATGCTCTAATGCTCGAGTATCTTATTATTTTTTTATATTCATAATCGGGGATTGCAAGTGTGCTTATGGTGTCATTGTTCTGGTGGTATGTGATGCGAGACAATCTCTAATGTACAATGGGCAGTGAAGTTACAGATTAATTACGACAATTTAAAATCACAATGGATGACTTGTCATAATAAAAGTTCAACTTGTCGATGATCTCATTGTTCGTCCCTTTTTATATTTTATAATATTTTTGTAAAGTTTATTAGAATGACTTCTGTAATTGTTTCTATGCAGAGTTAGAAATGAACATCTCGAGGTAAATATAAATGTAGTCAGACGTCGTTATTGTTGTGCTACGATTTCTCTCGGGTATAATTGTTAATAATTGTTTATTATAACGCCTTAATAAACTTTGGATACGAACAATGCTTCCCAATTCAATTTATTTTGTAGCATTGCACATATAAGAAACAAGAAAACTGATTTTCTGGATTCATACTATTCAGACATTAATTAATATTCTTGCTAGTTAATATAGTTTTTATGTCAAATTGAGTTTTAACGATAATTTAGAGTAGTAGAGTACGCTCGAGATAAAGATGCCGGTTTGTTATTGTGTGCGTGTACATGTATATGAGAAGGAGAAGCGATGTAGCGTGTACTACGTTGTCTCGCTTTCTCTTTTAAGGACAGTTGCTGATTCGTCAACGCTGGTATTCGTCATTAAAGTGCAGTGTGGCACAGAAGTTCGATCTTCTCTAGTGATTTATTTTAAATAATTTTGTGTTGATATTGGTTTAATAACCCAGATATGCCCACTGTCCCATGGGTAGGTCACTAAACTCGTGCCACTGTTTTTTTTATTTATAAATGAAATTTTAAGAGAACAAAATTTCTTGGGCATATCTGGGTTAATTGATATCAAGGCTTCAAATATACACTGTAAGTTATTCGTTCTCTTACCCGTGAATTAAAATATTTTAATTATTTTTCCATTAATCCGTACGTTGTTGGTTTTTTTACACTATTCTCTGTAAGGCTTAAAAAAGTTATTATTCTTATCGTTGCGCCAATGATAATTTTTAAATTTATTCAATGGATTCTAATGATTTAATAGAGTCGTCGAGCCATTAAACAATCTGCGAATAATTTCTTTCCCCATTTTATATTTTTTTGCTTTTGAAGAATAGCTAAAGACTTCATTATTTTTTTGACTAGTGAAAGATTTTGAATTTTGCAAATATTTAATTAATGACATCAATGTCTGGTTTCTTCGATTATATAATATATTTTTAATTGTCCGTTGAAATTTACAACTTAGCTCAGATGTATGTATGTTAAATAAACATATATTTTCTTTTAAAATAAAAAAAATAAATATTCTGAGCGAAATTGGTTTGAGCCACACAGTTCACGCACACAATAACAAACCGGAATCCTTATCCCGAGCGTACTCTATATAATTTCACCAGCGATTATCAGTCAAATTATATTTTTTTTAAATAGTTGTAGGGCCACATATAACATGATAAGAACAAAAGGATCCGAACATATGTACTATATCATCAGCATAATAAATAAATACAATTTCACTGATATTACCCAGCGAATTTATGAATTGTTCGATACATTTTAACTGGGCTAGTTAGTGAAATTATATTTTTACTAGTGAAAATATATATTTACTATAAAATACACATTCACTGTAAAACTGTGGATGAACTCAAAAAAAATGTTGCACAAATTATTTGTAAGTAAATAATTTTTCCTTTTATCAAAAATAAACACCCTGACACTCAAATCAGGACAAAGGTTCAAATTTGATAAAAATATTACATTTTAATAATAAGGCTTATATGTATAATTTTATTTTATTTGTCAAAAATCAATTTATGATCAATAGATACTTAAACTAAAATAATACTGGTTAGCAAAAATATGCATACAAGAATTTCTAGATAATTATAAATAACATCAGTGAAGACTATTTTCGTTAAAATGTACATAACAAGCTAAAATATAATGAATGAAATTACAATCATATAAAATTGGCCCATTTGTATAAATATATTATTGCCGTTTTTATATGATTCATATTTTTTTGTATAATACTTAAGTCATTGAAGAATCATCCTGAGTTTACGTTTGTTAGATAGCAGGTACCATTCCATAGAAGTTTGCATATTTATCATGTCTATGTGTGCACCTTTTTATAAATACTTTTAATCGAAGGTTAAACTGAACGTGATCGCTTGTCATGCGTAATAATCACACCCTTTTATCCATCGAGAGTCTTAGAATCTATTTAATTTATGCTCATGTGCGACCGGAACCTTGGGTCCGTAACCCGGAGCGAACACGTGAGGGCCACATTGAAATGGTAACATCCGGTGTTACGCAGAGAGCTACCCATCCAACCACGTACCCATACCTACCGTCTTTGTTGGTCTCCCGGTGCGGGTGAGCACCTATGTATGTAGAATGCTTACTTTTGTGCCATCTTCAATGGACCCGCTGCACTGTCTGCTCCCTTTGATGCTTCCATCCTTTGTCGAGGACAACGTCTTTTTAATGTACTGCTTGACCTCTTTATGATAATGCGGTATTTGTACAAGAAAATATTTGACCCGGTGCATAACCAGGTTGGATGTGAGGTATAAGTTCTTCAAGATAGATACAATACATCTGAAGATATTTATTTATGGAGAAAATGAGATTTCAAATTATTTTATAATTTATACTTTCAATTCCATGCACTCTAGATTCATACGCATACCTTATTTAATTGTTGATTTAAAATTTTATCAACGAAACAAATTTTCGATTGTCATATCCTTATGCTTACAAAGAAATTTCACTTTTCCATTATGCGCAAGAATATTATAGATGCGTCCGCAGAAAGTCCATTGTGCACTTTTTTGCATACCCAAAGAGAGCAGGTGATTCATATTTGGCTTATTTAAATTACATCTGGTTGCATCTTTCTGCATATATTTCCGCCGTGAGAAATGATACAGATTACCTACCTGCATCCATTTCCCACGCATATGGGTTACTTTCGTATCTTCCCATACAATGGGAGGGTTGTTTTTAATTTCTCTCGCGAAAAATGCGTGAGAATCTATTGAAATCAAATTGTCGATACACTTTGGATTACTATTCAAGAACATACTTTAATTTTTTGCTCGGAAATAATTATTTATTTATTCATATTGCGCATTAATAAATTCGTATATATTTTAGATCGTAATACTTTTGTGATTCAGATACATATGACCCCCTTATTATATGTCGAGACATCTTCGCGTGTAAAGGTGAGTAAATATTAGTCTTTGTTTGATTATTAGGTACAATAAACTCTTCAATGGTCTACGTGCTGTTTAATAAAATTAAAAAACAAATATATTTCTGTATCATGTTTCATTCTTGGCGTACAAACTTGTCATTTGTCATCGTAGACAGACCTTGCACACGATACAAGTGCATTTAAATTTAAAAAAAGGCATTGACTAGTCAATCAGAAGTAGTAAACTATTGCGAATGATGAATCACATAAATGTTTTGAGTATATAAAGAGGTATTACTTCTTGCTTTAAAAAAATTAAATTCAAGTTTATCAAGGATATTATTTTACTTAAATTTAAGAATGGGAATATTTTTTAAAAATGTTAAGAAAATTAATATATTTAGGAATACTAATACAGTTAATAATTGCTTTATGTTTCATAAGGTTGGATGTTAAAATTTATTAAAAAATAAGCAAATCATATAAATTTTATTATACCTACTATGACAGCTTTTTGATAACAACCAATGTATAGGGACGTGAAAAATTCATATTAAGGTGTGAGACAAATAGAGGCTGCTCATATCAGAAAGTTGTTAAATATGTGACGAATATTTTACGAACAAATTTTCGTTGGGATCTGCATGACATGACAATTCAATATTCTGTAAAGTATAAGGTTACTTTAGAAATCGGTTTCTTAAGTGCGTTTATCACAAACTTGTTTCTGCTTAGAACAATAATGAGTTGAATAAATAAAAGTGTATAATCATTGCTAAGCTAAATCTTAAGTAAATGTTTCAGTAGCAATTTAACAATCGATCTAAACAATTTTAATATAAAGTGTCTAAAACTTTTCTTGAACTTTGAATTTTAACTTTCTGATATTATGTTATAATTGTATATTTGTATATATATTTTTACTAGTGAATATATAATCTATCTGATAAACGATAGTAAAATTATATGCGCAATTTAACAGTTGCTAAATGTCTATTTGTAGTTCAAACTTAAACCGAATTAACTAGTACCAAATTAGCTTAATTAAAGTTCTAAAACTAATCATAGTTTTCGAATTTCATTAGGGTTATTCGATTCATTTATTTTGAATAATAAAGTATTTTATCAAAAGATGTTACGTTACAATTCTGCGAATATCTGATCATGTGGAAATATGCAGACCAGGTGCACAAATACAGCTTTACTGATACTGAGCAGTGAAATTATTTATCAATAATTGTTTGACACATTTTAACTGGTTATGTGAGCAAAATTATATATTTATACTAGTGAAAATATAAATTCACTGATTATACACATTCACTGTAACATAAACAATATATGTAATTACAAGTAATTTACAATGACTCTTAAATTTTAAAATTGTTGAGAGCTTAAGTTAATAGATTTATCCTTATGTTTATTTGTAAAGGGTGTATTAGTAAATTAGTAATTTAGTTTGAAAATGGATAACAAATAATCTTAACATATTTATCAATTGTAATAAATAGTTTTCTATGAAGATATATGATATATAATTTAACACCGATCTATTTATATTACTTTTATAGTGTTACTATTTTTTTCGTCAGTTTTATTCATCTTAAAAAAATACTACTATTATCGATACAAATTGTTTTTTCATTATGACATGTTTAGTTAATATGTTAACGAGTATTTATTCTTTTTTTGAGATATACCAAATATTTTTTGCAACTTACAATAGATTATTATATTTAAGTAATACTAACCGATTGCTTTGAATGTCTAATCCTATATAAGTAGAAAGTTCTATCAGATAAAAGAAACCTCTAAATCGATTGATTTTTATACAGCCATTTGCAGTGTTTTATTCAAAAGGCTTATTTCTGTTATAAAATAAAAATAAAAAAATATATTTTTCACCTACCGATCAAATAAATTGCAGCAGTGTTACAAATTAAAAAGCATGATAACATTATGATAACAGAATAAAACTGTAAAAAAAAATACAATGGTAATATGATTTCAAAAAATATTTTACCTCTGACTTAAATGCAAATCGTTGCACCGCTAAAACTGAATTAAAGATCTGTGTCAGACTTGCGATGATTATTTTAACTTGTCTGCACCGAAGGAGCTGAAAAAGATTTCTACATAATTCATGTATTCAACATGTCTGCATCCGATGTAAATTAATGGCAAAGTATTAAATAAACATATGCAATATTCATTGATAATATTAATGATGAAATATTGGTGGTATCAATCAATAGCTTCGTTCATCAATTACAATGCTTAGAATTTTATGAAAATTGAAATGAAATGCAATAAAATAAATATTTAGTGTTTTATAGTACATTAATTCATTAGTTGAAAAATAAATAAATATGTTATTTTTAAAGTACCGGAAAAATATATTTAACCCATAGACATAGACATTTTTTTACAGACGTCCTTGATGCAGTTTGTTGACGGTTCAGAATCTATATCGTTTGAACAGTGTTAAATTGCATCGATTTTATTATGCAAGAGTTTTTATTTTTCAGGTTTATTCGCCGTCTGGGTCATTTTGCTTGCAATTTAAATTTATTCATATCGAGTGCAAATCGACGTCTGCTGCCATTCTTTCATTATCGATTCGAAACATACAAATGTGGTGCATTTCGCATGGATAGTTTACGTTTGCCAATGCACAGCGGTACGAATGTACATAAAGATCAGCTGGATAGTTATGTGACTCGGACTTCACTTATATGCACATATAAATGCAGCTAGGAATATGCTATAAAATCGTTTTGTCAAAAATCTATATATAAAGTATTTTGTTTTACTCGATTAGCAAACACCTTTTTGCTAGAGTAGAGCAGAAGAGTTTTTCATGATTTAGTAGTAGCAATGTGTAATTTTTATGTGTATTAAAAATCTGGTTTGTTACGTAAAACTTGTTACCGAAATTTCTGTCCATGACTTATGAACACGAAAAATGGTGCAGTACGTTAAAAACAGGAGGAATAGAAATCTTGGAGGGTAATCCTAATTTTCGAATATTCGAATATGAAATTTATTTGCCCATTTTTCAACTATTTTTAATTTAAATATTTGTCTATCTGTTCGTTAAGTATTTGTAGTAAATATTTTCAATTGTATTATATACAGCCTAATTATGCCCTTTTTATTTTAAAAAATAATCACATTATCTTTATGTTATAGATAACAACAATGGCTATAATAATAATATATATTAAATTATTAAAGAGAGAACGCTTTTTTATAGCTAAAATTCAATAAATTACCCATATTTATAAGTTAATATTATGCAACTGTGAATTTCCTCATTGACTAGTATTAATGATTTATCTCTTTCAAATCTATTCAAATTATAGAGTACTTCAAGGGTCTAAATTGGGACCATTGTTATTTGTTTTGTATATTAATGATACATTTAGTTAATAATGTGAAAAAATGTAAAATTCATCTATTTGCGGATGACACATTAATGTATTGCATAGGTGATAACATTAAAGAAATTGTAAATAATTTAAATAATGAATTAAGTATATTAGAAATATGGTTAAAGAATAATGTACTTAAATTAAATGAGAATAAAACTAAATGTATGTTTATTAATTATAAAAATGTGTTAGATAATAGTACCAAAATAGTAATAAATAACTCTAGTATAGAAATAGTGGATAATATAAAATATTTAGGAGTAATTGTTGATACAAAATTAAATTTTAAAGAACATTGTAATTACATATTAAAAAAAATTAGTAGAAAAATAGGTTTATTATCTAGATTAAGAAATATATTAAGTATAAATACAAAAAAAATAATTTACAATAGTATAATATTGCCCCATTTTAATTATTGTGCAACAATATTAAATATGTTAAATAAATTAGATAAACAAATGTTGCAAAAATTACAAAATAGGGCAATGAGAGTAATCTTAAATAAAAATAGATTAACTAATTGTAAAAGTATGATTGATAGATTAGATTGGTTGAATGTTCAAGAAATATTGAGTATGAATGTTTTAATATTTATATATAAGTTTGAAAATAATATGTTACCAGAATATTTTAATAAGTATTTAATAAGAAATAGAGATGTACATAAATATAATACTAGAAATAAAGAAAATTTAAAGATAGATAAGTATAAGAAAACGAGTACGGCAAGGGGAGTTATGTACGGAGGTTTTGATTTATATAATAGTGCTCCAAGAATAATCCGAAAAAGAAAAAATATAACGGGTTTCATAAATGGAATTAAAAAACACCTTCGTACATATAGAAATAAATTATAATATTAAGTCTTATTAGTGTATATTTTTATTTTCATTTGTATATTTTTTTAAATATGTTTATATACTTAAAGTTGTTTGATGTAAAGATTAGCTATTAAGCTAAATAAATTAATAAATAAATAAATAAATAAATAATGCTTGATTTTAAGTTTGTCTAAAAAATAATTTAAAATATTTTTTGAGCGTACTGAGTTGTAGATTTATAAGTAGCAGGTACTTATAACTTTACATTTGTGGATTTAAAGTTTGAAAAAGTTAATGTTATAATATTTTTTAAATAAAAATATATTTTTTTAAAAATACACAAACTTTATTTTTTTATTCTTTATAAAATTAAGAATATTTTGGTAGTTTTAAATAATAAATATTTAGAAACTCTAGTTGTCACCGATAAAATTATAAAAAATAAATATAACGATCTTCTTGATAGGGGTTTAATAAAAAATATAAAGAAATATCTCTAGTTTTAATTTTTAAAACATTTACAGATTTATTCAAAAATATTATTAGTTCAAAAAAATGCTTTAGAAACATTCATTAGCCTGACAATACGCACATTTACGACTCCATTTATTAAAGAAAAATCGATAAAAAATTAAACTTATTATCTTTATCATTAAGCCTTCGATTCTAAACGATTTATCGCGACTATCGAACATATACATTTTTAGTTTAATTGTATAATTATTGCTTACATAATGGTCATCATAACACATTGTGAAAAAGTCTGTCAAGTCTTGATAGTTAGATTTATTATAAAAAATATATATTAGGGAGTACCAAATTTTATTTATTAATTGAACAAAAAGAACATGTGGTACATTAATAGGTCAAATTAATAATTTTTGTATCCCAAGAACTAATTTACAAATATTTAAACACTCGAAACACTGCGTTTAAAAAAATAATCACGTAAATTTAATGATTTTTCTCAATCATGATTTTGTCAATAAATGAAATTTTATTGTAGAATATAATTCGCAAGTCTATCCGTGGATTCAGGTGAATCTTAGGTTGTTGTTGTTGTAGTGATTGGTAAAATATTAATGAATCCTGTTTTATATTAATATGAAAGAATGGAATATTTCTCCATTAAGAATTATGAAAATATATTGTAATAAATACCAAAATTAATTTAATCTTTAATCAGAAAATTAAATAATAAAATATAGATTTATGATTTAATTTTCTGAAATCTTTAGGTCACAATTTATTTACATTAATCAAGAGGTGAGTTTTTTTTAAGTAAAATTTAGGGTACACTTTAATATGTTTAACTTCTATGTGGGTGAGGTTGATTATATTTATTTTGTAAAAGTCTTTGATTTGATATAATGTTATTTATATTGATAATAATATATTAATTTACTTTTTCTATCAAAAAAAAATAAAGCAATTAAAATTTTGACTCGCATTAAAAGATTATGGTATAGTAATTATTTTTGCTAGATCTTATATAAATTGTATAAAATCCCATGCTCTGAAATAGCTATACACTTTGTGTAGTATTACAGGTATAATGGTAACACAAGATTATCGATGAAACCCATATGTGTGTGTAACAAAGTATGGACCTTATCCTTTCAAGGTCGTTCGCTAAACAGAGCATGAATGTGAGCTTCATACCCAAAAGTGCCATTCAATTGCATGCTCGAGGCGCATACCTTCTTCCATTCAGCCGTGTGCACTTTGCGAATAGCAGGTAGATTAAATATGTACACATATGGTTTTAGCATAGTGGCAAAAGCTTACCACTTGTAATATAATCATAAATAAAAATATATTAATAACAATTTAAATTAGTAATGAGAAACCTTTATATTTTTCTTATTAATTATTATTAATCATATACATATTATAATAACTGACTATTTATTGAAAGTATTTTCAAAAATAATAATAAATTATTTATAATTAAATATAGTATGTAAGAAAAATGTGGTAGTGATACAAATAGTGTGTCGCTCATATCAAAGAGTGAGTTTCGCAGATCACACAAAGCCGATGCTTTTTCGATTTCACTTGTTGCCTCTGCGCACAAAGCCTTCGGAGAGCTTTTGATTCCTGATATGTAGACTCAATTCTGAGAAGTGTATGTGCAGGTGGAAGACACAATGTGCAAAAATATTCAAATTAGAAAATTATTGTATAATATTTAAAAAAAATAATATAGGAAATAATAATACTTTTAGTACTTTAATTATTATTGAAAGCGAACTATATAATATATGTTTAAAAAATATGTATTTTAAATATTATATTGTAAATACAGCAGTATTTTGTAAATATATTTCGATTACTATATTATAAATACAGCAGTATATTGTAAGCATATTATATATATGCTAATATTATTTTATAAAAAAAAAACACTAAGCGATAATTAATAACCTAATATACATTTTAGAGCTCAAAACTTATTTTTTACACATTTTTAGTAATCATATTACTTATATGTAATAACAAAAATATTTTGTATTTAAATAAAATTTTACTTTTGTGTTAAAGTTTATAGCAATAAAGAAAGATATACTATAAATAAATCGAAATATGATATAATATTCTATGATTTTGCGTATCGAATCAATTGTAAATAAAGTGTATATCTGAATCATTTTGCTTCATAAATATATATATTTTTTTTCATTTTGGTATTTTTATACTACATGTTGTTATGGAATCTGTTTAATTTTTCAAAATATTCATTAATCTGTATATGAAGAAATTTTCTGAACCTTATGCTTGCACTACACTCTCTAGAAGTTTGTCTAGACGGTGGGCGTGAATGACGTACGCACGGCGGCTGCTGTCATGTACAGCTGACATATTTGCGCGCGATCGAAAAATGTGCCAAATAATCACAATTTTTAAATTGTCATATTATTCAAATTACGCTACTGATAATTATAAAAGTTTGTGTGGGCACTCACCAATACAATATCAGTGAAAACTTTTCGGTCGTAAATATTCAATTTACGCAAAATCTTTGTCAGCTTTTGCAAAATGCTATAAGGCATAAAAATGATACTTCAGAATACAAACACCACATCTGTGACTATCCTAGAATTTGTCGCCATCGATTCTAAATAAGAATTCGTTATGGTGTGACATTTATATAAACCGATCTAAGAAAATATATAAGGATATTCGAAACGATTTTTTTTAACAAAATCAAGTACCACTAATTATTAAATTTTATATGAAAAAAAATATAATAACAATATCTGTTAGAAGAAAATACTATCAAAAATATAATTAATCCGTTTTGCTGCCCTAAAATATTCAAAGAAGTCAGTAAGAGTCTGTTGAAGTCTCCGATAAGCATGTGGTATCATAATGACCATGGTCACATGGTATCGACCATGTGACCACGCTGCAGCGCTCGTCATGCGTGTTGACTATACGACGCCTACGCGCATACTGAAATTGAACTAAGTTACTCGTTCTATCTCAGTTTGCGAAAAACCATATTATTATCTCTCTCACTCTCATCACTTAACACGCGTGAGAGTGAAAGGGTAAGTATCTCACCGCTCGCGCTCGAAAGAGCAGCTCCAACTTCGATTTCTTTGACTTCGGTCCGTTTGCCGACAATGTTCGGAAGCGCTCGAAGCTGGCCAAGTCGACTAAATTACCCCCACTTTACCTCCCGTTCTCTGTAACCTCGGACAACTTCCGAGAGATTTTAGAGCGGGCAGAACCGAACTCGACCGAAGTAACCCACTATATTCTCCGTCCTTGGCCAACCTTGGCCAACTTCCAGAGAGTGTAGTGCAGTCATAAAGCTCAATATTCTTATGAACATATCTATTGTACAACTTTCAAAACACACCTATTATAATAATATTACAAAAGGATTTTAATTATATCGTTTATAGATTAAATACCTGATTTGTTTATTTGTCTTTGAATATATATTTTTTTTCGTGTCATGTCGTACATGATACTATATTATCATTATTGTGAATCGATAATTATTTTTTTAAGTACAAGGTTCATATCAATTGATAAATATATATTTTTTTATCAATTTTATAACACAAAAGAGAAAAAATCCTTTGTGTTATATTCAATATACGTCATATATATTATATTACCTGTAATTTTAAGTTAGTCCATATTTAATTAAAATTGTTTAATTACAATATAAATTATTATTAACTGTTCATATATTTTGCATTATTTATAGCACAATTTACATTATACACGAGTGCAAAAATCATTAAGAGAGCGCATAAATAAATTTTCAATATCGCAATTCTGCATGATTTACGAGACGGCCGTATATTAAAGTCAATTTTTAATATCGTCACTTAAAAACGTCTGACGTGTGACATCCGAAGAAGAGCTGTTAAATCCTGACGCTGAAAAATTTATTGCCCATCACGATGACCTGGTTTTTGTACGTGTTCAATGTTTAATAATTAATTTCGTTCGGTATGACCGATCATAAAAGAGTCGAAGGATTTTGGAAGGTATTGAATTTTTTCCATACACGGGAGTATTTTAAATGTACCTGCTATCCAGAGGAGCTGTGCCATTATTGACAACATTCCACATGGTATGAATGCACCTGTCCATAACTCTTGCACGCGAAGGAGAAAAAAAAATTGTGCTATATCAAAGGAGATTTGAACGTTCGGTGGTCTTGGAAACTTTTACGACTCACTTCGAGCGCTCGTTAAATTTGGCGACTGGACCCTTCCAGCATCAGTCAAACGCTCTCCATGCATTAATTGCCTGTCGGTTGACCAATATTTATCGTGTACTCTCCTCAATTGCCGGCACTTGGCTGTAAATCACGAGAGTTTTTATTTCTGCAAAGTGTTTCCCTTGGCTTTCGAGAGTTTAATTTTAAACGAGCAAATAAAACAACTATTTTCAATTATGCCAAAAAATATTACTGAATGCCAAATTATTGATATTGATACTTTATTTTAAAAGCAGAAGTGTTACAAAAAATCATTATCTGGTGAAATTACCTACGTGTTTTTTTTAATCGACATGGTCATAAATAAAATATTTAAAAGCATATCAGTGAATTAATTTAATTACTTAAATGTCCCTAAACAGATAGATTTGTTTTTTTTTAGATTATTTTGTACATCATCACATAATGAAAATAAAAGTATTTTAATATTATAATATATACTACATATATTTTTTTTCCATTTTTCCCAGCAACTAGGCAATTGTGAAAAAAAGACTACCTGTTTATTTTAAAATCATATGAACTATATTATAATTAAACTTAAAATATAGGTACATCGTTTCTGTCACAATCAATACATAAACAGTATTTTTTAAAATAAAATAAAATAGTACCATTCTAAAATAAATATTTTATACTTAAATCATTGTTATCTAATCTTTTCGCTGAATACTAATTTATTTATTTTTTTCAAAACTACTTTATAAATATTTCTAATATTATTTTATGAACCACCGCCTATTTAAGTCACCACTTTCCATTATTAGTATTAATAATTTATTTACATTATGATCAAAACTATTTAATTATTATTATTAGTATCTAAAATTAATGAATTTAAAAATAAAGATTTTATTGAAGATTAAAAAAATTCTATAAAAAATCGTTGTTCGAATTACATATACGAAACACCTGGTAAAAAATGATTTAATTTAAAAAAATCTCCCACACTTGCTGCATCTACTCCATCAACCTGCATTCATATCGGATGATGGACACTGCTTCGAATTTCATCTAGGCGAAAGCAAAAAACGTGAATTGTTTGCGGTAAATAAAAGGCGATGTCTTACCTGCCATCGGAATTACCTGTACAATTGTACCTGGTCTTGAAAATCCAGGGCTAACCATTTAGAAACGAATAATTATAATAAGATTCCAATTGGTGTACATTCACAGTATTATATACAATATGTTTTTTTAGGAAAATGTACATTAAAATAATATAATTATATATACTATGTATAAAACACATGTTAATATAATTTATAATTGTAAATATGTAATGCCTGCTTTTTTATTTATATTTTTGGTAACCCTCCCTGTCTTTGAATGTGCGCAGGTGCAGGAACGAGATTTGGTCTGTTGTTTATTTGAAAGACGAAATGGTTTATAGAAATCAGTGTTTTTCACCCGCAAGACATTTCTCTGAAGCTATACAAAGAGGATACGAAGTAAACATCCTCGGTTAATTTATCCTGATCCTGGATCGATCCATAATCCAGATAGGGAATGCACAGCGTCAACAAAATATATCTTAACAATGTGCCACATTATTTTTCAACTTTTTTACGGAAACGAAAATAAACATTAGATACTATTGTATGATCTTATTGTACTCGGAATATATTTTATTATTATATTTGAGAAATATAAATCGATGTGACTCAAATTACTCATTAACTGTTATACACGTGCCGATTATTAGTCATATTAATTCCAATGACCACAATAACAGGTGAGTTATACAATTAAATTACGTGTTACTGTTTATATAAGCAAAATCATATTATATTATATATCAACAATAGTGCACGAACGACTTATTTATTTGTAAGTCTCCAGAATCATTTAACCTTAAAATATGAAAGTAGGTCGATGATACATAAAATGGTTCACGAAATTATTTTATAAGAATCATGCATTAAAAAACCATTGTGATTTTTTTGTAATATAATAGAATAAGATGCATTGTAGAACAACGTAATCTAAAAAAATATAAAGAGCAGAAGCATTGATTTGTAAATTTTGAAGGAAATCTGATCTTTACTGATTTATTTAATATTAGTATCGCAGATGATTAAAAAAATCTACGAATTTCTAAGAATTACTCTCGCTCTCTTTAAACAGATGTCAAATTATACATTTAAAGACAGATAACTCATAAAAAATATTTTTGTAATTATGTTATACATAGTATGTATTTGTATTCGATATAATATAATAAAAATATTGAGTATGAAGTTCAACATAAAAAAATAATAATACTTTAAACTGATTTTAGGCAACACTGTTTTTACAATATTGCAGTAATTATTAAATTAATAAAGCAATGTTTTTTTCTCCTAAATTTTATTTCTTTTCTCCATTAATAAGTGCTATTTTTTTAATATAATTTTAAAATTTATTACTCATCATTTCTTACATTTTTTGGTATTAGTATCATAGATGTTAGAGAAAAATCTATAATATTATCAGAATTTATTTTTCTCTTTAATTTTTTAATTAAAACAATTCATGTAAAATTCAATGCATATTTAAAGCAAAAAATAAATAAATAAAAATTAGAATGAAAAATATATTTTTATTATAATTTTTAAACATTTAAGCAACTTTTATTATTATATAGATATAAAAACATTTATTATTATATAGATGACTTAGAATTACATGTAAGTTATATTAAAATAAGTTTGAATTTATTTAAAAATAATATTTTGCACGTAATACTATTTCTATAAAAAAATAAATTAATTTAATTTTCCCATCTCAAGATAACATTTCATCAAGATAAAAATATTTTATTTATTTAGTAGCAAAATAACTTATTAAATTTATTTACCAAGAAATGTAGAAAAATGATTTGTAAATTATAAAAAAAATCTAATCTTTATTTTTCATCATTAATTATTCTGATCTATTCAGTAATAATATCGTAGATGTTAAAAATCTATAAATTAATTTAAAAAAAATTTGAACTGCAAAACACATTATATAGAATACGAGAAAATATAATTTTACTGAAAAATACATATTCACTGTTATATTATATAATATTTAAATGTAGCATGTGACAGAAATAAGTACCCTTCTTGAAAAAAATGTATATAAATCAACGAGCTATTATTTTTAAAGCTTTTATATGAAATAATTTAAACTTCATGATTTATGACCTACAATTTTTACTTTTTTATTAAATAATTAGGTTTTCTATTGTAACACAAAACTACCTGCAACGAACGCATTCATAAAATGCTCTTAAAATTAGCTTCTTTAATTGTTTGTTACAAATATTTAGAAATACATATTTAATAACAGATCTTGCCGCTTGATTTTTATAAAAGAATCTATGCATTAGTTAAACTTTTAAAATGTTCTACTTAATCATCCAATCTGCGTTTTCTTTACGATTATGAAAATTTTCAGTAAATATGAAATATTTATATATTTAAAAAATACTAAATCTTTTTAAAAAAAAATAAAAAATATATAATTATAAAATAAAGAGATGTTTTTAGACAAGCAGATTTTTTTTTATTAAATTGCGTTCTATATTTTTAATTGATTTTTAAATGTTTTAAGCACAATAATTTAATAAAGAAAATGTCTCTAGAGAACGTACTTTATAGGTTTGACTTTAACATATGGAGTTCACGATATCGATACAATAAATTTTACATTCATACATTTATACCTAGGTATTGGTACTTGCATATACATACAAAATACACATGTGTAAGAATGCGTGCACTCATAATAAATGGTATCTGCATAGAAACTTATGTCGGGCGAGCGTCTACAAAACCTGTCCATGTTTTTCTCGAAACCATCATAAAAAGCTTAGACCCGTGCCATTTATATCTGCGTTCCATGTCCACCCCCATTATGAAATATATGTAACATAATAAAACCAGAGATTTTCAAACTTGAAAAAATACACAATAAACACGTCATTTTACACTGGCGGACGTTGAACTAATTCCTTACACGTGTAACGAGAGTATAAGCAAATATGTTTATGACCTTAATTTATTGCTTTGTAGATCATTCTGATATTAAATTAAAATACTAATTGAGTTGTGCAAATACTGTAATAGGTTCAATTAAATGTATTGTTGAGAAATAAAATAAATATGATATTGAGAAGCTGCTCGGTGCACAATAATGGATGATGTTTTTTTTTGACCGACAGGTGACCAGCAACTGCCTTTTGAAATGGAAAAAAAAGTTCCATCAAATATTGGCAAGACATCTGGCACGAGTATCATAGTGTTCAAATATTGAACTACCGTTTACTTGTATACACTGGTATTCCATTAACAGAGCACTTCTGATTTTTTGTGAAATATTAAGGTTATTACCTCAGCGTTTTAAAAATACGAGAACTTGAATCTTGTTTACTTTAAAATAAAAAGATACAGAGAGAAGAGAAAGACTTGCACTCTGAATAATTGAAATGTATGACACTTTTTTGCCACAGATATAAAACAATCGCTATCTGGTTATAAATCAGTCCTCGATTATATTTGGAAATTTTCTGCAATAATGTAATAGATTACGTAATCTGTATAATTCGTTAAGTTGTGCACTTAAAAATAGCCCAATAATAAAAATTGCGGTAATTTGTTTCAAACGTGGCCGACAAATTTTGATTATTTATCACCGTTATCGACAATTTATCTACGTGAACCGTTGAACTCTGTTCGGTTTATGAAATATTATTTTCAAACTCTTGATTTAAGACTTTTTCAACACGACCACATTGTCACGTTCATTCAGAAGATTTATTCAGATGGACCATTAGAAAGCGATTCGGATCGCACAGAGGTGAAAGGGGACAAAATCTCAAATATTGCATAAGCGAAAGAACGAATAATAAAAATAGCCATTATCGCACCGGCGATTGATCATCGTTTCCTAGACACAATAAATTCGCATTCGTGACTTTGGCAAAAATCCTATTTGGATGTTTTGACATTTTCATTTCGATCGCATCTCGCCAAGATCGCAATCGCGACAGTAATATTATAAAATCGGTAAGAGCGTGACTTTTGAATTTCTGACTTTCAAATATTGTGATTTAATGAGGTGTTTTTTTACCGATACGAATATGGTCCATAGACCAACCCTTGAGTCTTGGTCATAGCTGAGGTGAAGGTTAAGAGCCGATATACACTGTTCTGGCACGTATTCGAGCTTTATGTGAGCGAGCGACAAAGCCTCGAAAAAGATGAGTGATCAAATCACACAATGACAAAAACTATTCGTATTCAAGTTCTTTATAACAAGCGGTTAGATCACGATTATTAGTAAGTTCGGATCTTCCACAATGAATCGGGGAATTCTTTTCAATTAATTATACTATAATACATCTTATGGACTACTTCGTGCTCTACCACCGTGTGAACTAGATAAATAAAAAATTAAGTCTCTAGACATTTACCTTTAAAAAAATACTAAAAATATTTATATAATATCCATAGCTATTTGCTTTTACTACAGTGTTAGAAAGCAATTACAATTTACAATCAATGAAAAACTAAATGGCTTGGTATTTATCATCTTATACAAAGTAACACTACCTAACATAAATTTGTATATAAATAGAATAATACCCGATTAAAATAAATTAAAAGCAAATCTTACAAAGTTTACCATAAATATAAAATTAATTAACTTAACAGCTTTTATAATAAATAAAACTAATAAAATATTTTCATTGTGTTTTTCTATTAAATAAAAACTAAAAAAATATATGCTTCAGAATTTTATTTTTAGAATACATACATTTCAACAGACATACTATATACTTGGACATTTAAATATTCATAAATATATATAAAATATAAATAGTAAATTATTTATTATAAGATTATTATAGAATTTGTGTTTCACTATTCCTAATTATCAAAAGCTTGAGGGAACAGTGTCTCTTGTAGAATTACTTGGTGTACAGTTTCTTTGAACGAATTAAATAGAGAACATTTAAAAATAATTTCTTATGTGCAAATATTATATAAACAACTTATTCGCATTTCTCATAAAATTTATAAAAATTCTGCTGATAAATGAATCTCTAGAGTCGCCTTGACGCGTATATCAAAAAGCGACTTTAGTTATTGAATATGTTGATGTTTATTTACACATAAGATGCCTAATAAACAGTCTTATAATTTATGCTTATTGCGATTTTGCCACAAAGTTATGATAGGTCGATTTTTTGTGTTGATATTTAAAGTTAAAATTCAAGGCTAATAAAATATAAGCGGATTTTACTTTGTTAACAATCAGGGTTTACCGCAATATATAAAATAGTATTATTAAAGCTTTTATAATTAGATGATTATTAAAAAGACCAAGGGAGCATTGTATATTATATAATTAATTACTGTGCAGTTTCCTCGAACGCAATAAATATTTAAAGTTTTAAAATAATTTCTTAAGTAAGTTTATATGGAGATGCGAAAATATTGTACGTACAACTTACTTCAATTTTGCACATAAATATGATGATAAACGAATCTCTAGAGTTGTATTGATGTGTATATTAAGAAAAGCACTTTTTAAGTTATTTTGCAGATTTTAAAAATTACAAGATTATTTGGACGATTAAAAAACAATCTCACAATATAATCTAATTCCAATATTTTAAAGCATTTTGTCACAAAGATAGAATAATTTGTTTGTTTTTTATTTATGAAAAATATTTAAAGAAAAAATTCAAAATAAATGAAATAGAAGCCATTTTTTACTTTGTTAGAAACAGGACTTTCCATTAAAAAATTGCGTCGTCAATTGAAATCAGAAAGAAGCGCTTATGCTTAAAAATATAAGTGGAAGGCCATCCGTTTTTGACTTAATTTAAAATACAAATTTTTCAATACAAGAGTTTTACGATAGATGAATTTTATAAATAATTGCAAGAGAACTCCAAAACTAATTGAAATTAATCGTATAATTAAAGATTAGGCTATAAAAGTACTGCTTGAGCTGGGTGACTTTTATGTCGTTGAATATGATTAAAGATTAAATAAAGTAAATTTGATTAAAATAATTTTTAGTTATTAGATTACGTAAGTTACAAAGTAGTGATGCAACAATATACATCATATTTTATTTACAGATGATAACAAAAGTGAGATTTAAAAAATATTTCTGTTTGATAAAAATTAAAATATCAATCTGATATTTTAGATCAATGTCAGTGAAAAACATCCTCTATAGGATTATTATTTGATCTTCGTAATGTTGTGTCGTGTTATTGATCTTCGTGATTCTGAGCCGATCACAACATGACGCATGTAAAAAAATACACCAACGTAACAAGTGCGCTCACGAATCAAAGCATAGCTCACGTCCGATCCATATCGATTATGGGCATAGTATTCTACGGTTACCTATCATATGAGGCATGATGACTAGTCATCGTAGCCGGTCAAAAGTCGTGGTTTGAAGCTTCAGGTGGAAGGAGTTATGAACATGAACCGTTACGCTCGTGTTAAGTGAATCATCCGGCTTTGTTTAATTAACGGAAAACACTTGCGATTCGACTACCATACAAGAATCCGATACCACTTTTTGAGCATAATACCGCCTTTTGTTGGTTAACCAAAGCCGCCAAAGAGCGAGTACAATGGTAAATCAATCAAAGCGACGCTAAAAACATTCTTTTGGAGAGCAAATGCGGTGGGCGATACGAAAATTAAAAAAAATTCTATGCACAAAAACATGTAGATGTTTAATACTTTTCTATGTATTATAATATTGTGCAGATCTGTAAGAATGCTTAAAGAATTAAAATGGTTGGGTATGAGACACGATATGAAAGTAAGTGTATTAAAATTTATATTTTAATTATATAAAGGAATGAAAAATATTTAGAATATATAGCTATGAAAATAGTTAATTAAAAATGAAAATAGTATTAAGATAATTTTTAACACATGTGTTAAAATATATGTTGAGTAATCCGATACTAAAATTCGTTATTATTTTACATAGATGTATTATTTTGCTAATACTTTTATTACACAATATGTATTCAAATATACATTAACGCTAGTTTGGGTTACTAATTCTTAATTATCTGTTCATATGATGTTAAATCACATGCTTCCTAATGTAAAATCTGAATTTATTTATATAAAAATACATATAAATTAAATCCGGTCTTAGCTGCATAGTGACATCTATTAATTGTATGCTGTATTAATTATTAATAATTAATAAGATAGATGTCACTGATTAACAGCTTTCACTTTTAATCTGGTATGTCATAATTAGTATTTCGGAAAACCTTTATTGTCATTAACAACTCTTTACTCAAATTCCCATTTATTTAACTTATTATTTTTTAATAAATTTGATTGCTTATTGTAATCGTAGCAATGCCCATATATATATTTTTAAAATTTCACCAAAAATATTCATGTAGCTTAGGTATTTTTAGAAAATTAAAAAAAACAACTAAGAATAAAAAAATATTTAATAAAATAAACTTTTACACCAGCTTTTCACCAATATTAATAAGTATTTAATAATAAATAGAGATGAACATAAATATAATACTAGAAATAGAGGAAATTTAAAGATAGTTAAGTATAAGAAAACGAGTACGGCTAGAGGAGTTATGTGCGGAGGTTTTGATTTGTATAATAGTGTTCCAAGAGTAATCCGCAAAAGCAAAAATATAAAGGATTTCTAAATGGAATAAAAAAACACATTCTTACATATAGAAATAATTTATAATATTAAGTCTTTATTACTGTATATTTTTATTTTCTGTTATGTATTTTTTATATATTTTTTATATATGTTTACTTAAATTTGTTTGATATTAAGATTAGCTATTAAGCTAAATAAATAAATAAATAAAACCAATATTAATGACTATATGTGTTCGTATTCTTAAAACTCGCGTTAATTCACTGTGCCAAAATAATTATTCATCAAAAAAGAAGCAAGACAATAGCGTAACGGATTGGACTACACAAAAGCCCTCGTTACGATCAGAAAGAATCACATAAATAACACGCAAATGTTTTTATTGTCATTGAAAGAATGTTTTTTTGCTGCAAAACGGTCACGGAAAGCAATAAATCACAGGATTCGCAAGATTCAACGCTTATACCTATTTCTCTGTTCTAAAAAACGAGTACATCTATTGGCTGGACGATTGCTGCATGATTGTGCAACGATCGTTTGAAGCCCTTAGTATTTAAGGTTTGTCTCTAAGGAGGAGAATGTAGTCACAAGCAGTCACTCAAAGATACTAGCAAATGCCCATCAGTTTGCAGATAACATACTGTCATGGACGCTTACATCCTGACCCCACTATACGAGCACCGAAGCAGAGAGAGATCATCCTTCGCTATATTGTCGCTGTCTCGACCCCTACAAGACATCTGAAGATCTGCCACCGACATCATCTTTTCGCCAGCTTCTCCACCACCACTCGGAGAATAATGAACTTGGCCAAAATAGTTTATCGCAACATATCTAAATATAATCTAATAAGCCTCTAACTAGATGTCATCTGTGTCTTACTAACTGCAAAGTCTCACTCCTACTGGGCTCAACACCCGAAAAGTAATATCAAAAAAAGATAATATTTTTTATGCTACATAAATGTTTATATATAATATTAATATTTTTTGCTTATAAAATACAACATTCTATTTATAAAAATAGTATTCGCAAATTAAAAATATCAAAATAAAAAGTAAGTAACGGTTCGTGCATAATCTATAGGTACCAGGGAAAAACAATTACAGCGGCCACTTTAAAAATATCTTAAAACGCGTAATATCTTATGCAAAAAATATTTATTTTATTATAAATATAAAAAGCTCAAAAAATTCTCGCATAACAATATTTTTTGAACAAAACACTCTATGCCCACTTCTTCGTCGCCCTTCATAACACCTTTATCGCCCAAAAAATTCTTCTAGAGCCAGCACTGCCTATTGAGATTTCGTCGGGTCGTACTATAAAATTATTATATGAAAAAATACTTGGACCCGCCGAGTCTTAGACCGGATTTTTATCAGAACTTGTAAGTGATCACTATTAGCCCATTGTAACACATTGGGCTAACTAATATATAAACATTAAGTCTCGAAGCTGCAAAAAGTCGCCGAGTTTTATGAAATATTTCAGACCCTCCTCGATTACTTCATAAATACAGAATTCATTAACGAAAGTACCAGCAATTTATAATAAAATGTTTTAATTTCTATTTAGTAATTAATTTATTTATATAACAATAAACAGTTAATTTCATTTCAATTATATAAAGTTGCTTGCATAACAATAAATATTATTCAATACACCTTTGATCGCAATGTTAATCGATTAGGACGGTCGGGATTCGTCCTTAGTTTAACTATAACATGAACTTAATCGTGTCGATCTTAACCGATTAATCTTTATGAGCGCGGTTATTCGCAAAAGCAATTAATAGTTAATCAATTAAACGCCCGACGGTTTAATTAACGATTTACATTCGATTTTAATAAACGATGTCAATTTCGAGCTGCAATTTTGTATCCGGCAAGAGGAATCGCGATAATTACATTGTATCGCTCAGAAATGCAGCGGCCGTGATCGTTATCTTAAGAACAAGTGTTCGAACCTTTAAAAAGTGAATTTAATATAAAGTGACGTGTGTTATCAAATATCAACCGTTGACGATGCGATTTTATATGACATAAAATAAATAAAAATTTTAGCCTCTATTGCGCAAGCTTCATAATAATGCGGCTTATTTTTGCGTCCATGCCACTTGACATTCGAAATGTCATCTCGTAACAAAGAAGCATTGTGTCAGGGGCGCTCTGGTGTGGATTATAACTGTTAAGTTTTATTGGCGTCCATAAAGATGTTAATTGAAATCGGATTTGCCCGTCGCTCTCGTAGATAATCCCACCGTACGCACATCCAAGTCCGAAATGTCACAAACGCAGATGTTATCTGCGTGTGAGCGATGACTATGGCTGCGGGAACAAGTGCCGACCAGTCAGTGTGTGGCTATAAAATTGTTTTATAATACAAATATGACAATCTGGCGCTCAAACGGTGGGATGCCTCGAGTAACACCTGATTAATATATTTTTTTTTGTAAAATAAATACACATTTCATTTTACTTTGTTAACCCGCCGTATGATTTAAAAAAATATATTTTGTGTAAAAAGCTTTTTGCAGCATTATAATAAAATGTTTTCGTGATAGGTTGACAATCTGTGTGATAGAGTCGAACGCGTTAATACAATTTCACATATCTACTTTGTCCATCTGCCCGCGCGATTTGAACTTAATTTGTTTGCATAACTAACCACACAAATATTTCACACAGCTACCATTTCCAACAAATCCTCATCGAGATACGACTGGAATTATGGCCGTTTGTAAAAACACATCGCTTTCATAACGCGATTAACCGTCGCGCTGCGTATAATAGCGGTCCATTGCCCGCGAGGAATGTCGTTGAAAATTTCTTCTACAGGCGCTATCTATTCGGAAAGATTTTCCTACGTACGTGAGCTTAATTAAAACATTCATAATGGCTGGCAAATAGGAGCAGGTACCGCGGGTCGGCTCGTTTGTTCCTGACGTAAGGCTAAATTGACGTAGAAGCCTTACAAGAGCCGCAGTTCGGTCATAACTTACGCTTCGTAGCGATATCCATTAATTTTACATCGTGTCTTATCGACAACGGTTAAAGTTGTATATTGAAAAAAAACGAGGTTCTAAATTATTTAGAAGTATCAAAAATATTCTTTTGGAACTACGTGGCAATTGGAAATAAAGATTTATAGTATTTTTTAAAAATTCTGTTCGAATTTATAAGAATATACAATTATTTATTACGTCGGGATTCTGAACAATGCACGCATTTATTTGTACAATTGCAAAGTATATAAATAAACTATTTACATTTTAAAATATATATTTACATATACGTATATACATAAATTACAAATCGTATTGAAAAAACAAGGAGTTAATTCGGTCAAAGATAAATCATTTTAGTCAATTCAGTATATCGTTATTCCAAATCGAAAGCGAAGTGGTAGTATGGTGGTAAAATTTTGCCTGAAGTCACTGATGGAAGTTTTGAATATGGAACTGTTATCGCTTATATACCATTAAGGGAAAAGGTATGCTCCAACCAATTCTGATTATTTGGGGTGTAACCAGATTCAATGTTTTTGTCTAATACAGATCATATAAGATCATATTTTCTCAGCACGATAGATCAATAGTATAGTCGGTGATTAATACTTGAAAGATCTGGGTTCGATTCCCGTACGGATCCTAGTGTTTTTAAACATAATATTTATTGTATATTTTCTAGATTTTATTAATCTTAGATACATAAATATTTTTAATAAAATTAAGTTGAGTCGTAAATAGTACCAGCAATTAAATGGAAGCTGTAAGAATAGATTATTAAAATATAAGGTATTAATTTACAGACTGATTTTCGTCTATCGCTTAACTACTTACTTAGTAGTAATTGCTTGTATTTTATTCTGTTTTAGCACGCCTCTTACGTATCAACAGAAGATTTTCAATAAATAAATATAATATTACATTTCTGTATTACAATTCTTGAGAAATAAAAATTCTCATTCTCTATTCTCAGTTTTCTCGAGCAATTATATAAATAAATAAATAAATATGTGTAACGGGTTTTATAAATGGAATAAAAAAACACCTTCGTACATATAGAAATAAAATATTATAATATTAAGTCTTTATTATTGTATATTTTTTCTTTCTGTTATGTATTTTTTATATATTTTTATATATGTTTACTAAATTGTTAGATGTAAAGATTAGCTATTAAGCTAAATAAATTAATAAAATAAATAAAAATAAATAGCAATACAGCATATTATTAAAGTTATATTAATAATATTGATACACAGAGAATTTGATGATCGTTGAAAAGCCTCTACACATTTTTGCAATCTGTCGATTTCCTCTTATCTGATTAGTAAGGTTATTCCTCAATTACCAAAGAAAAGATAAGGCTGATTAGACTAGTTACAATTTTTTGCCATTCAAATACTTCTAACCTATATTAAAAGCTTCCAAGAAAGCATGCATATTTTAAAACATCTGGCACGGACCTACCCTTTTATGCAGTTGTATAAAAAACTGCAGCTGTTGTAAAATATTTACAAATTATATATTTTTTTAAATATATATAAAATAAATTTTTAACCAAAATAAAATGAAATATTTACAAATTAACTATTTAACAAAAAATATACTGAAAATTCTCGAGAAATGAGAGTTATCGATTTGGAAACAGATACAGTTTATTGGATGTTCCTAACCTTTTTTTGTCAGTTTTGCCGACAAAAATGTTATTAAATCCGAAGAACACAATTTATGACTCTTTTAGCAAATCTTAAAAATTTTGACACGATTATGAGAGGTCCTGACAAACATGTCTATTTTATGTTTTTTTTACAATAATTTTTTTTTATTATGTCGATTTTTTTTATAAAAACTGCAATTTTAAAAAATTGCAAAATTAAATTAATTTTTTATTTATAATTCAATTTGTGTGATTAAATATGATATAATATGATAGTACAAAATAAATTAATTTTATTTTAAATAATTGATTTTTAAAATCAAAAAGTTTTTTTTTGTATTATAAACGTTTGTTTAATTATTATTGTAGGGATATAAATATATTATTTAGCTAACTTCTGTTTTAGTTTTTTTTTACTATTAATATATTTTCTATCTAAGATTCGATATATTATATATAAGACATACAGATTTAATTATTGATTAATAATTAATTTTTATCTATAAGTAAAAGTAGCTAATTCACACTTATTCCCTATTGCCTAATTTATAAATCGCTTTATAAAATAGTATTTAATAGCTTAAAATACATATATTAATCTTTAACTTTGTCTACTCTTTGTCTGTGTCGAATAACAGTTTACTTAGCAACTAATATACTAGGTTTCAAAAATATTTTTTTCGGTACTGTGTCACAACTGAACCAAAACAAGCCTTAAATCACCATAGGATTTATGGCGTGACGCAACGAGCGGCAAAATTCTTACGATCTTTGATTATTATTTTTTAATGAAAACATATACTCATATATATCTTCGGTGTTTTAATGCAAAGCTAATTAATGGGGTTGGGGTCCGGCGTGACCCCCTGCTGTTCGCCGCCCGGTGGCCGCGCAAATCAAGCCCCTGCTAATATATTTATAATAGCTTTTATTTAAAATGGCCACTGAGAGATAGTTGTAATACAAGTTGTATCAATAAAACAAATAATGCTGCAATAAAGGCATTTAATGTTACTAATAACTCATCGGGAGTTCTTGTTCGTCCAGCTACCGTTTTTGATGCTGTTACCACCTGGTGAAATTTCATACACGCATATTAATAACTTTATATTTATTAATTTATATTCCTACACTCGTATGAGGTTCAACAAAAATAATTGGTGTGCTTTGAGAAGCAATATCTTATTGTTTGATAGATATTTAAAAATAAACACGAGCTTATATCTAACTAGAAGCCATATACTAATGATTTAGTATATGTATATGAAACATATGCGGAATTAATCTAAAACTTTTAATAAAAGATTTAGGAATGTAGAATAAAAATATTTTATTTTAAAATTAAAATAGCGCTACTTCTAACCGATAAAAATATTTTTTCAGTTTTTCGTGAAATGCCTTGAACGTTAAGAATAAAAAATACCAAGCTAATGGTAAATTTTTGCATTATTAAATATTAATAAATACACATTTTCATTGAATTATTAATATATAATAATTAATGCTTATATTTATAATTACCAATAGCACACTTGTAGTTCTATAATCTTAATAATTTAAACAAAAAGACTGTTGAGTCTAAAATAGACGGTGATAAAGTAAAATATAATGATGTGTCAATTTCTTAAAATACCATAAATCATCAGCCACATTCCCGACGCAATAAATCAAATAGGTAAAAAGGAGACTTAAACAATTTGCTTAGTAAGACGTCCTGCAGAATATATGAAAATCTCCCACAGAGATCATCAATTAAATCACACACTATATGAAATTATATACTCGGATGTAACAGTATCTTTGTTTGTGATGTTTTTTCAATAGTAGGTAAAAAATTGTTATGACACGACGTGTTATTAATGAAAATCGCCCAAAAAAGTTTACGACTGAAGATTCTATGGAATTAGGCGATGATGTGATTTACCCACCTGCCGCTCACACAATTCATTAGGAGAAGTCTAAATTATACGTTGGACCTCCCGTGTTATATCAATCAACGTTCTTGTATTATGATAAAAAATATATATATATATATATATTATATAAAAATACGTAATGAACATATTAAATATGACAAAGCTTAAAAGGCATACAATTATTTTATTTGTCGTAATTAATTGCCAATATATACTGTGTGAAAATGAATTAAGAGGCAAAGATAAAAAACGTTTTTCACTACTTAAATATAAAGTTTCTATTTGTACACAATATTTATCTTCAAAATAACAAAGACGAACTAGCGATTAATGAAATAGCGATTAATGTTGTAAATATATTTTGCTAACTGTAATATTAATCTCTGTTATTAAAATATTATTAAAAATTAAAATATTTAAGTTACTAAATTATTGTAATCTTGACCTTAAATATTAGGAAATCCCGAAATGAATTAAGTTATAACAGTTAGTCATACTTGATACCTCATTACTTATTTGTTATATCTGTGTTGTTCTACATCTGGATTCCATATTACGATATTAAAAAAAAATTGGACCCTAAGATTTACGATGGCAGAATTCTTACCAAATAAACAGTTTAAACCAAATTGTATGTTATATAAAAAAAAAAAAAAAAATCAGCAACTAAGGCTACTAAAAATGTTTGTAAGGTAGTAGGTGATACGTTAGTTATCTGTAAATGTCAAAGATAGTTTAAACTAAGTTAAACAGGAAATAACGATATCAATAACGATAATTTAATATTTTTAAAATTAAAATAAATTGCACTGATATTCTTAATTGTTGATATTCTGACGTGTTTGTATCACATCCTACTTTGTCTGTTCTTTTAAACATTTTATTATAGTCTTAAAAAATCTTATAAAATATTAATATACTTGTAAAATTATTAGTGTGACTTTGTAAAAAAACATAATTAGTGTTTTTAATTTTAAATATATTATTGTGATTATCTATCAACATATACACATAGAATATATTGAAAGGTTAACTATGGATTAAAATTCAATTTATTAATTCTTTAAGAATCCTTTCATTCAATATCTAAATATAATCGAATATCATCCGAGTTTTCGCAACGTCCGAAAGTGAAATCGTTGCATCAACAATCGTCCATTTACGTTGTTATATTATATAACACAATAGCAACGTTAACTATAACTGTCTCGTATTAATAAGCGTCCAGTGATTAACGCCGCTGGTTAAATAAAAAATAATGCCCAGTCCGGTCCTTGGCATTTTGAGAATCCGAATCGTTGCGGATAGAGCGATAGCGCTTTTTTCCAGCGGTCGCCAACCGTGCGCCCCCGTGTACGTGTATCATTACTCATTTTAATTTGGCCACAATCGTTGCGGGCCCATCGGGTATAATTACGTTGATTTATGTTCGGTCCGGCCCTGGTAATACGTTACAAATTGACCGACGGTAACGGAATGCCACCCGCGAATCCGTAACACAAATATCATCTATCATTATACGGCGCGGGGAGAAAAATGCCGATTGTATCGATTGTTACGTCAACGGTTCCGTTGCAGATCTCAGGTGCAACACGCTGTATATGGAGGAGATTAATAAAGGCGAGATGAGATCCGAGCGACATGTCGGCTATGCAAATAGTAGCACACTGTTCGCAGATAGCGCTGAAAGCATGCCATAGCGTAAATAACAGTTAGTTAGCAATCAAACATAATAGTTTAAATACTAATATTTTTATTTAAAGAAAAAAATGACGGTCAATGCACTGCACTATTTATTCTCCAGGTCAAATAGCAATGTATGTTTATAACCATAAACAATCCACAGTCGTTAATATTTTTCTCATTGTAATTAAGTTTGTTTGAATTGCCTTCTTTTTAATTTTCACAAAAATACTAAAATATATAATATACTTCCTACAGTAGTAAATAATAAAATTCAATACTTTTATTCTTATAGTCTCTTATTATTGTTATTTTGCTACACTAAAATGATTAAATTCTTAAATAGAACATACATTATCGGTTTTCAATTAATACAACTAAATTACCAGTAAATATATTTATAATCACTAGTTTTTCAGATAAATAAAAAAGCAATTTTCTTACATTTTCACGTATTTTTATTTTGAAAATATGATATTATATGACAATTTTTGCAGCGGGCAAAATCAGGAGTTGTTTTATTAATAAAAAAATAATATCATTTACTTCTAACGATGACACAGATCACTACAAAAATCACGGATAAGCTTAGCTTTAATGTTACTAACTACTTTATTCATAACAAATTATCGATATATTAACGTATACTTTATAGGATTTATATGTAATTACTTGTCTCAGTATTAAGTATTTTTTTTCATTCTTCGTTAGTGTACTATAAGTCCAATTACATAAAATGCAATCTCACCGGTTTAAAATAAATGTCATACCTTAATTTAACAAACATATTGTAAATGAAATTCAGAATCAAATTGTATGAAGTTAGAGAAATTTAATTGTACAAATTATTGGTACTGAAAATATACTATTTACTGAAGTGTCAATTAAAGATATTATAAACTAAAATAAAGTAATTGAAAATCACTCGTATCATTAACTTAACGAACGATTAAGCAAATATTTAATAAAAATATATATAATATATAATACTTAGCATTTAAATATATATTACAACACTTCACTAGTGTAGAATCAAAAAGAGCATTTTTTCCCACAAAAGTGATATGTTCTAAAAATAGATCTAGCTTAAATTATGACACTACAATTATTAAATTTTTAAGGGTTCACCTCAATTCTTTCTTCTGAAGAATAATTACTTTTTTTGTAATAAATAATATTTTTACATATTTTATTTTTTAAATTATATATTTTATCTTATAATATACACCCGTGTTAAAATTAGTATTAACCTTAAAATTTACTAACTAACCGATAATGAAATTTCTTGGTAAATTTCCATACACTAGTTTTAAGTAAGCTCATTGAACAACCAAAAATCGAAGTGTAGGGCAGAGATGCATTGCTTATGTTATTTCTACACACTAAAGACTCTGATTTTATTTAAATTGTTTATACATAAATCAACTAGCTAAAATATTGTTCTAAGTTTTTTAAATATTTTTTAAGATATGTCTTAGTAGTGTTTCCAAATATTCGTTATTTTTACCTATTCGAATATCGAATGATACATATATTTTTCAAGTTAAGAAGAATCTAAAAATACAATTTAATTAATAAATACAGATTTATACAATTATTTAAACGATTCATAAAATATTTTATATTTTAAAAGCAGCACGAAGTTTGATTTTAAATAAGTCTGCTTCTAATAATACTACAACTTATAAACTACCACTACAATAAATAACGTAAATTACTTAAAAATCATAAATTATTCGTATTGATTTAAAAGACATTTACAAATCCACAGTTGCATAATATTAACTGGAAAATATGAGTAATTTTTGAAATTTCGGCAATAGCAAATTTTTTTTTTCTTTATTAATTTGATTGTCAGCTGTTAATTGTTATGACTATTACTGTTATGAATAACATAAAACAGGGAAAATATATTTTTTAAAACAATAAAAGAGGCAATTAGGTACTAGATAATCTTTTTATGGTGGTATTTTTATAAACAGTACTTAATATACCAGTGCTATAAATATTAAACATTTTTCTAAATATCATAAAATACCAGTATTTTTTTTAGAACATCGTGTGTATTAGATATTTGATAAATAGAACGCAAATTAACAAATACTCTCATCAATAGTAAAATATTTTTAAGGGTAGAAATTTTAGATATTTAAGTTAAAATATATTATTGCAAATCACGAAAACATTTGATTTTTACCTTTCGCCTACGAAATATTTATTGATTTTTTAACAACCGGCTCATCTTGGCATTTCTTTACGAAACCAAATAAAAATGCAGTTTTCAAGGTTGGCTCATGCCAAAGTTTTCGAATTCTCAAACTGTGTATTTTAAAATAATAAAAAATAGGGAAATCCAACGAGGAAATACATACAATTTTATATTAATGATCACGTAAAGAATGTAAGAGCTTTAAAACCATAGATCATGACAAATGCTTATGATTTTAAATTACTATGATAAATAATGTAATATTAGGTGAGATTGATGACTGTAAAATATTATTAGTCGATACTTAATTAATTATAAAAATATTTTAAATATAAAATAATTATGATTTTTTATCAAAAAAATTACATTAATAAAAAAATATTAATGGTATATATACTACACCATATATGTAACGCTTTAAGTGATTAAAAAACATTGAACATGGCAATTGCTCAGGGCATTAATTTAAGGATTATTGAATAATTAAACTGCAGGTTTAATTTTTTAGCTAGGATATTGAAAAGTAAGGGCGATATTAAGTAGTAATGAATAAATATAATATAAAGTCGATACGGAATTATTGTAAGTATTACGTTGCAATATGTCAAACAATAGAGAAAAACGTCAAACTTTAAATAAGTGACATATATTTTAATAATTATAAACTTGATTTTATTTTAATTATTCATAATGTCACATTTCACTGTAAATGGAATCATCATTAGTTTTTAAGATATTATATGATACTTGAAATTCGTTACTGATTAAAATAAATATGAAATTATTTATATATATGTAATATGATTTTTAAGGTTTTAGTTCATTTGAAAAAATATTATTTCAATATATAAGACGTTTTTTCCTAAACCTTTTAGTATAATACTGAAAAATTGTAAAATAATAACTTTTTATGCACTGCGGTTAAACTAAGCTGGATGACTAAAATTCAAAGAACAAAAATTTGATAACCCAACAGAAAATGTTTGTTTTCCTAAACTTCTAGCCTTAAAAAAATGGCCTTGAAAGATAGTGACTACATTCATGAGTTTAGTTTGCTTTTAATATTCTCAAAGCTTTATATATTATATTGAGTCGAGCAAAAACATTAACTTTTATAAAGTTACTCGAACTACTTCGTAATAAAACGTATAATGCTCATTACTACAATAACTATAGATTATTTCATATTAATTATCTTATATATAGCATTCTCAAATCAATAATGATACACAAATTTCTTGAATAGCGATCTGATGAACTTAACTTTCATACACACATTATTGCTTTGCTATTTGAAATTGTGAAACGCAACCCGACGCCTAGCGCGTTTAACTGCGCACGTAACAATTTACAACTGACGCCGTTAATTAACGTTATTGTAACTAACAACTATTAATTATAAAGATCATAACCTAATAACCCGTTAAATCGTGGCTTCGCAACTGCACTCATAAAGCGCCGAGAACAGGTTGAAAAGCAACTGGCTTCCGTGTTCCGCTCGAACATTTCTCATCTTCGATTTTAACCGTCCAATTGCAAAACTTTAATTAAAACTAATTATCTAAAGGTATATTAGATGCTATTGTGCTGCTATTATTACGAACAATGTGTGATGCAAACGTTGCCTTAAAGATGAAAAATGTCAATGTTGCAGAGGGAATTAAAGTTGCGTTCCAATCTGACCTGAATTAAATTTTGCGTTCCATTTTCGGTACATCTGACATTTATTGATTGGATATGATGAATTACAATTCCAAAAATTCATAAACTGTCAATTCACGCGTACGTACACGTGTGAATTGTGTCGAAATATTCAATCTAATCGAAATTGCTCGCGATTCTGCATTATTAATATTATTTCGCAAGTCGAAGAAGAGCTCAATTTAATTTTTATAACGTGTCTATATGAGCATGTGCAAGTTCAGGTTAAATTTGAACCTCCCACGCACACGTCCGATATGATATATGATCCAGAGATGTAAATATCACATATGATGTAAATAATTTACCTTGTACTTTTTTCGATGTTAGCATTAATTAATTACATACGTTATTACGTAGGTGTTGCGCGCGATTTTTTTCGCATAACACCACGTACAACTTCCTCGATCCTAATTATGTTTAAAACAATTTGTTTCAAGGCAGTTAATTATGTTCTTATTGAGTGTGCGTATATCATTATCTGATTATCTCTGGGGTATATGACTTTTGACATTCTCGTTCTCGACCATTGTGTATCGGTTTTTATGCATGCGTTAAATAATGTAGATTGTTGCAATACCATATTAGATTAATATTCAGAATATGCTATTGTGTGGAAATTTATTTTTTCAACGCACAAACGTCAGATAATCGGTTTATATTTGTTTTGAAAAAATGTTTACTGAATTGAGCTCGTTTTGTGCGGCTCCATAATAAGTCAAATCATTATAAAACATGATCATATATCATCAGCTAACGCACAAAAGGTTGCAATTAATTTTTAAAGTCAAATCCGAAGGTAATACGAATTTTCACATAAATTAGTATTGAAGCTTTTCCGCACGATCGATTGATGGATGATGATTTATCTCGTGAAAATGTACTAAACGACACGATAACATGTTCACATTCGTGACTATTCAATATTTTGGCATTTTGCGCTTGTGCATTTTATAATTTGCATGAAAAGCTGTAAAAACACATATTCGTTCATTAATACGCTGGTGCTAAACGGAATTTTAATGTATACAAATATTTACGATGTAATAAGAAGTGTAGAATTGGATTCTGTTGAGTGTTGAATTAGCGCTAAAATAAAAACACCAATCTTAGATATGTGTTAAAAATAAATAATTTAGAAAGATTTAACAACAAATGGGCGTATTTCACACTTCACCCACGTCAATTAAATTTTTTTGTGAACATTGAAAATGTATACTTGTTTATTTATTACCATCATAGACCATGCGTGTATGCAGATTTTGTATATAAGTATGGATGTAAGAAAAATAGGAAAATAAAATATTTAGTAAATATTAATTTATAGTTTAAATTTTTTTACTACCCTATAAAAGCATTTACAAAAAAAAAATGTTTATTAGATACAATAAAGCGGAACGCGCAGAAGATAAAAATAATGTATAGAAAACTATTATATTAGTTAATGAGTAAAATATTAATCATATTTTAAACTTAGATAAACTGATTTACTGAATATTTTAATATTCACAATACACTTCAAAGTCAAATTTAAACGATATTATAAATAACTATTTGTTAAAAAATAATATGAAGATTGTAATTTAGATATAATTGCTACAATACAATATGTAAAATAATTATTGCTATTTTATTAGTTCTAAAATAACACTATTATTTATTATTTAAAAAATATTTTTTCACAATAGTGCTGCCTAATTTATTTTATTTTCAGAACTATTTTATTTTCAGATAATAATGATTATGTAAAAATATTGCAAAATATTTATATGTAGGAATGAAACAGATTTTTTTAGCAATAAATATTTGAGTATAAATGTCAAAAGCAATTTATTTTTCTAATAAATATATTATAGAAAAAAATATGCATTTGTACAATACGAAAAAGAAAAAACGTGAAAAGTAAAAACAGGTGCCAGGAATATTTTATACATGAATTGTATTTTATAATAAATTATAATAAAATATTAAAATTAAAATCAATATTAAATTAATTTAAAATCAATATATCATATATGTACATGCATATAATATATCATATATAATAAATTACATATTATCTACTATAAGCTTTTTCTTATATTTAAAAATATAGAAAAAAAATTAGTTAAGACACAAGTAAGACCATAATGAATTAAATGCGCTTATTTTTTTAGAATTAAATATAAAATCAAAGATACCTTTAAAACGGTTAATAAATTAATAAAAACGAATAAATAACTATTTAATAAATTAAATTATTTAAAATAAGATTTTTAATACAATAAAAGTATAGATCTTTATATAATATAGCTTTGAACTAAAAAAATGTTTATTTTTAGTTTAATTCTGAATTTTTGATTAAATATCAGCTTAAAAAATATATTTCACTTTACACATTAAACATTAATATAATAAAAATATTTAAAAAATCTCAGTCTATTATATCGTTTTTTTAAAGAGCAGTGAAGTTAATAAATATTTATTTTATAATCAAGAACTTAATAATATAATAGATAAAAATACATATTTTTATCTATTATATATTAAAAAATGTGTAGGTGAAAAATAATGTATTATTTGCAGTAAAAACTATATTTAATATATGGTTATATCTACAGAATTTTTTTATTAAGAAAGCACGCGAGCTTTCTTCTGTGAAAGCTCGTTTTAAAAACGATACCAATCCCCAATAATGATCGCTCATCAGTCGCTTTTGAAAAATTGTTCGCGGATAATTGTTTTCCACATGTATCAGTCAAGTGTGCCAAGTAAAGAGTACGTAGGTATCCCTACGTACCTGTATCTGAAGGTGTTTAACGGTACAGCATCACCTGCCCGAAGGTCGCGCAGGCCTTGAAACACATTTATACGATTTGAAAAATAGTCCTTGTCTTGCGCGGATCGGCATCGTGTCCATCACCGCGGGCTCTTAACGAGTGCTGTACTACAGTACCTGTACAGTATCTGAGTACCTGTGCGTTGTTATACTCCGGTTCTGCGTGCCCACTCACCATCGCCGACAATGTGATTGATTCCCGGCGATAAATCATCATCTGGCCGAGTCACCGGATAAATCATCGTGTGCAATATTAAACGCGTGCATGTACTATGTTTTTTGTTGGGGTATATTTAAACCTGATTTTAAAGAAATTTTTATTTAATATTTAAATATTCTGGATTCTTGATAGTGCGAAATAAATCTAATAAATTGAAAATTCAATCAAACTTCAAAACGAATTATTCAAATCTAATTTGACCTGATGAAAGTTCTAGAACTAACTATAGCTTTGAAACTTTCATATGGTTTATTTGTTTTAATTAGGGTTGGGTTTGGTTTAATTTATTTTAAATATTGTAGTGTTTTGCTGAACGATGTGGCGTTACAATCCTAAGTAAATTACTACTTAGCAGTAAAATTAAAAAATAATTGGTTGTTTATTTTTAATTGGCGGTTAGTTAAATTAAATTTATATTAGTGAAAATATAAATACCACTCTAACTGATTTATTTTTCTATTGTAATATATTATTTTTGCTGGCAAAAATAATTTCTAGTTAGATATGTTAGGTTTTAGTGAAACTGCACTATTAAATTTTTTTGTGTACATGTTACTAAATCGTTTTTTACACAGGAAAATAATATTTTAACTGCTAGTTTAAATAAACTTTATTTAAGCCAGCTGTTAAAATATAAATGAAATGCATTAGAACACTTTATTGATTTAACAATTAAATAAATTATAAGTTGTTTAAAAAGTCTTGGGCTACGTCGTTTCATAAAAATAAATTGTTATAAAGAAACTTAATTTTCTTTCACTAAAATTAGTACTTTGTAAGACGAAAACCCGAGAAATGTAAAAGGTTTTTTACAAAATTTTTATGTTTTGAGCGAATACAAAAACAAGGCCAAAATAAACTAAAAGAGTCTTTTGCTAATTTATGACAGATGTATTTGAAATATTATTGAAAAGGACTAGAAGTTTTTTTTATTTTTTAAATACTTTTTAAGAATATAAGCTTAGAAATCTGATCACTTTACTTCAAATAAAATATATAATGTTTTAAGAATATAAATATTAAGCATCTTAGTTTTATCTTTCCTTTACTATTTACTTTACGAATATTTTACTATTTTTGCAATAGTAGCTCTTATTAGTGATCTATATATTAAAGTGTAAGTTGCAGATTCTTACTGAATTAGATGTTTCAGTTTCGATCTTTCATTATATATTTTTTATTCTGTAATATTCATTTAAATTTAATGTGGTTTATTTGAAAATTGCGTTCTTTACACTGATTTAATAATAAAGTACTTTTACAATGAAACCTCTGATTTAAATGATTATTTAAACTGGAGATTAAATTGTATAATTACTTTCTTTATGCTTTTATTTTATAGTTGGATGATCGAAAATCCGAAAATCGATCGAAAAAAAAATTTATCCAAAGAGTGAATAAAATAATGAAGGAATAGTTAAGCAGTTTAGTTTTACTTTTTGATAAACAGTTCACTAGGATCAGGTAAGTCTGCAATTTATTGCGGTAGAGTGCCTTAAGATGAGTTAACAATCAATAGAGAGAAACATTGATACAATAAAATAAGATTTTTATATAATCTTGATGTATTATTTATGACTTTTTGCAAAGTGTATATTTTAACTAAATTTTAATCTACATTAAATACCTATTACTAAGAAACAGTCTCATTAGAAAAAATCACAAAAAACTTTTAAAAATTTTTCAGGAAGTAAAAATCAGCATTATTTGAAGAAATAATAATATAACAATATTACATAAAAAATCACTTTTAATTTAAATATTGGTAAACAACGTTTTGCTTTTAAAAATATTAAGACTTAAAGATCAACGTGTATTTACATTCTTCATTTGATCGTTCGATTATGTGTAAGATATTAAAAAGGGGGTAACATAAATAATTCTGCTTCTGATAATAAAGATTGAAAATTGTTGATGGTAAATGTATTTTATTATGTATTATTTATTACATTACGTTCAATATACTTTTACAGTTTATGCAACGTATTATTATATTTAAAATATAAATGACTAATACAAACACTACTTTTACATTATTATATTTCATACATCTAATGTAAGATTGAATTTTTTACTAGTATCGTAATTCTTGAAAAATCGACAGAAATGTCAAAATTTATATTTAAAAAATATATAAATTTAGAAAGAATAAATTCGTATTTTGTATTAAAAAAATCTAATAGATTATATTGCGTGAAAATAATATTGTTTACATTTAATAAATTAGACAGTTTGTTAATAATATATGATAGCAATGATTATGTTTAAAATTATGTTTAAATTGCTTAACTTCACAATTGTATACTACAGAAAAGGAAAAATGTAAGTAGTTTTAATTCATAGTAAGAGATTTTAGATTTAGTTGCTGCTTTTATGTTTCTTATTCGTTAGTCTTATTTTTAAGCAAACTTTTCAAATAAACTACTACTTTATAAGCTCATTAATGTTTTGTTTGCTAAAGTCAAAAACTATTTGACGTACTAAGTATTTGACAGTAAGGTCAATATGGAAAAAATGTGAATGCAAATCATTACTATTCTCTAATTTTTATTTTCAATATTTTTTTTCAAGAAGATTCATAATATTGGTTTGATTTTTAATTACAAATCACAACATATAATTAAGTGGATGTACGAAGCACATTAATGCTTAGCTTTCAGACGTCTAATATAATATTTAGTCTATTAGTAACAATTTGAATATACATCTCTCGATCATAAATACTTGGACACCATACAAAGCGTTTACTCCAATATTTGATCATTTATTATTCTTTATTTCAAGTTTTATAAAACTTTTTTACGAGTATGAGAAATCCCTAAAAATACGGAATTGCATATTTTTATAAGCGTTCTTCATTTGGATGCTCTTTACGATATCCAAAGGATATCCACGATCTCCGATAATCACGAGCTCATATCGTATTCATACATTTGGCAACTGCATGACCAGAGGCGCAGGATTTGACCTCACGCAGTGTCTTTACCGTTCCATAACACAGTGCCGACTGACCACCGCAAAAGAGCAAACAAACATCAATTTGCGATGTAAAACAACCGACCGCTGAGTGACCGAGCGAATGAATGGCGGCGATTTAGAAAATCGAGAACTTCATTAGTGCCACCGATTCTTTCGGCCGGATTCCACGGACCAGTTCAAAGGTTTCTCGAGTTTAAGATAACAACGGTGAACGAGAGTAAGAAAAAAAGCATACACATACAATGGACATATCTCGAACCGAACGGTACCGTTCACATTCGATAAGATCGATGGCATTCTGTTGGCTAAGAGACGTGGTCCAGAGCGAACGGTATCAATTAACAGATTAAGACTTGGCCCATTGTACAATTGAAATCCAATCAATTACGAGCAATTAGCGAAATTACTTGTCGGCGGTTACCTGTGAATTTGTTATCTTTGATCGTAGAATTGGTTCGATTAGAGTAGAGCTACAGAAACGTCTGTCATGTATTTTTTGTATGTCGATTTGGCAACATGTAGCAGATAATGTAATTTCGAATTGAGCGATATAATATTTTTTGCTTTATTGTTTCTTAAAAGTTATTTTATATTAATATACATGTTCGTTTTATTAAAAAAACGTTTGATTTCAATTCATATGTATATTTTTTATACTTATTGCTTCATATTAAAAGTTTGAAACAGATGATAGAGACCGACGGAAATTTAAACCAAAACTATTACGTTGCAAATTTAAAATAACTTTAATATATGTATGTATTCAAACATTAGACTAAACCAATTATGTATAGATTTTCATAGAATTGTTAATATTGATAATAAGTACTTTATTGCAATTGATATGCAATAATCATAAATACATTGCAATCTAAGCTTTCTTTAACAAGATAGAAGCTCCTGAAAAGAAGTACTTCTTCTTCTGTAACGATGGCTTTAGAGCTGTCATGATAATTTTATAATCGTCAATTAGCTTTTTGCATAATCTAAGGATTGGCAGTTGATGTTAATGCAGGATAATAACCAGGATTTTTTTTAATTGTCATAAAAAAAAGCTTGTTTCGTTGTTTCCATCTCATTAAAATGTATATATATATGCTCTTAAATCGACTTAAGAATATTCGACTTGATTTATTTTTTTGTATCATAGTTTATTTACTGAACATTGATTTTAAAAATAATATTTTTTATGCCAAATAAACACGGTTCGGCACTTGCTTAATTTGTAAAAATTATAATATTTTGTGAATTTTGTGGTAAGATATGAAAAGCTAATTTTTTTTAAAAAGTCATTGCAACTTCAACAGTATATTATGTCAGTGGCCTGCCGAAAGGGAGGGGGGGGGGAGCGAGGACAAATTTCCAGAGCCCGTCTTCCTTGAGGGGACCGACTTTGGATAAAATCAAAGCTAGAATATATTTACAAACAAAATAAAACCGACCTCAAATAATGAATCTGAACTAAGCCATAGTTCTTAGAGATGAACATATATACTGATGTATTTCAAGTATAAGTTCCTTTAGCTCTTTTTATACATATTATACAAGACATAAAAGGAGCGGAACATTGCCTTCAAAAGCACCCAATTTTTTAACTAGTACTTTTACAATAAACATTATTATTCAAATCGACAAAATATAAATTTTTGACGCGGCTCTTTTTGTGTTAAAATTTGTTTGCAAATTATTGTTGACTTTATTGCTTTTTGAACGTTTAAAAAATATTCAACATGAGAGAAAATATTCAATGAATGTAAATTAATAGCAATAAATTTAGGTATTCGATCTAAAAATTCAGATTGAATACGTAAAGAAGAAGCAAGGAAATAAAAAAACAACAACAGCACCAGCTAAATAATATAAATTTAACGTTTTTATTGATTGTATTATCGGTAATTTGTCAACTAGATTTAATGCAGCAATATAAATTAATAATATATTCAGTTTTATGTGGTTATTCCTAAAAAAAATCTAGAAAAAACAGACTCGAATCTAATCCGAAATTATTTTTTAAAATGTGTCATTTCAGGAAAATCATATCCTCATATATTTTCAACAGTAGATATATATTTTTACCAGTGAAAATATAAATTATCTGGCAGGTGCTAGTAAAATTATAAGATTTCAACATTTCTTATATGTGGTAATATATATATTTATATATTAATCATTATTTATTTACATCCGATGTATAAATGTTACAGTGTATTTTTTGGTAAAGTTATATTTTCACTAGTAAAGTCGAAATACATTTTCACTAGTAGATATATATTTCTACTAGCGAACATATTATTTAACTGATAGGCGCAATATGCTGCTCTAAAATGGCTATGAAACTCAATTTGACAGTTGCGAAACTTTCATTTGCTATTCAAACGTAAACATAACTTAATGAAAGTTCTGAAACTAATTACAATTTTAGACCTTTTATTAGGTTAAGTCCAGAATACAAACTAAGCCAAATCATCTCGCAGGGGAAAATAAGCGAAAGAATAAGTACATAAAGATATTGCATCTTACATATTGCTCTATAGTTTGTCTACATTTTGATATTACATTATGTTTTAAAAATATGATAGCTATCCTTACCGATATTACTATGAACTTCAAATATAAGAGGATTGATTAAAGTATATTCAAACCGAATTTGGTCAATAGGAGAGCGCAAAAACAATTATCACTTCTCAGAAGTCAAAAATCCACGTCAAAAGCAATAAAAATCGTGTCGGCGCCGTCGTAGTGCGACGGCTACGGCACGATTTTATTGCTTTTGACGTGAATTTTTGACTTCTGAGAAGAGATAATTGTTTTTTGCGTTCTTCTATTAGGCAAAATTTGGTTTAGATGTGCTTTATTAGATTCTCACTCCTAATATTGTTATAAAAATCTTAATATAAGCGCATAAAAATAATAATTTTTAATGCTTAATTAAAATATTTCGCATAAAATATGATTTCAGTAAATATGTCGCAACGGTGGCTAATTTTTAAATTTATTTGTAGCATAGAAATGGTTAACTCGTGCTCATTATTATATATTCATGAACTTATATTACGATGTTAAAAAATATATAAAGTGAGATTTTTGTCATGAGGCCTAGAATCATTGTTTTTCCTGGGCCCGGGTTCGCTTTCGGCGGCCCTGTCTGTATTCATTTATTTACACCTATTTTCATATATGTTTCTAACCGTATGTAAACCATTTATTTGCTTATATTAATCAACTGCTGAATATTTGTTTATTATAATTATACAACTATTTTAATATTATTATCTATCTAGTTACCGTCTGTGAACAAATATATTTTACGCTTGCATACATTCATTATTATTGTACGTTTAATTAATTTATTATGTTGTTATTATGTAAGTTAATTTTACTTACTCTTATTAAAAAAAATAAATTAGAGCATTAAGATTATAAATAAACACAGTTGTCTAATAGATGATATATGTATGTATATAACGGTGCCACTGAAAGCCTCAAATATATTCATTGCAAATAAATTTCAGAGACGATAATAATTTTCCATGCTTACGGTTGTAAAACGCGAAGTAAACTGGGATCGTGAATTGGTTAATTAAAACGTTCGTTGGTCTCGGATGAAGTCGTCTCTGAGCTCGAGCGCGACCCATACACGTTTCGACGGAGAAGCCATTTGTTCGCCCACGACGCGACGCTGCTAGCTCCGGCTAATCCCATTAATAAAACGCAATTGATGGCCACCGCAGCCTGGCCATTTCCATAACAGAGCAATGGAAACTTATTAACTCGTGATCGTGAAAATTGCTGCCTGGCGATGTCGCGGGAACACGCCCGGACGCGTCGAACACACGGAATCGTGTTTGTTTACAAATTGTAGCGTTCTAGGGAATTTATTACAGAAATAAAATAGTATTTATTAAAAAAAATCTATGAATATCGTAACCAAATTAATATTAAAGCTGATATTACAATGGGGATATTTTGAGAGTGAAGATACAAAAAAATTAAAAGTTGTATAATCGATTATGCAAGAATATTTTTATTATTTATTTGTAGCGAATGTTTCAAAATATAAGAAGTGATTTTTAAAATTTATATACACTAGATGTATAAAAATATAAAAATATCCCAAAAAGGAATTTTTGATAAATCTAATATATATCTAGTTTAGAATGCCTTTTAGTCCGATCTGACATTTAATATCAAGATTTACTTATAATATTTTCTATATATAAAATTATCGATTGAAATGATTAAGCTTTATAAGATTTTATTTTTATATTATTTATTGCACTATTACTCAAAAGTTATATATCAAGGTTGTTTTGTTCAAATTAAAGATGAAACACTAACGGTCAGATATGATCAGATCGTGAAAAGCTGCGATTGCATCTCCTGGAAACATTCGATAGTGTCTCAGATGTGTGTGAATCATTATTGAATTATGGCATATCAGATGCAGTGACACCTTGCTCGATCTATTCTTAAACTTTCAATACAAATCGTGCTTTCCATCCACCTCCATACATGTATCGACAAAGAAGCCGAGTGGTTAAACCGCAGTAGATCATTTCAGCAGAAGATGAGACTCTGAGCTCGCAGAAAACCCTGACCTAATAAATTAAATGTGGAATTGCCCCTACGGACGTTTCACACAGTCGCCCTTATTTATGGCCCACGGCTGCCGTCCTGGTGGTTATTACATGATCACGAAAACCTATTTGCTAAGCTCACTTGACATCTGATCCACGGCGGTAGAGCAAGTGCGATTGAATACAACCTAAAAATGCGATGTGAAACACGTTTTTCCTCCACATGTAATGATCATTTATAAGAAACAAATTAAAAAGACAATTAAGGATATGTATAATAATGTTACCATTCTAAAAAAATATAAATGAAACATCTACAGAATAATTTCAGGATTTTGGCAAAAAAATTCATTGCATGGGTTTCGTCATGTTTCAAACATTTTGTCATTCACTAAAATAGTGTTATTTTTTTTCTTATTATATATTATTTATCTTACTTGTAATTTCATTTATAATAATGAATTAAAAATATTTACATTATATTTTTTTTATATTTAAAAAAAGTTTTAATTCAGTGGTTACATTTACTTTCTTAAATTATTTACCATTCACAACATTTTTGTAATTAAAAAATAGTAAAAAATTGCTAGTAGCACAACATGTCAATATGGGTAAGTGATTCTACAATATTATAGAATAGACTATCATGAAACAACGACTAACTACATGTATCTAAATATTTACGCTTTTTTAATATTTAAGTAAGATTTGTCAAATTATATTCTTATAATCATTTAATTCAACGATCTTTGCTCATACTCTTATAAGCTTCTAATATGCACTTCAGAAGACAATTTCCAAGCAAAACGAATATATTTTTTAGTGGTAACTGAAATACTAATATAATAAAAAATAACATTGCAAATGAAGTTAAGATCAATAATAAGTTGAGAAAACGACAAAGAATAATTCAAAGGTCTGGCAACTTTATTAGGATTTACTTCCATAAAATATTCTATATACGTTGAGTTTAAAATTCACAATAATTATTACTCAATTTCGCATTACATACATTAAATGTATGCAGCAACTTTCTGTGTAGAAACTGACAGCTGTTTGATGTTAACATAATAAATTTATATGATTTGATTAAAAAACCATTGTGACTCATTATTTAAAATAAGCCTAATTAAAATAAGCCTTAAAATTTGCATTATGAAAATAAGATTTTTCTTGTATAGTGTATTTTATAATAGTATAATCAACTATATCTTAAGTCTATTTTTTAATCCAATAATATTCAATACTAATATTTTAACGCAAGCGACTCATCGGTTAGTCATTTATTGATTCTTTTTTTATACAAATTAATTTTTTAAAACAAGTTAACGAACTATTTACAATTTAAAAAAAATTAAAATTATTGTACTAGATTTATTTATCAGTAAACCAAGTATTTTATATTTATTTTTAGAAAGAGATACTGACCCGTGAAGAAAAATAACAGGTGACTCACTAAAAAGTCGCTGGCTTAAGTGCTGCTATTATTACTACTAAATACTACCAGTATTAATGCTCTATTAATATTCACTTATTAGCTTTTTTAAATATTTTTACTTTAGAAATTAAAACATAATACTACAATAAAAAAATAATCTTATATTTATAAAACTTATATATAGTGCATATAGCAGTATAAAATGTTAAGAAATCGACAAAATATAAAATAGATTTTTCTAAAAATTATGCCAAGTATAAGTTGTGTTCCTAAAAAAATTTTGTATGTTCAAAAATCACAACATTAATAGTATAAGATTCTGTATAAAATATTTATGAATGTCATATTTTCACCTTTTGAAAAAATATCTCATGTCGATAAATGTTTCAATTATAAGTTATTTTCCCAGAAACAGTCATAGAAAACTTGTGTAAAATTATCGTAATTAGCAAATTTAAAACAGTGTTATTTTAATTGCTGTTGATCGAAATTTTATCTTAATAAATAAAATAGAAAAATAGATATAAATGATGAATATAAAAATATGCAAATTAAAAACATTTTGTTCTGAAAAAAATTTTTACGCTTGTTCAAAAACTATTATTTAATTTAAAATAATAGCTTAACAGCTTAGCGCCCGAGGACTCATATACAAGTCTTGAAAGAGCATTGTTTAGTGGCCGTGAACTCAGGCATGAATCCTGCATCATGCGTTTTCTTTTATTAAAAGAATATTGGGATACCATCAAGTTTGCCAACATATGATAATCAGAGATGCTACTATACTATTTCTACGTACTAATAAATGAAAAATAAATTATATTTTACTGCAAATTTTGGTAAAAAGAGTCGTCTTATCCCACTGCGACGCAATGCAATGAGATGTAGCCTTTTTAGGGCACGTGAATTTTTTTTATGAAACGTATGAACCATAATTATTTATTTCATATACAAAATGATGTTTTATGATACACTTCTTGAACAGAAATAAATTTCAGGGGCAAACTGTCTTGCTATTCAATCAAAAGAAATTGAAACACCCAGGTTAAAAGTACAGAAATTAACAAAGTTTTATCTATATGTAATTGAAAAATTAAGAAGTAAAATTGTTACAGTATATGTAGATAAATTAGATAAAACAGTAATGAAACAACTTCCAAAAAATATTATCCAACATACGAACATTTTTACCGGGTTTTTGTTATTTTGAAATTTTCATCCCTAATAGATTCACAGATTAAGAAACCAGGAGAAAAAAGCTACAAATCGGATCAATTATCGTCGTATTAGTTTGGGTAAAATAATTGTAGAAAAAATAATATTAGTGCGCTAAGAATCCCTAAGGAATAAAATCATGAACGAATAAATATGTATTTTTCATTCCTAATATTTTGTGTAAATTAAAAATGATTACAATAGTTACAAACTAGTTATTTATAATTTAATAATACGTTTGTTTAATGCTTCCATAAATTTTTGTATAAACGATTTTTAAAAAATATCCGTTTATAATATAATATAATTTGCACTCACCTAATTTTTCGGCGTTTCTGCTCACACCTGTCACGGACACCTTTATTTTCTTCACTGCACTTTTAAACCACACACTATCACTATTTATATTTATTTTTATTATTTACACTTTTATATCTATTTTAATATTTTTCGATACGTATAAAAACACTCGTGAATATGAAGAGGAATTTCACAATTTCTGCACATGTATTCTGTATCTTTCCTTATTCCATATGCAGAACAAACACGACACTTTTTTCTCACATATTCTTCCGCACTTTTTACTTTTATTAGCTGATGGTTTTTAACTAATCTGAAAGCCTTTCTAGTGGATAGACTACACGGCTACGGCAATATGTCGTAGAAACTGGTGAAATGTCATTAGAATCGATAATTACACTGAATGCAGCATCCATACTTTAGCCTTACTCAAAAGAAAATCTTTAAATTTAATTTTGCTGTTACGATTCACATTTTGATATACACTGAACTAATAAAACAATGCGCATTGAAATAAACGAAAAACATTTTCTTTTGTTTATTTCATTTATTTTTTTTGAAATATTAGCACCTCATATATTTATTACAATCCATTATAAATTGAGGCTTTATATTGTATGGCCGATCATTATGGGCTTTATACCATGTCTAGCATCTGGGTGTTATGAAAAGTAAATATAGTTCTGATTTTTTTTCTTATTTGTTTTATAAATTTGGATAAGCGCTTTACCTTTTCTGCCATATTTCATCTGTAGAGCCTTGATTTTATATTTTTAAGATTCTTGCAGACCGTTATTTTTCTGGTTTGTTCCACAAAGTTCTATTTTCCGTAAAAATGAATATTTTGCGAGTAAAACGCAATTGTTAGCATAAACACGTTGCCACGTGTCCAGATATGGGTTTAGTACTTTCATCGCCGTGTTTACTGATCTTCCGATATTTCTGGTGTATAATTTGAAATTGAAAATATAATCAGTATCTGATTCGCAAACCATTATATTAAATATTCGATATTTGATTGCGAACTAAATATCTGAAAAATAAATCTACCTAACCATGGAATCATTCCCTCCTCCAGGGAAATGTTTTGCTTTGACTTGTAAACATGAATGTGCCCAAAAAGTAATCAACAATTGGTTTCACTCTTGCCAGCCTATCTGAACTATTTACCATTGTTGTATTTTTAACAAAATTTTATTACGATTTCTTTACCCGAAAATTAATTTGCCGTATTATTGAATTAATAATAAATTAAATACTTTTTTTTCAACAAGCACAGAATTTACAAAGCCACAGATAAAAATCTTGGTATTTTTTTTAATGCAAGAACAGTTAATATCTTGAAACAGAAAAAAAACAATATTGCACTGTGCCACAAGACAGTGATGAAACGTTTCGCCTCTGAAGCGGTAGCACCACTCTTGCTTGCCGAGATGTTGATACATTTTTTAGCCATGTCGGTGACCCCAGAAGCCTTAAAAATAATAAATACAGTTATTTTCTTCTCCAGGCCTCTAGGGTCATGTGGTCGAAGTCGGAAGAACAATGGCTATTGTTTTTGATCGATTTTTTTAGTGTCTCACATAACGTTCTGTAGTAAATCACGTGTAAAAAGGATCGTCAACATTGGCAATCATGTGTTGACAGACTGACGAAAAAATTTGACATCAATATACTTTTATATAATTATTTATTAACAAAAAAGATTAAAATAATATTTTTTTAATAAAAAAATCACGAATGATATAATTAAGATATTCTACGTTAAATATATTATGTAAATAGTATTTAAGCTCCATATTTAAATTCGCTAACAAGCTTTCACAGAAGTGTATTTTTTTTAACTCAGACAGGTTTATGCCTTACTTATTTTTATTATATTTTTTACCTTTATTTTTCGATTGTATTAAACAATAAAGTTAACTGTCGTACGTCAATACATATTTATGTGACAGCGCCTATGACCCGGGTAGGTCTATGTATAATGTAATCGCTCCATATCGATTTTAATTTTCTACTTTGACACGTTTTTCTTAGTCTGTCTAGCGAATTGATACCTGTCAATCACGTCTGTCCAACGGCTACCAATTATTTGCCGTTCGTGATGTCAGGTAATCGGACATTATCTGCTCGGACATAATGTTGCTTGTTTCGACGGCGATTATCTGCTGGCGCTAACGAAACAAACCACCGAGAAAAAATCACAGACACACATCATAAAAAAACATAATCAATGACAAAATGTGGCAATTTTTATTATTTATATAAATGCCTTTATAACATACTTATATTATATTATGAACATGATGACAATTGATAACTGTTAAATAATTTAAATTTACTAGTAACTGGTACATAGAGGTTATTTTAATTCACTAGTTAAAAAAGCACAAATAAATCATTGCAAATTCCTTTCTGAAAAAAATATTTAAATAACAGGATTTATGGTAAACTTAAAAAAAATTAATTGTGAAATAATTAAATAATTTATAATGTTCATAAATATAAATATGTCATATACCCATATTTTGATTTACGCAGTCGAGCTTTATTAATCCTTTCCTCGCGAAATCATTTCAGATAACTTTGGTTATTTTTCAAAACATTTGCAAATACATTTAACTGTAGGGGATCACGTTAAAATCTTTTACCAAAAGCGATTATTTATCAATAAGGATAAACTATACAATAGTGCGATCCCAGAAAAGCCCTCATTACGACTAGAAAAAAGGCTTCCTTCATAAATAACAAACAAGGATGCTCCGGTGCATTGAACGAATATTTCTTTGTTAAGAAACGGTCACGGGAAACAATATATCACCAGAAGACAAAAAGCATTGTAAGGCCACAAATTCCCGTTACACAATTCGACCTCGGAAATGTCCATCAAGCAAATGTCACTTTCTAATGACGTATAGATATTTTGTTGTTATGAAATACTTATTTTTTTTAATTACTTTAATGATAAAAATATTTATTATAAGTTTAATAATGAATATGTTAATTATAGATAATAAGAAAACAATAATATTGGCTCATTTCTCCTATTGGAATTATTTTTTAGTTTTAATATTTATGTAAAAGTATTTTGAAAGCTACAAAAAATAGTTTTAATTAAATATTTAATAAAATAAAAAAATATATCTGTAAAAAATACTTTTAAATTTCAAATATAATATTACATCATTATTAATAAATGAATATATATATTTTATATTACTATATATTGTTTTTGTAAATAAATACATAGTTTTAAGCTTTAACTGTGTTATATGATTTATGAAAATTTTTATTTTTAAGGGTTAAAATATTTAATATATCGCATATAAAACCTACACTGTATACTATATATTATTTTTTTAATTCTAAAATAAAATATTGACAAATATTGGCTTATGTTGGATAAATTATTTAGTCACCAAGATTTAAAAAAAAAATGGTTATTGTTAATACTGTTGATATTATTGCAATATACTTTTGTATCTATTATTTTAATGGCACAATCTATATGAACAAATTACACAGTAAAAAACGACATTATCTAAAAAAAGTATATACATTACACTCATAATATAATAATGCGATTGTGAAACATCATTCATGTGTCTTTTGGTCACGAAGTGTTCGCATTTCGCACCGGTGGCAATATGATAAATTGAAACGCCTCAATATATTGTTGATAATGATTAGTGAACACGTGATTTTTGGGTCGACAAACGGTAACGATATTATTATATTGTCATCTTGCGCAAACGCTGTTTAAATTTTTTGATGTAACGACGGTATTATTAAGAGAAAAAATTGAGTCTTTATGTTGCGTACCTGCCCACATTCTTGCCACGTTAATCGATTAACAAGACTATGTAATTAAAAGAGATTTGATAATCGATTATAATATTTTTATGAGAGCGTGAGATATAGATTGCATATTTAATTCATACATGTTTGACAAAATAAGATTTCACATCTTGAATCAAACAATACAGTACATTAGAGACACATCAAAAAATAAGTTAATTATTGTGTTCTATAAAATGACTCGGTAAGGTGATATACGGATACATTGTTTAATTTACGTTTATATTTTAGTTTCAATATGCATTAGCACTTGTAGCAGAGCTTTTTTGACTATGCATTACAAATGAACCATTTACATGTTTACCTTCAAAGCTTCCGCGGAAAAGCTCACTTCGATTGTTCGCCTAGCTAAATGGAAATTTTTAAATCGACGCTCTCAAATATAAATCTATGTGTGTTTGTCAGTAAATTTCGCACTGTCGATTTTGCGCATTGTTGTGCAAAACTGGGATTAATTATTCATGTATTAGTTATCGACAAAGAAAACACGAGAGCCGAGATAATGGAATAATTCATGAATCATTGTTAATACTTCCTATACCTATCGATAACGAGTTTTATGTTTGCGCATAGAAAGTTGAAGGAAAAATTGATTTATTTACACTGGTATTGCGGCTGCGGCATTAATCTTATCATTAATGTGAACTGGTCTACATATAAGAGATTATGCTCGCGTTCACCGCGTATAATGTGCGTACGCATCTAAATTTTCATATGTCGGCAAGGATTTGCAACACGTGAGATGTGACCCGAGTTGATTGAAAGGGCAGTCGTGCCGAAATTGAAAAATACCTTCGAGCCGCAATAGACCTGCCATTTTGCTCGATGAATATTAAAACAATAATTCTGCACGACTTGGGCTTACAACCAGAGGCGAAGCATCCGAATTAACCACTTAATCGCCCCTTGCGTAATCGGCCGGAATTACAGAGTGGCTCCGAAATGCACTCTGCAGAATTACGAGCGAAATTGATTGATAAATCAATCGGATAAGTCGGAAAATTGGGTCAAACCTTGAGACTATCAATGGAATATAATTTTAGAAGAGCTCTAATGACAGCTACCAAGGCATTCGAAAATAAAAATAAATAAATGTAGGTAATATAAGTTTATGATACTAAAGAGTATGATATTCATTGATAATTGGATAAAACTGCATATATAGAACAACATTTCTATAATATTATTTATGGATAGAAAATACAACCGTACAAAAATATAATAAAATGTTTTAAATTATAAATTACAACGTTATTTAACCTGTATCATTATTTTTTGTATTCATTGTCTTGTATTTCAGATATAAATATTATATTTTTTTATAAAAATCATAATTTATTAAGAAAAAATATTCAAATATATGTTTTAATCATGTTTTATAAATACTTATAATAAACTACTAAATACAAAAAAAAATTATTAATGTAAGGTTTTAGGCAATTAGTGTATATTTAAATCACAGACTAAAAATTATTTTTAAAATTTATATATAAAAAAATCTAAAATATTTGTTTCAAAAAATGCTTAATTATTTTAAGCAATGTTTAAGTAACTTAGTACTAAATCTATTGATTTTGGTATATTACAGTTTTTTTTATTATATATGGCTTAAACCTATGAAAAGCTTAAAAACTCTTTCTTCGAAAATCCATAAAAATTATTATTTTTTCAAACTGATAAAACTTTTTCACGATAGAAATTTAAAAATACTAGGCTTCATATGGAAATCATTAAGGATCAAGGACTGGATATATAGATCATAAAGCGTTCCGACCCTATTGTAAATATTGTAAATACTTGGCAGTTAACTGAGGGGCAGGTAATATATTATCTTTTACAATTGCTAGTAAAAATTGTCTATAAAGTTAATTATGTGAAGTTATGACACTTTTAGTGCTATGTGCTGATATATCTATCTTTAATTTTTTAACTATTTAATATTTATTATTATTTCTCAGCAAAATTTGTTAAAATTAAAAATAAAATAACTGTATATTTAACATTTGGAGGTAACTAAATGATAGTTTACACTCGAAAAATATCTTGGCGAGCGTCGAGCACAGCGTTGGATGGACCCGGCCTGAAAAGCGGGAGCAAAAGCAGGTGCACAGTCAGGAATCTAAATAATATTTATTTTTAAACTAAATCTCTCATTTTTTTTATTGTTTTAAATTTAAACTTTCGGAAAAATGTTTGATTGCGAGTGGTGAGAGTTAAAAATTTAATTTAATTAATGTTTGGAATTATGCCTATTTTATATGTTAAATAGACTAATAATACTTAATTACATTTTATGATTTTTTATTTAAATTAAAAAAATACTTAAATAATATTAATAGAATTTAAAATCAGTTTTTTTTAAAACACATTTTTTTCATTTTAAGGTTTAAATATATTTTTACTAATAAAAATTTGTAATTTTTTAAAAATATATATATTATAACCTATACACAAAAATAATCTTTAATAATAAATACACCATAGAGATTTTAATGGCACCACAGAGTATTATATAAACTAAATATTCGCTATAATAAATAATAATAAATCTATGTTTTATTTTTAAAAAAATTGTAAAGTTAGTTTTTAAATAAGAAATAATAGTTTAATTCAGTTTACAAAATACAAAAAAAATAAATATTATTTGCGATAGTTTAATTTTTTATTTAAAGTCTATAGATAGCTATATGAAAACTCGTATTGGGGGTGCTATTAGAACATAGGTAAATTATTAAAAAAAATTGTAGTTAGAAAAATACTGTTATTGTATACATAAGTGGTTTAAATTAAATCAATAAAATTATGACTTTTTAGTTCACTAGCAAGTCCTAAAAATAATTATCTAATAAATATCCTTAACCAAGATTAACATTCGATTTTTATTTATGTTGTTAATATTGATTTTATATTTAATATTTTTTTCTCCAATTTTCTTGCAAAATTAAAAAACATGATAAATGTTTTAACCCCAAGCTTTCATTATTAAGCAATTTTATTTCTTTAGATTTAGAATAAAAATATTATCTGTAAAAATTTGTTACTGTCTTTAATATTTAGCTTAGTCTAAAATTCTCTAATATTTTATAATCAATTAAACAGTTTTTTATCTTATCTTGGCTTTGTTTATTTGTTGTAAGTTTAATTATTATATATGTTTTTATATTACAAAATATTTTTTAATAAAATAAAGTAAGATAGTAAATCTGCAGGATACTTTTAACTGCATAATTTCGATAAAATTTCATATTTTGTTACAAATATCGAAAGTTTTTGCTGTTAATTTTATTGAAAGATAAAATATAATTGTACTCTACACTAGCAAGGCTATTGAATCTTGCAGAAAGAAAGTTAATTTCAGCGAGATAATATATTTATGTATGTATGTATCTTACAAATATAACTACTATACTGTACTATACATCACTATCATCAATACCAAAAATGTAAAATAAAGTACTTTTTCAATTGTGCACAAATGTATGTTATGTTGCATATACAATTTTACAAAAAAATGTTTTTTTTTTTAAAGTAAAAACAAATTTATGAGATGTTAAATGAAATTAATATATTCCTGTTCACCCTGTTATTGTACATTGTTCGTTTTTGTTTTGTGATATGCATCGCGTGCTCGATTATCCGCAGATTCCTGGTCCGACTAATGGCATACCTGCTGATTTTGTGATCGATGGTCAGGTACGCTGACTTGTCACGAGCTGTTTGCTACACCCGGTTTTTATATTGGCCTGACTTGCATCGGAAAATGCCTTTCTTATATTGAATAACGTAATACTTAGATTTCAATTTTTCTAATAAAATAATGTTTTGAATTCTTAATTTATGTTTTTCTCCCATTAATAATAATAAACTCACAATCATAGCATGACTGAACTTTACGAATATTTTCCAAATATGTTTGTGCAGCATTTTCCTTTTTTTTTCTTTAATATTCTCAATGAATATTAGTCAATAATAATATCGCTTTTCCTTTGCAATATGTACAAATAAATGTTTATCGCATACAAGCATTTTTGGAACCCTTTTTAATAATGAAAATATTAATTTTCTTTTCTGCGCAAAATGTCATATATTTAAAAATTATTTTACATCACCACGTTTTTAATCTTACTGTATCTTAAATAACCAAGAAAGTTTTTTACGTTTTTGGTTTGAGTTCAAAAATGTATGTAAGTATTAAAATCAAATGCTTAACATAAAAAAATGTAAAAATGTAAGGTAGCATAGAAAGGGCTGATTCGTACCTATAATTATTTATTTAAAAAATTATATAATGATTTAAGAAAATATATAAAGTGGCATTTTTGTCATGAGGCCCGGAATCATTGTTTTCCCACGGCCCGGGTTCGCTTTCGGCGACCCTATCTGTATTTATTTATTTACACCTACATATGTGTTTCTAAGCTTAGAGTATACCATTATTTTGCTTAAATAATTATTCGCCTATATTAATCGACTGCTAAATAATTGTATATTATAATTTTACAACGGGTTTAACATTATTATTTTGCGTATATACCTAAATTATAAATAATAATAGTCTTAGCTTTACTTATTTTTGTTTTATAATTACTACATAGCATTATTATTATATTCGTAATATAAATATAAATAAAGCTTGTTAACTTATTTCATGTATATTAAAAACTAAATGAATAATTTTTCCCCCACAAACTTTTAAGGTAGTAAATCTTTTTTAGGTGCTTATTTTAAAGATTTACGTAGTCTCTTTTTTATTCTCCTTTGTGCATCTATAACCAGTGTTGTAAGAGTCCATTTCACGTCAAGTGGGTAACACCGGGCACGCTTATTTAATAGCGGCCATTACGGGTACGAACCGGTAGAGCACAATACGTCCATGATGAAACCGTAATGAAATACCCGTTCGATTGTTCGCCGAACCGAATTGACACGGTCTATTCAAACAACCGAATTCGAACCAACCATCATCTCCGTACTCCGGTGAAAGGTGAAACACCTCCCAACCGTTGCGAAAGATCCTCAATCAACGACGTCACTATTACAAGGCTTTTCAAGATCGATAGGGGTTGATCGACGAAATTTTGTCGCCGAATCTGGTAGCCAATCTGGCAAAATTGATCTTATCTCTCGGCTCAATATTCGGGTTAATCGATTTGCGAAACGGCCCCTGATCACGAAGTGATCGAAGGCTGTATTATATATGTTTACGCTTTTATCCTGGGCGTATGAATGCAATCTTAAGAAGCTCATTTTGTGCTTAACGGATTTTTAAATTTCGCCAATGCGCATAATGACCGCATCGGAAAATTGTTTATGAAATACAATTACGTAAAAAATGAGCATCATTATCCTCCGGTACTTGCTCATGTGCTTGTGGTTTTTTTAGGTATGCGCGTCATTATTGTCAATTTAGCTTGTAATGATAGTTCATTATGAATATTATAATGCGAATCGAACATAAATTACACTTTTAAAAGCGATAATGAATGCCATGAAAAGCTCAACAATGTGTTTAATAAAAATTTTGATTCATAATTATATTTATCAAGACTTAAATTAAAAAATTATAAAATGTAAATATATTGTATCTTTATTCCGCGATCGCATGTTGTTTGTGATGTTTTAGGGATAACATGAATGATCCAATACAGCCCTAGGATCTGTGGATCATAGTTTGCGAAACACTTTAATATAGTAAGTTTCGTCATTAATTAGAAACTGGTCAGGCTTTGCTAGTTGTAAATTATAAAAGCGCAGACACGTGGCAAACGCAAACGAAGCGGGCCTCTATCAATCGGCGATCTTATTGTGTCCGCCACAAGACTGGTATACTAATTCGTGTGCCCCCGTAACAACGGTGGACCCTAGGGCCAAAAGAGCTGGACATTGTTCTGCCCGAGAGTTACACAACCCGCATATTGCTAATACGAAACTCGGAAACAACAGTAAAGATATCAAGGGTAAAGCAACGCCTTCGCGAGTAGTAATTGCAGAGTGCGAACGCCTCTCAACCCTGTCACTTTTTTACGTATGAAGCACGCGAGGTTTGTTATTCAATTTTTATAATGATAATACATAGTATTAGACCGAGAATTGATCATTGCAGAACACCAATAGAAACTTGAGTAACTGTCAGTAAAAAATATTTATTACTAGTTGATTATAATTTAAGAGCATAATCGTCATCAGCATTTTTTTTTATCTGTCCGAGGTTTTCCAAATTAAAAATGTCCTGATAATGTTTTATATAAAAATACTGTTAATAGTATGATTATATAATATCATATTATTAAGCTGAAATAATTTCAATCCAATATTAATATCAATGTATCACATAAAACAAATATATGTTTGGAAAAAATAATATTTTCCTTTGAAGCAAGTAGCGTATAGTACATTAAAAATGTTTCCAGTATTTATTCAATGATACTATTCAATCTATAAATGTTCATTAAAGGAGCAAAAATCGATATATCAGATTTTGGCAACGAAAGATTAAATAGATAAATTAGAACCATATAGGTTAAGTAATATATATATATTTATATATATATATATATATATATATATATATATATATGTTTATGTACTACTTTATTATTTTCCCTATAAATTTTTTAGACACTAAATTAAAATAAAAAAAAATAGTTTTGAGGCTGAAAAGGTATGATTAGAGATGGCAATATTACCGGAAATTTGAATGGTAAGAAAAACAGTATTGACATTATTATTAGTATCATAATTAATTGACCAAGAAAATAATCCAAGTACCACCTGCATTATTCACCATGTTTTTGATTCGCTTAACCAAAGCATTTGAATACATTAATTAAATATTTTAATTACAAATTATTTTAATTAAAACGCAATATTTACAAAAATTCAGACACCAAATCTTTATTTTTGGAACAATAAATCGTCTTTGATAATATAAGTGTTTCCTGAAATATTAGCAACAATTAATGCATGTCTTAAGATCTCTCTTTTATTTTAAGGTCTTACTTTTGAATAGTATTATTATTTTTTATTTATTAGTAATGATTGTTAGAATGGCCTCAAAATAATTTTTGTAGGTGGTTGAAACGCTTAACGTATATTTAAAATTATATTCAGATTATATAATAACTAAAATCTGTTCCATTTAAAGTTACTCATATTGTAATTATTTTTTTAATATATATATTGTCACAATTTAATTGTAATTTGATTACTGACAAGTTTACTTTAAGCTTTTATGGCATATTTTCCAAAAAAACGACTGATTTTTTCCATATATTTTGTAATTTTGGAAAAGCAAATGTATTAAAAAATATATATATAGTATAATTAAACTAGAAGATTAATCAGTTTATAATTTTATATTTATTGTATTTATTCGGTAAAAACTCCTATCGAATTTATTAAGTTAAATATTTAAATAATCATACGTAAGCATTAAACGTGGTCAGTTATTAGCATTTAATATTATAAAATTAAATATAACACAAAAAATTATATATTCCAGAAAAAAATTAAATAGCAAAATAAAATTAAGATTCCTATTTTTCACAATTTTTCTACTTATCAAAACTAGCTTTAAATAAATTAAATATTTTACAATCGGTAATAAAAATGTTTATTTTTTTTTACCGACTTATAAAATTAGTTTGTAATCTTACATTATCTTATCTTTGTTATTATTTGTATTAATTATTACTGATAAAATACAAAGCAGTTGTATGCTTAAGTACAATGTATTATATTATATATATAAATATGTACATATATAAATATAAAATATATTTATGTCCTGTATTGTTTTAAAAAAATCGTGACTTATCGATTTCACTCGATCCTGATTTCAATAAAGTGCATTAATAAGCATGCAATCTGTATAATGCGTTTGGCTTTCATCCTACAACAGTATCTCTTTATGTAATGACTTTCTTTTTTATAAAATGTGTTTCAAAATGATAAGACATACAATAAATATTAAAATTGGGTTAAAAAATAAAAAGCGAATTGTGATTCATTAATTTAAAATGTATCTATAAATTTCGTGAGGTCTTAATACAATTTTAAAGGTTATTGGAAAAATATGTATTTTTAATAATAATAAAATACAGATGTAACTATAAGTTAGCTCCAATAACCGTAAAAAAAATATAAGAGCACATCTAGTAAATCACGTTTATTAATTGCATTATATATCTCATTTAATCTTTCATTAATTATTAATACTTAGTGCACGTCAAGTTTCAAAATATGGGTGCTAATTTTTATTATTATATATAAATGTTAATTGATTACAAATTGAAGCATTTTTTTTCAGCTCCTCATAGCTATAGCTGAAAATATTATTGTTTTTGGGAGGCTCTTTGAGAAGCTGAATGGTTTTTGTAAGAGGAGCGTTCTCAATTAAATAAATCATGGAAAAAGCGAATACATATATTATACAACTCTACTACCTATTTATTGACTTCAAACAAGTGTTCAATAGCTTGAATAGGTATCGAAAACTCAAAATCAGGGATTGTATTAATTACAACACACCTTTGAAATGCGGACGATATAGTCATCTCAAGTTGCTCTAAGCAGAAAATAATAAAATCGAATCTGAAAAAAATACAGAATATATACAGAAAAATTACCAGATGTTCTTGTTTAAGGTGTTTATAATAAATGTTTTTTTTTATGATTACTAATTAGCTATAAATTAAAATTGCAAAATAAATGGAAATTTTTACATTGACACAACACAAAGCTGACATAATTATAGTTTTCCGCAATAAAATAATAACAATAAATATTTTTGTGAGCTACTGTAAATCCTTCCTCAATGTTTACACACCTCACATATCGTTTCACCAGTGACACGCAGCGTTCGCCGGTTGCACACCATTGTTTAAACCCGACCACCTACCACATTCTTCACCTGTGATACATTAAATGGGTATATTAAAGTGTAATTTATCAAACCGGCCCGTGGCCGCGCGGTGCCATTTTATAATACCTTCTGGAAGTCCGGCGCACGGTTGTAATTTTTTTTCGACCTCTCTCAAAATTTATTGAACAATTCGAGCAATCAATTTTCGGCGTTGATAGGCTGTGATGGATTGGCGCACTCTCGGTTGTATTTCTCCAGGCGCACACATCGTCACGTTCCTTGTTTGGTACAAATATGTACGAATCGATTATTAATCGTTCCTATTATTTAAATTTATTGCTCGAGCTAATTAATGAATCTCCTCTAATAAAGTTCACGGCGACCTTTCTAAAGATTTTTTGCTCCCTGACCGCAACACCTCAGGCTCTTCTGCGAGGAGCTTTTGGAAAGTTTTTGCACGAAAAATTCCGAAATAGTATCATCTGTTTTTTTTTATTTTTAATTAAATAAACATTTTTTTATACAGCTATAAATATATAAACATACACATATTTATTATAATTTATCCTTCTGTTTATTACAATGAAAGCTGATTAATAAAATACTAGCATAACGGTGGTCCGTTAGATTTTTCATATCCAAATATTGAGAGATATACTCATGAAATCACATGTAAAATATATTTAAAAACAATAAAATGTACTCAAACAAAAATAATCAGCCAGGAAAGAGCAATAAGATTTTTATAATAACTAATATAAAATAGTTAATTTTTTAAATAACCAGGAAATATAATAATGAGTTACATGATACAATATCGTAAAAAAATCAAATATTAAATTAAAAGAACTAAAACAACACATTTATATAAATATGATATAAGTACTTATAGTCCTTATTATATTGTTTATCTCTATCATAATATAACTTAATATAGATTATTTAATATTTGAGAGACTTATCATGGGCAATTTTAAAATAAATACTACATTATATTAAAAAATGCTTTAAATTTCAGTAAAACTTGTAGAAATCAGTGTTGAAGTAGATTTAAGAAATGAAGTCAGTTGTAAAACGTTATTTTTACTGAGTTGACAATATAAGGTACGAAGAATCATATATTTATTTAAGTTTTATAATTTAAATCTAAATCTATTTGCATCTTTAAAATTTTGCGATAGAATGCAGATGGTTTTAAATACATTATACATAATAATTATTAGTATATTTAAAGGCAAAAATGTGCTTACTCCCAGAATTCCATATATTAATAGCAATTTACCCCTGTTTATCAAAAAATGTAATTTATTTATTTAGATTAAATTAAGACCATCGTAACCTAACAGGTTACCCCAATGCGTCACGATGATCGAAAACAATAATATCACAATGGTTGAAAGTAATAATGTTTTTTGAAAAACTTCAGCTTTTTTAACAAATTAAAATTTAATTTAATTTAAAAGCGTATGCTTTTAAATTAAAAAAAATATCAGTCACACGTTTCTGAGTGCTTCTAAAAAACCGTTTTCTTTGTCAAGCATTAGAAATATCAATAGTTTTGAGCCACGCCAGTCAGTTGATCTCGAGTCATGGAGCAGACCAAAAAGGACAACGCATGTTCTCTTTTTTAGATTTTTTTTAATTTTATTGAATCTTTGTTTAATCACCTCTATAACCCCATTCAAGTATTTTTAGAAAAACAACACCGAAGCAGAACACTATTTTCGGAGCTTTCATTCTTGATCGGCAACTCCAATTAAAGATTCCACCGCAGATGATAGGACGTCGAGCTTTGACTTTGCCTGGTCGAGCCTTATTTAAGATATCCATAGAGCAAAGTTCTTCTTATAGGTTTAGGCAGCAGCATTCTATGCCTATATTAATGGAGTCCTCCAGAGAAGCGTCCTTTATTGAGACGGTAGCCTACAAAGTTGCCTCCACGGAATAAAACTCTTCTTAGAAGTTCAGCCAAGAGTCTGCGCCTCTAGATGACGTGTCCCAAGGGACTGTGCCCCTGGATAATGTGCTCCTTAATCCGTAATCCCACTTAGTTTCATTTACGCTTAATACTTATGTATTTCAGAATATTGTGGCGACTGTTTTTACCATCCCTATTCTTCTTTTTTGAAAGAGCCTTTTCTAAGGCTAACTATAAATTAATTCTCAGTCCATTAGAATGCCACAACACGTGGATGATTCCATACAAACTTTTCAAGCAGCCCTCTCACTTGTCTGCAACAATGCCCAAGATGTTTGGCAACGATGACTGATTGTAGCACGATCTTATTTTCATGTTTAATTCGCCCGAGCGTTATATCATACAGTATTTACACTGATCCGGAGCAAGAGTGTGAAGAAATGCTTTTGTTGCAGTATGAATTATATATCAGATGGCTCATTGTTTAATGATGATGGATGATGTGTATGGTCGCTCGTGACATAATTCCGACAATAGCCGTCGATTAAACGTTGACTTCGATATTTCACGTTATATACATATAAATACGCGTTAGATTTTGACTTATAGAACGTGTCTAATGCTGTGTCGAAAGCGTCGGGTGTTTGATGTGTTAAAAATCACAATGTGCGTGAAGCAATCGTATGCAATTCTATTATGATACGCGAGTAGATGTGCAATAACAATGTGTTTAATAAATATTGTACGAGCGACTTGCTCCAAAGAAGCACGTGCCCTAATAAATAGATACTTTATAAATCAATATTAAAAAAAAAAAAACATTTATACCAGTCATAAATCTACGCACAAAAACGGGCACGTACGCATTGGGAGTTGTAAATGTTAGTAATTGGCAATAGTTAATTTATAACTCGGAAGAAAAAACGTACGCAATGTGATCTCGTTTTTAGACGTGTTGATATTTATATGAACGTATTTTTTAACATTTCATTAGAAATGGTATTTAATGTTATTAATGATATAATAAAATCTCATAAACAAAGATTTACAGTTAACATTTTTTTTTTGATTAAATACGATTAAAATGTTTATAAAAACATTAAGGACCCCAGACTTAGAACTCCTGCTCCAGAATGATTTTCTTTAGTTTTATTAAAATCAATTTTATCATTATTACATTTGATAAACAGCATTATAAATCATTTGAATTAGCTTTTAATTTTAAATTTAAACCACTGTACTCTTTAGTAGAATTTTATGTTTCGATTATCAATTTTATCATTAAATTAACATATAATATATGACAAGATTTGATCAAATAAAATATAAATATCATATTATTTTATACATTTTTATGTAATATAATAAATACGTACTTACACAGCCAATGTATAAACATTCATATATTTAACTCTTGTCACAGAAAGCTTGTAAAACATTCGCGCAAGAAGATTACGCATACATGTTTATAAACATATAATTTTCAATGCGTACATATTTTTTTATATTATTTATTTACACAATCAGTCCATTCAGCGTCGATTTGTTGTACATAAGTGGCTTATGAGTGTCATTAATGAAAAGTCGCCGCAGCACGTGCTCTATCCGGTTGAAGCTTTAGTGGTATTGGTAGTAGTAGAAGTAGAAGTAGTAGAAGTATCACCGTGATTTATTGCGTTTTATTGGCACCGGTCGCCCGTGAGTCAGTGTCCAATAATCCGATATAAACTTGTGAAACGGAATTACCGTGTAATGGTAAAATATTACCAACCGGTTGGCCATCAATCAGATGGCAAGCGCCACCATTTTCTCGGCGACGCCCGTTATTTATGCGTCCAAATCGGACGTTTTACTCAGAAATCAATCAGCTGTGTCCCAGGTGCGAAATTGACGCCTTCTCACCGCTCATGAATCACTGTGTGTAGTAGCGAGAGTGCGTGCCGTGTTATTGTTTTGATACGTGCTTGGAGAAATGTCACTATATCGGTTTCTAAATACTAAATTTACGAGTCTGTTTTAATGAGTCGCTGGAACTAAAAAAAATAATTTTGGATTTCTTTAAATTTAAGTATATAATATATTCATTAAAAGTAACGAAAACGATCTGTTAAAATCTCCTATATTACAAAATCAAAATTATAAGAGGGTTTAAAAATACTTTTTAGGTAAAAAATAAGAAAAAAAAACCCATTGGTATTAAAATGTATTTAATTTACTATTTTTATTTATTTTTTATGCAATAAATATTATTTGGATGTGGCATACGAAATCATGCAAGAATTTATTTCATCAGAAAATTGGTGAGATGGAAAATTAAAAATGTTTGTGTTGAAGCTAATTATATTATGTTTCTAATAACTGTAAAATGTACATGTACCTGATAAATTTATGTTTCATATTAAATTTAATATGTTCAAAAAATGTGTTTATTTAATTATGTAATAAACAACATTAAAAAAAAATTAAGTTATATATAAAAATATTTATTATTGGCTATGTCTTTCGCTATGGGATTTATTATCATAAATTAAACTGTAAAAGTTATATTTAAAATCAAGTATTTCAATTTTTAAGTTTATTAAATCCGGGGTATTTTTTAATGTGTCACTATATTTTATGACTGTTTTAATTAAATTAATAAATATTTAAAAATAAAGCGTTACAAACTCATTCATATTTATAAATTCTAATACTATAATTTTTCTATGAACGAAATCAATTTACTTTATTTAGGCATTCGAAATTTATTTAAGCCTGAATTATTGACAATATGGGAAAAATATTATTGACCAAAAATACATAAGCGACAAATTTAATCTTGAAGAATGACACACATTCCTCATATTTTGCATACATTATCGTTACATGAAAAATATCAATAACTTATTTTAAATATGCAAATATGTACCATACACATCTTAAACGAATGCCTGAGAATCAAGTGACAAAGTAGCAAAAGATCAACTTCCATCGAATTCAACGATATGAGCTATATATATATATATATATATATATATATATATATATGTAAGATTCAATAATCATTGAAAGAATATTGAATATTTGTTAAAAAATAGCAAAAAACTAGGTTTTAAACTTAATAATATTGCCTGCTACGAATAAAAAATATTATTCTTAAAACAATAAATTATCTATTACTACCTAATTATAACTTATCTTCAAGTGAATCGTAAATTAAATATACATGTAATTTATTTTATACAAATAGCATCTTACATTATATTTGTTAGGCGACATTGGTATTTCAGCAGCCTAAAATTAAAAGGCATATTGGAAGGAGAACTGACTATTATGATTCTGCTAAAATTACATCATAGACATTTAATCAGGATCGTTTTTAAAATTACTCATTTATCCTATTCCTTTATAGCTAATCACATTTCATTGCACATTTTAAATAATTTATAATTTAATAATACATATTCAGGGACTTTAAGAAATCAGTTTAATTCACTATCTTGTTAATAGAGTAATTTTAATGTGAATTAAAATTAATCTTATGAATGAAAAAATATGTTATCAATTTTTTCAGGACCTACTAACATATTATCATTTTTTTCAAAAACGATTGTGGCGACCACACATATAGGCACATTTAAAAGGGCGATTGTCTCAAAAATTAGTTACTAAAAGGTAATAGGTTGTTATTATAACATGCAAATTATATTATTTTATTTATTTATTTTTATTTTTTAGATTAAATTAATACCATCGTGGCCTAACAGGTTACCCCAATGCGCCACGTTGGTCGAAAACAAATTTTAAATTTATAAAACATAAAAAACGTATATATACATAAATATAACAATACTTAAGCATAACAAAAAAATATAAAATATCAAAATTAAATGATACAAACTGGATCAGATCCTCGTAGCTAACATTAATAAGTCAATATGTAATGCCAGCGTATTGAGGAGCCGGATGGCCACAGCTATAAGCGAGTCGGCAAGTACGGATGTCCTAGCCCTAACGGCCATCAAAAAAGGTCTCGATCGTGGTTCTCGAAAATGTTCCGGAACCCAAAACTGGAATTCCTCGAGAATAGCTGGATTGTCGACAGCACTTTTAGTAATTTGAAAAAATGCTTAGCGACATACAGCTTTCTGCGAGAACTCAGCGAATCATATCCCAACGCTACTAAAAGATAGGTGCTGAGATATAAGTACGGATAATAACCAAATGTCCTTTTGTAAATGTATCTTAACTACCTTTTTTGAATTTTTTCCACTAAAAGGGAATATTTGGCTATTCGGGGATTCCAAATTATAGATCCCGATTCAAGAATGCTATGAATTAAGGTGTCATAGAGAATGCGAATAACTGACGGATCGTCAAAGTGAAAGGCATTCCTCATAACAAAGCCGAGCATCTTGGAAGATTTATCACAGACGTCGTGTATGTGTAGAGAGAACCTCCATTTTCTCTCGAAAGTGATTCCGAGATCTTTAGTGGAAGTTTCTCTAGTCAAAATGTTACCACCGCGATGGTAGAAATAAGCTAATGGCGAACGGGATCGAGAAAATGACACAGTATGGCACTTTCCGACACTAAAGGGCAGACGGTTAATGAAAGCCCATCTCCACAAAGAGTCTAAATCACTTTGTAGAGAGAAGGAGTCCACAACAGATCGAATGCTTTTATATAATTTTAAGTTATCTGCGTACAGAAGAAAACTTGAATTTGTAATTGCTGTATTTATGTCATTAATAAATAACACAAAAAGCAGAGGGCCCAGATTGGATCATTGAGGAACCCCTGAAGGGGTAAAATATTCTTTCGACAATCGGCCACCATAGGTTACAAACTGTCTACGATTGCTTAAATAACTCGAGAATAACCGAGTTAAGTTATCCGAGCAACCGAGGTTCGACAATTTTTTTAATAATAACCTATGACAAACTTTGTCAAAGGCTTTCTCAAAATCTGTATACACGACGTCTACTTGAATTCCCGCATCGAGAGAAGTTGTCACCGTTTTGGTGAACGAGAGAAGGTTAGAAGGCTGTTGGTCTAACAACACTTGCCGAAAGTGATTATAGAGATATTTATGAATAATTATTTCAAATAATTTAGCAGGAGCTGACAACACTGCGACTGGTCTATAATTCTTTATATATAATTTGTCACCCTTTTTATGAATAGAGGTGACTTTTGTGCATTTCCATAGATCAGGAAATGATGATGTTTTGCGAATCAGATCATAAATACATTTTAGAGGAGCAGCGAGACTGACTTCGCAACCCTTCAAAATAAAATCTGGAATTAAATCAGGTCCAGAAGAACGCCCTGTCTTTAATTTATTAAAAAAAGGTTAAATTATAGCGATGCGATTATGTCGTCTTTGTTGAGTACCGACTTAATTCGCTTATAGTTTAATTATATCCATTTTCATTATCATTAACAGGGTTGAACACACTATATTTTTTCGCTTTCGTTCATGCTGTAGTTTCACAAGCCCAATGAGGCTGTGTTCTGTCTGGTTGTCGTCGTATTTCTCTAAACTTCATGGCTACAAGTTGAGCACAGAGCGGGCAAAGCAGTTCGCTATAAGCAAAAGCAAACAAGCCGGACGGTGAGGTAAGTTATACCGGACAGATAGACTTTATCTGACAATGAGATTTAAACACTTACAAAACGGGTAATAATTGTAGCGGCACAGACGAAACCGACACAACAAATTGTATGCAACAATTAATTCGTGGATTTATTTAGAGCCGGCTACGGAGCCAGACTACAGACAAAACGTGAATTATAGCTCTAAATATAGACCAAATATATACTGAATATTTATTATATGTACAATGTTTATAATAGAACGTGAACAATTATTGCAGATGGTTATCTTGACGCGTGCTATGTCTGTAGTGACGTTTTCTGATTTAATAATAAAATTAAATAGATCCGTTACAATGCAATGTTTAAGAACTATTTTTAATCACTAGAATAAAAACAAAATTATTTTAAGCATTAAAAATACATATATCCACTATGTAACTACCTAAATAATGGCACTAGTAAACAGATTGATAAAAGTTAAAAATCATAGTATTATATAATCTACGATTTAACGGTTACTTAAATATGTTTTTATTATATTATAATGTAAATATTCCACAACAATCATTTTATGACTTGATCTTCTTTTATATATTATATATTATTCAATAATTCTAACGGTTCTCACAGGTTGTTCAAAATCAATAACATAGAGCGTCAACGAAAAGCTGTTAAAAAAAATTCACTTTATTATTGAAAAGCGAGTTTCAGCCATCTTCTTTCATTTCGAACAGTTCCCATGATCCCTTTGGGCACCTTTTTGTTTAATTTGTATATATTTCTGTGCTCACAACAGGTTCACCGGCGGCAGGTAAGTCTAAGGTGCGTGTGAATGTACGCAATTGTAACGAGCTTTCGTCCCGGCGGCGGCCAACTGTTGGCACGCGATCCAAGCGGGTTATTAATTCATTAATGACGCGTGAATGGCACTTTCATTAAATTTTCAATTGAAAAAGGTGATCGAGTTCAACGCTGTAAACGGGCGAAATGATGATTAATGACGCGAGGTTGAACGTGTTCGATGATGATGGCGATGATGATTGCGGTTTGGTTTTATCGTCATGGTGTTAATGACACGATTTATGATAGGATCACGATTGTGATTCGATCATAATAATAAACAAAAAAAAATTATCCTTTTATGTTTTTACTAGAGTACAGTTATATCCTTTGCCATTTGAACATAGACGAAGTTTTTTGTTGAAATACATTAATCTGCTAGAATATGTGCTTTTAATGCTCAGATAATGCCATTATGACTTTAAATTTAAAAAAGAAAAGTATTTACAGTTATTGAGCATAATTCGTTTCGGAAATTTGCTCGTATTTTAAAGCACTCAAATAAAATAATGTAGACTTCAGAAAATCAGCTTAGAGCGAGAAGAATTGCTAATACGCTAACTTGTTGCCTAAATAAATTAAAGTTTGATTATGTTGTACTAATTACTTTAATTAAAATCTAACCTTATGTATCTGGCAGAAGCTAGTAAAATTGTATGATTTAAATTTTTTTATATGTAGTAATATATACATATATTTACATACTTATCATTATTTATTTACATTGAATGATAAATGTTATAGTGAATGTGTATTTTTTGGTAAATTTATATTTTCACTAGTAAAGTCCAAATACATATATATTTCTACTAGCGAAAATATAATTTAACTGATAGGCGCTAATATGCTGCTCTAAATTTTTTTATGAAACTCAATTTGACAGTTGCGAAACGTCCATTTTCTGTTCAAACAAAAACCTAATTTATTAAAAGTGCTAAAACTAATTATAGTTCAAGAACTTACCACTCAGAGGTAAAATAAGCGGAAGAATAAGTACAGACAGACATCGCATCTCACATATTACGCCATATTTTGTCTACATTTCGATATTACACTATGTTTTAAAAATATGATAGCTATCCTTACCGATATTACTATGGTTTTATAATATAAGAGGGCTGATCAAAGTACATTCAAACCGAATTTTGGTCAATAGGAGAACGCAAAAACAATTATCACTTCTCAGAAGGCAAAAATTCACGTCAAAAGCAATAAAACCGTGTCGGCGCCGAAGCAGTGAATAATTATGTTAAATCATCTGAGAAACCGATGTATAATATTTTTTTATCAATAACACATTACAAATTTTATCGAAAGCTTTTTTAAATCAATATGTATAGCATCTATTTAAATACATGCCATTATAAAATTTGTTTCTGTTATCCTAGAAGACAGGAGGGTATTGACATTGGAGCGGTGAAACAAATACCATGTTATTAGTTTAATAGAACTTGCTACAAATAATTGAAGACGTAACTATGGACAGGGCCGCAGAGAGCAAACCCGGGAAAACCATGATTCTGGACCTTATGACAACAATGGCACTTTATATATTTTTTAACTTAATAACTATATACTACAAATAAATATAAAAATTAGACACTGTTGCGATATATTTTCTGAAATCATATTTTATGCAAAATAAGGCATTAAAAATTATTAAAAAATCTATTAATAATAGTTTTATGATAATGCGTCGTGTTTTATTTGCTGCTCAGTGTTGCCATATAGTGAATTTCCAGTCCAGGTCAAAAGCAATAAAATCGTGCCATCGCGGTGAAAACGCTCGATTATTAAGCGTTTATTTTAAGACTTTTTATAACAATATTAATAATAAGAATCGGATAAAGCACATATAAACCAAATTTTGGCCAATAGGAGAGCGCAAAAAACAATTATCCCTTCTCATAAGTAAAAAATCCACGTCAAAAGCAATAAAATCGTGCCGTCGCTGTCGCAGTGCTTATTACCGAGTATTCCATAAATACAGAAGTTACAAATGCTTTCTTTTTTTTCTATGCCGATAATTTAATCGGTATCGGACTATTTCGGTTTACTGTTTTTTTTTACTGTCTAAAAATGCCAAGTTTTATTTTCTCGATCTCATTCACTATTAGAATATTTCTACAGTTAGCAAAGCCCAGATAAATAAAAAATATAAATATCTTAAGACCACATATTATGCAAGCATTGCATAAAAATTTATGTGATGGGTGCCGCATGAGTCAATTTCAATTATTGATAAATTAAAATAAACATTTTTTAATCGTAATTTTACATTAAGTTTATTATGAGATTATGCATATTATTGTAAAATGTGAAATAATTTACCCAAAGATTACAAAAAAATAAACTGTAAGAAGTAAAGATATAATCTTGAAAAGGTTGCGTACCAAAGCAGCAATACCGGTAACTAAACTCGCTCATAACAATAAACAGTTCCGCTCTCGTTTGTGGTTATTACAGGTATAAAAGTTACCTTTTGTATTTGTCGCCTTTTTATTTTTCTCAGTAGCTTTTAAGGATATATTTTCTCATGATCGGTGGCTGCTTAATTGTCGCCGTAAAAGCACAAACAAAACCGTTTAACGATTGCGCGACAGGTCGCCATTGTTGCCGTATCGAAATCTCTCTCACAGTAACTGCTAATACAATCGAGATGAAAATAATAGTAATAATTTTAAACATCGAGTGCATTGTTGTCGTATAATATTGGTTCGTAATATGGCGGCGTGATGGAGTATTTAAATTGTCAATCATCGTAAGGCGTTTCGGCGCGGATTTTGCAGACATGTTTGCGACAATCAAGGCCGATGAAGGCGGATAAACCGAATCGAAATCGAATCGAAAAATGCATCGTGACATGTTGGAAATTGGACAAAACAAGAGCTGCATTGTGCATTTATAATTTCATATTATATTAATTGTCTTGTTTTATTCTTTGTAGAACGGTGACTGTTTTTGCTCTTGTTGCATTGACACACAACTAGTTTTTTTGTATTGTTTAATTTATTTATAAACATATTGACCTTTACGTGTACAGTTCGATTGTAATGATTTATTGTATTTAATGTATTGTATGTTAATTTTTTTTATTGATATTAATAACGCTAAAGGAAGATAAATTATGTAGTTATTAGTACTAAATAGCTTTTTGTATTAATTAAAAACTAATTTGGCATATGAAATTTTTAATATTGAAATATAAATGTATTTGCAGAGCACATGTCAATGCACTTTTAAAAACAACTTATTAGACAATAAAATATTAGTATGATAAATATATGAAAGATTACCACTAGAAAAAATCAGTATTCGATTGATATATTATGAAACTCTTTGTAGGTTATATGAAAGATATTTAATTAATTATGCAGATATTTTATTTCCCAGTCAGTGTTTTCTTTAAAATTAAATTTAACAGTGTGTAAGGGTTTCAAAATGATATTAATTTCTAAGATTCTATTCGAATATTAAGGAATATTTCAATATTTTATATTACTGATACGTAAAAAATCGTTTATTAATAATAACATAATTGATAACCTTAGAATCTTTGATTTCCCACTAGATACATTTATAACATAAGAGTTAAAATTCAAGTTATGAATAAAAAATATGCCAAAAACATGCCAAAGTAGAATTTTCATATTTTAAAAAGTATTACTCTGAGATGGAAAAAACATTATATGTTGTATAACAAAAAATCTATAACAAATATAAATTATCTTCGAAATAATTTAAAAATCTGTATTTACAAATTTTTAAAACGTGTGGGTGTTTAATAAAAAGTTTGTTTTTGTTAAGTCATATACTACAACATGACAGGCCCAATGCGTTATAATGTGGTAAACACAATCAAAAACATCTTAAGTAGTGAGACACCAGTTTGTAAATAGAAACTTTTATCACAGCTTACAATAAATGTATGTCAATTTACAAAAATAACCTCAATTTTTTTTTAATTATTCATCACGTTATTTATACATGAGATGATAAGATTATTGAAAAATATAATCTGTGATGATCGATTTTAATTAAATTTATAATAATTACTAATTCCGATCTCCTATACATTCAAAAACACTAGTGTTAATATATTTAAATATAGAATGAGGCTATTATTGTATATAAATCAGGCATAAAACTATACAAAAATCATTCTACAGTACAATTAAAATGTTTAAATAAAAGAAATCAAAATTTTAATGAGCAATAAATAGGGGAAGATAAATAAATATGAGAACGAAAATGATTTAAGTAGAAAATATGTTCCTTGAATGAATCATATAGAATATAAGAATATTTTAAATAAACCAAATCAAAATTAGATTAATCAAGAATGCAAAGAAAAATAAAATTTACAACACAAATACAAGGAATATAATTTACACAAAAAATTTGCCAGTCCTGAAAAAACACAAGGACTTGTGTGAAAAATAAAATGGACCAATTATATGAAATCATTACTTGTGGATCATCACACCATAATAAGTACTCTTTAGGTCTAATAATATATATGTTTAAAAATACACATTATTTATTTATTTATCTTCATAAAGCAATAAGCAATCTAATCATGTAATATCATCTACTCTATATTTGTGTAGCGATCTTTTGCTACACTTTTGCGATCAAATCAGCACTTCTATATTGAACGCCCGATTCTATTGCCATCTTTAACAACCTCAGATCCATATTTGAAACATTTAAGCTATTAAAATACACTACTACAAGTACTAGTACAAGCGATGTTATCGCTCTACACAGTTTTCAACAGTTTATGTTGCAGTTTTCCCTAATACGTCTAACAGGAATACAATGCACTCGCTGACTTACTACACATAAATTTACAACTATTGTAAATTTCTTTACCACCGTTTATTGTAAAGATGTACCATTATATGATGTTTTAACTTTGATCTAATCTTACATCTACATTTAAAATGATTTACATTATTAAGGTAGACTAACACTAATTAATAACACATTAACAAACAATAGGTTTTATTATATACACACATCAAAATTTTTGGTAAAAAGTGAATTATGTAAATCGTTTTTTTTATATCACAATGTACAATAAAAACATTTATTTTATGTATATAATACAATTAAGATAATCATTGCTTGATAAAAGTATTTTGGAAAAATATAATTTGACATACATATGATATTTTATATGTACTTAAAACTGTTTTTTTAACTTGAATCAATGTTTATATTTAACCCTTTAAACGCCAGCGAGTTTTTAGTGAGTCATCTATTATTTCTCTTAATGCGTCAGAATCTTTTTTTAAAAATAAATATAAAAATACTTGGTTTACCGATAAATTATGTATTATTTGAAAAAATACGTCAACTTGTTTAAAAAATAATCAACAAGTGACTCACCGGTGAGTCGCTGGCCTCTAAGTGGTTAATAAAGTCAAACAAATCAGCATAAAATGTATATTTAATCCTTGCTATAACATATAATCGCAATATTGGATTTTATATTTTGATCATATGAACATAAGCTTTGTATCCAGAAACATATAAAATAAACATGTTTTGATTTTTGCTGTGAGATAAAAACACTTTTTTACGTAAGTTCATACACTCTAATTTTTAAGTAAGGATTATGGCAACATTGGGAATAATTTTATTAAATTATATGTATTTTAATAGAATACAGATAACAATTTAGTTACTTGATTGTTATACAATTTTAGTATACTCGAATAAAATAGTTAAAAAAATATTTAAGCAGTTCCAGTAAATATATTAACATTAATATATTAGCGACATCCTTAACTGTTTTAAAGTACTTCAGATAATTATATACAAGATGTATAAATATATACTTAAAAACTGATCAATAAAAAACATTAAATTTATACTATAAAATGTTGAAAAAGTGGCTTTCTGTGTTTTTATTTTAAAAAATGATACTAATATATTTAAAAGTACGAAAAAAACATTACAAAAATATGCTATATTCATGTTATTTAAAATAATAAAAACCAAATAAACCAAATTTTAAGTAAAAGGACGTAAATAAAATGAGTATGATAATTTAAAATAAATAAATAAAACGAAATAATACAAAAAAGTGGCAGAAAAAATTACTGCAATAAAAGGTATTTTTTTTGGTAATAATTAACTAAAAATAATAATACTAATAAATATGAAAAGATGCGTGAAGTAAACACTCTCCCAGGTGTATGCTAACAAATTAACAAATGTGTATGCTAATAAATTAACCTACTACTCAAAGGATTCAGGAAATGTTAATGGCTAAGAGAAAATTTAAATGAAATTTCATTCACGATATATTACATAATTATATAATATTATAACTTTACCATTAAAAAATTATTTTATTTACATGTTAAAAAATATTATTTTATGGCTTAAAAATGCATCTTTTAAATATATGTTAAAATACGAATATTAAGTAAAAAAATAATGTTTATATCAATATATTTAGATCCATTTGAATTATTATAATTATTACAAATGTGTTCTTACAAAATAAATACTAGTGATTGACAATATTAATTAAATTATGACAAATTTAGTAAAAAATAAAACAATAAAACAGCACGCGTTCATTGTTTACATTTTTTACTCAAGACTTTTTCTTACAACCTGTCGGGGTCAAAGTTGACACTGTCAAAAAAAACGAAACAATAATCGAAGGCGAGCTTTCAAGCTCGCCGCCGCTCTTCCCGAGAAACGTTTCTATTGAATTTTAAAATTTATTACGTAATAAATCGTGCTTTATTTTTTAATGCACTTTTGCGCGCCTTGCGACGAGAAAAACGAATAAAAGTAAATAGCCGAAAATAAAAAATGAAAAAAAGAAAGAGCGCGTTTTATTATTGTCTTTAATGAATCGTGTCTGTCGTAAAACGCAACTCATGTTTCGTTGGACACGGGCGACTTTGACAAGTTATTGTTTCGAGATAACGGTTCAGAAGGTTAAATATTCTCGGCGTACCGAAAATATTTCGCAAATCGAGACCGTACGTGCCGCATATCGGGGATTTATACTTTTAAATGCACATCGTGATCGAAGAGAGAGTCTCTTTCTCTCGGGAGCATCTCTCTTTCAAAGGACCAAATTCGATCCGATGGCCAAGTTGTGCGTAAGGCGACTTATGGTATTTTTTTATTTTTTATTTCGCTTTTTCAAAGTCGTAAAACGGAACATAAACGCGTCGAGACTTAACAGTTTCTCGTCACTCTGGCCCTCTTGAATGTCCGAACGAATTTATTACGCTCGCATGAAATAGGCCGCAATTTTCTCGGAACGACTCTGTAGTCCTCTTTTGAGTTTTATATTTTCGGCTTTAAACGCTGTAATACACTTGTGAGATATTTCACCTTTTTATTGCTTTAAAATATATAGTACATAATGTGTGATAAGTATAATAGCTATAGGTCGAAATGCCTTGATGTTTTTTAACCTATATATATACATTGTAATATCTTATCAATGAGATTAATTATTATTTAAAAAATATATTAATATAGGAATGGATTTTGACTCAAAAGCCATTGCTAGCTGAAGAACTTTAAGTTTATTTTTTTATCTTTAACTTTTTGTCAAGACCACCCAACGATATGTGTTAAAAGCGTGATAAATCAAAGCGTTCTGTTTAATTATAATATAGCTTAAACGGCGTTTCTACCAGCAACAATGACATAGAAACGACAATGAATCACACATTTTTTATTATATATAGACGATTGGAATTTTTAATGAGAGTGCACTCTCATTAAAAATTCCAGTCGATTTCAGATTCCTTCGTCCTGCAGGAAGATCTCAATTTTTTTTTATGGAATTGGGGTTTTGATAACCGATAACCTTTCAGTGTAATGAAAAATTACACAATTTAATTTTCAACATAATAAATAAATAAAACACGTTTATAATAGATTCAGATAACTAAAAAAACAGTCGCAGTTCATAAAATCCAAAAACAACAAATACGAGACGCATGAGCAAAAGAAGGAATATTAAACCTTCTACGTATGTTTCTTAATTGAAAATTACTGTTAAGGGAGTGTGTTGCCACTATTTACCAAACAAGAAAATGATATTTCTTAGTACAAAATTTTAAACTGAATTCTAACGGTTTGAAACTGATTTTCAAAGAAGGTAAAAAGATGTGATCAGCTTTTCATAAATATAAAATAAAAAATAGCGTTGGCCTAAATAAATTAATTTCAATAAAACACAAGTTTCCGAATTCTTCTAAAGACCTCATCTCTACGCCAGGTGCCAATGATATCTAGAGTTGATCTTGGGTTTTTCTCCAAGCTTTTGAAAAAGTTAATTCTCACATTTAGAATGAACAATTACACAAAAGTGCATTTTCATGAAAAGCCTAACTGAAATGGCAGAATTTCTAGCACAGCTTACATTTTTACTAGCCTTAAATTATCGAACATCTATTACAGTAGACAATTTTATTTTTAATCAAGGATTAAAATAAAAGTAAATAAACAATATTATTAAAACATATTTGCCTTGAAAATATTATCAAAATGTATAAAATTAAAGGTTATTTACCCCGATTTTTTTTTCTTGAGTTTTAAAATAAAATGATATACAATACATTCTATTGAATTTATAGATTATAACAAAAAAAATACATTTTTATGATAGATTGCTATTAATTTTAATTTTTATTGAAACACATAGTAAATCGCATTTATATGGATCTAAAGTTTCAGTTTCTATAAAATATATCTTAAATTTTAAATTTTAGTATTTATAAATATAGCTGTAAAATACATATTTTTTCAAGAAAGTGTAGACTGTTTTTGTTATATTTACTAGACTTATTAAATTTTACAGACGCCTGATGCATTTATATTATATATATATATATATTTTATTATACTTGCAATACTGACTCAAAATTTTATTACAATCCTAATAAATTACGCACTGATTGTAAATATAGCTTTATTTATTTTTTGTAGCATCCCAGCATTTCATTTTTTTTGCTATTGCTAAATTATTGAATTTAAAATTTTACTATTTAAAGAGCTCACTTAATCAATCAATATATTTACCATTTATTAAGGTAAGGTTATGTTGCAATTTGTTGAATTTTTAATATCGATTTAACATGGTGTTATTGTAATACATAATTATTTATTATTTTATAATCTTTCTAGTATTTAACAATATAAAAATTAAATTAAAATTCCCTGATATTTTCAATGTCACAAATCTTAGAACTCGCTTAATAAAAAATCTCAATTTATTTTAATAGCATTGTGCAACATTGTCAGCGTGCGCCAGAATTGTTAATTGAACATTAATTGAATCGGGCTTTTATTCGTATCAAATCAATTAAAGTCTATTACATTATTATTGTCGTTATTAATTTTTCATATGAAGCGTGACTTGACAATACAGTTTCATAATGCGATTAAGCTCACTATTTTGTCACAATTATACTACATGTATACGCCCATGACTCGTGCTTTGTGTACGGTAATAAAATCATAAGCATTTTAATTATATTTATAAATAAAAATTTATATTTTATAGTACACCACATAGATTTATTTTTTTATATTTTTTGCTTAATGTATGTATATAAATTATTAAAAATAAACGTTCGATATCGTATATTAACATCGCGCCCACCCTTGAGAGGGATCAGGGTGAATTTAAATATTTTTTCTATATCGAATACATTGCGTCAAAGGGGGTTCGACCACATGACGAAGATTTATTATCAATAAACTATACTAATTTACGTTTCACGGGGTGATAAATTATTCAAATCATCGTTCGAGACATGAATTTGATTGGAATCTGACTTTTAACATACGTTGCGTGCGCGCTATAAAAAATGCGTTTTATTATCCATGTGGTCGCGCACTTATTTATTATTTGATATTAAATCTGCAGGTGAATGTGTTCTCAGATGTCAGAGATTTTCAAATGTTTTGTAATTTTATTTTTATTTTAACAAGATAAAAACATCTAATATGAATTTTAAATATAACAAATATGATTTGTTAGTTTTTTAATAATTTATTATATCAACAAACTTTTGAAAATCTTATATAAAATGTGTATGAACGAATTACTTTCAATCAATCATATCAATGCGATGATGTGTGATATTGACCGAATCATGGGCAACAACAAAGGGTCATTATGTTAACAATGCGTTCTATGTTTGACCCTTGCTTGGTGGATCACTGTTTTTTATTTGATTCCAGCTAGGCAGGTGTTTTCTGGGTGCATGCGATGGTGTTTTGAATAAATTTGATAAATAGTGATTACCGGTGCTAAGTACCGACAGAAAAACCATTAGACCAATATAATTAGAGAAATATGCATGTAACGTACACCTTCCATAGCTGACAAAGGTGTAGAAATGTATCAAAATTATATACATGAAGCAATATATAGTAATAATACAGTTCTTAATATAGAAAAATATGGCAGTAGAAAGGAATATAAAATGATGAAATAATATTTGGTTCTGTTTTGTGTTTATTATTTAGAAGATGCTGTGTGAAAACAGTCTATAAAATTTGTAAGAGTAGTCTAGGGTGCCACACTTTTACTACACTAAATTTTAAATAGATTAAAGTTTTTTTAGTTCTTTTTAATTTAATTGATATATATAAATATATATATACCGATCCAGAATTTTTATTATTAAGTTTGATATTATTGTATGTACACTAATTAGTTAAATTAATTATGTCGCTTTGCAAATCTAAGACAGTTTAAGATAACTCAAAATGGAGTGGGTTTATATATGTTTACTGTCCGTTCAAAATATTGTTTTAAAACTATCCAAAATCATCTGAATAATCTACAAGTGTTAAATATTTAAAGAAGAATCTTCAACTCGAGTTGTTTTCGCTCTTGAAAACGCACTTGAAATTTGTGTTTTTTGTTAGAAAATATTTTTTTGAAGCATACATTTCACCACCAAGGGTCAAAATACACCTGGTTCATAATCACTCGCCGCCACTGATAGTAGTGATTCAGCAGTTATGTAATTGAGTGACCGACCGGCTTTGGGTTAAATACTCGAGCCCAAGACCCGTCAATATGACTCTAGGTGGAGCAGACAAAAAATGCCTCACATCAAAGTGACCGCCTTGAGCATGCCTCGTTTTTTCTTAAAATATTAACCATCATCGAAATTGCGCAATGTGAACAGATTTAAATTGAAAAATTTCGTTAAAGCATCATTAAATAAATTAGAGTCCAATTAGAACAGCGAAGGCTACGGCCGTGGATTAAAATTGTCTAAAAATATTGTTATAATTTAATAAATAGCACTCAAAATATTGCCATCAAATTTTGCAAAATCATTTTCTAATAAAAAAACCCGAAAGAAATGTATCATCGTTGCTAATCGGAACTGGAGCGCTCGAGGCGCTTACTCATTTTTTTATTGCCTCCACTTAGACGCTCGCCCTTTTATCACCTTTTTAACGATAAACACACGTTTCATTTTAAACAATGTAATTTTATGGTGGTAAACCTTTAATCTCGGCGTATTAACCCTGGCCCTATACAAGGTGCCGATCTGGCAGATGCATAAAAATCGTTTAGAAAACAGAGATAACATTGAGTCATCTTTACTGTTTTGTATGACGCGAGAAATCATTTCGAACATGCGAGCTTCTTGTAACGCTTTCGAATCGTTTAATAAATAACCCCTTATTAATGTAATTACTTTATTAATACCTGAGCGCGCAGTTGTTAATTGCCGTTTGCCGTGGACATTTTTGTTTATAACGCGGCGCTTTTAATAAATCTTATTGCTTAGCGACTAGATATAAGGTAATCATGAGCTTCGAAGTAAACGAATACTTCCTAGCTAGTATTGTATAATATTTTTTACAATATTAAGATACGTTTCTCTTAATATAATATTAATGCTAAGAAAAAATAAATAGAGGTGTATATTTTTAAAAAGAAGTGTACAAAATAAATAAAAAGTGTACTAATCTCATTACAAAATACATCCTTTATTTTCACCGCGCATTTTTATGAATACAATTTAATAATAAACTTGAAATCGTTTTTGTCTCTTTTTTTATATTAAAAATATTTTTTTTTAATTAAAACTTGTAAAATATTGGTATTGAAGTTTATATCAAAATTTTTGTTCAGTGTAATAATGTACGCCTTTAATGACGTTCCTTGTCACATCAAAACGTTAAAAATCGAACTGAAACATAAATCTCGTTCGAGAGAAACGCGTTTGAAAATTCCGCGGCGGGTTTGGCGCTACCCCGCTCGTCGGCGTCTCGCAGCAAAAGTCGCCGGTTTTAGTATGCATTTGTACTTGCGCGATAATGATAACTCAGCTGCGAATACGCCAATTACCCGCCGCCATTAGGGTGTCAATGTGTCGCTCGATTAATCTGCATACCCCCTGATATAATAATTGCGGATAGCCGGTAGCGGCCACTTGCCACTCTTACAAATGAGCGCGTTAGACGCTAACGAGCCTAATGGACGACGGAAGCCTCATCCCCGACGACTTTGCCGTGTCACCGTTACGGCGACAAACGACCACTTCGCATCTCGGACTGCGCTCGACGAGAGACAGTAATCACTCTATTATGTCACTTTGCCTTACCGATCAAAATCAGGGCCGTATCTACAATAGTAGCAAAAATACATTTATAAACTCTCTCATAAATGTGTTTAAAAAGTAACACTGTTTTAATTTTTTTTAAATAAATAAAGGATTCCTAACCAAATCAAACAATATACTTTATTGAAACATTTAAAATAAATGTAGTGCCACAACGTAAGATAATGATTAGTATTCATTAAAAAATGTGAAAATATAATAATGTTTAACGGAGAAAATTACATACATTTCGAAAAACTACTCTTTTTAATTTTGTCATAATAACTTAGCATATATAATATTGTTACACAATAACTTAAGTGAAGCCTAAATAATACATAAACATATGTTTAAACAAGTAATAACATAAGCTTGCCCGTGTGCTATATATAAGACTAGTAATTAATTTTTTTCTCAGCTTTAAGTCATTCAAAATAAAACGATAGAAATAATAATTCATACACCTTTCTAAACTAATCTTAAAAAATATTTCGAAAATGATTTTAAATGAGAAAATAATAATTAAAATTGCTATAAATATACCTAAGAATATTAATTATTCTCTTATCTCTAGAATCGACGTCTATGTAAAAGCAAACTTAAATGTAAGTAAGAATATAACATTTCTACACACATATTACTTTAGAGGCATATATTAATTTTTTTGTAGCTCTAGTTTCCCAGTTAAGTATAGAGTTTTTAATAAAATTTAGTTTAACAATTTAAATAATAAGTTAATAAAAAATTTTTGTATTTTGTCATAATTTAGCTTATGTTTTGTATTACCATTAGTTTTATTTTATACTTTTAACTTTATTATGGTAAATGAAAAATAATTTTAGCAAGAAAGTTGCTGCTTTTATTAAAAGCAGCAACTTGTACTTAATTTTTAGATTTATAATACATATATTTGCCCAAATCAAGAAACACAAGAATATATTTATAAAAAATGTAAAAACCGACCTAAAATAATAAATCTGAACTAAACTACAGTTGTTTGAGATTTACCTATATACTAATATATTTCAAGTATAAGTTCCTTTAGCCTTTTTTATACATATTTTACAAGAAATAAAAGGAGCAGAACATTGCCTACAAATGCACCCACTTTCTAAGTAGTAAATTCACAATAAACATTATTATTCAAAGGGACAGATTGTAGTTTTTGACGTGGCTCCGTTTGTGCTCATATTAGTAGCAGTAAATTTAGATATTCGATTTGAAAATTCGGATCGAATACCTGAGAAAGAAGCAAAGAAATAACAAAAAATCAACAACAGCACCAGCTGAATTATATAAATTTAATGTTTTTATAGATTGTATTATCGGTAATATGACAACTAGATTTAATGCAGCAAAATAAATAAATAATACATTTAGTTTCGTGTGCTTATTACTAAAAAAATGTAGAAAAAACAGTATCGAATCTATCACTAAATTATTTTTTAAAAAACGTAATTTTAGTAAAATCATATAGGAATACATTTTCACAAGTAGATATTACCAGTGAAAATATAAATTATCTGGCACGCGTTAGTAAAATTATATGATTTCAACTTTTCTATAAGTAGTAATATATATATTTACATATTTATCAATATTTATTTACATCCGAAGTATAAATGTTACAGTGAATGTGTATTTTTCAGTAAAGTCATATTTTCATTAGTGAAGTATAAATACATTTTCACCAGTAGATATATATTTATACTAGCGAAAATATAATTTAACTGATAGGCGCTAATATGCTGCTCTAAAATGTCAATTTGACAGTTGTGAAAAGTCCATTTGCTGTTCAAACCTACTTATATAAAATTAAAGAAAACTATTAAGCTTTCTTTATAGTTTTCAACATCGATAATAATAGCATAGTTAAATTTTAATGTTCACTATTCTGTAAGAATAATTATTAAATTAAAAAACGCTCGATTATCAAGGGTTTATATGAAGACATTTTTTCTACTAGCGAAAATATAATTTAACTGATAGGCGCTAATATGCTGCTCTAATTTTTTTATGAAACTCAATTTGACAGTTGCGAAACGTCCATTTGCTATTCAAACAAAAACCTAACCTAATGAAAGTACTAAAACTAATTATAGTTTAAGAACTTATCACTCAGGGGTAAAATAAGCGGAAGAATAAGTACAGACAGACATCGCATCTCACATATTGCTCCATGTTTTGTCTGCATTTCGATATTACACTATGTTTTAAAAATATGATAGCTATCCTTACCGATATTACTATGGTCTTATAATATAAGAGGGCTGATCAAAGTACATTCAAACCGAATTTTGGTCAATAGGAGAACGCAAAAACAATTATCACTTCTCAGAAAGCAAAAATTCACGTCAAAAGCAATAAAACCGTGTCGGCGCCAAAGCAGTGAATAATTATGTTAAATCATCTGAGAAACCGAAGTCTGATATTTTTTTGATCAAAAACACATTACAAACTTTATCAAAAACTTTTTTTAAATCAATATAAGTATATAGCATCTTTTAAATACATGCCATTATAAAATTTGTTTCTGTTATCCTAGATGACAGGAGAGTAATGACATTGGAACGGTGAAACAAATACCATGTTATTGGTTTAATAGAACTTGTTAAAAATAATTGAAGACGTAACTATGGACAGGGTCGCAGAGAGCGAACCCGGGAAAACCATGATTCCGGACCTCATAACAAAAATGACACTTTATATATTTTTTAACGTATTAACTCTTTTTATACTACAAATAAATATAAAAATTAGACACTGTTGCGACATATTTTCTGAAATCATATTTTATGCGAAATAAGGCAATAAAAATTATTAAAAAATCTATTAATAATAGTATTATGATAGTGCGTCATGTTCTATTTGCTGCTCAGTGTTGCCATATAGTAAATTTCGAGTCCAGGTCAAAAGCAATAAAATCGTGCCATCGCGGTGAAAATGCTCGATTATCAAGCGTTTATTTTAAGAATTTTTATAACAATATTAAGAATGAGTATCGATTAAAGCACATTAAAACCAAATTTTGACCAATAGGAGAGCGAAAAAACAATTTTCCCTTCTCAGAAGTCAAAAATCCACGTCAAAAGCAATAAAATCGTGTCAAATACAAATTACGCGTCTACTGTTTTCAACGTCATATAAAAATATGAGCTTTTTACCTATAGCCTAAAATTGTAGATATTTAGTTATGTATGTATGTAAAGCTCAACTGAAACAACTTAAACGTTTGACGCTCTAAAGGTTTTTGCTATAAAAAATGGAAAATAATGAAGCAAAGAATTCTGTAAATTAATAAGTATAAGAAAATTGTAATTAAAATATAAAAAAATCACTTTATTGATTTTCTTTGGGTGACAATTTTATTATCTTTATTTAATATAGCTTCAAAAACAGCTAGTTACGGCTCTGTTCAAAGGTTAGCCGTGCAATTAATGTTGAATATGTGCCTCAAGAGTCCGGATCCGCTGGCAAAAGGGCCAAGGTTTTTCGTAACAATGCGCCAATCCGTTCTCGGTTGGGCGATAGTAGTAATGTATTCACCTGTAATTGCCGTCTCGCCGGTTCAAATAACCAATTAAACGGTTAAAGTGGAACGTTTTTCTCGTGAGATCGAACGCTCAGGCTCCCGCAGTGCGATGGGGTTTAATTGTTAATAATTCAATTTAGCCGACTGTTGTTTCGTGTTGAACCGTTTAGTTAAAATATCATTAATTGATTCTATATTGCGGTATTATATCGATGAAAATGTTTTCTTGTGTATTAACAATAATATTAAAATAAATAATGCTATAAAGTTAAATAAACCTGTTGCAATAGTAATTGCAGTCGTAGATTCGAATCCTTATATACAGACTATAATAGCTTTAACCGGAATGTTAAACTCTGCATATTGTCAGTAATATCTCAATCAATTTTACTGTTTAATGCGAATAAGTCAATTGCTGCATAACATTGATGAAAATTCACACGCATTGAAAATAAGTAATATAATAATACATATAATTGAAATTTGTGTAATATAATCCTTTAAAAAGTAAACTACCCTTGCAATTCATATGATATGACTTATGACTAGAATTTCCACTGTATAATGGCAAAAGTGTTAAACGCTCATATTTACGATATCAAATACCACAATTATTTAAGGCACATTCCGTTATGAAATAAAAATTCACACGTTCACCCCAGATCCGTTTTGGAGAAGAGTTTTTTTTAAGAAATTCCAAACGGTCGATTCGAAATTAAGCTTTGTTAGCACTTAATAAGCACTTTCGCTCAGAAGCCAAACAATGGGGTTTGCAATTCTGAAAGAATCCAACGAGAAGGTTGCTTTTTTTTTCTTCAGTAGCCGGATCGATTATATTGTTCCCCTTTCGCGAGATTGTCGGTTAGATAACTTTAAAGCTTATTTGCTTTTGTGAAACTTATCATAACAATACGTACATATTATAGTATATTTAATGCACGCAATTATATATTTTTGATGTGTTTGTTATGAAACCCTAAAATAAATAAGATATTAAAAAAATATAATATGTGAAGTATAAGAAAAAAATAATAATTAAAAACTAAAATAGGTACATTGTTTATAAACTTATTTTTAATGTAGCACAAAGATAAGAAAAATATATTAAAATAAACATATATAATTTAATGTTGATTTGAAACCATTTCTTTGAAAATACTTGATTTTTCAAAGTATGCAAATAGCAAATATATTATGATAGAATTTAAATAATATTAATAAAAAAGTATTTATATAAAAAACTATTGCTAATAAACAAAGATTTTTAACAACATTCTTATCAATAAAAATATTTATAAAAACATTTAAATAATAAGAAAAACAACTAAATTACTTTTCTGGCAAAAATTTTATTTGTTCAAAAACTTTTTTTTTTGCATTCTTAAGACGATCTTTTCACTTTCTCTTATTATTTTATAAAACGCATTCTATAAAGCGTTAGTCACCCAAGTACGGAAATAGCAGAATTAAATTCCGACCAGATAAGAACCCGCCTGATTAATGAGAATTTGTTCGCAGTTGTCTTTGTACAAACGATCAAAATAAAATTAACTGCGAGGTCAATAGCAATGACACGAATGTGTCAATATCATATAGAATTGACCACAATCGTTCAGAATGAAAATTGATTATCGCGTCTGTAGAAAGGAAACTGAGGAAAGCGGAACAGGCAGATGCCGATGGATGGATGCGACGGGTATTGTGCATTAGTGGCATATAGAAAGGGGAGAAGAAGCATGTGCACATGGGTATTTGTCGAGATTTTTTTAGCACGACCAGGTCAGGGTCCGCAGCTGTTGAGGCGCGTGCCCTAGGGCAGGTGGCAGCTTCCTTCAACCCTCAGATCGAGCACTGAAAGGTCCGTTGGCATGTGCAATATGCAATGGGGACTCGCCAAATAATTAAACACACATACATACGCGACTATATTTATTTTTGTATAAATACATAAAGAGACACGAAATAGGGTTGGATACATAGACTAATGCATAGAGAGGCGCCACAAACTTTAAAATTCATAAGCAAAATAAGAATATTAATATTATTCCTTTGTATCGCAATACATAAATATCTTTTTAATTTGCTTAATATACCTGTGGTTTTGATAAATTGATTTTAAAAAGGGTGAAAACTTTGCTATTTTATTATTGTTTAATATGTTAAATATTTTGCTTTTTAAGTTTCATAATTGGGTTGGTATAATAGTTAATTAATTATTCTACAGTTCATCTAGTACTTAATATGTTATTTTTACTATGGCGTGACTCTGATATTTTTTTTATAATATGTTTTCTAAATTCGTTACGTTTATATGTTGATGTTATCTAATTATGGGTTAAAAATAAATATATTTATAGATTCCCTTTAGTCTGATTACTAATAATCTGTTTTAGCATAACGCCCTACTACCAATAATAAACTATTGTATATATGTATATGCAAATATAAGCAAATGTTTTTTAATTTAGACGTTTCTGTAATATAAAAAAAGTTAAATATATAATTAGTCACTCACTAAATTGTCATTCATATTTTTTTTCCTAAATAGACTGTTATTTTTTCAGACAAAAGTTAAAGTTCACTTTATATGTTTCTGTAAAAAGCTATAAAGTCAATTTTAACATAATATTAAAGTCAACTCTATTTAATAATGCTTTAGCTATAATTTTTTAATAAATTGTATTAAGAAAAAAATAAATCCATAAATTTAAGCATCATATTTAAATATATATTTATAACAACTTTTTTACTTTATATATCAATATTTGTTATTGCGTTTAAGTGACACAAATATAAATCTTATGCATATTTTATGCATGTAAAAGAGCATTTTCTCATCAATAACAAAAAACTGCAATACATTGATTTTTCATATACAATAAATTAAAATTATAGTGTATCTGATTGAAGCATAATTTATTTGCTTGATACTGTTTTTCAAAGTTTGGATTTATAGTATTAATTAAATTAATTATGGTAAAATCAGCTAAAATGGACTATAAAATAAATATTTTTATTAATAATTATAATATTCGGGTAATTATTAAAATCATAAGGAGTCAAAAAAATCTTGATTACGGCCCTGAATACACATTTCATTTATCATGATGCATCTTACGGATTTGAAAGCTCACTGTCATACAAATCAGGGGGTGAAAGTTTTACCAACTGTCATCATACGATAGTTCCCCTCGGTTCTTATTCACTACAAATAGTAATGCCGAAACACTAGTGTAAAGAAAATATGGTAAAGATACGGGTGCATTATTCATGCATTGACAACCATTTTTAGTTTAATAGTTTAAGTTTTTAATACAATATATTATGTTTTAAAATATTTAGTGAATAAATATATATATATATATATATATATATATATATATATATATATATATATATATATATATATATATATATATATATATATATATATATATATATATATATATATATATATATATATATATATATATATATATATATATATATATATATTTAGTAGAAAGCTATAAATTTTACTGAAGAATTTATGTCTTTATTTTTTTATTATGAACTTCTTATAAGCTGTAAGTCCACCACGATAAACAGAAAAATTGAAATCCCAATCATAATTAAGAGAGCACAAAAAAAATTTATAAATTTTTTTTTTTTAATTTTTGATAAAATACTACCGGTATTATGAATAAGCTATTTAATGGTGATAATAAAAAACTCTTAAATATGTTTTAACTCTGTAAAGACTCTATGTAATGGTTTTCTTAAAAACTTATAAAAAAAATAATTTAACTACAACAAACAGATATGCAATTAAGGTTCAACATACTCAATAGTATTGTTTAAAATTCCAATATATGCTTATCGAGTAATAAACAAAGAATCGATTGATTGAATTTAAGATTCGTAATTGATGCTGGCTCACGTTTTATAGTCAAAATAACCCAAATTATTTAAGAAAATCAATTATTTTAAAAATTTTGACACTTTACTTATGTAATACATGATATTAAAAAAATAATAAAAACGTCAAAACATTATTTGTCCTAGTCTTTGCATCGAAACATATTAAACTGTACAAAAATTTAATAAATAGAATAATTAATAATCATATATAAAACAAGTACTAAAAATAAAAGAGATTTTTCTAGTTTTCTAACGAAGCAATACATTTATTTTGTGAGAAGAAAAACTGAAGTTAAACTTTATCTCACCTTATGTATGTTAATGGTTTTTATATTATTTAGATATACTTAAATATAATAGATTAAAATATTTATGATATAATACAAAAAGAGCACATTAATATTTTTTAATATATTATTTTACAATATTGTACACTTATTAGTAACTATACATAGCTCATCGATGCTGTATGCAATGATACTGGTCTAAAGAATGCTTTCTACATGTCTACAAAATACTACAACCCAAATATTTTTAGTGAATATAAACTAGTGTTTTCTTCGGTTGAGAAAAATAAGGAAAAAATTAAGGTTTTAAGTATTTCGATGGTTAAGGTTTTTAGGCAGCGTTGATTCTGTGAGAAAAAAGAGAAAGCTGAATAAAAATGAATGCACTTTGATTTTGTTAATAGTAATGAATTAATAACACACATGTGTGGGTTTGTTGAAATCATTTTAACACTAAATGTGTAATTTAAAAAAAATCTATTATTGCTTAAAATAATATTAATGCTATAATGTACTAACATAAAAAAATACTTTGCCTTGGTCTAATAAATATTGGGTGAAAAAAAGTATTTTTGGGGTGCAGAAAATCTGATAAATATTTAAAAGTCAAGGTTTTAAATTTTAGACATGGAGACTTTCGATGTGTCTGCTGAATCCTAATCTTGCACACGTTTTAGGCTAATTTTTTTTTATTTACATGGTTGGTGTAATAAGTTAGGGTTTCATAGTAAATTACCTTCTGAAAGGTCAAACTAAAACAGAATAATACTTTCTGTTTTAGTTTGACCTTTCAGAAGGTAATTTACTATGAAAATTTTATTTCTGGCACCTCTTAAAAGACAATAACTTGTTTTTTAAGAGGTGGTAATGATCTATTATTTCACTGTATTTTTTAACCTTGCTTCGCCAATATGTCATGATGACTTCAATACTAGAACATATAAGGCTTTTGCAGCGAAAATCTTTAATGCTTTCTTTCTTATTTTTTAATTCACATGACCAATTTTTGATTATTGTGTATTAAAGCCTAATGTTCTTTAAGGGTTTCAGTTGCTTATTATAATATTTTAAAAATCACAAATTTAAAGATAAACGTAAGCTTTTGCAAGGATATTAATAACAGTCTATATAACATTACAAACATATGTATGTATTTAATATTACAATTGTGTTATGCTAAAGACGAACGTTTTTAAAAAACATTTGTTTTATTTAGCAAACATTGTTTTATAAAATGCAAACTAAAAATTAAGGCTTACTGGAATATGAAAAAGAGAACAGGCGCAAAGCTTTTATGGTGTAGGAAATGAATAAATTCATTTCTATGCTTATCAAATGCATTGAGTGATATTAAAAATTAATCTCTAAATTAAATGCTTTTCAGAACTGCCCTTCTTCTCAAATATCCCTGGTATTTAAATAAAAGAAAAATCTTGTAAGATTGTAGTTTAATAATTAAATTAAAATTTAATCCTCTAACTTTTTTTTTATTGAGTTTTTTTTAATGAAAAGACGGACTCAACCTGATTTCATAAATTAACGAAAAATAATACATTATTTACTTTATTAGAAAATCACACCAAAGGTTCACGAGCAATGATATCAAATAACGCGACGCAGTTTTTATATCGCATCTGCACAGACTAAATGCATAGCAATGTGCATTCTAGAATTGATGCACTTTTTTGGGTGCAACCCCGATAACGGTTAAATTTTTAGCACGTGTTCATATGTAAATATGTATTATCTCAAATGACCTTACTTCCTCGATATATTATTAAATACATATACCGATATTATTTAACTGTTATTTACATAAATATGGAAGCACAAAATATTTTATATAATCAGGTCAATAATAATTATTTATTTTGTAATATCTATTAATTAAATCACGGATTTTTTCTACTGGGCTTTCGAACAGCTGCAAATCAAATTTTTAACCAAACCTACCGGATCCTAGCAGGTTTATTTTAAATGAAATGCCGGTGCTATGAACGGTATACCTTTTCACAATAGCGAGGATAATAATGGCATAGCCTTGCATTCTATTGTCGTCAGATTTTATATTGAAAAAAATAGCGCGGTTACAAAATTACGCTTTAAAAAATAAATATGTGCATCTGCCTTTAATACTATAATTCTACAATATTTAATATATGTAACTAATTTTAATTAATTATCATGTGCCTATTATTATAAATGTTGTATTAAATTAGTATGTATATTAAATAATAAGTAAGTATTTATAGTGTACACTGTACAGTGTCAGTTTATAAGTTTCTATAAATTTTAACACCGTTTAATGCGAATGTAAATAATACCATTTGAGAAATACGGCTTTATATGGAGCCCATTGCATAACGAGACAAGGCGCACGTGCGCCACTAAATATAGTTTCGATTTCAAACAACAGGGTGTTCTCAAATATAAATCACAAGCATGTGTAAATATAAATATATTTATTCATTAATCAAACTTAAGAAAAAAATAGAAGCAAATTGATATCATAGCAGTTGAGAAATTTCAATCGATCATAATACTGCAGAATTGATCTGATCGTCTTATTTTTTTCCAATACAAAAAATAAATATCTAACACATTAGTTGCAACGGTAAAAGTATATATATCATTCTCATTCAAATGTCACACGCAAGTGTATATTTCATCATCGTCAATGGACCACCTACTTGCCATTGAAGCATTGAGATGATACTTATTGATAAAGCTTATGTAGTCATTAATTATTATTTTGATAAATCAACAACATGACTCACTAGGTAAGAGAATTAAAATCTTTTTGTCCACAAAATCGATTTACATAATTACATGTATAAAAGAGTACACGAAATGTGCAACTTAATATAAAATAAAATACTACAAGAATAAAAAAATATTTTGTATCAAATTTTGGGGCGTACACCCTTCACTTTCGACATTTCCTTCTTATTTAAATCACGAGCCCTTAATGGCCCACAGTTACATTCCTATGCGCCCGTGGCTCGGAAATCCGACATTTAGTAACCCTATATGGCATTAAGACCAAAAATGCACACATTGAAAGACTCCGCCTCCTTTAAGTTAAATGAAACATTTCAAATCTTAATCCAATTCAGTTCATCATTAGTAAATAAACTTTATTATCCTCTTAATCATTTAATAAAAAAATAACTAAATAATTATATGTAAACTAAATGCAAAGAAACCAAAACGGCAACTTTTTAAAGTTTATTTCAAGATACATGATTTTTTTGGAGGTAAAAAATGTAGGCACGTGACTATTGTTCAGAGTTATTTATCTATTAGAATAATAGTCAATTCCGAAAAAATATACTAATCCCGGCTTATAAAAATAATTAAACACATATTGATTATCATAGTTTATTAAAATTAATTTTAAAAATATAGTTAAAAATAACGGTGAATTTTAGCGACTTTTAGCGACGAAAAAATAATTAAAAATTGTTATTCTAATTTTTTATTTGTGGTAAAAATGCATAACTGTTTGATGGTATTTTTATTTATATAATATATGGTTTTAGTTATAAGGGCTTTACCCTTGTGAGCTACGGATTCGTCATCCTGACCACAACCACCAATCACTGCAGGGTCATGCGAGACGCGTCTCGTTTGTTTGTTTTCTTTTTTCGGTGTCTTTCCATATAAAAAAGGACAAAATTTGCATGAAAGGTCTGAATGGAGAGCTTTGGCGGCACAATGCAGTAGGTACCAGATGCAGCGGAACCGGTGCAGCTCGCGGAAACACACGTGTCTGACTTGGTTTAGTTCGGTTATTGTTTTTGCAACCGGTTCTCTGCGCTCGCCGCTACTCGCGCTCGCTTTCAGTCAAAGAACGGCTGGTGCCATACCCATAATTGCCGGTTGCGGTCCCGAAATAGCCCTCGCATGCCGGAAAGTGACTGAGGGCATGGTCAAAAGAGTCATTGTTGAATTAGGATATATTTAGGTAAGACCCAGCAGTACATACTTCCTTTGACATTTTCTTGCCATATAATGAAAAACTGCTATCAGCATGACTTCGCCCAATAAACTATAAGACATGATATATTATTGTGAATCTTCCGTTACAAAATGATAGACTTTAAACCCAATACGTAGCAACGTAGTAAACACAACCAACAACTACTAAATAAGTAATGAAACATTGCACTGAAATTAAAGTCTGTAAATCAGTGACATTTATCTAATTAATCATTAACTATTATTACAGCTTACAATCAATAGATGACACTATCACGACAAAGTATGAATTTAGTTTAAATATTCATTCGCAAAATTGAGAAAATCAAAGAAAACCTGATCTCCAATATTTAAGTAAAGTAATATTTACACATTAATCAGTAATTTCGATCTTCCAGACTCGATATAAATTAAAAAAACTTTTGGATGTATATATATATTGAATTTTGATTCAGACCATTCGGGTATTAGTGACCGACTTTAACCATTAGTTTATTATGTTGATTATATGTAAGTCGAAGCAGCTAATAAAAAACTGATATTAACAAAAAATAAAATAAATAAGCTTAAAAATGCTTTCAATTACAAGTTTAATAATAATACGAAAATTAATGATAAATAGTCAGATAAATATTTATGAAGTAATGACACAAAGCTCTGCTTTTTCTGTGCAACGAAAAAGTACTGTTAACCCTTCCTGGGCGAAAAGGGGGCCAAAAAATACCCCAAGAAGTTGTTTTTCACTGTAACTTTTTAATTACTACCATTAATAGACCCACATTTTATGTAATCCTGTAATTAAGGATTATACATAGGTAAAATTTGTTTAGAGTCAATTTCGAAATCGTATAACGGTTTAAAAAATAAATTTGCGGTAAAATATCTATTATTTGTGAGTGACCGTCAGTTTTGCAATTCCAAGAAGGGCAGGTATAGAGGAGAACATTTGGGTTCACTCGCACTCGAAAGTTATGAATGTGTCGATGGTCGGTTTCCACAATGAGTTAGAACGAGAAAGCTATATGCTGTTGGTATACCATCACCTTCTCAGAAGAATCATTGTCTGGAGTAAGCCACGTGCTTGCAAATCAGTGTCTCCCAAACTTTTGCCGTGTTTCATTGTTTGCAAAGCTGATTTATTATTTTTATTTTTGTAATTCCATTATCTTATACCTTTTATTTCATGTAGGAATTATTATTATACACTTTGTTATTTTCTGTATATTATATTATACGTATTTGGTGATTTTTTTGCGGTATAAATTGTGATAAAATACTGGGTGTCATTACTGACAACTTCTTTGCATCAGTGCGCCTTGCTCAAAGACTTTTGGAAGACAGCATTAACAGGAACAATTATAAAAAATAAGCGTGAAATACCGCAAGAATTTTTGCGTTTACGCCAGCAAGAGGAATTATCTAGTCGTTTTGGCTTTACCGATGACATCACATTGGTTTCATATGTTCCGAAAAAAAAACAATCGGTCACACTGTTGTCAACAGATTTAGCCATGGAATTTGCCGGAGAACATAAATTTGCGAAAAATAGTGGGATATCGTTTCATAAACTTATTCAATATGGTTTCACACTTTATGATCAAGCAACTAACGTTGAAACTGTTACTCCACTGACAATACTCCCTGAAAATCGCGTTGAAGAGGTTAGGAGAAATAGGTGCAGCTTTTGCCCTAGAAATTAGGACAGAAAGACTCGATTTTTTTGCACCACCTGCAAAAAAAGCGATATGTACGGTTCACAAGCACCAGTTGAAAATATTGTCATGTCCAAATTGTTTACAAGATACACGCGTAGAATAAATGAAATATTTATATTATTATCCTAAATATAAATATATTATTTTTGTTATTTTATATTATAAACACATTATTTAAAAAAAAAATGTGAATTATTTGTATTTCTTTTGCAATTATTATTTTTAACAATAATAAGTTATATGTAAATAATATAATGTTTTACTAATTTTTTAATTGATTTAATTTGTTGAAAATTTAATCGATTCATAAATAATTAAATAATAATAATTTTATTAGTCAGTGTTTGAGAAACGCTGCAACAAGCATCGACAAGTAAACGCATGTAGACGCCCCTCAATCGCCGATCGTTCTTTGGCCAGAAATGTCGCCGAAAAATATGACTATAATTTGCAAAAAATGCTAATAAAAAGAGATTTTATTCGTTTTATGAAAGAAAATATGTATGGAAACACATGTTAGATGATTAGGTTAACAATTTTCTGTTGAAAAAGTATCATAATTTCGAGAATAGTCTGGGGGACAAAATGAACCCCGGTTCGGAACGCACGCGATTTTTCTACCTTCCGTACGGGATGGGTTAAAACGCATTCTACCACAACATATTTTTAAACAAAAATAAGCATTAGGGTAAAATAAAATTGTTAAAGAATAGCTCTATGTTGTCAATGATAGACTTATATTAATAAAAAAATAAATCATTTTAATATAAAGTTAAAATTACTTTGTCAATATGAAAATCTATAAAATTTGTTAAGATAATCGTAACTAAAACTTAAGGCAATCAGAAACTCTGCGCGCATTGGGTGCTAAAAAATAATGGGCTTACCCACCAAATGCATTTTGATCCATGAATACTATGTTTTTGAAAAAAAAAATTAAAAAATAAAATGTTTGAGAAATATTTTTTAATAAATATATACATATGTTTACTTTTAGAATATAACTACTGTATTCTAAAATAATATTTAAATTATATTTTGCTATACAATATTTTAACTTATATAAGAGTGTGTAAAAAAATATATATTTTTAATTAATTTATTAAGACATATTTTAACTATACTAATTTTTCTCTTGGATTTTTTAAACAGATTTATGTTTTTTATGATTTTAATAAAACATTAAGCATCAAGAATTTTTTTTTCACATTATTTTGATTGTAATTTTTTTTAAGTTTTCTGCTCTTTATGTTTTTCCTTAAGATTTTTAAGGAAGTTATAATTTTCTCATTTTTTTAAATAGCCAATATACAGAGATATTTACAAGAGCTAAATGCAGTTTTATGTCAATATAATTTAAACTACGACAGTTATCATATTCTCAAATCACGTTATATTCTACATCTACATCAATGATAAAAAAAGTAAAAAAAAAAAAAAAAATTCTATTTTTATTTCAGAATGATTTCAACTTTTTAAGTTTTTTTTTCACCAAAACATAGCTGAGATATTTTTAAAATAATTTTTGTTTTTTTAAAAATAAACATAAATGACAAAAAAACATTTTTCTTATTTAATTTATATTTTTAAATATTTTTCGATACTTTACTTTTCTTTATATTTTTTTAAACAAAGTTGCCATTTTTTGCACAGCCGCCATTTTGAAACAAGATCAGACTGGTGAATGAAGTTAATGGCTACGAAGTATTTTTTAAAAATTAATAAAACAGAAATTAGTAAAAAAATTAAATAAACACCAAACAATTACAGAGTAGGAATTTAAGAGCACGTAATAACCACGCGTTAAAAGACAGAAAATAATTTTTAAAAACGATATAATGTTTTATAAATCAGTTGATAATAGCACCAGTTATCACTACTGCTGTGTAAATATCAACAACCAGCTAGATAGTAAATAAATTGATCAAACTAATATTCAAAATAATTTTCTACTTTCAAAGGTTTTTAACATTTATTAAATTACTTTTAAGTAGGAGTGAAATTAGATAAATACTTTGCCTAATAAATTTTATGCGGCAAGAATAAATTTAACAGTTGACCAAACGCCTTCACGCATAATTCAATTTGTTTTCAAGCGAAGTAGTGCAGGCATGAAGACATTTAATTTAGCAAAGCAAGTGAAAAATTTTATAATTGCGTTTAGTAATAAACCAATTATATTTCAATAATACATTTATTATATTTGCATACATATAGTAAAATAAAATCGAAAACTCGCCATGAACTTCATAAAAATTAAACACAGACAAAAACGGCATTTAAGGTTAAAATCTGTTCTATTCTTGTCATTCAAAGTATTTTACAAAGACCCAAAAAATTCATTTATAAAAACACCAGAATCGTGTTCTATTTCTAACTCTTTTACTACAACAGCGTTTTAGAGCTTCTCAGCTTACTTTTACCCCTAATCATTAGTCATTAAAAGCGTCCGAATTTACTGTGATAATATGTACTAAAATTATTGAATTTTTCTATTGATACTGCTGTATTTTAAATTCGAGCAGTTGATTTTGCTTTTAACGAACGCCAACTTTGCACCGGTTGTGTGCACATTATGTATTTATAGAATTGAAAAATTAAGGGTGCAAGGCTCAGATGCAAAGATTGAAGAATCGGAGAAACGATTGGCGCGTGTCCCGGAAGCTCTATTTTTGAGTGTTGGTGCGAGGGAAGAACCACAAGGGGCCCGAATCACAAAACTAGAACGGAAATGAGGACTCTGATGCCCTTTGAGCGCACGCCACCTGAAGAGGTCCCGAAGGATGAGGACTGCTGAGGGCACGTGGCCGATTTCTTGTTCTTGTAATACGAAACCAGAGCTAATGCAGTCGGCGACGGTGGAAGGGTCAAGGGCAACGCCTTCGATATCTATTATAGGTTCTAATACAAATATTTAATTTTTTCTATATATATATATTAGTTAGTGGTAGTTATTCTCAGATTACCTTAGTGGCATCATAAAGTCATTTCTTTCAAAGTTCGAATTTGCCAATTAAAAATTAAGGTCATTGATATACGCAATGCATTAAGATTAATGTACGTCAAAAGGAAATATTAATATAGTATCATACAAATGACTTGTTCAACCCAATTCTGATGCAAATATTTTATGTACCAAAAAAATGATTTAGCAGGCATTTAATAATAATGTCATTTCATTGTTCTTGTTTTTGGTATGCTTGATATATTGTCGTTTCAATGTCCTCCAATATAAAAAAGCGACTAATTAATGCCGTCTAACAACCGGTGTCTATATCTAATTTGATAAATCATTTGTTATAGTTTTGGTGTTTGCCATTTTGTGTAGAGCCTCAAGCATTCTTGAAACGATTTTGAACAACCTTCGCTTTGTGTTGTGTGTTAATTTCATATGATAGGTCTGTGAATTATAGCAGAAGTTTTGTAATCCAAACTCTAGTATTAAATTTAAATTCTATCACATATAAATATATGCAGTATTTGTAGTTTAATCATTAAAATAGCGTAATTTCACTTAAAAGATCATAATTAATAAGTCATATTGTGTGACCTAACTACCAATGAAGCTGTGTTACACCTGTGACTAGACATCGACAGTATCGACAGTTGTTATCGGTGCCTTTGAATGTCCATTTTTTTTGTTCATTTAATATTTTAATTTTCAACCATGCAAATCGATCTCGTTATGCTCTTTTTTACAGTCATTAATTAAGATTGAATGGCAAAAGTTAATTTGAGCTAATCGAAAACGACGTGTCAATGTTGACAAGTATAAAACTGTTCATAAATTGACTTTACCGTAAACGTGTGGTGGGTGAAAGAAAAAATGTTGTTCTAGCTACTATTTTTTCAAGGCGAACGGCAATCAAATAGGCGCCAAACTGATGTATTGATATCATTAATTCGAGATAATCGATAGATTGTATTTGGTAAAAATATTTCAAAATCGTAAAAAAGCTATATAACAAAATGATAATAAGATTTTGGCGTAAATTTTCTAAATCCGGGTGATAAATTTAAAGCGGCGATAAATCAAAATGTGCGTCAAATCCATTTACATATTTTATTATGGACAATTAAATTTGTCTAATATTAGATAGAAGCTACAAAGAAAATCGCTTAGTATAGTATTAATTACATTATTTATTAAGAAAACTACTCAGAAATGTTAAATTGTAATAGTATTTTTTTATTAATACACTAAAACATGTGTATATTCGTTTATATTTACAATATGTACATATTTATATATTCTTTAAATATATAAATATTTGCTTGAAACTAATTCCTAATTAACTTTGTGGTCTCCTCTAAACTTAAATTTATGATGCGATAAGTTTACTTTGTATAAATGATTTAAAACATGAATTCTATTTACTAAAATTTAATTGAAAATAAATCCATTAGTGTAGTATCGAATTTATGTATTATTAACTTATAACATTGCAATATCATCGGGTTCTATATTTAATTTTCTGAGTACAGCAAAATATTTATATGCTCATTGTAAATCTATGCAATGATATTAATATTATAAGAACGGAAGATTTAAAACTACTTTGTAATTTTGATAAAAAAAACATCTTCTACTGATATTAAATATTAGCTTTATATCATAGAATCGCAATGTGTGTTGTATTAAGTAAAAAAATGGAAAATATGATAGATTTTTTAAGTACAATGATATCAAAATGTATCTTTAAGGTCAAATGTTATGGAATTAAGAAGAAAATATTTAAAAAAAATCATATTGATTAAAAATAAAGAGCCGAAAATAAGAAATTACATATTACAATTAAAACACACATTTATTCTAAGGGTAATAAAAATATTTTTTTAAGAAGATAACACTCAGTAGCTATTTAAAAAGCGAAAAAGAAAGTCTTAAAACTATAGATGAATGTGCATTTTTTGTCATGGAAAATATAAAGGCAAACAAATATTTTACTCTGTCAAAGGTTTTTGTAAATTTTTCTTAGTTTATTTTATATTTTACTGCTATTAGTAATATTTAAAAAAAAAACTTTTGGTAAACTAGAAAATAGTATAAACTAGCAACTTGTATTTAAATTTTACCAATGTATTTTAGCATATTTTTATTTTTTATATGTAAAAATAAAACCGGCAATAACAAATAAAAATTTAATTTTCATTAGCATTAGCATTTTTAATATATCTTATTCATGTTATTGTATAAATTATTATTTTTAATTTACTATTTTCTTGCCTTTTCACAAAAAACTAAAGTGAATTAATATAATAACCTATAATATTTTTTGTTAAAATAATTTATTCTTTATCTAGATTTTTTTACAGATTTATTGAAGTCATTAAAACGCATTTATGGCAGGAAATATTAACTTTGCATATTCTTACTTTAAATGACATATAGAAAAGTGAAACTAACTTGTTATCCACTTGTTGTTTTAACAATTTCTTGCTGTTTTAGAACAATGAGAATGCACAGGAAATGTAGTCTATGCAATATTATAACTCAATTTCAGATAAAAATATTGGTTAGCAAGTTTTCAAAAAATATATTTATATTTATTAAATATATTTCATTTTTAAATGTATTATATGAAGGGTACACGAAAAAGACAATTATTAATAAAATAATTAAAATAAATTGTTTCATACATTTAAAATTAATTTTATAAATATGTATATATATACATATAAAATAACAATAATATCACAATCAAAATGTGCAAAATATTTAAGGATATACCTCGACTAAAAACTTACCTTAAAAATCATATTTGGAATAAAAGTAAACAATTAAGATATATTACTGGTCAAAATTTCTCAACTGACGGTGGAGAATAAGTTGCTCATATACAAATCCATCTTTAAAGTCAATTTGGGTATACAGTATTCAACTCAGGGGATTGGCAAGCAATTCCACTATAGAGAGATACTTTAAAGGTTTAAAAAATATATTTTAAAAGTGATATTAAATGCTTTGTGGTATGTCTTAACCTGGTGGTATGGAAAAATTGGAAAATGCAAGAAGAAAATACGAGAAAAGACTATATTCATTTTAAGATATTGACTGGAAGATCGCAGAGAAAAAATATTTATTTATAGTTGTCATGACAAATCGCTGATAGCCTATTCACCCATGTGAGATTAATTGATAAAAATGTTGTTGAACGTCAGGATGAAAAGACAGATTGCAAAAAAGTTCGGAATTAAAATTATTTATAAACAAAATACTGGCTTTGAAAATATGCTTCAAAAATGTTTAAATATTTTTTTAAATAAATTTACCACGTAAGTTGTAATTTTACTAGTAATACGCTACTCCCTAAGAACAGCCGCCTTACACATATTGTATCAAAACTCCAAGAAAAAGAAACGCGCTATTGTCGTCGCTCAAAATAATTCTTTGTCACCTGGCCCTGCCTCGTAACTCAGTTGGGTCTTTTCAATCAAGAAAAAAATCAATTGAAAAAAATCGTTGCAGGTCCCATACACTTTGCTATTATTCAGCGAGAAAAATCTAGAATGACTTAAACGCCATTCATACTCAATCTAAACTTTTTCAACCCCCATGCAATATGCAGTCCATTAGCACTATATTCCATCCTCAATTTTTGTGGAAACAGCTCCATAATTTAAGATTTTATAGATCGCTAAGCTGCATCTTGAAAATTGCGACTCTGATTTTGCAGCTGCCTGGTCCATTGTGAGCGACAACAATTGTTTCTTGAGGAGCACGTGTTTGATACTGCCCCTCACCCCTAAGGGAATTATTATTTTCAGCGGCTAAACGGTCTTTTCTTACGCCGATGAAGTCGGTGATATATTTTGCATCATCTTTGCCAACAAAGGACGAAGATGCGCCTCTTTTTTCACCCTCGGCCGGAACAAGAGCAGAAGGACGGGTACGTGCTATTTTCATATTCTTATTCGAGAACATAAAAAATACACCTGCTCGCGATTTCTTAGGAAACGGTACTGCACAATGAATTCCGAGCCGCGGTTATATTGAAATAATAATTGTTTGATATAATATTTTAAGAATCTGTTTAATAATAGTTTATTTTTAGATATATTTTTAGAATTATCTCGATTGCTTAACTGGCAAAAAAATAATTAAATTATATTAATAAATTCTCAAAAGCTTAATCTCTATGCCACTTTAAAATATTATTTACCCGACGAAAATATATATTTGTTTATCGTGATGATCCTTACTAAAGATGCCTGATTACTTATCATTAGAAACAAATATTTTGAAAAATCTGCGATAGGTTTTAAAATTTACAATGGTAATTTATGCGAAAAGCGTATAATATGAGAATATATGGTAAAATCAAAAGTAAAGTAAAATAGAAAATTTATATGTTTTTTTAAGATTTGTAGCATAAAATTAATTTACACCAATTAAAATATTTTATTAAATTTATAAACAAGATGAAAATGTCATATTTTTATTTAAGAAAAATTGTATAACATTTTTAAAAACAAATTATCAAGATTTTGTTTCCAAATTTCATCGACATTGTTGGAAGTCATATTGTAAGAAATAATTAAAAATCACATCATTTGAATTTATCTCATAAAATATGACTTTTAACAAGTTATGCTGAAATTTTTAAACAAATTTATTGCAATATATTGATAATTTGCCTTTAAAAATGATACATAAGAATTTATTTTTCCTGAATGAAAAAATTACATTATATCTTGTTATAAACTTATCAAGTAAATAAATATGTCTTGAAGTACTAAATTATTTTAAATTATTTTTTAGTACTTGAATACTTATTTAAATTATAATTAGTTTTTAATAAAAGTCCTTTTTTGATAATAACTCAATCTAAATATGGTAAAAATAAAATTTTCAATAAATTCGTATATTCCATATACCCTAATTAGAAGTTTTTTTTATCCCCTTGAGTATTTATTATGAAAAAGAAATTGTTGGAATATAAGTACCTCACAGTATTTTTCTTAAGAATCCAATATTTTCCACACAAAAAAAAAGAGATTTTTTAAAGTTCGACTCTTTAATTCATAAAACTTTAATCTTATATAACACTCAATGAGACAAATTTGTATTTTTAAAGATTAAGTAAGAGTTTTTTAATCCATTTGTGGCGGATTCAAAATGCAACTATAATATGAATCAAACAGTTCTGTTATTTACACTATTTTGAGTCTATTAACATATGTGCAATCTAAAGAACTTTTTATTTTACCATTTAACTAATATAAAAAAATGGATTAAACTGGATATATTGCAATTATTATTATATTGCCCTTGTGTTTCTATGAAACTAAGTGTCAGGTAAATAATGCAGACGCTGAAAAGGTCTTTAGAAAAATTTAATTTAGTAGTAAACAATTTTTTACAATTTGTTCCATACTTAGTATTACCAAATTTTGATTTGGTGGTAATTTGATGCATAATAATAATAAATGCTAAAATTAAACATTTGTAATGCTCAAATACAAATGCTAAATTTGATAAGAATAGATACTGAAAATATGTCTCTACTCTACTCTAGGGAATGGATTAAAACGTATTGCTTTTCTCATTGCCTTCTATAAAAAAATAAACAAGTTTTTTTTAGTATTTTTTTAAATTATTGGGTTATATATATGTCATATATAATAATAACAGTATGATGAGTTTTTATTATGTAAATATTGCTATTATTTGGATTTGCCATGATTTACTCGTAAGTAAAAAATATTTAAAACAAGCTTATAAAACTCATTTTATTACAAATTTTAATATTCTAAAATATTTTTTAAAGCTTATTAAAGTGTCACATTTAAGTAATGTATTAACTGTTCTTAACAGTATTCTATTGTACGAAACACACCTTATATACTTTATTTTTATATCTATTGTATATCGAGTGCAGGTAGAAATTAATAACAAAGCAATCACCCATAAGAGTAGCAGAAAACCGTTAAATACCTAACGAAATAAATAACAATAATATCAATGGGAGATGTGTAAAAAAACTGGATCTTTCCAGTCTTTCCTGTGTGACCTGGAAACGAGTTCAAAGCGAAACGGGAGAAGATATTGGGAAGCACTTGAATCAGAAACTGTTGGTAAGTGAGCTTATTAACTATATCATAAAAATATGTTTTTTAATAAATAAAATTACTTAATTATTTTATAGTGACTATTAATCTGAGGAGTTACTATTTTTTGTTGTGAAAACACGTGGTATTAAATAATACTAATCGTAGAAAAGGTTTATCATCTCTGGAATATGACGCAAAGGATGCACTTCCTACTTCACACGCTTGCACCGACTTCAGTTCTCACGGCATCCGTCACTTGCCGATATCGTTCGAGATCCCGAACCTGACCCTGAAACATCTCCACCCTAAAAATCTTACGATTCTCATACAAACAATAGAGTCACGGTTAGTCCAACGGATCGATTGATCGCGACCAATAATGGGTACATCCGAGATTTATCCGGCGCTGGTCAGAAAAGGCAAGGGGAATTCCACTTTTTCTCATCGGACACAAACACACCCCTTGGGAAAACTTCCGTACATTGTCCTTAAAAAAATCTCTACTTCTTGAGCAGATGTGGAGACGGTCGGAATGCGTAATCAGGAAGTCGCATGTGCTTTGGTGCGTTGACCCAACGTAGGATTCCACCAAAAAATATTATATATCAATCGCAGAGACAAAAAAAACAGACCCTAGAAAACAGGTAGTAGAAAAAATAACGGAAACTCGCATATATGGATATGCATGAGACGAGATAAAAAAATTAAACGGTCTGGCATCCGATTTTGCAACTGGGACTTATTAATAATGTATGAGAAGCGGTTCCGTCCAAATGGTTGGCGCAGAACCATTTCACACGACCTTTTTTAGGAAAAAAGTTTAACGTCTTGGTGGCCCGGTGTATAAAAATTTATTGAATGACTCAATCGTAACAAATGTATCATAATACTGTCGTAATATTATTTTGTAATTATAATCATAACTCAAAACTTAATATATGTGATGTAATAATTGCTAGTCTACATCTTAGATGATACATTAACTCAAACTTCTTTAAGCTGACATAAAATTATAATTCACGGTCAGTGCAACACTTTAAAATGCAAGTTTAATCTATCTAATGCTTTATATATTATTTATTATCTATAAAATAGATTAAAGCATAAACAATGTACTTCATTGCCTACTGAGCATGAGTAATATAAATAAAATTAAGCCAAGTTATAAGCACTCGAATCGTTAATTGCACAAATTGTGGTTGTTGGTTGACTTTGAACATAATTTATGTTGTTTACGTTGAAGCAATACGAAAACGGCGTTTTCGCCTAATTTTGGATAATTCAAGTGTTCGGTGCCGCATTTAGACGCCCCGAATAATAATAATTGTCCCCTTCGGTTTTCAACGTGGTACACTTCCGTGTATAGGCAAGGTGTGTAACCAGTCCTTCGTCCATTAGCGGATGAATCCCTGCGTCTTGATGGTAAAAATAGTTATGAAACGGGAGGGTGATGTGCCCCCACGAAAAACGCGCCCCCTTATTGTAACACGAAGAACGTACGTATCATGTGCCGAGTCATGGTGTATAAATACACCGAGATGTGCGGTTGTTAAACGTGTATAAAAGATTTATTTTCTATCTAATAAGTACATGTATTAAGTAAGAAATACTGTGAAACATGGATTTCGCAATATGAGCAAAAAATAATCTTAATCCTCTCAACAGTGAATGATGAAAATTATTTGCCACTCTAAGTTTTGCTGGTTATGAATAATGTTTCTGCTTAACCTGCATATTTCAAGGACGATTTAATAAAAATACAGTTCATTATTCTAGCTCATGGATCATTTCAATCTTCAAAAACTTTACACCAAATCACTATTTCAGTGATGCTTCATAGTGAATGAAGGGAGATCTCGCGTTTAGATATTTAAAAAAAATATTTCTACAGCATGGGCTGCCCCAAAATCAACGATAAAGGACTGAGGTTATCAATAAACATTTTAATTCTGCTTGGAGAAGCTGTGGTCTTAAACGAGAGCCACTAATTCTCGATGAAATTGTATTCTCATAGAAGAACATAGGACTGGATATATTCATTTAATTAGTTGGTGTAACATAACCAGAAATCGACCACCAGAGAATTAATAGATCTGCATCGCGAGCAACACTGAGGAGGAGAATTTTTTTTTTTTTTTTAACGCGTTTATTTCAGAAATATTCATGGGTACAATAGTATACAGACATGTTAAATACACAATACTGGTTTATAACCATTTCCATTGTTTACAATTAAAAAATTAAAAAATAATAATAATAAGTTATCCCTAAGTGTAATAAATTAAAGATTTAAGGAAAAACACATAAAACCTTTTACAAAAAAAAAAAAAAAAAAATATTTTTCAAAATATACATACATTTATAAAATATAACACATAAATAATTAAAAAATACAATAAATCAGTGAACTAAAGCTGTTATTGTTTGCATTTGAATGTCCTAGAGCAAGATGTGCTTTGGCATTTTGTGTACATATTTAAATTTAAGTCCTTTTTTGTCGTAGTTACCGATACTGGATATTAGTGGGTTAGTATGTTCTCGCGAAATGTTTTTATAATATTTATCCGTGTGATAATAGCAATGTTCTTTTATTGTTGGAATTCTATATTTTTTATGTAACTTTTTAAGATTCGTATAAAATGGGGTGTTATATATTATTTTTATTGCTTTATTTTGAATTACTTGTAATTTATCAAAGTTAGTTTTACTCGTATTGCTCCATACCGGGCAAGCATATGTTAAGACTGGTCTAATTAACTGTTTATAGAGAAGAATTTTATTTTTGATTGTTAGCGCGCTTTTTCTATTAAATATTGGTCGAAGAGCAGCGATAGCGGTTAGCCCTTTCGATCGGAGTTCTTTTAAGTGTTGGTTAAATTTAAGCTTGGAGTCCAGGTGGATGCCTAGGTATTTAACGCTCTTTCTCCATGCTATGAGAGTGCCTTCCTCACTTTTAAGGGGTGGGGGTAAAGGTTGTCGACGGGTTGTAAAAATTATGGCTTCTGTTTTGTTTTCGTTTATTTTAATTTTCCATTTTTTAAAGTAAGTATTTAAGTTTTTCAGGGATTTTTGTAATCTAATTGAAATTTGTTTAAGACCGTGGGAACTGGTTAGTATGGCTGTATCGTCAGCATACATGGAGAGGTGGGTGTTTTTTAGGATGGGAATGTCGTTTGTATACAATATGAATAGAAACGGCCCGAGCAAACTTCCCTGTGGTACTCCAGCTGGTATTTTACGCGGAGACGATATTTCATTATTTAGTGAAACAACATAGCTTCTGTCTTTCAGGTATGAGCGGATAATGTGGAGAAGATAGCCAGGGGCTTCATACTTGGACAACTTGTATATAAGTCCATCATGCCACACAGTATCGAACGCTTTTTCCACATCTACCATAATTAAGCCTGTGCTTTTTTTCATGTTAAAGTTGGCAGATATGTGCTCAGTCAGTCTGTTAAGTTGGTGAGTGGTTGAGTGCTTTTCGCGAAAACCGAACTGTTCATTTATTAGTTTTTTATTAAGTGATTCTTTAAGCCTTATCAATATTATTTTTTCGAAGATTTTACTAATTGATGAAAGTAAGCTTATCGGGCGATAATTAATTGGAATAGTCGGGTCTTTACCAGGTTTTTTAATGGGATGAATTTTTGCTGTTTTCCAAATAGCGGGGAAATACCCTAAAGATAGGCATGCATTAAAAATGTTTGATAAGAATTGAAAGCACTTAAATGGGAGTTGCTTAATGAGAATATTATTTAATCTATCGAGTCCAGGACTTTTTTGGTTTTTAAGCTGTTTGACGATATTTAAAATTTCTAAAGGAGTAACATTGTTAATTAAATTTATATCTAAATCTGATTTTTCAATTTTTTGAATTACACTCTTAACTCTTCTTTCTGTGTTTGTGTGACTGAGGTCACGTGTGAGCACAAATGATGTGGCAAAAGCGTTCGCCAACAAGTCCGCTTTTTCCTGGCAAGTATTGGCAACGCTGTTTCCAGTTTTTAATGGGGGAATTTCCGAACGTTTATTTTTAATCGATTTCGTTATTTTCCAAAGGGAATTATCCGCGGGGTGCAATTTTTGAAGTTTACGCGTCCAGTTGTCGTTTTTTAATTTTTGGATTTTAACGCGAATTAAGTGGGTTACTTTATTTATTAATGTTTTTAGGTGCGGTTTTTTAGTTTTTTGCCACATTTTTCGTATTTTGTTTTTAAATTTAATAAATTCTAGAATTTCCGGTGTAGGTACAATTTTATTTAACATGTATTTACGCGTAGGGACAAAGGCAATTTTTGCCTGCTCTATTACGGATAAAAGGTTATTTATATCGTCGTCTATTATTTTAGTTTCTGAAATTGTATAGTTTTCGCGCATTAACGGAATGCGTCTTTCAATATTATTTTTAAAACCTTTCCAATCAGCTTTAGCATAATCAAATGAGATCTCAGAGACTATCTCGACTTCACCCTCCAGAGTAAAAAACACTGGGAGGTGATCCGAAGACAGAGCCTGGATACAGTGCATTTTGGATATTCGAAAGTTACCCTTGACCAATGCGATGTCAAGAGTTGACGGCGTCATGTTATTGGTCGGGTGATGCGTTGGTGAGTTTGGAAAGTATACTACTGTATCGGTATTATTTAAGTAATTAAAAACTGTCGTTCCGGATCGATTCGAGCCAGAGCAACTCCAATGCGAGTGCCTGGCATTGAAGTCTCCAGTTAGTATAACTGAATTCTCTGAGGAGGAGAATAATGAGCAGGGCTGGGTTAGCCCTTAACTATTTAAGTTAACAAATTATTTACATTATTTTTAAAAAATAAAGATTATTATACCAGCTTTATTTATCTGTAAACCAAGAATTTTATATTTATTTTTAAAATGAGATACTGACGCGTAAAGAGAAATCACAGGTGACTCACTAAAAATTCTCTGGCGTTTAAAGGGTTATTAAACACATGCTTAGGGCACCGTGGAAAGAGGGCACCACAAGTGTTGCTCCAGATAAATTGATTGCCAAAAATAAAATGCGTTTGTAACGATTCTTAAGCTTTTATATTATTTTTGTAGCACTTGTAAAAAAATATAAAAATGCTGTTTTTATATATACGATTATTTCCATATTTAAAAAATGTAAGATTTCTGTATTAAGTTTCAATTTCAAATATTAAGTTTTCTTTAAAATTTCCCCCACAGTAATATTGCTAATATCCACCAAACAACACTTTGAAAAGACCGGATTTAGAGCACACATAAAAAACATACTTATGTATACACACATATATAACTATTTATAGTGAAATAGAATATTATTATATTGAAAATTTCGGAGATTACAAAAGGAACAGCAAAGAAAATGTGAAAATTTGGTTAAATAATATTTTTGACGTATTAAAAAAGAGCATTACAAATTATTAATGATATGATATAATCTTATTGTACCCCCCCCCCCCCCTCTCCCACAAATTTTGTGTGAGGCACTGCAGAAAATAATAATTTTTAGATATAGTATATATATACTATTCAAAACGTCAAAACGTTTCATTTATTAAAAATGATTTTATGAATCAAAATTCGCATAAACCGAAAGGTTAAACAATATAATAGTCAACTCTTATACCAATGTAATCCATAGATTATCAATGTGCCTACATTGTGAAAAGAACAGAAGAGAAAAGATCTGATATATTATTATATTACTTCCCGAATAGAATGGCATTACTAAATTTAAGAAAATAGTTTGCAAAAAAATCCCCTCATACAGATATATTTTTTTTTTAATTTTGCCTGTTATAAGGAAGAAATAGGAAAGTTGAAGTTCAATTAATAAATAAGTTAATAATAATGAAACTAATTTACTATTAATGATTGTGTAGTGTAGAACTGAAAACTTTTGGAGGCCAATAGGTGAACATAGTGTTTAAAACATAAATTATTAAACATATAGTAGAACTAATTGTTGCTCATTAACTAGACCAGTTTTAATGTAATAAAAAAAATCATGCCAACCTACATCGCAAACTATTAAAAATATATATAACAAGCTACAAATAAATATTTGATTACAAAATGGTCAATCCATGAAAAGTACATTAAGAGTTTATGGTAAATTACATTGATTTTTTCCTAAGTACATTAGAATTATCAAAAGTATAAAAATCGAACCAGATAACTAATCTAAAAATATCTAGAATAAATTTAAAGAATAATATTTCAACAAATATAAAACTTATTTAGGCTAATCCAATGGTAGTAACAATACTTTTTTAAGCTAGTTATAACAAAGAGCTTTTTTATTTCGTAGAACAAACCCAACTAAGAATTCTTAGGCAAAATTATAAAACGGTTTTTAAATGAACCGCTGATAGGATGCACTTAATGGTTCAATATTTAAAGTTTTTATATTTCAATGCAATTATTGGTAAAAGGTTTATGTTTTTTTCACATGTGTAACGGACTATAAATAACACATCTGATACAAATACAAATTCCACAGATGCATTTAAAAGTTTGTATTGTTTGTCAACTGCAGAGGAATTTAGCCAGAAACTAAAGATTATAATAATTAAGAAAGAAAAACTTAGAGCCTAAGTGACAAATATGCAATTGCTCATATGAAACAAGGGAGACGATGGACGGAAAAGTTTGATCTCGTGAACAACGCTTTACAATAATCAGTTTTAATTTATTTTAACTTAGTAGGTACCTCGATTACAACTGTTGGTCTAGAAACTGCAGCCCAAACGTTGCATTCACCACAGCTCGGGTCTCCCAGAGGGCCTGAATTATCCCAAGGTGCCTACGCTCCCAGAGGTACTGCTATCAAATCTCTTGTGAATTTCCTTGACCATTAAGAGACAATAGGTTAATGAAACTTATTTTGAATAAATGATTAATAATTCCTACAACATATGAATAATAAAATTGCAAGTTTAATTTTAAACTGTATTGAAAGCCAAAAAATCATTGCTTACTGCTATATTGAAATTAATAATTTATACTGCATAACTTAAAATCAAATGGCTACTTAAAAATTTTGTACTGCACAGGCAAATGTATAATAACTCTCAGTCTCGCTCTCTCGATCCGACTGATGATGAACTTAGGTTTCTCTCCAGTAGTAATTATTTTTAAGGAGACAAAATTTCAGGATTTTATAGTCCACGTATACACATGCATCACCATACTTTTATTCATGAAAGAATTTCAAATCAATACTTAAAAAATGAAAATGACTTCAAGGTTTTGCATATCTGATTTGTACTGATATTTTTTAGCACTAGTTTATACGGTAACACTAACACGACAAAAAATAGGTGACACCTTTGTATTTTATTTTTAATCATATTATTTTTAAGTTTAAGATTTCACAGTAAGTGAAATTTAAAAAAATATAAATTAATAAGTAAATGTGTTTTATTAACGTAATAATGCGATTATTATATAGGTATATTATAAATATATTTACAATATTTTTAATTTATTTTCATTATCAATAGCAGCAGCTTGACCTTCGTTTCTGACTATGAAAATTTTACCATCATAATGCATGCGACAATTACCGCACCTATAAAAAATATTATTTATTATTCCATACATAATAATAATAGTATTAACGTAATAAAATACAACCTTACGAACAAATGTCCATTTAAACCTAGGGATGCAGTACAATGCAAATAAGGCGTATTCATACATGCCGATCCATAATTGCCTTTTATAGATATTCTGCTCATATTGGAGACATTTTGGATCCTGTAAAAAATTCACCATTGATTTAAAAATACTAATATAATGCTATAAATTAATACAATTAACCTCAAAAGTCCATCTGCTGACTCGCTTATTCGCAAATCACCAATTTTCCAATTTTTTTCACCCATGTAATTGATCCAAAAACGCGAGTGATACAACAACGAAACAGCGTCATTTATGCATTCTTGTCCATATATAGAATTACTAAAAATATGCATTATTATGTATTGTCTAATGATATGAATATATTATTATTATATTTAGTACAAATAGAAAATTTTTGATGGACAATATTCATCCATGACGATGAACCAATCAGATGTAGTTTTGACACCTCCAGCGTCCAACAGATAAATGATTGGACGCTCTTTGGTCATGAACGTTATACCCTTGTGCCAAATCTTGGCGAGCCTGTAGAGTTTCATAAACATTTTTATTACTCATCGTTGTCTGAAGATAATCTCAGTTGATAATATTCACCTGTCGCCCTTTGGATTGTGAGTTAAAATGCTTATTCTCGATTTATAGCTGGACACTTGACCTTTGGCGTGGTACATCAATGCAGATTCTCCATTATTGGAAATCGCAAATGTCATTCCATACTGAACGTTTTGCACGTGTATCGCTCCATCTAGAGTCATTTGAATTCTGTAATTGCAGACAAAATATAAGTTAAATGTATGTTAGTATATGTATTTAATTAATCATATTTACAGTGTGTCTTTTATAAAAAGGAATACAGTTCCGATTTTGGTGACATCCGCGCTGGGAATCTGTGTAAAATAATGAGAGACGTTAATATAAGATAAGTCTTGTTTTTATTTTAATTTTATAACCATTTTTCTTGTGAACACAAACGATCGACAATATCAATGTAACTAAGAGTTATTAATAAAAAATGACAAAAGAGTACATATAAATATATTTGAATTAAAATATCTCAAATATGCTTTTAAATTATTTGGTCATAACAGTTGCCCTACAATTTCTTATTTAAATGTTTATTCAGTTTATATCTATATAATATTTAAAAAAAATATTCATTTAAATGCAGATTATGCACAAATTCCACTATCGTGAGAATATTTTTTTTTTATTTTTCAGCCCTAACTTTAGGATTTTAAATCATGCCAGCTTGAGCACAAATAGTTAGATAAAGTAAACTACAGATCTATCTGAGGTCTACAAAAACTATATGTAGTATTACAATCTTACAATATAAGATAATAAGCTAGTAGTAAAACCAAGTTGTATTAATGTTGGTTAAGACCAGGAGTAATAATAAAATAAATTGATGACTTTGAGTCGTTGTTGCCCATCGTTAAATATTATTCTATAATCTACAAAAAAAAAAATTAAAAGCAATTAGATTTTTCAATGAATACAGCTATCCTTAGTTACAAAATTTATTTATTTTTATTGCTTAAAAGTAAATTTTATCTATCAAAAAAATTTAACAATGACCCCAAAATTATAGTTTTTGCTACAGAAACATATAGATGCACGTCCAGCTGGATGACATTGCAAGAATCGAAAATTGTCTCCCACACAATGAGCAAGTCGCGTTTGCCGGGTCATTTAATGTTGATCTTGGCCATTCACACGTGTCCCGCGTCGGGATGAAAGGTGTGCGCTTCGAAGGGATGTTGCAGGGGTGGTTGCATCTGTCCTGGCACGCGTCACCCCCTAAAGTATGAGCCATGTGCACTTTGCCTGATGCGTACGTATGCATTCAATTCAATTCAATGGAATTCAACTACGCCATTGTGGCGTTTGTGTCTCCCGCTTTCGCTACCCAGAGCAGATTTCGTTCAGGTGTCGGAATTTACGAAGACCCTCGCGATTTTGATATAATCTGATATGGGCCATACCGTTATGGTGTATGTTTATCGTTAGCATATAATATATAGGATAATGAGTTGTGCTTTAGATATTATTTAGCAAAACATCTTTACAAATTAGATAGTTATTTAGTATATCGCTTTTTACAGTTTCGTAATCAACTAGTGTTATAAAAAAATTATACAAATTAAAAATAGTAAACTTAATTAAAAATGGTAATTTCATAATTGTACACTTGAAAAAGTATAATATTTTTATTCCAAATAAAATTAAAAAAGTAAATTAAATAGACTCTATTTTTAATTATTTCCACAAAATTTGACAAGTTGCAGATGAAAACTTTTTTCAAGTTTGTCCCAAAAAATATATTTGAAAAATTTTTTAGATCGACTTTTTTAATTTACATAGTTTAGAATTGGATACTAAAATAAATATTAAGATATTTCTTTATTAATAATAAGATATTTCTGATGACGATTTTAATATTATGACGTTGATAATCGGAAAAAATTAAGCAAACAATTAAATAACAATAAGAACATTTTTTCAGTAAAAAAGAATAAATGTAATTGACAAAATTAATTTACCATTTTGTAACTTACCGAAAAATGAACTCAAAATATTTAATATAAAACTCAATATAATATCAACATCAACGGAAAGCTAATAAGTATTGTCAACTTAATGCATTGGTCTTTCTAAAAATTCATTTTTCTTATAAAAATTTAAATATGTTATCTTATTTTTATAACAAAATTTTATAACCGCTTTTTTATATTAATAATTAAAATTGCGTTTCTAATTACAAAAAATATGTTTTTAGATTTTTTTAATAAATTATATGTAAGTAGAAACTTTTATTATACATATTTGTTCTCAATGATTTTACCAAAAATAAAGCAAAAATTTCGGTTCCCGTGAATTCTCTGGACTTTTTTGTCTTTCCGGAAATCAGTAATCACAATCAAGCAAAAAAGTGTTCTGAAAAATATTTTTTTATTATTTTGCTAAATAAAATGTTAAAATTCAACTAAAAACAAAACAATTACAGTTAAATTCAGTGTGTAATTTTATAGATAGACCAAGTCATATTTATCGTGCTATTGATTTTTAAAACTATACCGGTGCAACATGGATTATGCATATGCCAGGTAGCGTTTAAACGCTTTTCTAATCGTCACATTATCCACACATCTGGTGGTGCATACGTAGGTATATAGAGCTCGGTGGATGGTGCGAGCAGGTGGGTACGACGGTTGGGGTCCCCCGGGGTCCTTCGAGGGGTCCTTGCCACGAGGGTCCCTCGCAAATCTGCCCCGTGGGCCGGCTTAACTCGCTTTCAATGCTCCGCGATCGCAAGGTGTGCACAACGCCATATTGTTCGGGTATTAATTACTGCTGAAAATCAACGGTAACTTGTGTGGTTAAAATTAAATTTTGGGTTAAATAGTGGGTGATTCATTAATACAAATTGTAACAAGCCGCGATCGATAAATAAGCCAGTTCATTTTTATAAAAAAATATTTAAAAAAGGACTTATGAAAAAAATGTTTTAAAGATAAAGTTGTCCCATCAAGTTATGAAGATTTGCTTAAATAATAAATATATTGAATAACCACAATATTTAATATTTATTCGGCGAAAATCTACTTTTGTAGTCCTAAAATACAATTAGATTAAAGAATGAAAAACACATAAAAACACAGTGATAAATATCGATCCTGATTTATCCTGATAAAATTTTAATGAGAGATAAAAATATTTATTTGCAATATAAATAAATTCATAAAAATTATAGTTACAGATTTTTTTGTAATACAATAGTATCAAGAAACTGTTCTACAATTTGACGCTTGTCTTAAAAATATTTTTGCCGAATATGATAGCAACTTCTAACCATCAAGTAAAAATCAGTTACTATAAATGAGAGCAGTGAAATTTTTTAATAAAATAATAATTTATATGTATGTATGTATGTATATACATACGTCACATATTAAAAACAATTTTGTTTATATGGACCAATAATTTTTAAATATATTTTATTTTTTATATATCAAAGATTTTTTTATTCACATTTTTTAATATCTCAATATTTTTTGCGCGATTTTACGTAAAATATGTCTATAAGTTTTTGTTATATTAATAAAAAATTCTAAAAAAGAATAGTAAAAGACAGACGTATCCATTTTTTTATTTGTTTTTTTCGTGCGGAATTCATAAGTTCAGGCACAAATGGCCCATTCTGTTCTCAACGTTTGCAGCATTCGTGCAGAAGACGTGAAAAATAAAAAAAGTTTTGTGTCAGGTATTTTTAAATTGCCGTTACGTTTTTAAATATTTTTCCGGAACAGCTGATCATATGATCTAATATTATTGATTAATTAGTATAATCAGTATTTATTCACTTAGCTATTTACAAAAATGTTATAATTAAAATTATTCTTAGCAGATTGTATTTACAGTGTATTTATATTATTGATTCGCAAGTATCGTATCTAAATATAATAACAACAATGTCTACCTACATAGCACCTTTACAAACAGCGATTCCAAAAAAAACAGCTGCCGTTTACCTAGTTATTTATAGCAATTCAAGTTAAAGCGCGCACGTTCCACTTACTTTCTTTTTCTTCGATACGCAAATCCTGAGCTTGATATTAATAATAATTACAGTTACATCCCGCTTATTATGAATCAGGTTCAAGGGAGTTCTTTGCAACTACTGCGCAATAGGCGAGCAACAAAGGGAATCTTGATTATACCACGTGAGACGTGCCCTATATTAGCACGCACGTGCAAGTTTATACACGATGAATCTCAAACTACAATTGCTAAAAAAATATTATATATAATTCAAGCAAATATCCGCAATTTGTGTATAACTGCATACCTATATGAGTCATGCAATAAATACTGCATAGGCATATGATTTTCTTTTTCGCAAATATTTTTTTAGAAAACAATATGCAAAATATATTTTTATGATTTAATACAAAAACAAGAAGAAGATATATAAAACATTGAAAATATGTGTGCATCTTATTTTATGAATTTTCATCCATGTTTTACTTTCTTAGTTAATTCCAAAAATACAGTTAAAGAATATTGTAATATTTTTATTTAATGTTAAGCTAATGAATAAGAACAATAAATTTAAAAACCATATTTTAATAAAAATTGCTAACGATAGAGCTGCATTTATTCTTATACTTTTTTAGTAAAATATAAAATAACTTATCATTACTTATTCTAAATAATTAATCTCATTTTAGTGAACATCTATTTTAAATATTGAGAAGGTTTAAACGTATATACATAGTCGATAAATCAAGGAGATGCTTTCATGTGGCACGTCACACCGGTTATATCAAAGAGGGTGTTTTATTCAAGGAACACATGCTATTTGCTTTGGCTCGTGTTAATAAATATCGATGATAACTCGATGACACACGTGTCTTGCATTTCAACATATTTATTGTAAAATATTTGTAATAAAAGCCTAGATATTTTTTTATAATAGCACAAGTGTTAAAATTATCTAATAAATAGAGCAATTGCACTTTATTCCTAAAAATAATATGAATAAGAAGTGATTGGAAATAAATTTTGTTCTACAAAAAAAAAAACAGAAAGTAAGCATACAAGGCAATATAATTCAGAAATCAAAGTCAGTAGAGAGCAATATTACTCATACATATTTATAAGTAAGAAATAGTTATTTATATGAATATTTATATGAAAATTTAAAATATTGATATAGTTTTTATGGTTAAATAAATAATATTTTTTTGTTAAAAAAAATTGCAAATATTCTCAATGGATAAAATAGCATGGACAGGTATTCGAACAAGAAGCCGGTACCTGCTGCAGCAGCCGCAGTATCCGCGCATTATCTTCATCAAAGAAACTGAATGGCAGCTCCACAAGAAAAAACATCTATCATCAAAAAAGGACCCAAAGATGGCAACACGCCGGCCATATTGCGCTGATTTATGTTTGTTTGCGAGAGCAGATGAAAAGTAAAAGCGCCAAGGTGCGAAGAATGCGATTTTTCTTGCAGAAGAATGACATATTTTGGCAGGTGATAATTTAGTTTAGCTTTTGGCTTGCGCTGCAGCCGCGGTGGGTCTTGCATTCTATAGAATCTGACGTTTTCATATCAAATTTGTGATGGTATATGTTATTTTTTAGTTTTGGTATTGGAAAGAAAAACGTAAAATTATATGTCCGGTTTAGCAACCTTCCGGTTTGATTGTAAGGTTTCGGTGTTACTCTAGATTTATATGTTATACTTCCATTGAATTTTTATATACTAGATATAGATCAAAAATTTTAAAAGGCTGAAATTTAACCAGTTTATTTTATACTATCAAACTTTTTAGAAATGCTTAATTTAAAAATATTTAAATAGTGCACTTCACTATAATTTTGGTAAAATAGAAAATTTCGTTACATATTTATATTATTTCTAGAATGTGTAATTTTAGTATTAAAAGTGTCTGGTTTAAGAACTTGATTAGATTTTTGGCCATAAGTATTTTAAAACTGGAATTTTTTCAATACAGACTATAATTTATTTAGGTAGGCTAATATGGTTTTAGATATATATATATTTCAATATAGACTATAATTTATTTAGGTAGGCTAATTTGGTTTTATATATTATATACTGTGAGAAATCATTGTTGAATTTTTCTACTTTAAAAATCCATGTCAAAAATGATATGAAGAAGAATTATTAAAATCTTTAAATAATTTGTATACTACTAATCAGTAATAAAAAGTTAAATAAAAAATATTTTACAAAACTTAAGTAAAACAGATATTTGAATACCAAATCTTATAAAAATAATTTATGATCTTTGTTGTAATCAAATGAATATTATTTTTTAATTTAAAATTTCATCATTTGATTCTAAATAATAATAATAAAAAAAAAATATTCTATTTAAATGAACGTCTTTCTTTTTCTAGAAAGACTACAACGTTCAATTGAAAAAATTCAGCATCCAATAAAAGAGAGAATGCATCAATTGTCTCCCTTGCCCGATTTCTATTATGCAACTTTAGCATGCGCTGGTTGTTTTTTGATCGGAAGAATGTTCTAAGGGGTTGTTCAATGCATTTTATTGAAAAAATAAAATGTCTACTGTTTTATTTTATTTAAATAATAATAGCTGTTAATATATTAATAATTTAAGCCAAAGAAAAACAGGACTAAAATTATGTATAAAAAAAGCTAATAATATATTTCTGCCATATACCATGTTAAGTTTACATTTGACTTGTATTTGTCATATAAATATTTCAATGAAACCTTTTAATTCTTAAAAAAACGTGATTATTTAAATATAATCGGTGATATAACTTACTCAATTGATATATGTTAATTCTAAAAAAATATTTAAACATTTGACACAAATATATGTCACAAATACTACATTAATTTTGGTATACTAATTTAAAATTCCTTATTAAAATATTTTTTTTTATAATCTTATAATTAAACCATACTACGTCTTATTCAAAATAAATATTTTTACGACAGACTTATACCTTTTTGTTAACGAAAAACAATATGACATTTAATTAAAAAATCTTGATATAAAGATTTAAATTATATTCTTTTGAACATCCTTCCCATCTGTCTTTCCATCATTGTCAGCGAGTAAATAAAAGTGCATTTCAAAAGACGCACCTTGTGGACAAAATCATTGTTCGTCGATGAATCGCTCACCGTCTTCTCGCCCGAGATATCTCGGTTTATCTTTCGCAGTGTACGATTCTAATCGTAAAAGCAAACTAAAAATATTAAAAGTCCATATATAAAAACTCGGACCCACCTCCGAGCAAAAATTTTAAATTAAAAAAATGCCGAAAGGACATTTTTTAAGACACGTGTTATTCACGTCACGTACCTTATGTTTGATCGCTTTTTACGCTCCGAGGGCTCGTCTGTCAACGGTGCCCTTAATAAGGTCTCATGCAGGATCTTCTAAGATCGATTTGGCACACCTAAAATATTAAAATAGAAAAAACACATTTCAAGCTTACTGTTAGTAGTAAATTACCTGTCAGATGTAAAGAAAAAGAACATCAAAACTCCGCTGCATATCTCGCGAAAAAGCTCTTTATCTCTCGTTTTTACAAGGGGCAACACTTTATCGCACGTCGAGCTGTTAATGGATTTAAAACTCCTTGCACAACTTTAATAATGAAAATGTACAGGAAAGAAAGACAAGTCACGATTCAATAATACAGTACGTACTTATCCTAAAAAACGCATCATTCCATCGTAAAGGAATTCTCTTATCGAACGAACAGTTCAAAGAGGATCGCTAATAGAGACGGGATTGCGAAGACGTTCTCGATTTACGACGATTGCCAATTGATAATGTAAGTTGAGTAATATACTGTGTTATAAAAGCTTGTGAAAGAGAAAAGTAAAGATTTAAAACGCATAAAAGTAAATTAATCTGATATTAGATATTTTTTGCACTATAAACCCATATTTTGCAAAGATATATAATTTTACCCACAGTGTATATTTGTAATGATAATTGATAAAAATACATATTATAATTTTAGATATTAAATAAATAAATAAATCGGATTTAATAAGCCATTAAATCTTTTTTCACTCAAAAATTGAAATATATTTATTATAATCAAGTATTACTTAATATCATATATCACAAAAAGTTTTTTATAGTCACATATCACAGCGATACATTTTTACCAACATTTATTATAACCCATGAGCTTATGACCTATTGAACCAGAAATTAAGACTAAAAACGATATAAATGCCTAGAGTTGAAATGGGGTCCGCAAAAAAAATAATTGGTTCAAGAACCACGGACTACATAAGTTTAAGAACCCTTGGCCAAGAAGATCCAAAATTTTTTTGCGTTAAATGAATGTTGATACCAAGATGTGTCATTAAAAAAACATACAAGAAATTTTATAACGAAAAAAGCAAATTATATTTAGCTCTTAATTCTAATGAAATAAATGATAAAGCTAAGCACTAAAGTGAAAATCAAGCTTTAATTAGCTCTGGAGCTGTTATCTTTTGATTACTAGACCAAGTCTATTCACGATATTGATTCGAGTGAACCAGTACCATTGGAAAGCATCACCGTAATGCCCAAGTGAACTATGATAAATTAAATAATCACACAGCGTTATCAGGGCGTACGCGGACGTGCAACAAATTGCCAAGGCAGCTCGCCTTAATTGATCTTGAGAGGAGCTTAAAGAGGAGTCAGAGAAGCTTTTAAATCAATCGTATGGCCCGAGGGGAGCTGGTTGTCCGTCTTCGAGTGGATTTACCTGTCGCTGCGATCGTTAATCTTGGCCACGTGACCCGACGGTGGCCGAAATCATCTTTAATGGATCGAGTCCATTTTGTATGCGAGTTTTTTAAATTATTGTCTCCAACCACTTTGGCTTGACCCCAACGAGATTCCATTTGGGGTCTTCTTGGGATTATTATTTTTGTGCTTATTTATTGTTTTAATGCCACACAAGATTATATTGGTATATAAATTTAGAAGATTTTATTTTAATATGCATGTTTTATTTTTTTACTAATAAAATAAGTATCACTACTTAAACAATTTTTTTTTTTGTATATTTATATTCTAATTTCACCTTCTCAATTTAAAATCTGTAATGATAACCAATAGCCTAATTATTCTTTTACTTTTTATATTAATTAAAGTGTCATAATCAATTATAAAAATGTGGTCACAAATCATTTTTTTTTGCTATTTTATAAAACTGAGTTTAAAGCAAAATTGATTTTTAAAAAAAAAATTCTCAACTTTTAAGCTCTCTGCGTTAATTACCATAAACTACGTCTCCGTTAAAACATACATACACACAAACACAGCAAAGTTCGGCGAACGTGGAAGTTGTGCGTTCACTTCGTGAATATCAAACGGTCACTTTTTGTTTACACGGAGAAGACTCGGTCTTGTCACGAAGCCGTTCCTCTTTTTACGCAACACTTGGCATCGAAGCTTCCCAAAAAATCGTGTGCCACTTGTGCCCGCCGATAAGACGGATCGTGCGAATGCTTCTTCGGACAATGAGGAAACTCGACCGAAAGAAGAAGAATATGAAGCAGAAGAAGTTACACGGCGTGTAGCCGTGTCGCTTCCATCGGTCGTTTGTCATCGGCACTCATGCGACCAAGACGTGGCGAAAATTCTCAAAGATTTGCTTTTAATCAATCATCGAAGACTATCCGATCACGATTTTGGTAATTTTTCCTAACCACGGGATTGTAGAGGCAAATAAGTAAAATGCTAAACAGATTCTTACTGGATATTATAAATCTTGTTAGACACTAACAAGATTTATTTACAAAATGGATTTCGTACCTAGCTTAGCCTATGTTTTATTTCAATTCCCAAACACATAGATATTTTCAACACATTGTGACATCAATTAAGATTCTATAAACAAACATATGCAGCCACAACCAACGCATTGTAAAAGCTCAGTTTATGTGATCTGTTTTAATTTACTTCCCTTCCTTCCCGAAAGACTGTCCAAAATAATAAAATACTAAACATGGTTGTTGAAGATACTGATAGAAATATGGCTCAACATCTCATAAAGTTATTATGATCTCATTATTGAGACCATCCAACGATCACACAATGGTGCAATCAACGCCCACAATGCGACCCTACATCTGCGCTGTTTCAAGTGCAGGAACTTAAGAAATTAGATTAATGTCGTATTCATGAACGGCATTCTCTACTTTTGCAATGTTTTTTCAATTTCCCCACGCGCCATTCTTCGCCTGCCTACGATCTTCCGAGTGTATGGTTTACATTTGTGTTTATTATTTACTCATACGGCGCTCATTAAGTGTCGTTAATCGACTGTATTGAATCGCGATACCTGCTCTTTCAAACTCATCCAAACACATACATTAACGACCGTCTTAGAAAACGTGAATAGAGATGTAATTGACTCAAGGATCGCGGATGCTACCATAGTAGGTACGTGGACAACAAAGTAGCTCGGTACGGTAGCTCAACATTGCTATAATTGAAACGATAGGATCGTGATCGTTTGCGAAATTCAAGAATTGGTTCATAAAGACTAGTGTTAATAGTTAATATTTTTAACAAACTAAATAAATCTAATAAAATTCTTTTAAAAACAATTATTTCATTAATTGAAGGAGATACATAATTGTGTTATTCGAAAATAATAAAAAACTTATATATTAAATTTTAGCAAGCTTTAAACGAATTTTGTCATGTGTAAACATAAAACACCAAAATTTCATATAAAAAAAAGTGTGAGATTTATTTATTTATTATTTTAGATTAAATTAAGACCATCGTGGCCTAACAGGTTACCCCAATGCGCCACGATGGTCGAAAACAAATTTTAAATTTATAAAACATAAAAAAACGTATATATATACATAAATATAACAATACAACATTACAAAAAATTATAAAATATCAAAATTAAATGATACAAACTGGATCAGATCCTCGTAGCTAACATTAAATAAGTCAATATGTAATGCCTGCGTATTAAGTAGCCGGATGGCCACAGATATAGGCGAGTCGGCAAGTGTGGATGTCCTAGCCCTAACGGCCATCAAAAGAGGTATCGATCGTGATTCTCGAAAATGTTCCGGAACCCAAAACTGGAATTTTTAGAGAATAGCTGGATTGTCGACAGCACCTTTTAGTAATTTAAAAAAATGCTTAGCGACTCTGCGAGAACTCAGCGAATCATATCCCAACGCTCCTAAAAGAAAGGTGAGAAGGATATAAGTACGGATAATAACCAAATGTCCTTTTGTAAAGGTATCTTAAATACCTTTTTTGAATTATTTCCACTAAAAGGGAATATTTGGCTATTCGGGGATTCCAAATTATAGATCCCGATTCAAGAATGCTACGAACTAAGGTGTCATAGAGGATGCGAATAACTGACGGATCGTCAAAGTGAAAGGCATTCCTCATAACAAAGCCGAGCATCTTGGAAGATTTATCACAGACGTCGTGTATGTGTTGAGAGAACCTCCATTTGCTCTCGAAAGTGATTCCGAGATCTTTAGTGGAAGTTTTTCTAGTCAAAATGTTACCACCGAGATAGTAGAAATAAGCTGATGGCGAACGGGATCGAGAAAATGACACAGTATGGCACTTTCCGGCACTAAAGGGCAAACGGTTAATGGAAGCCCATCTCCACAGAGAGTCTAAATCACTTTGTAGAGAGAAGGAGTCCACAACAGATCGAATGCATTTATATAATTTTAAATCATCTGCGAACAGAAGAAAACTTGAATTTTTAATTGCTGTATTTATGTCATTAATAAATAGCACAAAAAGCAGAGGACCCAGATTGGATCCTTGAGGAACCCCCGAAGGGGTAAAATATTCTTTTGACAATCGGCCACCATAGGTTACAAACTGTCTACGATTGCTTAAATAACTCGAGAATAACCGAGTTAAGTTATCTGAGCAACCGAGGTTCGACAATTTTTTTAATAATAACCTATGACAAACTTTGTCAAAGGCTTTCTCAAAATCTGTATACACGACGTCTACGTGAATTCCCGCATCGAGAGAAGTTGTCACCGTTTTGGTGAACGACAGAAGGTTAGTAACAGTGGAACGGGCAGGACGAAACTCCACGTTGGTCTAACAAAACTTGCCGAAAGTGATTATAGAGATATTTATGAAAATATCTCTATAATCAAATGGTTTTATTTTTAGTTTTTTGCTTCTCCTGTAAAATTGTCAAATATGGAGCTTTAAGCCATCTTAAATAAGCATTTATAAATGCACAAATTGACGACAATCTGAAAATTATGATTCAAAACTTTCATTAGTTTTGTAGGTAAACTCAAACCTATTATTTTTATAATTTAAAACATGACAAAATTTATCTAAAGCCTTTTCAAAATCAGTGAAGATGAAATTTAATTGATTGCCTATATCGAAATAGTTTGCCAGAAAATTGGAAAAAACAAAACAGATTCGTATCTACTGATCTCAAGACTCGAAAACCATGCTGTTGCTTAATATCGTATTTGATATGGTTTGAAGCATATTTATTTAATAAATCTTCCGTTGTAACATGACAGGCGTAAGCCCAATGCGTTACAATAGGGTAATCCTGCACCATGATATTATGATACATGATTTTGATTACTTTGGCTGATGCGGATAAAATCGATACAGGCCTCTTCTTAGATATTCTCATATATGAACTAATGGGAATGCTCATATATATTTTTTAATAATAATTACTATAATAGACAAAAAATATAATACTAGCACATTATTATGTATGCACAAAAAATTAATATGATTTGGAAGATGACATTTAACACGGAACACCAGTCAAGTCATACTAGATGGATGGTGGCAGACCACCTTCAAAAATCAAAGGTCAATGGCACACGAAACGTGTCCTAAGATGTTCTAGACTAGATCTCAATATTGGCCTTTAAATTGTATCAATAAGACCGTTATGTTTGTATACCATAATACAATGCTCCCAGATCAAGTAAATAATGACGATTTTTTTCAAGGCTTTATTAATACAATATATTAGATATTAGTGGCACAGGTTGTTTATGTGAGTTTAAGAAGATAACTATTTATACTTAGCTACTGAGTGCAAAAACTTTTAATTTTTTTGGCTATTAGTATCTACCACTGCGGGCGTGAATCTCTGACATTTGAGGCGATACCATTCCGCTTCTGCTTATCGAATGATTGATGGACATATTTTAATGTCACACACCAAGAACAAGTTATGTAAAGGTAGCACTCTGATGGGGAATCTCTTGTCGGTGTGGCACAATAGCGAATTTGCTATTTTACCCACGCCGATTAGTGTAGATCGTGTTTTAACAATAATTTATTGGTGTCTCTTAGTTGTTTTTTTTTTCAATCGTCTGATTATTGTTTTATCTCATGACCTATTGGGACCGAAATATTTGTATCATTATAGACTAATGTGTTACTTAATCATCCGCAAATTAAAGTCTGATAAATTATGAAATACCGTTGCTTTTTAAAAAAATCAACCTGGAGCTTTTTCAGAAATGTGTTAAAACATCACCATTGTTAATAATTTATTTACCCTTTGAAATTTATAAAATACAATTTACGCAAATTCTACCACTCCCAATAAATATTCGATTGTTGTACAATTACATGTTTAATTGAATGAAGAGGATGCGGGCACGCGACTAGTAATGAATGTCAGAATTTTTAAATGCTGAAATTTTTTTATTCATACAGTCAACGGCAGATGGCCCAATTAACAATCCTTTATTTTTGGATTAATTAAAGAAGCCCCGTGATCTTCCAAGCGTTTACCTATTATGCAAATTCCAACGATGTACCATTTGAAATTATTGACCCCTGACAAACCGCAACACATCGCCGATCCTTATCGCCATTTTGGAAGCTCTTTTCAGGCAATAGAGTGTAGGAGGGTAGGCGGAAGCGTGTCCGGCGCGTGGCCGGAAGTTGGCCACATGACGCTCGTCAAGTTAATGCTAATGTCGTGTAATTGGTACCACGCGTTCTGGTACCACAGATGGAATAACTCACCACTTGACCCGTATGCCCAGATCGGCTGTATGATAAAGCAGCGCTTCGTCATTTTCAACCGACTTCATTATAGTCGAGCGTGAAATGTTTATGCATCATTGTGATGACTTGACTTGAACGCATTGGGTATAAATTTGTCAAGTCGATTTGGATATTATCTAGTATTCAGAAATTTCGTAGGCAAAAGATATTAAAGGGTCAATAAATATTGACAATTATATAATGCAAGGTCAATACGTTGACCACAAAAAAAATCTTTAACCATGACTTCCTTTGGACTTATAATTGAAGCAATGTTTTTTTACCTTGCTTGCTTGAGTTAATGTCAATAGTTAGTTACAACGAAAATATTTTTTTAATTAAAATTTAGTCCTATAACTATATTTAGAATATCTAAGAAATGTGTTTCACGTTTCTTAAAAAATGTAAGAACTTAAACACGAAAAGCTCCTTCAGACACCCTTTGATTGAAACATCTTATACTGAGATTACATATTAAGTATCCAAAATGCATACATATGTATGTGAATAAAATATAAATTTAAGTTTGATTTAAAAAAAACACCCTTTAGATTTTAAGTATATGGTCTAGTTTAACCTATTTTTATTTGGTTACAGAAAAAATACTATTGCATTATTTTCCAATGAAAAATGTTTTTTTTTAAAATATACATTGCGTAATTTTTTATTTAAATATAAGTATTGATTATTTGCGTAAAAATATGTCTGAATAGAGATAAAATTGTACACATAATAGAAAGAATTTCATCTATGCAATACATGCTTTTATTTTTAATTCGCCAGCCATCCCTATCATACAAAATGGGCGCGGGCATTTCTCTGCTACATATCAGAATTACTGGAAACTGCTAAGTAGCGTTAGATTTGTCTGATAAGCAAATATATTCTTTTTATATGACTCGTCACGCATATACAAAAATTCAGAAATATCGAACATGTTCAATTCATTTTTAAAAATTTGCGCCAAAATATCGACCGGTGGGATTTTTTTGCATAGATAGATTTGGCCGATATTTCGGCTCTCTTGGACTTAAAAGGATAATATTATTTAATTTTAATATCCTACCCAGATACAACTACTTAGGTTAATCCCCTACAATGATAATCATTTTATTCTACGCTTTTGCTTTTAAGCAATATGGGCATCGTTTTTTCGTAGTTCTAAGCCGTTGAGAAATCGTTTTCAACTAATAAAATGTACAGATTTAAAAAACAAATATATTTTTGGTACTACCAGTATTTTATTTTGTAATACCAAATGTCAATTTTTTCACAAATACCGATATTACTGGTTTAAGTACAACCAATATTGCAATTCCTATTTTATTTAATGAAGCACTTTTTGAAGTTGTCAAGTAATGGTATCGACAATCCATCAATGCTCGGCGACGTTTAGCTGCGATCTTTAGATCGCAATCGCGTCCCTTATTCCTGATGGTTGAAAAATGAAAGCTGTGCTTATTCAGAAGTTGTGCAATATTTATTTTTAGCATGTAGGATGAAGTTTTTGCGGTTATAGAAGTTCCTTTAGAATCACCCGATTTCTTATATTTTCTACAAGTAACTTAAAAAAGTGTTTTTCCAAGTTTTCTCGTCGACGCGACTCGAGAGAATCATATCCCAGCATACCTTATAGTATGTTGTTAAAAATAAAAATGAAAAATTTATATTCCCTCGCATAAAAAAATTATGAATAATTTTGATTGTGTCAAGTGATTCAGTTGCATTTATGCCAACATCTGTTGTTATTATATAATTATACACAATATAAATATGTTCATAGATGCAATTTAAAGTTACTAATCATAAAACTAATAATTGAATCAATAAATATCATGATGGATATCTCACAGCAATATTAATTACCGTACATTTTACCAAAGAAAAAGTGCTTATTAAACATTTAGTTTTTGAGCTAACTGGGTTAAGATCAAGATCACGATCTGACAATGAAGTGCTTTCCGTATGAACAGGGTAATGTTTTCAAGTGCCAGACTAGTTTATAGACCTTTGACGATTCGCGTGATCTTTCGATCAGTAATAAAGTTATAGCAGTAAACGTACAACGTAGCCACTTTTCAGCGATATGAAAATATCGATTAAAAATGCAGCGATTATATTTGACATTTGACGTTATTGAGTTATCCGTTGCAAAATATATATCAGCAATAAATCGGAAATAATGTTGGACAAACCTTAAATAATTGCACTATGTTAAAACCTATTAAATGTAAATATCAGGTATTATATTTTATTAGCATTGTTTTAAAAGTCGTTTAATAAATACACGTTTCATGAATATTGCGATAAATAAAATATCAGCTATAATGCTAACATTAAACATGTTATTGTTTTTTGTGTAAAAATATTTGTAATCGACTTATTAGTAACATTGGTTACATTTTAATCAAAAATAAATAATATATTATTTATGTAGTTCAGAAGACCCTGAAAGTTAGACTAGTCTAAGACATATAGTGAAATGATCGTGTATTAAATGAAACCTTTATTTGACTACTGAAACTTTACGGACGTATTGATTTCTATTAGTTTTAAAAATATTACTAATAAAAACTAATTGTAGATATGTTATAGTTATCAGTCTCTTAATGACTATTATTTTTTCTAAATTATCCTTACAAACCAGAATCATCCTCCATGTAATATGCACAATTGCGTAATGTCAATCAAATTCAGTTAATTTGAAACCCTATCACTTTTGACATTGATTACCACATTGATTATACTACCCAGCAATTTTCGCAATAAAACTCGTCCTTCAGCTTTATTAGAGTTGCACGCAGATAATTGATTGAATGCACCATGCTGCAAAATGCATCTTGATATCAAGTGTTTGGAATATCTTTACACCATTAAAGATAAACACAGGTATCCGCGTCTGCACAGCAAACTCAGAAAACATCTGACATTACAAAGACCATAACTGATTATATGCATTACACTTGTTTCTAGAGCGCTGACCCGCATTCGCCTTATTGGAAATGCATTTATCGACATTGTTCCTACATTCGATTTTATTAGATCGACAAATGACCGGTGGGCTTTATTTGATTGCAAAAGCATTGTTGCTACATTAGCGTGAAAATAGATGTATTAAATATTGCAATGTCATTAAAGATATGCTCGTAATATAACACTTTAAATAAATTTTAATATTATTAATAAAAAAATTATTGATATCTCGAAAAGTTTTATTTAGTTATATAACACAATAATGCATAGAAAAAGATGACATGTATAGTTATAATACTGTCTTAAAAATCATGTTAATATAAATAGTTATACAATGACTTAGTGCTTAGGTCTTCGGGCCTAAGCACGAGTCGTCACTCGGGCCTCATGACAAAAATGGAATTTTATATATGTTTTAACATTATAATTTAATTTCTTGTTAACCCTTTCATTGCTACAAATAAATATAAAAATTAGTCACTGTTGCGACATATTTTCTGAAATAATATTTTATGTGAAATATTTTAATTTGGCATTGAAATTTATTTAAAATATCTACTCATAATATTTAACTGATAATTGGTATTTGCTGCTCAGTGTTGCCATATAACGAATTTTCAGTCCAGGTTAAAAGCAATAAAATCATGCCATCACGCTGACTTTTTATATCAATCTAAACCGAATTTTGACCAATAATAAAAAAATTATATGTACAACGAATAACTGTAGATGAAAAAAAGGCCAAAAATATATAAGTACTTATTCAGAATCTTCGCATCTCACTCCCTATCTCGACTCTAATAAATAATAAAACCAGCGCACTCCATCTCTAGTTCGCTAACGGTAAAGCCGCAATCTTCCACACATTCAATTGCGAAATTGCTCTTGCAATTAGCACTTGGCAGCGTTTGATTTAGAAAATTGATTGCCGGTGTCCAGTCTTTGAACTACCCGAGCGATTATATCTCAGGCTAGGCATAGGACTGGGAGCCGCGGTCATGTGATGACCTTTTCAACAAATGCATATATAATTGCAGGCCTTATAATGCCTACAAGTTACGCTGCACTTTCGTGAAGGGGAACAATCGATCGAAATCAAAGCTGTCATTTTTTAACGAAAGCAAGGCCACGTGGCCTGAAAGTTGTGACCTGGCAAGAAAACGCGACTCAATTCGTACACATTGGGTACCCCAGTGTATACAACAACAACAACCTTATCCTTAATAATGGCAATTTTCGATATGCTCATTTGCAGATAAACGTATCTTGGTGCAGCGTTAAATATTCGCGCAAATTGCCCGCTGATTTATTATAGTGTAAACTCGGTCGGTTAGAGCTATGCCAATCATAATTGCTTCGCGTTAGTGTTATGAGCTTTGCTTGTGGATTTAAATGCAGAAACGTATTTCAGTATTATCTTATTACTATAAAAAGAATTTTGTATATGAAATAGTGAATACAGTTAACTAAGCGTATTTTTTTAATTGTAATAATACCGTTGCATGTATTACTATTAATTAAAAATTAAATGACTTGAAAGTACTACAAACTATACAGATATAGGATGTGAAGTTTCTTAGAAAAATATTATAGGACAGTTTCTATTTATTGTGTATAGTAATGCTACTCAAATAAGTAAGAATATAAATTTTAAGTCAGCATAAAACAGGATTATATACTGCCTTTCTAAAGTGGATATAGTAACGAATATAGAATAGTCATTACAAAATTAAGAATACAGAAAAAAACATACTTTAATTAAATTGTAATTGCTAGTTTGAAACCAGTCTATAGGAAAAAATAAAAATATACATAATATTTCTAGTATTATCAATAACATGAGATAAAATATGGAAAAATTAAAAAAACTTTTATGTATATAATTTACTCATATAAATTATTAGGCCTAAGATTAATTATTAAAAATTTCATATAAGATTTTAAATCAAAGTCTAATAAGGCAGCTTATCAGTAAATATCTAGGTATTTATATGAAATACAAGTAAATGTATTTGTTATTCTTTCTTTATTACAAATACGATATTCTCCATAAGCTGAAATGGCTCATTAATTTAAAAAAATTCGATACCGAATATATACGACCTAGTTTGTTTTTATTAAATCATCATGATATTTACTAGTGCTTTTATTAATATCTAAGTAAATCTTATCAGTGAAAATTAATCGGAAATATACTTTAACTACTTTTATTCGAAAAATTATAGTTTTACTATTTAATATTTGAATAGTTGATGATATTAAAAAGTTTGATAACTTAAAAATTGTCTAGCATAATATTGTAATAAGGTAATTTTAAAGACTTTCAAATTTAGCTTTTAAAGAAATGAAAAATACACCATTTTAATCTGGAAAATTGAAATAAATAAAACCTCAATGTTACAGGTATTTTGAAGATAAGCTCAACTCAAAAGTTGTAAAATTAAAATACAAATATCGTTTAAAAATCGTAGGAAGATTTTAACTTTAATAATATCGTTACATATATACTAACATATATCTGATTATATTATATTATAATCTAATAATATAAAACTTTATGGTTTTTTAATATTTTAAAATTGTTGTTTATGCATTAAGCTACTAAGAAGATTTGGAAAAACAAGAAAAAAGAGGAAAATGTAAATGAAAATGAAGCATTAATTACCAGTGTTATTTTTATAAGTTAAATTTGTTTTTGAGTTACTATTTTATTTGATTTAAACATTACTTTAGATAATATTATCTTTATTAATGTATTAATATAAATATTTTATCGATACTATATTTTTCTATAGCTTTTTATTAATATACTAAACTATATGAAGTGTAATGTGAAATCGATTTACGTTTCTATCGAAAAAACACATATTTTTTAAAAATAAAATGGTGATGTTTTAATGTAAATTTAATAATGTTTTCGGCAAAAATACCATATTGTTTGCCTTAACTAAAATTATGTTCCATTCAATGAATATTATAAATAGAAAAACCACTTTATTTATTTTTTATTTATATCTAACTCATTTTTTATATTTACACTAGTGCTCTAACTATTTACAAACACATACAAATTTACTTTAAATGAAGATCCTTAATTTTATTTAGATGTCATTTCCATGTTTTTATAAGTTTGTAGAAAAAAATGTAAATTTGTAAATATAAAGACGTCTAAAGCCATAATTTATTGACATAGATACTTTGATGTTACGTCGTTAGTAATCAAATACACAAAAAAGCTAAATCAAACAAGTAATATCCTTAAATATAAATGCACTTTTTTGTGATATTTTTTTATATTTTCAGACTGCTTCTAAAATGTCATGACAATCGATATCTTAACTCCATGTTTTAAATGAATTTATTATAGCTCCCTACTTTATTAATTATTATCATTAAAAGAAAATGTAAAAATAGAATTTATAATATATTTAATTTAATTATGCAAATCATATAAAAAAATACTGTGACTATTTAAAAAAATTAAAAAATACATAACACATTAATCGCATTCGACATTTAGGCATTAAAAATTCCACTGAAAATGTCTTTGAATTTCTCTGATGCTACGATAGTAAAGAATCAAATCCTTACTTTACCAAATATCAGGGGAAATTATGTTATGAACAGATCGTTAACACATTTGAAACGTAATGGTAAAGATCCAAGGGAGCACCATTATTTTAAGGTGGTTTTTGGTTACTATTTTCGCTTACGACAAATCCAAGAGAATGTTGTCATAGTTATTGAAAAAATAAATAAACGTTTGTGTGTATGTAAGTGTGTCGAATGCGGGATAACCGTCCTTATGTAAAAATATACATATCCGCTTGAAATACCTGTACTGGACATTTGTAATGACATGCGAGCATACAGGTAGATGGGGTGAAGTTCACAGTGTGTGACGCAGGTGTAAACTTCTCAAAAGGGGTGCGCTATGTTACATGAAGCGTGCTTAGTTTTCTTATGCGATAAATTAAAAATAAAAAAAATGCAAATAATTTAATGGTATAAATTAATGTGACTAAATTATAAAAGCATAACTTACTGTCTCGATTTTTAAGATTGGTAATAGAGAGAATCATAATCAGCATGGATCTATTACTCATAAATTTTTTACTCGAACCTAATCTATTAATTATATTTTTTGTAAATCTTATATGAAGAAAATCGTAGGCGTACTTTTTAAGTTATTAATGAGTAACAACAAACGTAAATTAAATCGATTGAAAACAGTTCTGAATTAATTAAAAATTAAAACAGCTAGAAAAAGCACTTGAGCTTAAAAAAATGGGTACCACAGATTCCAAATAAAAAGAAAAAAATGTTGGTAAAAAGTTTTACGCATAACATGACCTATACATTTCTCGATAGTGTGACGAAAAAATTAATCATTGACAGTGTTTTTTATAAAGTAAAACATCAAATCATTATACGATGCAGAAATTATTTTAAGGTGACCTGCACTCTATATAATATATAAACGTTTTTTTTTAATCCTGGTTAAATCATTGAGGTTTATATACTGTCCAGAAATTGCATTGTCAGAAACTTAAATTATTTTCCTAGTAACCTACTAACATAGGCATTGTCTTAAGAAACAAAACTATCCCTTGTGTATTATTGTTTTTTTATTTAAATGCCCTTCAGCGTTTAGAATGTTTATACAAACATTCGCAACACACTTGTGCATAACAACATCGATAGAGTGCCGCAGTTGTACAATCAACCGAGTGACTGTTTGCAAAACCGCTAAAATCGCAACCGAATGATTGATGAAAGCTGGAATCGGCCGATTAACCCGTTAATCCCCGTCCGCGTCGGCGATGTAATTAAAAGATATTGCAAAACAATTTTCAACGCCCGGTTGACTCTCTCATACTTAGATTTCCAATGTGAAAATCCATAAATCATGCCAACGACGGGAAAATCTTTCTAATTTACGGCCCTAAGCTCCGGCGTGTCCTTCCACAGCGGCGGCTGAGAGATAGATAATAATCCGCTAAATAATTGCGCGGCACCAAACTGGTTGAGAGTTTGAGTGAAAAGTGGTTAGCATAAAACAATTGTGGTGGTTGTTGCGAGTTTTCGGTTAAAAATGAATAAAGAAAAGTCAGCGAGTCGTGTCCGCACCTGACGCGCCGTTCGACTCCGATGGTTGCAGACCACTGGCGCGTGCCACCGCTGATTCTATCTTTGACCGTATTTACTGTATGGCACCGAACAATTACCCTTATTATAATTCCGACGCATGCTCGACAGGGGTGAATATGTACTTTATTTAAATTGAAATAATATTGCTATGTCGCATTAAATAATAATGTTCCTATCGTTAAATATCTTACTATACAATTTTTCGTTCAAAGCCTCAGGAAATACCATCTTATCTTGTGTACATTAAAGATGTTGATTTAAAAAATAATATAATAATTAATTTCAGGAAATTTTGTGTTAGCAAAGATTAAACTAAACAACCTCATAAAATATCTGAACCCAGCAAATAAATTGTTATTTTTTTAAGCTAAACAATAACATTCTATATCATTCTTTATAAATCAGTAAGCCTTTCTGCAAAAATAGTCTGTCCAAATAATCTACTTGTATATTAAAAAATATTTTAAAGAGCGTCTAACAATTATGTATAGTCCATCCAAGATGTTAGCGCTCATCATCGTTGTGTTGGAAATAAGAGTGCGTGTACGCATGCATGCATACCTACACAGTTTTCCGCGAATTTGTTTACACCGATAGGAGAACGTTACCAATACTAAATCAGGGCTGTTTTAAGGGTAGGGTGACCATACGTTGGAAATTGAATTAAAAATTATAATGTGTTATATTTTTATTATAAATTATTGTCGTATTGTAGTATTTTGTAATCAATAAAACAATTCCTGTAATATTATATTGGTATTTTAAAAAATATTATATTGAACAGATATTCTACCTAGAGAGTGATACCAAAACTTCTCTCATGTTTTTGAGTTAAGTATGTATATAAATAAACAAAATAAGTAAGAAAGTGATATTTTACACTTTCCTCAACAAATTAAATTGAAAAAGTAAAAATTAATTGCACTTGTAATTTCACATGGTCACCATAGCGTATTTTCTCACCAATACTGTGACGATGAGCGTTCATATTTTGGACGGACTGTACAAGCTTGTATGTATACGGTAGCATTAATGTGGGTAACTTCAATGTCTTAAGCATAACTTAAATGGTGTAAGCACATCATTTTTCTTAATTACTTGATATTTTGGGATGAAAAATTTGTATTATTTATTTATTTTAGATTAAATGAAGACCATCGTGGCCTAACAGGTTACCCCAATGCGCCACGATAGTTAAAAACAAATTTTAAATTTACAAAACAAAAAAAACGTGTATATACATAAATAGAACAATACTTAAAATTAATAAACATAACAAAAAATTATAAAATATCAAAATTAAATTATACAAACTGGATCAGATCCTCGTAGCTAACATTAAATAAGTCAATATGTAATGCCAGCGTATTAAGGAGCCGGATGGTCACAGCTATAGGCGAGTCGGCAAGTGCGGACGTCCAAGCCCTAACGGCCATCAAAAGAGAACGCGATCGTGATTCTCGAAAGTGTTCTGGAATTCATCAAGAATAGCTGGATGTCGACAGCACCTTTTAGTAATTTGAAAAAATGCTTAGCGACATACAACTTTCTGCGAGAGCTCAGCGAATCGTATCCCAACGCTCCTAAAAGAAAGGCGCTGGGATATATGTACGGATAATAACCAAATGTCCTCTTGTAAAGGTATCTTAAATACCTTTTTTAATTTTTTCCACTAAAAGGGAATATTTGGCTATTCGGGGGTTCCAAATTATAGATTCCGATTCAAGAATGCTACGAACGAAGGTGTCATAGAAGATGGGAATAACTGACGGATCGTCAAAGTGAAAGGCATTCCTCATAACAAAGCCGAGCATCTTGGAAGATTTATCACAGACGTCGTGTATGTGTAGAGAGAACCTCCATTTGCTCTCGAACGTGATTCCGAGATCTTTAGTGGAAGTTTCTCTAGTCAAAATGTTACCACCGAGATGGTAGAAATAAGCTGATGGCGAATGGGATCGATAAAATAACACATTATGGCACTTTCCGACACTAAAGGGCAGACGGTTAACGGAAGCCCATCTCCATAGAGAGTCTAACTCACTTTGTAGAGAGAAGGAGTCCAAAACAGATCGAATGCATTTATATAATTTTAAATCATCTGCGTACAGAAGAAAACTTGAATTTGTAATTGCTATATTTATGTCATTAATAAATAACACAAAAAGCAGAGGGCCCAGATTGGATCCTTGAAAAACCCCCGAAGGGGTAAAATATTCTATTGACAATCGGCCACCATAGGTTACAAACTGTCTACGATTGCTTAAATAACTCGAGAATAACCGAGTTAAATTATCCGAGCAACCGAGGTTCGACAATTTTTTTAATAATAACCTATGACAAACTTTGTCAAAGGATTTCTCAAAATATGTATACACGACGTCTACTTGAATTCCCACATCGAGAGAAGTTGTCACCGTTTTGGTGAACGACAGAAGGTTAGTAACAGAGGAACGGCAGGACGCAACCCTTGCTGTTGGTCTAACAAAACTTGCCCAAAGTGATAATAGAGATATTTATGAATAATTATTTCAAATAATTTAGCAGGAGCTGACAACATTGACACTGGTCTATAATTCTTTATATATAATTTGTCACCCTTTTTATGAATACGGGTGAAATTTGTGCATTTCCATAGATCAGGAAATTATGATGTCTTGAGATTCAGATCATAAATACACTTTAGAGGAGCAGTGAGACTGACTTCGCAACCCTTCAAAATAAAATCGGGAATTAAATCAAGTCAAGTCTTTAATCTATTAAAACTATATTTAAGATCTGAGTGCTCATTTTCTTTGATGGTCAGTACTGAAGACCAAGAACATGAAAAAGGAAGCGACTGAGCTATTTGTATATAATATATCGAAATTGTATTTTATATATTATATATATATATATATATATATATATATATATATATATATATATATATATATATATATATATATTTATATATATATATATATATATTTATATATATATATATATATATATATATATATATATATATATATATATATATATATATATATATATATATATATATATTGTATATAATATATATCGAAAATATAAGAGCAATAATACATAGATCATTACTTGACTATTATCGATAAAATATTCCCTTTCCTCAAACTTTTGAAAAGACACAATGAAACTGAATTAAATAAAAGGCCTAACCATCAAAACATAAGTTCTGGACTTCAAGAATAAACGGAACTCAGGTCCGAAAGACTCACTGCCATCGCGACCCTTAAACCAATATTTAACAGAAAAAGCGCATTCAAAATAAATATTATAATTTTACTATATAAACAGCTGGATCTGTAATAAAATACGTTTGTCTAGTATGAAAGTTCCTAAACTACAAGTCATTCTAAATAAAGCGATTAAAATAATATAAACTAATCAATAAAAAATATATATTATATTTTTGATAGTATTAATTAAATTAAATTGTCATAATCAAACGAAAAATATTATGCACGATTAAATTAACCTACTAATTTACAGAATCAATAACTATTTGCATTTCTATACGCGTTTTATTTTTTTAAGTTTCTTCTGTAAACTATAAAATTGTTTTAACTCAGCATTTTGCACTTTATTTTAAGAATTGTATTTTCCTGTATTATTAATTTTGTAATGAAAGTTTATAAAAAAGTCCAGTATTACTCATACCTCATCCTTTATTTTAGTCAATTTTCCCTGCCAATGAGAAAGGACGCGCTCCAAACTTTTTCGACTTCACTATCCAACAACAAACGACAAACCCAACCTCGCAAAACACTTTATACATCTCTCGCAAAGTCCAGATAAATCCGTATCGCGTTACCTTACCACTCGCACCATTCCATCAATCGAATAAGGAAAGTGGAATATATTGAGCGCCTAGCCGAGACGTATAAATCCCGGTTCGAGTCAGATTTCAGCCAACCCGAGTTTATCTCGTTGCTTAGTAGCCTGGTGGGACATTTTGTCGAGGCATGGGCGAGCCATTTAATATCTCTGTTTATCTCGTGGCACCAGCTTTATTGTTATTGCTTGCCAGCACTCGTAGCTCTCGCAGAGGCGAGAGATACGCGAAACACTTTCAAAGCGCACCGCTTCCAAACATTCGCTCGGATATGTGTATTTTGTTAAATTAATATGTTCGACGAATGGTGCTCGAGCAAGAATAGTATCTAAGCTTATTGTTTTGCACGTATGTGAGTTGCATTAGAAAAGGACTGATCATTTATCAGAATGGCAGTTTTGTGCCAATAAACGATATCTCGTAGTATGATTACGTTGCTTGAATTTACGATCGTTATGTTTAAATATGTTAGCTATTTAAATCATGAACAATATTTTATACAATATTTTTTATAAGGGAAACTATTGCTATTACTTAGGATAGTAGTAATTTAAACTTTTAAAAAAAAATGTTTTTTACAACTGTTATTATTTAAGTAAAATTTGTAACTTAATTGCAATCGGTTAAGATAGTGTCGTCAATGTGTAGAAGATAAAAATATGAAAGCAAGTAATTTTCTTCTATCTTATCTTACAATAGGTTTGGAATTTAGGCGTACCTTAATTCAAGATAAAATAAATATCTATATAACAGTTTCAAATATTATATAATGTAAGTTATGCGAAGACATAATATAGTTATCAACACTCTCGTTGACATTTCGCACATGGCGGAAAAGCGTTCATATCGTATTCAATGAGGCTATTAATCCATGTGAACTTTGACCTGCGTTATATAAAGCCTTCGAACGCGCATATTAATTATTATTGTGAACACTGATCTCGGGTGTTCGACGCGTAATTGCAACGATTGAGACTTTACAAGTCACGAGTCCGCACCTGTCACTAGACAAGGTCTCGCTCGGGTGTCAATCTTGTCGATCGCTAATTGGGAATCTATTAAATATGATTGGAACGATAGGTGCTATGTATTGTATATATATACATAGTCAATAATTATTTTAAAGTTTTAATAAATGCCATATCTGGAATCGATCATAACACGATATACAATCTAGCTGCATTGAGACTGGTTCGTTGGCTACAGGGTAGTCTAAAATATTTTCATAATGTCAAATGTCATTTTTATTAAAAGTAATGTTTTTTTCATGATAGCAAAATGTACGTTTAATAAGTGATAACAATAAAAAAAAGGATGAATTGGTTAAATAAAATGTAAAGAAATATCAAAATAAATCAGGTATACGTTATCAAGCGCACTTTTTTCAAGGCTAAATGATAATGCTATTTAGCGGATCATCAATGAAACTTATTTTATACTTTAGGTTCGTTGGCGATTGTATGATTTTAGAAACATGATTTACTTGATTAATATAATTAATAAGCAAAGAAAACATTAATAGGTAAAGATTCGAGCCTATAGGAATTCCTGATGTAATGTATATATTAAATTCAGGCGACTTATATTGTTCATATATTGACATATTGACTACAATCAAAAAGTAATAATATAAAAAATTATAGTAAAACATAAACTATTTTTTTAGGAATTAAGGCATGACAAACCTTATCGAAAGCTATTTTTCAATCAATGAAGATGACATTTACTTGCTTGCTTATATCAAGTTTTTTCGACACAAAATTTATAAACAGAACAGATTATTTTCCTAAAATAAAAATAATACACTAAATACAAAATAAAATAAATATACAAATAATACATATAAAATCTTTTATTCAGCTAATAAATAATCGTCAAGATAATAATTGTTTCTGTACACTCTATAGTTAATCGATGGCGTTCGGCACGCGTACTTTAATTATAGATTAATCAATCGATAATTGCAATGATATGCAGTATGAACTTACTTAAAATTGCAATTACATATTTTTAAGAATTGAAAAATAAAACACTACTTAATTATAAGCGTCTATAAAAACTTGACATAATTATATTTCAAGTGCAACACGTTATGTATCATATATATAATAAATCACTTCCTGTTTGCAATTTTACCCACGCCTAAACAGGATACTCGGATAAAAAGTCGTAAATCACGACTCTCCGCTATGGTTAGAGTTATTTTTTAACATCATTATTGTTATTGCCAATTATCGCTTTTCATTCGCGATATGTACGGTCTGAGTTTTGAAGCATTTTAGTAGACATCAATAATGATGGACACTTGAAAAAATACGAGAATGCCCTCGCGATACGTTTTTTATCCATCCTAGTCTTAAATAACGAACGTAAACGCGCCTACGCACAATCACGTTTGTAAAATATTATGAAAAAATAATAAAAATTATTTAACGCTATATTATTTTGTTATCAATGAAATTTCAGTATTTGAATTGCATGAAATATTTAAGTAAACCCTTTTTTAAATTTAATTGAATTGGATCTTCTTAAATTAAACCTCCCATTTTACAAATAAATAACGTCTTGGTAAATCCAAATTTAACATATATATAAGTAAATTTTTTGACATGAAAATACAGTGTCTTAAAACGTCTTGAAAAAATAAAAAGTAAACAATAAAAAATATTTTTATTTTTCATTGTTTATTTTTTCAAGACGCTTTAAAACCCTTTATTTTGGATATTAAAAAGTTTACTTCATAAAGTGCAAACTAAAAACACATCATAGTCACTGTCTATTTATTGAGTTTTAAGTAGAGATTTACTCGAATATGTGTATAATATTTTATAAATTAAGTGATAAATGTAAAAGTTTATTTTGTAAGGATGAAATGTAAAACATTTTTTATGATTTTAATCCTGACGAATAATTCATCAACGTCCAAATTGCAACTTTAAATTCAAAGCAAGCTTTTAGGCAAGTATAGGATGACTAAACAATTTGTTTGTGTAAACAATCTGAAAATATGTGATATTGGGATAATTTCAAAAATGCAAAAAAAATATTAGTTGTACTATTAAATACATTTCTTTTAATAAAAATACCTAAAATTCCTGGTTCTCTATTAATTTTCAATCCTGACTCCCAGGTATGAAAAAATCCTCAAAAACAGCACCCACTAAGGTGTAGTAAATTTATTTAAAAAATATTGCTTAGAATATTCATACTCAAATTTGCTTTCTGGTTTGCATTAATTTTTTAACAAACATTTTTAACGCTTGCTTACCTTTTGGGTAAATTCCAACGATTTGGAAAACCACCACATTTCATCCTATAAAAAAGTCTGATAAGGATCCTACAATTCCGATTAGCTATCGCCCTATTTTTACTACCGTCATTCAGTAAATTATTTCTGAACAATTTTGCTTCCGCGAAAATCACTCGCAAACACATCAACTATAATAATTTGAAGGAGGTTAATTTTAATATGAAAAATAGTACGAGACAAAAAAGTTTTTGCCATGATATGACATGATGGTTTGATTTACAAACTACACAAATACGCTTATTGCCACGCTTATTACGTTCATGAGAAGTAAAAGCTATGTTGTTTCATTAGATAATGAACAATAAATACCGTATTATATTTTAGCTGGAGTTTCTCAAGGAAGTTTTATTTTGCATACGAATGAAATTAAAAAATACGCATTTATCTATGTAGGTTGACGATACAGTTATTTTAATAAATGTTTACGGTCTTAAACCCATCGCGAATAAATTAAAAAATAAATCAATTATAATCATAAAACGTAGACAAACTTTGCCAAAACTCTTCAAAGTAAACAGAGCATTAAAGTGAAATGAAAATCTAGCGTTTAATACATAGACCTCGACTCAAATTTGAGCAATATATTTTGGAACCTCGCTTTAAAGAGCTTGCTCTTAGACTAATATTTATTAAAAAGAACACACTAATTAAAAAAAATAAAATCCTTATCCATAAAAAAATAATCAGTTCCGTTTTAACAAATGCCTTGCCAACGTTGAGTAACACTAGTAATACTATTTTTTATTAATTGCAAGTCATCCAAAATAAAACAATAAAAATAATATATAATTGGCCTTTTTATTCTAATTAAAAAAACTTTATATTAGCCTTGATATACTAGCAATCATTGAAACAACATTTTTATATCAAAAAATACTATTAAATTATTCCGTGTAACCACACTAACCCATTAATCACGTGTATTGCTGACTACGATAAAAACAATCTTAAAATTAAATTTAATCACATTATGCATTAAAAGCTCAAGACATCATATTAATATTATATTTCACTTAAATAATTTTATAATCTTTTTTTTTATTAAATCGTAGCAAATAACAAATTGTATACACAACAATTGTTATAAACATGTAACATGTATCTATAGTGCTATGTTTAAAAAATTATTTATATTATTAATTATTTATAAATATTTTATGTAAAAAAATAGAGAAACTCTTTTAAAATATTTATTAACCTCAATATAATTTAAAATTTATGATATTTGAGGCAGCCATCAGAAGAGCAAAAAAATAGTTATTTGATGCCTTGTTAACGATAAAAATTTCAGTAGCCAGTAAGAGTATTAACTATATCTATAATAATAATTTTGTATTATATCTAGAATATAATCAAGATAAAATAATAATTCAGTGGACATTGTACATATTTTTTACACAGCAATAAAATATTGTAGTTTACATATTTTTAATGGTTTCAGTGTATTAAATAAATATTTTTTTAAACACTGAAACCATTGTAAATATTTTTTTATATTAGTATACTGAAAATTTAAAAACTTTATATTAAAAGTCGTTTTTGTATTAATCCTAGATGGATAAGTAAATTTCTTATAAAAGCCTTAATAATAATATGTATAAGTATTTATATAATGGAATAAATAAATCTGTACATAAATTCTGTATTTTTATAAAAGGTTGATACTTGATCGACATTCCCTCGAATGATATAAAAACTCCTACACGTTTTCCACGTGATACTACATTAAAATAAATATTTGCAAATATCTTACAAACATAGATAAAATATGTTTTATAAACGAGGGATAAAATATTTTAATACACATGTATATTTTGTATATTTTGTTACATATTTTTCTTATTTTAGAAAACATTTTTTGCACTTATCATGTAAGCGCGCAATTTAGACCAAAAAATGGTATACTTGCAATCAAAGATTTGGATCCTTCTCTTTGCACCTATATGATATATAGCCACGTAAATATTAATATTAATGGTGAAATAGATATGTTGTATATATGGTCACAATGGTCATTTAAAGTCACGTGTATATATTATATTTTTTCAACACATTTTAGGTTACATGGAACAGTTTAATGAGTTGAAATACAAAAATCCAGAATTAAAGACTATAGTCAACGTTAGAAATTGGGAAGCATTTATACAAAATTTTGCACAAGTAAGTTTTATAAATATTTTATTATTAATAATCAATTTACGTTATGATATTTTTTAGGTAATAAGGAATGCAACACTTAGATCGACTTTCGCAAAAAATTTAGTAGAACTTGCTCGCAAAAATGATTTTGATGGTATGGATATATATTGGCGCGGTCAAACACTAACTACAAAGCCATATATAGAAGCATTTCCTTTACTCATTGAAAAAATAAAAACTTATACGAGCAGAAGATGTATGATTTTAACGGCTTCATTGACAGCTGATTATAAAGGAAAGATAATCTCTTACAATGTACCAGCTTTAATCAAGTAATACACATTTTAAATTCATTATTAGCTGAAATTATAGATTATGTTATGGTTTTAATTACAACAGAAACTTGGATTTCGTGATCATGTACACATATGGCTATGGAGGAAATTGGAATTCAATAAATGGCCACACAACTGGATTAAACACCGTAAAAAATGCTGTGCTTAATATTTTTTTGATGGTGTACCTAAAGATAAATTTATATTATCCATATCGTCGATCGGTTCTACATTCAAATTGTATGATCCCGAGTTTAACTTTCCTGGTGCATTAACCAGTGGTGATGGTATGATGGGACCATACACAAAAACACAAGGATACATCGGATACAATGAAGTATGTCTCTTAAAATATATTTGATAGATTATTCAAATAGTTATTATACAAATTTTAGATATGTGAGAAACTCTCAAATAGAACCTGGTTAGAGATATGGGATGAAGAAGACACAGTGCCTTATACTTACGACGATAAAAATTGGATATCGTATGAAAATGCACAATCTGTGTCTCTTAAAGTTGAATATATGATGACAATGAATCTTTCAGGCGTAATGCTAACTCATATTGATTGTGATGATTTTAAAAACATATGCAAAAGTGGAAAGTTTCCTCTGTTAAATGAAATTATTAAAGCCATTAATATTTTTAATTACTCAGAAACCATCGAATTAACTACACCATTATCATTAGAATATGATATGAAAAACGCTCTATTAAAAGACGATAGTATCAATTATGAACCTACAATTGAAACCATAACAAAATCCATGAAAAACTCTATCTTTTCACCGTTTATAAATGGATCGTGCAAAAGTAGTGGATTTATTCAGGATCCAGATGATTGTAATAAATTTTATTATTGTTCACAAAACGAAAATGGATCTTTTAATAATCATCACATAAAGAATGTAATTCGACGACAAATTACTAGTTTGTAATTATTTATATATATTTGGTAAAGAAGATTTGTTTTGATTGCATGTTAAACATTATAAGTAAATTAAGTCAAATGAAAAAATCGTATAACACAAGGTTATGTGAGCGTTGATATTGCGAACTCAAATTAAACGCTTTGTTATTGACCTTTTGACCCCTTTTTAATTTTAAATTAAATTTGCATATAATTTAATTTACATTCTAGTACGTAAAAAATTCAATAAAAAAAACGAGCCTTAAATTAACATGCGTGCTTCGAAAGCAAGTGTCAAAATGATGTGATGTGATGTCAATCATGAAATTATTACATACTAATAAAATCAAAGAACCAAACATTGCACATATAACTAAAACTATATATTTTTTTTAATTAGATTGTTTTGCCAAAATATAATATATATTATATAAGTAAATAATAATGACGGTTGATTAGGGTGTAAATCGCAACCGAGTGTGGGAACACCCTTAGATTAGTTTTGCAACCCTCACATCATCCGATTGTTGGATTTGAATGATTTTTCACAAGGGGGTGGAAGGACATTTATAATAGTGATATATGAGCCAGGTGGTATGATTTTTATTTTGCGTGGGATTTTATTACATTTTTATGTTGTGATGGTTATAAAAATATAATTATTTATTAACATTAAATAATATTGTCTTGATTAAGTTATATTTTGACACTTTAAACTTTTAAATAAAGATTTTAATGCTATATTTTAAAATAAATACGTATGAACTATTATAATTAAATTAAAATAAGCACTGATATTGAAATATTACAAATATAGAATAACATACACATAGATGTTTAAAAATATATTTAACCCATTACCTATTTAAACCCATAGCTTAAATAATACATACATTGACAAACAAATTATTTAAGTATTTCCAAATAATTATTATTATTTGTTGTGTTTCATATTTAATCAAAATTAATATTAAATACTTTTTGAGAATTTTTAAGAATTAATATTAAATCTACCATTTTTTAAATAAAGCTTTAGAATAAATTAATATGTCATTTTTTATATAAATATAATAATAAAAAAACAATAAGCTAATAATAATGAATATAAGTCTTGTGAATAACAGAGCAAAAAGCAATTTAATCTCTTAATTAAATTTGTATAGTTAGTTTTATCTTGAAATAAAGTTTAAATATAGTATTAAGATTAACTCATACAGGAAATTATGGCATCCATAATCGCACATAAATAAAACAAAACTACATAAAAGTCATTTACGAACAACAAATGATTATGATTATGGTAGTTTTTCAGCACACGGCGTGATTTAACAGTACTTTTTTGAAGATATGCAATAATCCACAGAACATACAACAACAAAAGAACAGCACTAGAAAGATTATAAGAACAATGATTAAAATTTTATAAAGAATTTAATGAAAAACAGCCTCCAAGAGGAGCAGTGGCAATCACTTAGATAAATTTTAATTTTAGCAAGTATTAGAATTGTAAGTTCTGATATTCGCTTTATATTTATAGACTATTTTTAGAGCTGAATACTATTGTGTATGGTTAAACAAATAAATTAACTCTATACTTCACTTCTAACACCCAATTTGTCATACCTTAAAACGCCCTTCACAAAAAAGTGCACTGCGAGCTTAAGATGTAATTTAATTACAGCGTCGACAGCGACAAATGCGCTCGCAGCGTTGAATAATAACGGAGCTGGTTGTATAGGAGAGATTTTGATTTTGAAACGATACCGGCTACAGCTACATGGCTGGCAGCTAAGGCAGTAACCGAGCCGTGCAACGAAACCCACGGGCGGTTCGAGGCGCCCGCGATGGAGACTTATGAATTCATTACAATGAGATTATGTCTTCCCATTATGAGGTCGCCCACGCCAGAGCTGCTCGCATCAATTGTATGTCCCTATATCGCCGTTAACCTCTTCGGCGCTCTGCCCCCCGAGCGACAAATGGAACGCCCGCCATTTTCGCATCGGCGCCCCGTGCCAAAACACCATTACCACGGCGATACGGCAATATGACGATTTATCGCCATTATAATGTCGTTATTGTAAATTATATTGCGTATTTTGTGTATGATTGAAACAAGAGAGACTCGAGCAAGACGACACTATGACATACCTTTCGCACCATTTAAAGAAAAAAATATTTTGAATAAATCTAGAAATTTTATTCTAAAACTGTATAATTTAAAAAATATTTAAATTAGTGTTATACAATTTTGTGTAGTTTCCTTTCAAATGCGTCAGTAAGAAAGATTTTTGCAACACTATATTTTTAGTAGTTGGTTGTTAATGAATAGTACTTATTTTAAAACTTTGCCCCTTAATGATGGAAATGTTTTTTCAAGCGAAATTTAAAAAGAATTCTAAAAACTATAACTTTAAATCACTAACGTTCGCCAAAATGTAAGTACACTTTTTTACTGTATAGAAAAGCTAATTCAAATCCACATTATTTATATTATATTTAAAATCCCGTATAAAATAAACATGATAGAATTTCATGATTTTTATACATATTTTGATAAGTGTTTTACAATTTAAATCGATAAAATCAATTTTGTAGTTTGTTTTCAAGCGCGCCCAAAACCGGGATTTCCCTTAAGTTTCCAGTTCGGTGCAATTAAATAAACAGTGAAATATGTTATAATCACAGCATTTTTTTACAAAGATGATTAAAAATGATGTAACTTAGAATTATAAACAATATAATCAAAACTGTAAATTATGAGCGTGCCAGTAATTGTTTGGTTATTTTTATTTTTTCGATTAAATTAAGACCATCGTGGCCTAACAGGTTACCCCATTGCGCCACGATGGTCGAAAGCAAATTATAAATTTATAAAACATAAAAAAACGTATATATATAAATAAATATAACAATACTTAAACATAACAAAAAAAATTATAAAATATTAAAATGAAAAGATATAAGCCGGATCAGATCCTCGTAGCTAACATTAAATAAATACATTTTCAATGCCAGCGTATTAAAGAGCCGTATGGCCACAGCTATAGGCGAGTCGGCAAGTGCGGATGTCCTAGCCCTAACTGCCATCAAAAGAGGTCTCGATCGTGATTCTTGAAAATGTTCCGGAACCCAAAACTGGAATTCCTCGAGAATAGCTGGATTGTCGACAGCACCTTTTAGTAGTTTGAAAAAATGCTTAGCGACATACAGCTTTCTGCGAGAATTCAGCGAATCATATCCCAACGCTCCTAAAAGAAAGGCGCTGGGATATAAGAACGGATAATAACCAAATGTCCTTTTGTAAAGGTATCTTAAATACCTTTTTTGAATTTTTTCTACTAAAAGGGAATATTTGGCTATTCGGGGATTCCAAATTATAGATCCCGATTCAAGAATGCTACGAACTAAGGTGTCATAGAGGATGCGAATAACTGACGGATCGTCAAAGTGAAAGGCATTTCTCATAACAAAGCCGAGCATCTTGGAAGATTTATCACAGACGTCGTGTATGTGTAGAGAGAACCTCCATTTGCTCTCGAAAGTGATTCCGAGATCTTTAATGGAAGTTTCTCTAGTCAAAATGTTACCACCGAGATGGTAGAAATAAGCTGATGGCGAACGGGATCGAGAAAATGACACAGTATGGCACTTTCCGACACTAAAGGGCAGACGGTTAACGGAAGCCCATCTCCATAGAGAGTCTAAATCACTTTGTAGAGAGAAGGAGTCCGCAACAGACCGAATGCATTTATATAATTTTAAATCATCTGCGTACAGAAGAAAACTTGAATTTTTAATTGCTGTATTTATGTCATTAATAAATAACACAAAAAGCAGAGTATATTATATGAATAATATATCACGTATGTTCTAACAAAATTACTATTGACTTTCTAGGATCAAATATTTAAAAACAAACAGCAGTGATTTGCCAATAAGGGTATACATACCAAAGTTAATTAAACATATTACAACGGTAATAATAATGAAAAACCTCATATTTGTGTAAATAAAAAGTTACATTTTACCCATTATATAGAATCGTTTACAGTTATTTTTTAGAAGCAATGAAAGATCTAATAAAAGTTACGTATGGCAAACAATTAAAATATGACGTACAACTTATCAGTTTAAGAAGTAATGCCAATCTACGTATTTAATCCTCTACGGTATTTTTTGTTAACTTTGTGCTTCGGTTGTCGTTTAAATTTCATTTATGAATTATATTAGTAGTAATAACATTTTCTTAATAAAGGTCTTGTTGTTTTTAATTATTTTACAGAAACAATGATAAAACAATTTGATGACCTATATGACGACAACGTAGAATTGGTATATATAAACAATAAGTTGTCACTTTTTATAAAGAACATACTAGATAAGTTTTATGTAACTGAATATCCTGAATTTGGCTGTTCCAAAATAGAAATGAATTCACAGAAGAAAAATTGACAAAAAACCCATGACGTATTTTGCTACATCAGAATTAAAAATAATCCGTCTTAGATATTTTAGCTATCGATTATTCCAGGTATGCAATCACATATTTATAATCATTGTAAAATGTCATTCAAGAAACTACACATTTTAAGCTGTCCGTTAGCTGATATATATAGCGTCCCTATTAATCGACATTAACTTTCAATCCTCATACATACTAAGGATATATTACACATTCACGTTTAAAACGTACTGGTTTATTTGCAATTCAGTCAAATCTAACGAATATGTGTATTAAATCAGAAGCAATGATAATTTGTATGTAACGTAAAAGGAAAAACTCACTTTTTGACCTCGGAGCCCGTCGACAGGAAATCAAAATTTGAAGATTTCATTACGAAGATTGTTTTATGCTTGTTTATCTAGTTCAATTCAATGTATTATTTTAATCCTTACACATATTATATATATATATTTCATTTTTATAGTTATAACATACCTAGTTAATTTGCAATCCGATTATTTGTATCCAGTCAAATCGAGCAACGCAGATGATAAATTAATGCAAATTATTGTCGCGTAGCAAAATTTTGTTATAAACAATAATTATTTAAAACTGTTGTCATGTTGACGTCGTCCATTTTGTTTTATATTTGAATGCTTATTTTTTATTGGTCCAAACAACAGAATGCATTACCGGTGGCTCTGAAAGCAAAGGAAAAAATTCAATTTTAATTTTTAATGTTATAATTAAATATATTTCTTTTGTTTACGTTTATTATTATATACACCATCAAAATAATATAAAAAACAAAGGCACAAAAACGTTTTAAAATTTTCGAGGTATAAACAAGTAAATAATAAATAATTATATTTTTTTACAGGTATATTTTTCATATGAAATTAACCGACTGATTAAAGCAATCTGACCAGCATACTATAATATTATCGCTGAGCGTCCATATACACCTGTGCGCTTATCTAATAAAATTTTGATAATAATAAACACCATGGCAATATGAAAATTATCCACTACATTTTCATAAGTATGTATAACATTATAAATTTACACGTTTTTTAATCATTTAGATTATAATATTAGAGATTATATCATGATTATTATTTTCATGCTGCATAAGTAATTCTTTCACGATGAATTATTATACTCTAGTTTGAGATAATTATTTATAAATGCAGGATGAAAATGAATAATATTTTATTAATATAGAATTAAATCAATAAAATACTAAGGTTTATTATTCAAAATGTATGTATACTTGTCGATACAATACAATATTAATAAAAATATACAAACGGTCAGTCGTCGAGAGTGTGGGAAACAAATCAGATCGCAGGTTCACGGTCCAGACTATTGTTCCGGGACCGAATCCCACGGGCAAACTGTTCCTGCTTCCCCCTTTTTAATCTGTTGTTCTCGTGTAACGCTTAGTGGCTCTTTTGGAGGCTGACAACGAGAACAATAAAGCCAAAGCACGCAACCAAAATGCGGAACTGGAATGAATTTCATTTCGCACCGAGGGTGAATTAATTCCGGAATTGCAACCCTCAACGTTCGTGTTCCTGTCGATCCAGGAACAACAATGCACCTATTATGTGTTACATAATATATCAATTATGTTGAATCGACACAAATAAGAACATTTCTTTAATAAATTCTTAAGATTACATCGCATGTTTACTTCTCGCTTTAGAAATTTTGTATTTATCATGTGATATTTTTTTTATTATTTTAAAATATATTTATTTAGTAGATCTATTAAAAAAATATGAAATATTGCAAATTTTCACAACTACTATATATTTTAGTTTTAAAAATAGAGTAGTTGTGAAAATTTGCAATTTTCACAACTACTCTATTATTATTATTAAATTCTTTTAATATTCAAATATTATACAATACTTCAGAAAATTATTAAAAGCATGCATTTCTTTAATATCTAGCACTGACCCACCCTCTCTTATGCAGTGGTATAAAAATTCAGCGATTGTAAAACATTTAAAAATATTTGTACAAATTTACTTTTCAACAAAAAAACAGGTTCAATGATATTTTATTTTGCATTTTTTTCTAAAAATTCTAAAGAAACACTAACTGTAGCATATATAATAATTATCAAAAATACAGAATTAATAAATGGGGCGTAAAAATATTATAATAATTATAATAAAAACATATATAAATGAATTATAACATGTTTTATAGGGTTAAAATTAATAATTTCACGCGAGTGCTCACTGGTTATTGTAAAAAGTATCTCTGAGATCTAACCTAAAATTTGAATATTTTAAAGTTAAAAGGCACGTCATTTAATATTAACAGAATGCGAGGAATAAAAATATTCTCATCATTACCTTATTAAGTTGAAATTACGTTTGATAACGATGTTTTAATCTACTTTCGTTGCATACTTTAAGTGAATAAATGTTAATATGTATCATTAGAGTAAAAAAATGAAAATCAAATTGTATAATTTTTACCTACCAATGTAAAAGAGGATTTATATTTACAATTAAACAGTAATTGCTATTCATAAATGAAACGGTCTAGAAGTATTTAGCAAAAATAAATATAGTTGCACACTTTTGAATATGATAATTATGTTCTTATGCGGATCTAAACTCATGACATTTATCTAAAAAAAAACATATACCTTTATACATATTATATATAATACATACATAATATTAGATTCATTTAATCGATTCCATGTTATCAATGTCGGATGCATTCATAAAACGTATTCAGACATTCCAATGCACTCATTGTTCATTCGCAGCATAATTAACCGTCACATATTCTCGGTTTGAGGGTGTCCACTAAAAATGCTCTCACCGACCCACACACGGCCAAGTAGGCAGGGCATCGCTCATTAAATCGGTGTTATTAATTTAAATTCAATGGTGGTGGTATCTCGGAGGTCTCCTAGACGCCGCTAGGAGTTGCCTCCGCTAATTGTTTATTGCGGTCGGCAACACCTCTCATTTGCAAGTCGAAAGACAAAAGAGCAATATGCTAATGTCGCTCCACCTTTCGGATTTTATTTTCAAAGGTGACGGCGTTCGATATATTCGAGGAGGGATATACCTTTGAGCTACAAAACTCTCAAAGTAGCGCCAAAAGCCAATGAATTCATATCGCACCTGCTTTTAATAATAAGTCATAAAAAAGCTCAGAAACCAGTTAATTTTAACTGAAACTCTCACGCTTCAGTAAAAGAAGAATTCTGAATCCTGTGTGCGTTTTGATAAAATGCAGTGTTTAACATAACACGTTTTTATGTATGTACGTGCGTATCTTTGAATCCATACACGGTGAATCGAGATGAGATTCTGTCGTCATAAATTCGTTGTAAATTGACGTTTCTTGGTAACTAACTCACTGCATTGTGTATAAGATATTGTTTGGGTTGATTTAAAAAAATATAAAATTACATATTAATAAGCAATTTAATCAATTATTTTAGTTATATTTTTACATATTCATTTTTAACATTATCAGTAGCGGTATTAAAAGTAAAAATTGCTTCCGATTTCAAACGATAGCGACATAGTCTCCAATAGAAGAGATTAATGGGGTCCAGAAAATATATCGACCTCAATTGACCGCCAGCAATTAATCACTAGCAGTTTACGTTTCAATTAATCGCATAAACAATTATTAGTCTACAAATGATCGCCAACATATTTTATCGTCAGACAATAAAAGCAATTTATATAAATTTATTCGTAATTTTAAATTATAAATAAAATTTATTTTATTCATAATTTAAATTTCACTGATATTATCCAGTGGAATTAAAAATCTATCGTTTAATACGTTTTAACTGACCTAGTAAGTAAAATTTAATTCATACTATTGAAAATACTGTTACAGTTGCAAAACGATCGTTTGCTGTTTAAATCCAAACCTAACTGAAATTAAGTTTCGTAGACATTTAAAATAAACATTTAATTAAAACTTCTTAAAATACGTCTTAATTAAAAAAAATCGACTTGCTACACCGTCAATCTTTATATTAACACATATCATTGCTAGACTGTAAAATATGCTAGCGATCATTTGTAGGCTAATAAGTGTTTATAATATCAGTTGACTCGGTGGTAAACCGCTAGCGATTAATTGCTGGGGGCGAATTGTGGGCGATAAATTTTTATAGCCTCGAAATTAATGTGTGATTAAGATTGCGTAAAATTTTTGGTGGTGAACAATTGATAATGTTTGATACAATTGTCTTGATTGTTGATATGTGAAAGCTATTATAAAACTTCTTATGATTAGTATAAAAAGGTGTATTATATATTATTTTTACAGCTTTATTTTGGATGACTTGAAATAAGAAATAGTCTTACTGGTGTAACTTCAAACCGGACAGGCATATGTTAATATGATAAATATTGCTCACATAGCAACTAATCACACAAAGATTGGTCACAGGAAGATTGCTCACACGAACATCGATCACAAACAAAACGATTACTCATATAATATTGCTCACACGGAACATCGCTTACACGGCTTAAGAAAAGGTAAGTTTTTTGATAAAAAAAAATGAATTTCAGTAGTAACTGGAAAGTTGTTAGATTTTAATATAAACATTAGTTTAAATAAAATATTAAAATATATTTATATACAATTTTTTAATTAATTTAATTTGGTTTTACAAGAAAGTTCTCCGAGCTAATTAATAATGTGGTAATTAAATATTTTTTATTCGAATGTTAAAAGCATAAGGATAATTTTAATTATGAAAACGTTATAAAAGCTACTAATTTTTCAATAAAAATAACTACACTGTGATTTATAAATAAAAAAAACTAATTATATAATTAAAAAAACCTAATTATATATTTGATATATAAATAAAAAACCTAATTATATAATTTCTGATCGTTTAAAAACAAGGAAATCAATGCAAAGTATTTAATTAGAGCGCTATTTCTATTAAACATTGGTCTAATGGCCGCAATGGCGGAAAGTTTTCTGGAGCAAAGTATTTTTTATTATATGTAATAACCATGTATAATAATTTAAAATTTCTACCTTGTCCACTTTAGATATGCAGTGGCAAAGTTTTCTTACGTTTCGTAAATATATTTGATATTGTTTTATTTTGCTTTATTTTATTTTTCACCTCTTAAAGTTAAAGATTTATGTGATTAATTTGCGACTGGTTGTAAACCGTAAACAATTGTTAAAACAGCTGTATCATCAGCGTACCTATATAAACTAGGCACGTATGGTGAGATACATTTTTTCTTTCTTTCGCCCGCTCGCGTCTAAAGTTAGGAGAGAGAGGGAAAAGAAGCGGGCGTGCGGAGCGCATATAACGCACGCCCTTATCCCTCACTCACTCTCGTCACTTAACACGCGAGCGAGCGAAAGGAACTGTATCTCATCGTACGCGCCTGATATAAACCTATAATTTATTTTTATTTTAGGATATAGTTCAAAAACAAAATAAAGAGAAACAACCCAAGCAAACTATCTTGAAGAACTTCAACTTTTATTGTACACGGTATTAAGTGTTGATTATTTATTGAAACAGAATAGTTTCTACTTCTCCAGTATTCGCGTTAGTAGATAGTCTGGGGTTTTGTATTTGTATGGTTCATAAATTAAACCGTCATGAAATACCGTGTCGAAAGCTTTTTCTATATCTGACATTAAAAGACCGGTACTCTTTTTCATATAAAAATTTGAGCATATAATTTTTTTAAACGTTTCTATGATTTTGCGTTTAAAGAGAGCTAATTTATTTTCTCTCACAAACTTAAAAAAAATATTATCTTAAGATTTTTTTAAATGTTTTGCTTTAAAAAGTCAACTTTAATTTTTATTTCTGTTGACATTTTTTTGCATTGTTGTCCACTTTTTTAATGATAATATAGGGAAGTAATGTCTAGTTCTTATTATAAATATCAATTTATCTAGGTTTCCTATTTATATGTATAAGAACAGTAAAGCTTTTAACGTTGTATGCTCTGCTTAACTATCTAATATTATTAATACAGTACAAAATACGTCGCAGACGTCCAAGATAAGCAGATTCGTCTGATTTTTCCACATGCATTCCTGCACATTGTTACGCAGAGCATGTTTGTCGGTATCATGTTTTTGCGACACGCAATAATGACTTGTCACCGCGGCCACACAATGGACACCCACGCGGCGCCTGTGCAGCAAGTGAGCCTCGAGAAAGCCTCCGAGAAATGTTCGATCAACTGCGTTGTATATCAATTCGTTTCATAATTGCGGGCGCATTAGGAATTCGGAGTAGGCGAGCGTGACAACGCAGGAAAGTCTTTCGCGGAAAGTGGTAAAGGCGGTGTTGGAGCTTTCAATTTGTTAATTACATGCCGTAAGCCCGGAGTGAGTACACAACGACAATCGCACACGTGGAACAGTATCGCGTTTCTTGTTAACAAGCAAGTGTTGAATGACACCAGCACGACGCCATTTCTGCACGGCGAGATAGCGAACCGATCATGTTTGCAAGGCTTCATTGTGCAGTCGTCTCCTAATGACGAGGTAACGCCAAGCAGAGCTTTTGAAGATTAGCGATTTGTGTTTTAATTAGAGTTGTAGAAACTCACGATTTTAATGATTTTTAAAAAGTGTTAAAATACGACTATTGTAGCTATTGAAACGATTCAATTTGCTTGAACGTGTATCGATGTCTCACGCCAAGTGATTAATAATATTTTCTAATCCTGTTTATATCAGTAATAACAGTTCTCAAGAGTTTCAGATGAATCTTTATGGTTTTCCATGAATAGAACAACTATTACGATTTTATAAGCTTCCCTATACATATTAAAAAAGGCAATTTTTATAATAATAAAACTGTATGTATTGATTTATAATAAAAAAATATTGTAAGCCAACACAAAATTCAAAAAAAATTAAATAATTATTACTACACACATACATTTGCAGCCTATGACTTAAAAAAAATATTAATATGAATAAGCTAGTCGTTAAAAATTAAGACATTGCTCAGTAAGTGTATGTTGATGTATGTATTAATTTTTTTAATAAATAAATTATCTTGCAATAAATGTAATTTTCTAAATAAATAATCGATATAAATTTTTCAAGGGGTCGTGAGAACCTATTTTCAGATTCAATAAGGTGCTCATTACTAAAAAAGATCCACTATTTTATACTGACATATTTCATGAAAAATATCTCAAATTAGCATAGAAATCCTTGAAAAAAATGATAATGTTTAATTTCGCTCTTAAAGACTTTCCCTCATTTTTTTACTTATTTAAATTTTGCATACAAAATGTATGATTGTTTTAATGCTAAAATATATGCTGAAACTTGAGATAAATACTTAAAATACGTATCTCTACTATTACGTAATTGAGTTATATTATATTTTATTTTATATTTTACACTAGTGACATAATTACGTAATAAGAAATAAGTTTAATTTTAATTTAAAATAATATATTTATTAAGACTTAATGCAAAGCTTTTCTTATTACATAAAACAGGCGACAAATATGTTTTTAGTTTATCAGTTATATTTTTTTTAAATATTTTACATTTTTAATAATAGTTTTTATTTTTCGAAAGAGAAAAACTTAACGCTTTGATACTTTAGAGTTTAGAGTACATAAAATGATTAATAATTTACATTTTTATATACATATATGTGTGTATGTATATATTTTTATTAACATTTAATAGCTCTCAAATGACAAATATAATTAAGTGTATGTAAGCCATTTATTTTTAATTCAATAAAGAATATTTATATAAACAATTTTATACATTGTCAAATCATGATTTTATTGCTAAACAATTGTATTTTGAATAGTATGCCTGTTAATAAGTGAGTTAAAACATTACTAATTTTAAATTAGGAGCTCACGTTTTTATAATAATTAATATTTGTTCAATTTTGTATTACTTCTAATCCCGCACGTTACAAGTGCAGGCGTATCAAACGCTTAAAATTGATTTATAGAGCAACTTTATTGCTCTTGATAAAAACTCAATCTTAAAATTTTGTTTACTTATTTTATAATCATGATTAATTTTACAGGATTCTGGGATTGTAAGGTTCCGTTAAACTTGTTAATTAAATATGTCTGGTTGCTAAATTAATTAAATTAATAAATAGCTAGATAAACTAATATTTACTTCTATATATTCTATATTTTTAATTACTAATATGTTGATGCATTGTGAAAGAAATATAAAGAATATTAAATTTAATAATATTTTTAGTTAATCAATTATAATAAGACAAACAAATGCTAAGCAACATTTTTGTAAAATTAAACAAAAAAAAATAATAAATAATTTTGAAAAGTATATATCATATTACATTAATTTAAAATTTAATCAAAATTTGTAGAAAATTTTATTATCAATTTTATTTAATTTTAAGACAAATAATTGCACTTTTTTACTAATTTACAAACATCTGCAAATACATATAATGAAGCACAAAACTAAATTTAAAATAAATTAAATATCCTTTTTTCAATAATTTAATTCAGGTAAAATAAAAAATAAATAAAATACAACATACCTACTTTTTAATTTGGCTGAATTTTTAAAATAGGTAAAAAAATTCAAAGTTATCTGATTAACCATACAAATATAATATATGTATTATATTCTTTTTATACTGTAAGCTACACTAATTACAATAATCTACCACACTTTCATTATTAATTACCTATTAACATGTATTAATTTATGAAAATATAATATTTAATGTCTTTTCTGACAATAAACAAGTAGAATTAGCTTACTAGCCTGAATAAGGTCACTGAGAGTATTTAATACAAAATTTCGATAATTGATGGACAAGTTATTATAAAAGTTATTAATTGATGGACAGAACTTCTGCTGTAAAAGTAATTAATAATATTTGTTATGATTTTAACACTATTAGTACACAACCGCAAAAATATCATTGTGGTCTCATTTTATTATGATTACTCGTTAACGTTATAATAAATAAATTAATCGATAATTTCGCAATGAATGTCGTTTTTAAATGAAGCAAAAAATCAATTTCAAGTGCTTATTTTTGCTTTAATGATTTAAAATATAATTTTATTAAAAAGATATAACCTTTTCCCACATCTCGGTTATTTTTTTTAATTCATTAGCAAAAAATGTATTTTTTTAATTCAATTTAAAAAAAAGGACATTTGTTTCTGGATTACATAAAAATTATTTATTTTTGCTGGCGACTTTAAAAATTATAATTTTTGATAACGCTTATAACTGTTTGTGTCCTATACAAAAAATATTTTTTTTATTAGTGCGTAACAAATTATATTGTGGTGTAATGATATTTTTCATATTAATTTTTCTTAATATATCATGATTAAGATTTTTCAGCAAACAATTATTTATATTACCTATGTTTCATGTGTATCAAATACAGTATTTGATACACATTTGATTATTTAGCAGTTGCTTGACAATCCGCTCTTATTATTATAATAATAAAACAAAGAGGAAGCTTTGCGTGTATGCAAATAGACACTCAACAATGAAGATGAAGAGAAGATAACGCCATTGTATTGTTAATGACTTAATATATAGTGCGAGTGGGTGTAGAGTGAATGAAAATTGCTTGAATGCGAATATTAATATTCACGATGATAATGTCATTTTGATTCACAACAAAATAATATACACACATAATACTATTCCAAAATCGTTATGCGCTAATCTAAAAATGTTCCCAAGAGAACTTGGCCTTCGACCGACATTTTTTGTTCATCAAACAGGTACGGTATTCTAGGTTAACTTGCTCCCAATTCTCGATCGGGCAGTTAACATCTGATCGAGCCAACCATTCATCATCGGGCAAACAATCGAAATTATGAAATCTCAAAGCACACGCCTATAGCATACTGTGCAATTTGTAGCGCAGCACAATATGTGAATGAGTTAAAAAAATCATAATTAGTCACGATAATTGGCGTTATGAAGTAAAACGTAGATCTTATCCGCGGGTCCATAATGTCTCGTTGAGCAGTGAGTTATAGCGGTTTCGACCCGCGGGTGAGCTATCGCGATATCGCGATTACGGTTCAACATATTTATTGAATTGTTATCATTAATATAAACCTTTTAAATGTTTAAAATGGCCGCCGCACCCACATGTATACGCATGGCCTGATATATCGCGCAATTGTGTTTGATTCCTTGTTGAACATTGCTTAGTGTCTCGTTGTGCTCCGTTGTCATAACTCAAACTGCGCTCTCTAATTACAATGTAACGTGCAATAAATAAGGATTTGAATGTGGACCAGTGGTTCGAAGCAGTGGCACGCGCTCTGATACTTTGCTGATAAGACAATATCATCGATAGATATAATTATTCAATGAAGGTATAATAACACTGTACAACAACTCAGATATTTTTCTACAACGATTTATATGTAGAAGTAATATGATCATAACAAGGACTTGTCTGAATATATATATATTAATAGTAAAGATACATAGTTTACATAATATTTTTAAATTATTTAATTTTAGGAGTAATTTACCATACTTTTATTGATAATCATGGACCTTGACATTTTTCGTGAGGCTGTAAAAAGCTCATTCAGCCGTCAAAAGCTGGGTGCCCGCTCATAGGGTTGAACTCGTAGAACCCAAGTATGTACTGGTAACGGCAGTGGTGCACGCAACGGATACTAAAGTAGCTATTCACCTGTTGTTAGAGAGAAGAAAAATTCTTAAATATCTCTACAATAACGAGTACGGGTCGTATCCGTATTTGTATCCTAGTACCTTTTTTCTTGGAACGTTAGGATAAAATTCATTAAATTTTCTATAAAACACTGGGATAGTGTCGACAATCCGTCAAAGCTCGGAGACTTTTAGATGCGAGCTTTAAAGTGCCCTAGAAAGTCGCGATCGCGTCCCTTATTCACGTCTGTGGCGGCCAGGACGTCAGTGCTTGAGAACGTTGCACGAGCACGAGCACGAGCACAAACTTCTTAACGAGCTTGACAAACACAAAGAGTGTGTGATAGTGCTAATCTATTTTAACTTTCATTGCACCATTTTTCTTTATTTATTATTTTTTTATTTACGTAATTCCGCATGAATAAAAAAACTTATTCTGTCGCTACAATTTGATACATTAAAATTAAAAATATAATACGTATCAATTGAGTAAAATTTAATAAGTACACTTAAAGTATTTATTAATGAATTTTAAAAGAGCAAATAAGAAAAATGAAAAGTATGGTAAAAGGAAAGCAAAAATAACAATTATGTAATGATATGATATATGTATTATTTAATGACTTAATTATATTTGATTAAAGCTTCATGAATTCTTAAAAAAAATATTTTTAATTTCTTCGCAATTATTTTTAGTTAATTTTGCTAAATCATTAAGAGCTTAAAATGCAATATATTTTATAGAATTTTTGGCAAACTTCACAGAAAATAATTGAGTAATAAGCCGGCAGATTTAATTTCATATGATAATTATGTAGCGGTTTTTTTAATTCAAATTTAGTATTTATAATCGACTTTGGTCAAGCGTTAAGATAGATGCTGGAATGCAAGTACAATAATCTCAATAATCTTTTCTAAGCTTTTTCGGGTGTTTTTAGGAAAGCACTTCTGTAAGATAAGGTAAATTTACAATCCAGATATTCTGGAAAAACTTTATTATTATGTGCTACCAAATTATTAAATGTTTGGGGTACTATTTCAACATTTTGTCATAACAAGATTGGTAAATTAGTAAATCATTACTGAAAAACTAAGCTTTATATAAAGTCAATATAAAGTAAAATCATAATTTAATATTATAAATCATAAAAAAAATATTTAACATAATATATGCATGCTTTGTGAAAGCAAAAGTATTGAATAACAATGGTACTTAAAAATCTCTATGTATAAATATGAAAAAACATATCTGAACTTCATAAAAAAATCTTATTATTTATTAAAATCAAATATATATCTCAGATAAATATTAAAGGTGAGACACGATTCGGTAATCCGAGTGAGCTTTTAATGCATAATGCTCATATAAAATATGGACCGCTTTGAACACCAACCATCCATTCATCGTGAGCTTGTATGTTTTTTTTCAATTTTGTTTTGCCCCTACAGGTGCGTTCGGATAAGCCCAAGACAGATATTCTCACATCTCCCAGACAGGACATCCTGTCAGCATCCACTTGTCGGGACCAAAAACGCTTTTTTTCAACCATACATTAGATTTGTTCAATATTGAATTACTCCCAGCATCCGTGCAGATGTTTGTCGAGATTTGGGAACACTTGTCCCACCTTTTTACACTTGCTCGTCGATTTTTAATACCATATATAATATAATATGTAAAATTAAATAACATGATATCGCTTAGATGATTACAATAATATTTTTATTGCTTAGACTTAAATAATAGTAAATAAATTAGTATCTGAAAAATAAATACAAATCAATTATTTCCATAGCAGTATGCTTAAGTGAAGGAATTTATTTTTTCAGTTATTTTTAATGATATTCAGCACACATGGAATGTAAAATGTTTTAATTTTATTGTTGTTGCTTCATTTTTAATTCAACTTTTAGCTAATATTGTAAAATAAATTAAATCAAACATGCTTTAAAAGTCGCTTTACTTATGCTAAATTGTATCATATTGACTGTTCACTCTTGTGAGTAATTATATATGTACATATGTATAGGTTCTATTGTGTTTTAAGCATAACATACGACCGTGAAATTGTTCACGTGTGATTGATCGTGACAATTGATCGGTGGATTTAATGAAAAATGCATAAATGCAAAGTAGCCTTTTTCTTGTTCTCATGGTCGGCCGATTTGGATCACCTTTGCCCCCTTTGGTCCTTTTTTAACCGATTCAAATGTATGCGACACTGAAACAGTGACAGTAGTCGCTGACAGTGTACTGACTGACACACATGCTAATGACGATCAGATTCTAACCGCAGGTCGTGCGAACTTAGCTAATTTATACAATGTTAATGTACAAACATATACACATATATTATGTATAAGTTGAGGCACTTTTGTTGAACGCCTTGATTTATTTTTATATCTAGACAATGCGAAATATGTCCTGAATAAAAACAATAGTTAAAACGGCTCATTTTATTACAACATTTTCATTTATACATCATGTGAAACTGAAAATAATAAACAGAGCAATACATTATGTGTCATACATAAAAGTCCAGTTAGAATATAAACGATCGAACAAGATTCTTACTAGTGCAAATCTTCTAGTATAATTCTTATAAATAAAATAAAATATATCGTCTACTAGGTGAATAAATATATAGCTTTTTAATTATACTGCTAGGTTACACTTTAATTAAAACACACATAAATCGATTCTAGATCAAAAGTTTGATTAATCACTTTAGTTTTAATTGAGATTTTCAACGGACCATTACGATCCGCGGACTACTAATGTTTACCCACGCTAGTGCGTGATGTCTAAAAGCGCCAATTTCACGTTCGATTAGTTTGACCGTAGGAAAAAGCGTGAGAACGATACCACTTTTTATAAATATGTACTTAACGGTGGCGCTGCGTGAGTAGTGACTTAAGGGAAGCTGCGAGTCAGATTTCGTAACACATAGTCTTAATAATTTCTTTCAAAGTACAACAATCAATACCAACAGTTAACAGGTGTAATGAACATGCACAATATTTTTGTATTGCTTCTAAGCGTTTTTTTTTTTTAATCAGTTATTAAATTAAATTTTAAAAATTAATAAAATTGGTTAAGAAATTCAATTAATCATTAGGCTAAAAGCAGCAATAATAGAGAGGTATTATAAAAAAAAAAGTGTCTTATACCAGTGGTTCTTAATGTGGGGCGAATGCCTTACCAGGGGGACAATGCGCAAATCACTAATATTAGCTACATTTTTTTTTGTTAAAAATGCACAAATGACAAAGTTTGAGATTTTGTAAAATAATTATGTATTTTATAAAGTTTATAAATATTCCTTAACTCGGTATATTGCGCAAAATCACTAGTGTATTCAGATAAATATTTGAGTTTCGGTTTTTACCAGTTACTCAAGATCTTCCTACACACTCTTTGATTAACGAATCTATGAAAAATGGTCGTCTTGAAGCACATTTAAAGACGAAATGTAGCTCTTTTGTAAATTATGATTTAAAGCAATTTAACAATATAAAAAGAAAATTTGAAAAAAAGGATAACAATAAATTAATTTCTCTGGATGAAATGCTAAAAAGACGTGTACTATTAAAGCTAGTTGTATTTTTTTCTGCGCGTAGCTAAATCTAGAAAAAAATCATACTGTAGGAAAGGAATTAATAAAGCTAGCTGTATCAGGTTTTTTAAAAATAAATCTGGAAATAGATGACAAAGATGTGGAAGAAATGACAAGCAATAGCACTGTTGTAAGAGAATATATGAGATGGATGTACAATAGAAACATGCATGAATCAACTTTAAGGGACAGTGTGATTATGTAAGATATATTGACAATGGTGAATTCATTAAAGAGATCTTTATATGTAAAATATTGGAAACCACAACCAGGCCTGTCAAAAGTGGAAAGATAGGGGACAAATTCCAGGACCTAACTCTGAAAAAAATCATAGCAAGAATATATTTAAAAAAAAAAGTAAAAACCGACCTCAAATAATAAATCTGAACTAAACTACAATTGTTTGAGATGTACCTATATACGGATGTGTTTCAGGTATAAGTTTATTTCACTCTTTTTAAACATATTATACAATAAATAAAAGAAGCGGAACATTGCCTACAAAAGCACCCATTTTCTAGGTAGTACAATAAACATTATTATTCAAAGGAACAGATTGTAGTTTTTTTACGCAGTTTCATTTGTGTTACAATTTGTTCGCAAATTATTGTTAATTATAGCTTTTTGAACATTTAAAAAATAGTAGATATGAGAGAAAATATTCAACGAATATAAATTAGTAGCAGTAAATTTAAGTATTCGATCTGAAAATTGAGATCGAATACCTAAGAAAGAAGCAGACATAAAAAATCAACAACTGCTTAAGCTGAATAATACAAATTTATTGTTGAAGCAAAATAAATAAATAAAACATTCAGTTTCATGTGCTTATACCTAAAACAAAATCTAAAAAATAAAGTCTCGAATAAATCCCGAAAATATTTTTTAAAATATGTCATTTCAGTAAAATAATATCGGCATACATTTTCACCAGTAGATATATATTTTTACCAGTGAAAATATAAATTATCTGGCAGGTGCTAGTAAAATCATATGATTTCAACTTTTCTACACGTAGTATTTACATCCGATATATAAATGTTACAGTGAATGTGTATTTTTTGGTAAAGTTATATTTTCACTAACTAAGTCCAAATACATTTTCACCAGTAGATATATAACTCTACTAGCGAAAGCATAATTTAATTGAGGCGCTAATATGCTGCTCTAAAATGTCAATAAAGCTCAATTTGACAGTTGCGAAATGTCCATTTGCTGTTCAAACCCAAACCTAACCGAATGAAAGTTCTAAAACTAATTATAGTTTAAGAACTTTTATTATAGAGCAAGTCCAAAATACAAATTAAGCCAACTCATCTCTCAGGGGAAAATAAGCGGAAGAATAAGTACAAATAGACATCGCATCTTACAAATTGCTCAACAATTTTTCTGCATTTCGATAAAATTCTATGTTTTATAAATATGATAGCTATCTTGACAGATATTACTATGAACTTACAATATAAGAAAGCTGATCAAAGTATTTTCAAATCGAATTTTGGGCAATAAGAGAGCGCAAAAAGTAATTATCACTTCTCAGAAGGCAAAAAATCACGTCAAAAGCAATAAAATCGTGTCGGCGCCGTCACAGTGGAAACGTTCATTACGCGACGGCGAGTTCTTAATAAGATTTTGATAGATATTTTTAATATTTAAACCGGAAATAGCCCTTAAATTTGGTTAATAAATAACTTCAGATACCAATGAAAATATATATTAAATATAGCGCTTTTCTGTTCGTTTCTGAAATAAGTTTTCAAGTATAATAATTATGTTTAGTAAGTTATTGAGTAACGATATGCTCGAATTATTATGTAACAGGCAGACTATCACCTTCACGCCTCCATACTTGACCCAGAGTCTGGCTGGAGCTGACGCTCGTCTGTCACTGAAGATGCTCTCATTCATATTAATGCCATGGTGATTCTCATGAATACCCCATGAGTTCCACTCGTTATACAGTCAGCGGTCTCGGAACATACGTCTCGGCCTTTCAGAGATTATCTCCTCGGAATCAAATAAGAGCGGTGACGGAATTATGCATGCTAACTATGAATCTTCCTCAATCAACATAGCAACACGTAAGCACTACTGTGCATTTGAATCTTGTGTTCTGTGTTACATATTCAAATTTAAGGTTTGAATTTCATTTGAGAGTATAAAAATAGTTTGTACTACTTACGTTGCTCATTGAGAAAACAATGGTTACGCTTGGTTTTTTATAGTGCTCTTGTAATTTATTATGAGATAATCCTTTGAGTTATTCATCAATGACTTGACACTTATCTTGAATGTGTTTCACGCATATAATCGAAATCTAATGATTTTGCATTTAAACCAAACAGGGTATTTTTTTCTATCAAAACAGGATGTTATTCGGTAAAAAAGTAACAACAGGATCTATCATGCTGACACACGTAAAAAAGAATGTGCACTTTTAAAGAGCTCAATCTTTGAAAGCAAACTCTAACATTGAAACTTAAACAATTACAAAAAAAGCATCTACAATAATCTAATAATATAATTATCAGATAAAAACAAAGATTCTGAATCATTCAAAGTAGTCAAGAAGTCAAGAAAGAGAGAGAGAGAGTGGGACCATTAATTTCTTTCACTTTACTTGATCGTATATAAGCCAAAACACAGCTCATATAAAAGCAAAGATTCCAGTTCCGCTCGAAATCACTCAGATTGTTCTCTAGGAAAGCAAGGGATACATAAAAAAATATTTTACTCCGAACTTTCATCAGATCTGAGAAAAACCACTTAAACTATCACTTCGCTCTTGACTTGGAATACATGAGAGTTCAGCATTAATTAGCATTTAAGTGGAGCTTTTGCAGAATCGACGCTGAAGCAACTGCTTCCTCTTTGCTCGTTCGATATTTTCCAGTCAAGGACAATATGACGCAGAACAACTAATCTTTATTAAAATTAATATTTATAGCACAAATTGTACGGCTGCAAACAAAAATATATAAAACATATAAAATATATTTTAAACATAATTTTTCAGAAAAACCCTTTTATTTTTTCTACGAAATCTGAGAACGAGTTTTCTACTTTCGCTTTTTACTTAGTCTCCTTTATGCTAATATTTTGAAAACTGTTATAAAAAAAATTTGGTCTCTTTATCACGAGATTTTCGATTGATTAACGCCTATCAAAATTAATATTTTTTTATAATTTGTTTCATAAATAACGAATGGTTGTCTATTATTTTTTTTTTTTTTAAATTCACGATATTTTTTCTCAAAAAAAAATTAGGAAAATTGAATCAGTTTCTTTTTCCACGCAAATGAAACTTTTAGCGAGATTTGTAATAACTAGGAAAATTTTAAACTAAATAAAATTTACTACGTCACGTGAAATCAACAGTTTTTAACTAGTACATAAAAAATAATTGCACTTTTACTGGTCTATATTTTTATTTTCCGAACATCCCTTGCATTATTTAACATATTTTGATAATGTGTAAATTATACATTGTCCGTACTTAATAATATATAAAATTTATAGAAATCAACGATTTTGAAAGTTACTCAATGGCATAATTTCCCCTAGATCGCACACACAGTATAATAACCTGTCGCCAGCAAAACTATGTTTTACACTAATCTCGGATGTATTATTAATATTCATTTGTGTGTTATTACCCACAGAGGTGATAAGAATCGCTCAGATAATGGATAATCGCACGCTGCCCTTACATATAGCAATTTACGGTTTGTCCACGCCTATGAGAAGTTGTCGGAGCCAAGCTACAGATGTTGACTTTGATAATCTTGTCAAAGGGCGTCGAAATGTACCTGCGATTGGATATATTCCGACAGAACGGAAATTATTTGAAATAAGAGCAAAAAAATACTATAAAATATGGTAAAATAAACAGTCTGGTAACCTTGAGACAGATACCACGCACAAGATTGATCGATTTTAAATATTGATGAAGAATATATCAAGACCGCGTTACTGAACAATTGCTGTAAAGTTTAACATATTCGTTTTAAATACACTTTTTATCGTATATATTTGTACAATTAAATCAAGTTTTAATAGTATGGCATAATAACAAGATACTGACCTAGACAAACACATTTGATTGAATTGCATTACAATAAATATGTTTTTAGTCCCGGATATAAAATGTTATAAGTTTAAATCTAAATACAAGTGAAAGTAAATAAATTTATATTATTATCTCTGTAACAAACTAAACAATTGTTATTGTCTTATGTTGGACAGAAATGTAACCAATGCAAACTCACAAAAATACATCTGATTTTATGGTCAAGGAAAAACGAAAAATTATTTTCTAAAAGCAACTAATTTGGTTTAATTTTATAGGTCTATAAAAAACATACTTCAAGCTTTAAATACAAATAGCAAATTTAAATACAATTAGTATACAATCTGTATTATAATAGTAACCTAAAGCAATATACTTTATCACAATTTGAGCGCCTCTTTTGGTAAAAGATGAAAGTTCCTTTATTCTTAAAAATATTATTTATTATTATAATGCTTGTAATATATTTATTTTTACATAATAGCATTAAAAAATCCATTTACATTAAGTAGATATCTGCTATTTTGTAATTAAATTACTTAAAATATTTTTTTTTAATATATTTTAATATAAATATTTTTTATATTATAGATAATAATACTAAAAGTGTTATTGTGCATTTTTTATATGTAATTATTCGTTTACTACGTTCTACCAAAAAACACGAAACTACCCTCAGAGCTAATATAAATAGTACATTAGAACTAGACTTTTGACATAAGAATAGGATAGCTCTACTAATGTCAAAATCGTTTTTAGGTTTAATCTATAATTTTCAATGAAATTTTCGGGTATATAAATAAACTTACAGAATTAATATTAAATATATTTATGAAGCTCATGCCTTCTTTTTATTGATTTAACATTTTTTTTATATTAAAATATCAATTTCTTTAGATTTATTATTGAAATGTTACATTACATATCAATTGTACTTAGATTTTTTTTTTAAGGATATTAGATATATTTTTTATATATGCCTTTTTTTATAAATACAACACTACTCGCATCATAATCAATTGAATGGATTTGAAATATATTGCCCTTTTTAGCATACAACAGCATTTTACTCTTATTTAAGTTAAGGTCAGAAACACACTAAGCGACCGTGAGAAAAAACTTGTCGAATATACGTGTTAAAAGCGTAATAAATCCATTTTTTATAGTTTTAACGACTTGCCGAATAAATGTATTCGTTACAAAAACGTACGTGACGATCATTGACCGCTATTGGCACATTTTTGGTTATATTAATGAAATGTTTGAGGAACATTTTTTTAGCAGGTTTCTTTTATTTTATTATAGAATATGCGAGATTATTTTTTATTTAATATAATTATTCCTTACTATTATATGTTTTTCGATGTGTTTGAAGGCTGGCACAAACTGAACTATAAATAAATATCGGTTAATGTATTTACAATTACAAAAGAATGCTATCCTAAGGGCCGACAGTAAAAATAAAATTTGCTACTCTTATTTAAAATACCCTATAACAGCGTTTGAACTACTACCCATGCGCAAAGGCGTTCTTGTGAGAAATATAACTAACAATTACAAATCTGTTTCTACCCGCAAATCGTCGCATTGATCCAAAAGTCGAGAGTAGGCAGAGCAAAAAAACTAAAAAATAACTATATTTCAACCAGCGTATATAAGCGCATATATAGTTCACATTAGATACTTTCAACTTCAAACACACTAGAGTTTATTTAAGTTCACACAAAGCGGAACTACGTTTAGCATCGAACGAGACCGAAAATCAGCGGCTTTTCTCTTTACGTCAACCCAAATCCAGCTATAAAATCTGTTAAACCCGATATTTTGCTACGAGAACTTCACACAATATATATTGTAATTACAAAAAAATGTGCGGATCCAATAATTGTTACAAATTTTATAGATTAAGATATGAAAAATACATGCGTGACAGTGTCAGCACGTTAACTTAAATACATCATTTTTTTATTGGTTAAAAATTCCTTGAGATGGCTTCACAAATTTCACATAATTTTTATTAAATCAGAATATTTTTTTGTCATATAATTAAAATGTAATTAAATCTAACAAATAGCTAAACGGCATACCTAGCCTTAAAAATATATTAAAATACTGTAACAAAAATTATGCAAGTAAGCAGCAGTTTCTTAACATCGCCATATTGCTAGCTATTTTTAGACTATTTTTTTTATTTTTATAGTTCATAATCCATAGTTGTAGGTACTGGTACATAAAGGATTAAAACTATTTTTTCTGTAATCGATAGTAAAATGTTATTCAATATAATTATTTTTGATTATATCAACAAAAAAATACTAATAATATAAGCGAAATTAAATTTTAAGCTTACTAGCATATTAATGTAGCAAAGGTTTTGAAAAGTAGTCATTAGAGAAATTACTAATAAAAGTGTTTATTTAAATTTAAATAAAATGTTTACTTATAACTATTAGTTTTATAGATTATTTAATACAATAAACACAAACATCCGTACTGTACCATAGTAATCTAAAAATATAATTAATTCATAGTTTCAAACGTAAAAAATATTATTGTAATAATAATTTATCACTTATACATACAACCATAAAATAAATTTTATTTTCAATAAATATTAAAAATATAAAAATTTCGAATCATTAATACTACTTTTAAGTACTCTGCCCTTCGTATTTTATTTATATACAAAATATTTTAGTTATATACAAACAAACATATTTTAATATAATTTTATTTGTTAAGAAGCTAACTGATAATATAAATTGTATGTATAAAGTAAATCAATCATATGATATTCTACCTAATGGTTTTAATATCAAGATGTACTCAAATTTAATTTATCTTTAATTTTTTATTTTATTTGAACTCCGGTCATTGAGTCTGGTGTCCCGCCGCGTATGCATTTGGAACATGTTTGTCTGGGAGCATAACTAGATGCAGAAGAAGATCTGGATGCTACATTTGACTATGAAATGAAATGCATAAGATTTTTTTCGTCCAGACAAACTGACCCAAACGATGGATGCACGACGTCAAGTGATCAATCCCAACAAATGTGATTTCCGCATTCAGTACAGGGATACTACAAATTCACAGCAAAGCAACAATCAAAAGTCATATATAATATAAATTAACTGACGTTATCTACGCAAAATCTTGAATTATTACCGTCTAGGGGATCTTCTCCCACACGCGGTGCAAGTTCAAATGTAATCCAACCATATACACTAACGATGCGATATGATCATAGTGACACATGTTTATTTTTTGTAGTAGCTATGTGTCCAATCAGCAAAGTTGCGCTTTTGTTTGAATATCCTGTACAAGCTTTAATTAAGCTCGGCGCCAGTGTTATTGCAACAAACGCAGGAACATTTGTGTCGAGGATTACAACAATATCGTAGTAGTCTTTTTACACCATTGCAGTAGTTTAGCAACGTATTACTATAAATAAAAGCGGCGGGTAATTGTTTCAACCGTTGCGTACATATGATTCATAATCTGGAACCAGTGTTAGCAAACTTTGCGAACGAAATGTATGAAGTAAAACTGGGTCATGGTGCATTGAATCGCTATATAACCATTGGAAATGAATACCATGTAGTTTTCATGAAAATGCTTTTACATTTATTAAAAATATATTGAAAGTAAAGACAGTTAACGTACACCGTGTTCCTAGACTGCAGACAATTAATTCAGCTCATCTTCAGAATGCTATTTTTTAAGATGTTTTTTAAAATAACTTTTATATGTAAATGGATCGAATTGATGAAAAATGCATTAAAGCATCTTCAGAGTCATAAACGTATTCCTCTTGGATGCAAATGCGTCAGCAAAAAATAGAACTATAATGCAAAATTCAATCCAACAAATATTTATATGTAGTTGTAAACTCTTATGTGATATTTTTATTTTATTATTAAAAGATTACTGAATTTAATTAAAATATAAATATACCACATATGAAATCAGAAGTATTACAAAACGTATGTATTATCTTTATATATAGTAAAATATTATTTGCTTTAATAAAAAAACTTTGAATAATTTCGCTCCCCTTTTTTTGATTTTTATGACTAGATGGTTAATACTGAGTATTCTAAATTTCAATACTCAATAAAATCTATTTTCGGACACCATAAATAATCATATTAAGTAGAGATATCTCAGGCTTTTTTTATTAAATTTTATTCAACAACAAAGAGTACTTCGTTGCACTTGAATTATATACAATAAAGCCATGTTCAAGAACGCTACAAACTACATTATCATACAGAACGTGAATCGTAAATAAATAATTTATGTAAAAAACGTTATGTCTCGAATATGGAGTTGAACTCGTGGATCAAATCTTACTGATGTCAGTTTTTACGCAATACTAGACGCGTGCACCTAACAAACAGCTATAATATTTGAATAAGATATTATCAAATAAAAACATAGATTCAAGTTTCCTCCTAAATCGCTCATGTATGATTCAACTCTGAACTCGCATACAGTGGAGCTTATGTCAAATCAACGCAATTGTCAGATCTGGCACAGCGAAGCTTAACTTAATCTTCGAGACAACTTTCTGAACGAAACAGAACGAATAATATACATTTATAGCACAAATTTGTACTGCTGGATTTTTAACTGATAAGCTAAAATAAGCTTTTATAAATTAAGCTTAAAATAAGCGCGTGTGTAATAAAACAAATAAAATAAAATACATTAAGCGATAAATTTTATTTGTATAGAGTAAATATCTTTACTTACAAACTTTGTGTATATGGAAGAAAATATACTGTTCTGACTATCCATATGTGATTATTTTTACACAAAACAAAGTTAATTTGTTCTAAATGATTATTATGCAAAAATTTTGAGTCAATACACGTACATTTTATACATAATTGTTGTTATATGTAAGTATTCGTCTCAAGAATTCAGTCGCTGTCGAAGATGAAGTTGATTACTGAATTTCAGACGTGTAAGCTAAATTAGAATTGACGTGAAGAGGGAAGCGGCTGTTCTCTCAATTTTCTTCGTCTTTGTTTATACTTAGCGTAACTTTACTTGATTGCGACTTCTACGAACTCTCGTGTGTTCTAAGTCGGAAATATAAATTAATGTTTTAATGTAGTGAATTCCAAATAAAGTGCAATTATAGCCGCTTTTTATATGCTTTTAATCACTCGGCCAGCCTGTAAGAGGTTTAGTTGTTTGCCATTGTTGCATTTAGGAATGCTTAAAAAAGGCTATGCAGTTTAACGTTGACTCGTTAAGACTAATATAATATTATTTTACGACGCTTTTAACGCGTAATTCCAAATAAAGTGCAATTATAGCCGCTTTTTATATGCTTGTAATCACTCGGCCAGCCTGTAAGAGGTTTAGTTGTTTGCCATTGTTGCATTTAGGAATGCTTAAAAAAGGCTATGCAGTTTAACGTTGACTCGTTAAGACTAATATAATATTATTTTACGACGCTTTTAACGCGAAATATTTTTTTGCATAATTTAAATAAATGCTTTGGACTTGTTTCGTACCTGCCGAATTGTTATACTTCACTATATAAGTTTTAAATATGGATACTATTTTTTAACTTTGTTATGCATGTTAAGATACTATAGAATAAGTGATTAAACAAGACACACAGTGCCCTCGAGTGACTTTTATAATATTATCTTTTAATATATATAAATAACCATTATATTAAAAAAGCTATCATCACTCGTTTAGGGTTGTAACTCTTTCATTGCACGCACATTTATACACTCCCACCTCACGCTATTTGTCCACTACAAATTTATGATTATTGCCTATTATGTTTTATAACCTCGCGACGCCTATGAAGCGTACCACTTGTTTTTCTTATGTGGTTTGTGCAATTATTATCACACTAACCGTTTTGTTTATTTTGCCGCAACTAGTTTTAAACGGTCTCGCGTGTTCACAACAAAAACAGCTAGTATCGAGATATTGACGTGCTAATGATCCTAATTCAGCCGACGTTTGAATCCAATCATTCGAACCGATAATTACGTAAATTTCTTACTATGTATTATCATACTGTGTTACGATATGCACAAAAAGCGATAATCGTAAATCGATTACGGTCTGTCGTGTCAAACGCTTTTTTTTCTAGTTGCAAGTGATCGGCATATATAACATAAGATTGTTTAATCGCTCAACCGTCGTGTACGACTATTAATACAATTAAAAAAACCTATTACCGGATCTTGTACGCCACTGACTGGCTACAAGTGTTTGGGTCCAGTCACGACTTTTCTCTTAATGGACCCACGGTGGACACTCGGGTAACGTGGCGAACAGGTGGCACGCGAGCCACGTAGCACACTGCTTTTATGATTTGATGGACTAATACGCTATAGATAACATAAATTAATTTTTATATCAATACCAAAAAACATAAATTATTTAAAGAGGGTCAAAAAAAGTCTGTTTCTCGTTGGAAAATACAATAGATAGCTTTTGATATGAATTACATCAGGAATGAATTACTTATTGTAATAACAATTACAAAAAAACATTTTTAAAACTTCCTAAACATGACTAAAAAAACACTAAATAATACTCAAATCATCAGTGCAATGAAACGATTTATTATTTTTTTTTATAAGAGGGAATTTTGCTTACTTTTTGATTAATCACAATCATGCAGCGATCATATAGTCAATATATGTACTCGTTTCATAGAACAGTGAAATGGGTATACGCCTTTAGAAAGCGACATTCTCTTTATGGGCATTGTCCAAGGTCGTATTGCATTACAACGGGAATCTTGTAGATCCGTTGATTTATTATATCCGTGACCGTTTCCCAACAAAGGAATATTCTCTCAATGATGAAGAATCTTACAGTAAGAATACTTGCATGTTATTTTTTCTGGTCCAGAAAAGTACATAGATTTCTGTATGAATATTTGGAAGTAAATCAAGGTTCTTTTTACTGAGATTAAATCAATAAATTAATATGGTGACCATTGAATTAATCTATTATATATAAATTTGCTACATACGGCAACAAGTTTTGGAAACATTTATTAAAGCTTAAATTAAGAAACTAAAAATCAGAGAAAAAAATGTACCAAAAGTCATATGTTTGTGTGATTTAAAAGATTTTTATTGTGAATTAATGTTTAAAAGAAGCTACAGTCTACAACAAATAACATTCAAATATGTAATGTGTATTCCCACCACGTCCTTTCTATTTTTTTTATTTAGCTCCTATTGATTAAGTGTAAGAATTTTCTAATTCAAAACTAAGTAAAAAGAGCCATAAATAAGTGGATAAAAAGTTATTTATAAAGGGTCAAAAAAAGTTTGTCTCTTGTTGAAGAATACAATATATAGCTTTTGATAGAAATTACAATTTCTAAAACTTACTAAACATGATTAATAAAATCCAGATAAATTCTTAAAGCTTGCTCACATTAATCGTATATTATAAGGATATGCATGACATTTTCATATACTGGTAATTTATGAAAAGCAAACAAAGTCGCATAATTGAAAAAAATATAAGAGACAGCATCGATTAAATATTTAATGTAAAACAAAAAATACACGTATCTTACAAGAGCCCACCCTAAACGGTAAACCATAGCAACATGACATTTGCACATGTCCTTATGACTGCCATTTCTAAGTAAACTTAACTCAGTGTCAATATAACAAGAATATTTATAAATCTATGTAATATACATACATATATGTATGTGAAATTATAGTTAGCAGAAAAATCCCTTTGTATTAAATTTAATTTGAACAATAATCTTGTTAAAAATATAACAGTTTAATAATTTGTAATGATTTAAATTTTAAACTTAATTTTTAAGCATAATTTATTTTATTTATATCATATTTTATAATTTAGAACTAAATCATAAAAGTGATACTCAAATATTTAAGAAATTTTAATGAAGATATTTAGTAGCTAATGTCATAATATGTAATTAATATACCTTGAAACATGTGTTAAGCTTTTTCATTTAAATATTAATACTAAAATTAAGTGATATATTAATTACCAATTAATATTTTAGTAAGCATCTTATCAACAAATAATATGTGTATTGATTACATCTTAATATTGTTAAAAATATTATTAGCCTCAAATATTCTTATCATAGTTTTTTGATAGAATGTGATATTTTATAAATAAACATAAACAGATAAAACGAAATGTTTTACTCTTCCTGATCAGTAAAAAACAAGTTTAAATCAACAGATATGACAAAAATGTTTATTATATAGTTTAAAGTTTCGTTTACAAAGTTATTCAATTAAACTTTAATCTATTAGATTGATTTATTTATTTGTACTATTATATGATTTAATGCATATTTAGGTATTATAAAGCGTCTAATAATTTGCTATATCAAATATTAATATAAAATTGTGTTCATAAGATTAAAACCAAAGGTTCAGCAGCAAAAATTAAATATTGTATATATAAACTATATTTTCAAAACCTAATTGAAAAATGATTTATTTAGTAAGTCCATTTCTTATGCTATTTCCACAAGTAAATATCCACACAAAGATACCATCGCTAATCATACGTTACATGCATCGTAAAATTCTATAAAAAAATGAAATATCAATCAGCGGTTCTAAATTAATTTCGCTGATTAAACGCGAATTGTTCTGATGGAACAAGAGCGATAGGGAAATCAGATAGAAATATCCATTTAATTAATATTAGAACTCGTTCTATATAGTTAAAGACTCGACCCACAGGAAATTGAATTTATCTGATAGCGTTGTTGCATGCAATTTATTTTTGTTTAAATACGTAAGAATAAGAATGATAAGACTTGACCCGGAACAGATTTTCCGGGTCACGTATAATTTCCTGTACCGATCAATCAATATTTTAAGTATTAAACACTAATATTAAATGTGAATTTATATATGTTAAATATAACTGTCTAAAATCTTTCTTTGGTTAACATAAAAAATGTTACCGTTAGATAAATTGGACCGTTAAGTACTTATATAATATGATACTTCCTGTCAAATACCTTGTAGGTAAAAAAGTTCACGTGTTCAAAGTTGACAATAGTGTCTATTGAAAGGTGTTCGATAAAGTACACACAGGCTTTACTTTATTTTCTAACAATGGCAGGTTATAATGTACATCAGACTAACCTGTGTTTGAATGATACGTACCCTGTCAACAAAACTGAAAAAATATTTAAAAAACATATATGTTAACTCTAATCAAGTACCCCTTAAGATATTGATTACTAAAAATGCTTGGGTGCATTATTATTCAATTGAGGTAATTATAATATTTGACTCATTATATTTATATGACTCGTAACTATCGACATGTTATCACATCTGCCGCTTATCTGACAACCTGATCAAATAACATGTAAGAAGATTTCCGTTATATATTCAATAGTATCATAAGCTTAAGTGTAAAAAATCTGTTATCGTTCCAAATATAATATATTTCTTTGTTATATTTCGTTGAAGTACTTTTTTAAAAAACACCGTTGCCGGTAGGGTTAAATAAAAATATAATAATATATAGCGTACATTGAATTCCATACAACATCAACCCATCGAATTTACATCACTAGATTATTAATATTTCTCTACCTGTAATATTAAAATATTGACCTTAAACCAAAAAGTGATTATTAACTAAATATTATAAAAGTTTTAAGGTTGTCAATACAACTAATAAAAATATTACAGAAAGGTTTTTCCACAAAAATATAGTAATTTAGATTATAAACAGCATAGCCCGATAAATTTAGTTGTACCTTTAATTAATAAAACATGACATGTTTATAGTATTTAATGATTATTAAATTATTTAATTGAATATATTCATATAATAATTATTAGAAGTAAATAATTTTAATATAATTAAATCTAAAAATATTTTTTTAAATCAATTAATTTATGAAGTATGGTTTTTAATTATTTAATAGTTAAGTTGTATTTAATGCTTATTATAGTTATTAATTTAATAATCATTAAAAGTATATAATTTTAAAATTATTAATTAATTTAAATAAAAATTATTTAGTTTTGCTTATTGGTCTTACACGACATTTAACTTTTATCTTTCATTCATAACTAGACTATCTTTTCTCTCAACAATATATTTATTTGTTATCGTAGCTGAATCTGATGCACAAGTGTATGTGTTTTTTATTGAATTATATACTATACTACTCCATCCCTATATACTAATTTTAAGTTCCGATAATCAAAAATATGAAATATTTAAATTAAAAATATACTGAAGCTGAAAAGCTTAAAATTGTATTTTTCAACACAACTGTATATTTGATAGTTTTTGTCATATCGCCACCACACTAATTCATGTATCCATTTTTTATTCTTAAAAAATACATATACATACATATAAGGATTTATTTAAAGGCGATTTAGTGTAAGTGAGTTGCTTTGTGGTTAATATACGTAATTGTCTAAGTAAGTTTTGCAACGCATAAATAAACGTTATAATATTAACAATAAATTTGCACAAAGGTGTTCAGTACGAACTAGATCTAATTGCGGCTGCCAGGTCAAGTGCAGCGAAACTGCACGGTCGGTACAGCTTTTGAGATTCATCTGAAGAAGATTGGAAGCAACAGGTAACTCCTCCCGCGGACCGGTCAGGTAGCAATTTATATTCGTTAGCGCGAGAATTAAATCTCGCCGATGCAACCGTGCAAATTTATACCCCGTAAGTAATTTGATTTACTAAAGCGGTGCTTACTACCACTTTATACACATATCGTGGCTATTTTTTTTTTGCTTGAGCTACAACCGATTTAAAGGTCGTTGAAAGTGTACTTACGTTAAAGTTGTGTTTGTTTCTATTTTGAAAATAATTTACAAAATAGATGCTTTTCTTAAAAAAAAATTTAAGAGCGCTCATATTTGCACAAATTATTATTAAATTAAAGAAAGAATAAGAACCTAACCAATTCAAATTTCGAGACACGCATATAAACAATACAATTTACTTGTATCGAATAGCATTCTTAAGTTATCATATGTAATTATTAGACGGTCACTCAAAGATGAATGTTAATGCGATTACCGGAATAAAATATGTGACACTCAGTTACATCACCAACTACGGATCATTGGCTAGCGTCGCTCAAAGATTCACAAACACGAATCACTTGGAAGTGTTTTATATTATTCGTACAAATCATGGAGTTCTGATTTTTTAAAATCTATTTATAAATTTAATGGTTCAAATTAGACATTAATATTTAGAATTTTCAATGATACTCAAAAAGATTCAATCTATAAAAAACTACTTAACATTTTCAATTCATTTGAAAATAGGTTTACAACTTAACTAAATATTTCCCGAGGAAATTATTTTATATTATTTAAAGTTAGATTTGAAACTTAGATATTTAATGATAAAACTAAATGTTGTATATCATTTATGATTAGGGTTAAAACTTAGCTAGATAATAATAAAATTAAACATTTTACAGTGAAATCTCAGTATATAGCAAAGCTCACAAGACGAATGAAAAAATTTCGTTATACTGAAAATTCGTTATATTGAATGTAAGGAAAATGATATATTTTTATTTTATTTTTAATTACCATATTAGAGTACGATCGGGATAGATCAGTCTTCGTTACAATGAAAACATTATGGATGAAAGTTTATCGGGGACAAAAAAAAGACTCGTTATATTGGGAATTTCGTTATTTCGGTATTCGTTACAACGTTTTAAAATAGGTTTGCAAATTAACTAAATATTAATAAAACAAAAAAAATACTAAAATATTTTCAGCATAAAAAATAATATTAAAACGTAACATTTTCTATCGTTTAAAAGTAAGTTTACAGTTTAAATTAATAATAATAATAATAAATAGCATCGATTACACATTTGCTCAAAAATATGATATTAAAAAATATTTTGTTACACCTTACTGACGCTACAACACAATCGATCACCTATAGTTGGTGCAATGTGAGCAATTATGTCATTGATTGTGTTTTAGCGTATTTTAGATGTTTGAGGGCCTGTTTTTATGCTGCATATAACACAGTTTTATCATAAATTTAAATTTTAGTAATAATAACGTTTTTTAGTTATACCAAAAGTTACTTTATAATTAAAAAAAGTTGTTTATATGTTTTATGTGTAAATATAAAAGCCAGTTTTTAATTACATTTACTAATTAGAAAGAAACAATAAACTAAAAAAAACAAGCATCTATTCTGTTACTTTAGACCAAAAGTGGACAGTAAGCACAATATGTGCTTTAAAAATATGAATAATTTTGAGACTCTTGTCTATTTTTATTAAAAAATATTTTGAATAAATCTTAAAATTTTATTTGCAATTCGATTAATTATATGCAGTCAAATCTAACGAATATGTGGAATAAATCAGAAGCAATGATAATTTGTATGTATTGTAAAAAGAAAAACTCACTTTTCGACCTTGGAGTCCGTCACCGGAAATTCAAAATTTGAAGATTTCATTATGAAGCTTGCTTTATGATTTATCTAGTTTAATCAATGTATTCTTTTAATCCTTACACACATTATGTACATATTTCACTTTCATAGTTATAACATACCTAGTTAATCTGCAATCTGATTATTTATATACAGTCAAATGGAACAAAACACATAACGAATTAATGAAAATTATTGTCGCATAGCAAAATGTTATTAATAAATAATAATTATTTAAAACTGTTGTCACGTTACTGTCAGCCATCTTGTTTTATATTTGAATGCTTATTTTTCATTGGTCGACAACAAAAGAATACATTAGCGGAGGCTCGAAAATCATCTTGGCAACTGTATTTTTATTTTATTAATTATAATTAAATATATTTCTTTTGTTTACGTGTATTATTATACACCGTTCAAACAAAGCGATACGATTTAAAAAGTAAAAGATTAAGCATATAATGCCTTATTTTAAAGTGTGCGCGTCCGGAAGCGGAAGTGGCTTAGAACAATTATATTATAGATATATAGAACAATTATATATGCTCGGCGACTTTCGGCTGCGAATTTAGAATAAGCTAAAATTTTCTTGCTTAGGATTGGTAGTAAAAAAAGTCTGCACTTGTCAACAGAAATCAAATAGTTTTACAACACGATAATGAGCGTCTAAATAAAATCAAGGAACTTTGCTGAGAGGTTTTATTTTATCCACCTAATTCTCCGACTATAATTTATTTCAATCGTTGTAAGAATTCTTAGACGAAAAAAAAAATAAAAATGCAGACGATATGAGAAAAGGATTAGTTTGTAATATTTTGCATCAAATTCTTTTAACATTTTATGCTAAAAGAATTCAAAGCTTATCTCTGAAAAAAATATGTTTTAAGATTTTTTTATTTATTAAAAAACGACATTAATTTTGGGATTACATATTACTGTATATATAATACTAGCATTTCAAAAGCTGTAACAGTGTCCTAGTTAATCTAAATTTGTTGATTGTGCATGTTATTTTTATCAATAACAATGTGTTTAAATTAATAAACACACAGGCGAATAGCTAAAAGGAAACGTAAAGTCATTCTTTAATTACCATATTACAATAACATTAACTAATTATACATAAATAAATCTAATATTATAGAACATTAGTTTTATATTTAAAAAAAAGTTGCAAATCACAGTTTTAAATCCTAATTTAAGTTATAGAAAAAAATGTCATATTCGGTGAATCGTTTACTTTGATGCTCAAATAATTAAAACAAGAGAAGGAAAACTAAGAACAGTTAAGTTATTTGTTGATTGAAAGCTCTTTTCCTCTTTCGCGGCTCGAAGCTCAAACAGTCGCCGTCAGCTTCGATTACAAAAACGATATTTTAAATGGTATCGAATAGTTAATCATGGATATGAGATGAGCAACATCCGATGACATCCGATAGCCGCTTTGAGCTTTGTAAGCGAGCCGGTACTCAAACCACCTGCTATTCTCCTAATCAGCTGCGAAAAAAGGCACGAGAAACAATATAGCATCCACAAATGGTGCGGTATCTGCGAGTCGTGATCTGTCAGACGCGTACGGGTATCAAATCTGGTAAGCGATGAAAGTCGTCGATAACGTAACAGCCAATGTTCTATAGCCTTACACCTGAGCGGATTGATTCGTTGCCGAATTTATAGAGCACATGTCCGAAACGAAAATGTTCTCACGCTAAGAAAATTATGTTCCATACGAATAAATACATTCTAGACTAATTTTACTGACATTTTTATTTACTTCAAAAACGATTTGTTAAGCGTTAAACGCAATAATTTTAAACGTTCTTGAAATATTTTTCTAAGTAGTTCAATAAAAAAGAGGTAGTACGAGATCAAAGCTGACACAAGCGGACCTAGACCCAAACACCATCCCCTACAAGCTATTCTAACCAAACAACTACCAATCACATCCCCACATATTACCTCAAAACCAGTGCAACCACAAATTTAATTTAACAATCATCAATAATCAAACAGCCGAAAAAACTAGAAACACCAAAAAACATCAGGTTCAAGGATCAATGCGGGACCTCAGATTCGTGTCTGATACATAGGAGTCGCTACACAATTCACTTTCTTCGGTACAGAATCAAACAATATCCGCTTCAGACATCAGATGCATTATTTTAAGCATAATTTGAAGGGCAAGTAATCGAATAATTGACTTTCAATGTCAAATGAAGGAGTCTTAACGCGCTGTGAAACTGTAGAAGCCGAAAAGGTAAGACAATAAAATTGCTGTGTTAAAGAAAGTTCGCCAAAACCTACATCTATAGCGTTTAAAATTGAGGGTTGTACTAAATCTAATCCCATTCGGTATGATACTTGGTATTCAGATATTTTATTCGAAAGAATATATGATAGTTTAATCATATGAGATTCACACAACGAGTAAGAATATTCGTTGTCTCGCTTGTTCTTGTTGAAGCGGCAATGCTCATTTCAAGTTTGTTCGCCTGTGTCACTTCAGGCTATAAAAATAAATATTTATGCACATTTCGCACAAAATAAAAAAAAAATAATATATTTGTAATATCACAGAAACTGGTTAGCCACTTCTATAGTATGATTGTGTTAGTTCAGCGTCCGTGTTTTTGGATAAATAGTGGAAGCTGTGACGTTCACTGCTGTAAAGGTTAAGACCAAATCTTCTCTGACATTTCTCTTGCATAAAGTTGATTCAATTTGTATGGGAAAATGTACATCTTTTGAGGCGATTTGTGTCTGTTCATTTTTAATGTTTTCATGTTTTTATTTATACATATATTTTTTTAATTTTTATGCTTCATGCTTTTGGCCATCGTAACGCATCAGGTCACGATGGTTCTATTTTTTATAATTTAATGAATAATTCAAATTATTCGAAGGAATTCTTTGTATATGTATGATTTTGAATTATCAATGGCAAACCATATATTTAACATTACAATATATCACCTCTAAGGTTCTAAATTAGTCGACACAGTTTATATTTCACGGCGGCTGTCATTCTCGTTGTTTACAACGCCGGCTCTCTAAAAATAAGATTGTTAACTTATAATTTAAGCTTAACATATATATACAATGTTTGAGGCACATACGAGCCGACTAAGACAAAAAGCGATTACGAAACAAAACGTAATGGATAGTTTTTCGGAATCTGCAGCCAATTTGGCTGTCATCGAACGGAACGAAATCGTTGTTGTTTCGGTCGGATAACAAATACGGTCGTGTTTTAATTGTTTCCCAACATTGCGGCTCGGATGACAGTCGGTTAAAAATTTATTTATTGGGCAACGAAACGGACTGGTTTTGTACGTGTATGCAACGGGTCGTTACTGCTCGTTATTCTTCGTCGTTTCCTAATTAGAATGTTTCGCCGGCGAAGTTATTAGTGTATAGTAGATCACGTTTTGTCTATCGTGTCCGTACGAAATTTTCAAGACACACGCAGATATCTACGAAAGTTACTTTCATATCGTAGAGAAATCACCGTTGACTCTATGGGCGTTTTATGACAACTTATGTAATGATGATGTGAATTTGGCTCGTTGGTATAAAGTTGTCTCATAGATTTTTTTTCAATTTAATTTGACATCTGAATTGCATTGAATATGTAATTTTAATCAACGTTTGTTTCAGAATAAGCTCCCCAAATAGTAATTTTTACTGATAAACTTTTATGGATCACTTAAAGTCAAGTAAAATGTAACAATCTAAATTAAAGAAAATATTCGTTAAATAAATATCTATTTTGACTGTAAAGTCGCGCCTCTTTGACCACAAAACTCGAAATTGGTGACTCTTACGTGATCTAGCACAGAAGGTGCTGAAATCCTAATACAATACTTAAAACTTTAAAAATTGTTACTTTATTGAAAAAACAAAACTATATGTGATTTACTTTAATTTAATAAAATCTGGTTACGTTCTTCTCGCTTTTGATTTATATTTGTTATAAAGTAAACATGTGTCATAATAGTATAAGTTATATTTTTTTTGTATTCTTAAAAAGTATTTTTTTATTAAAAATGAATAAATAAACACATGTGTATGTTTGGGTTTATTTATTTAAAATAAGTACTGTTTTTAATATGTTCTCATTCTATCTGTAAAAAAATTGTCCTAGTTTAATTTTTCATTGCAATCGTGTTATATATAGAGCGAGGGAAACAGTTAGAGCCGTTCTAACTACAGTTGGTGAAAATTAATTGCGTGCCCATAGTGCGCCCGAGGGCGGGATTCGATCCGCCGACCTTTGGATACGATATGAAAATTTTGTGATGTATAAAAGCATCACGACGCGGCGTAGCGGTAACTCGGCTAACTGGCACTTGTCATGGGAACAAGTGTTCACAATAAAAGCGGCCGTGGTTGCACATCACGAAGAGCTTTTTTTTCACCTCCTTCCTTCATCTCTCACTTGCTCGTTCACTTCGCACTGAACGACCCACGGATAGCCCATGTATCGGCGTTTTGACGCTTCAAAGGTGAAACGATGATCAGATTCCGGATAACGTCTATGTGTATCGATTCACAAAACGAAACATACCGCGAACGATGACCTGGAAGTTTTGTGTATGTTTTGCCATCATAGGTTAATCACAAAGAAGATATATAGTTTGTATTAGTTTGCTGACCTCTGACACAATATATTTTTCAAAGTGGTATTGAAATAAACATATAGGTACCTGAAACGAGCACTAATTACGATAATCAATATACAAATTAATAAATACTTCAGCGTTTATTTAAATTAAATAGCACGAATATGAACGTAGAAGAAACTAAAAATATTCAGTGTGTTTTTTTAATTATCCAGATCAGGGGTCAGCAAACTACTTAATTAAAATTAAATTAAAAATTTGATACACTTTTAAATTTCAGTGTATGCACTATAGTGAAACGGTTGTGGTGCTCCTATTGCTTCGTTTCAAAAAAAATGTCGAATGAGCTTCGATAAAGGACTGAAAACGGTTAATATATATATATATATATATATATATATATATATATATATATATATATATATATATATATATATATATATATATATATATATATATATATATATATATATATATATATAATATTATCATAATATCCGAGGTTCGAAAGTTTTCACAGCAAAATTTCATGGCGTATCTTATCTAAAACTTTTTCAAAATAGTACCAGCTTTTGACCTTCTTAAAAATATGTTATTGACCGTGGATTATATGAGATAAAAAAAACATGCTGTTGGTAGAGAGCACTGCAGCCGGTCTATAATTTTCTATGTTTGAAATATCATCCTTTTAATGAATTGGGGTGACTTAAATATATAAATTTTTACAGATAAGGGGATGATGACGTTTAGAGAAATAGTTAAAAAATGCGCTTTAGAAGAGCAACCAGACTGATTTAATACCTTTTTAAAAAAACAACCAGGAACCATGTAGAATCCAGGAGAGCTACTTTTAATGAAAGCATATTTTAAATATTTAATCTTGACTTTCATTATAGAAGATAAATACAGAAAACTAAGTACGAGAAGATAAGGAAAAAATTGGATAAATTGGGAATGAGAATGTGTTTATTCCGATTTGCCTTGCCTTTGTTATGACAATAAATTTATTAAAAGAAATGAGTGAAAAAATATTTTCTCATAAGCAGTTGCATGTCTTAATGTCATGATCTGGACATTCAAAACAGTCTATATTGTAATTGATGGAGTTAAATACTCAAATGAAAACATATAAGAGAAATACTTATCACAAATATATAAAATCATTATGTTATTATATTTTGGACCCGTTTATATGAAGTCTATATTATCAACACTAGCCGTACAATTTTGATGATATATACTTTGGCAAAGAAAATTTGCGTTGAATATATCACAATTGTAAAATGTAAAATAAAATAAAATACATAATGAAATTTTCGAGCATTTCACAAAGGAAAACATTTTTAGTTAAGCCTCGTAACTAATTCGCTTTCTCGACCGTTCGCCACATACCAGCACAATGGTAGTCTTAAACGCAAATAGGCCCATCCGCTTAAGTCCGTGTGCTTTTTCGTGCCTTTTCGTGCCCAACTTTGATTCTACGCGTGGTTCATGGATTATCCAGATTTCATGTGAGAGAAGATTCGGAACATGGCCACAATAGGAAGGAAACTTTTCCGTGTCGGCGTGAACAAGCCGTTTTGCTGACAAAACGGACCTAGCCTTTTTATCCATTGATGCTGATCGATGCCCGGCCACTATGTCGTGATTTGAGAGTTGAGACTTTGATTGTTTTCCCCGGAGAAAACTCAAGACGATACCGGAGAACCGTTATTCGCAGGCATAGTGTACCAGTCATGCATGCACAAGTGACAAAGCTCATAAGTAACAATAATAAAAATCAATTTATCCTCGTTTCGACTAATATTATATGTTGAAGCATACTTTATTATAATACATATAACAGTAAATCTAATTTCAGAAATTCATAAGATTTTTTACGTTTACAATTCAATGATACTAATAAGCTTTTATCCGTGTTTTGACAGCAATGATAAAATATTCTCCATTTGTCATATGTTCAAATCGCCATATATTTTACTATGTTATTACAAACATATAAATGATAAAAACATTATTGAATTTTCTATATAAATCGATAAATGAAATAATTGAATAATTATTTTTTTAATAAATTCTTAATTTCATTTATCGATTAATGAATTGTTTAATAGGCAATTTTGAATATTCTGTTATCATTCTCATATGTATTTGCTTCCCATAGAAAAGTGCAGTTAACTTTTGCTAGCTAACCATATTCTATCTTTTTTCTTACATTGTACACAAGCACACAAAACTTGGTGTTATGAATATTACAACTCATTTTTGATAAACTTGTACTTGATTTAGTGTTATCTCATATTAAACATTTCTAGTGTTACAGTTACATAAAAAAGTATGGATCTTTTGATTGAACTAATCTGAAAATTCAATTACCACACTCTTGCACCATTAAATATAGCATTGTGTTTTAAAAGGTAATATCAAAACTATATTTTCACTGTAATTGCTTTACAAAACATAAATTCGAAAACTAATAACGTCAATAATTTGTATTCCAAACATGTTTTCTTAATAAAATTGCCCAGGTCCAATTGTTACAATTAACCTTCGCGAATGAGTCACGCACCGCTGCGGACCGATAGTCTATTATGACATGGCTCGATGCTAATCGAGAGATAAATTGGTCGAGATATCGAGATCATGATGGAATCTACGAATTTTTCCACCTGGCAATGATTTTGAACCGACGACCTTCGGTCAAAGTGGAGCAGCTCGCGATTCAAGTGCACAGCACATACCACTTTCACTTTATTTTCATCATCATCATGTCGAAATGTTCAACATTAAATTCGGTGGATGATGAGTGGGGTGAACAGTCACGACCTAAGACACATACAATATGTGCTACCACAGTAGCCTCGGGGGTAATTTTTTAACAGTCGCCACACCGCCGGCGCTAATGTGGCAACACTGTCTCATTTATTTGTTATTGCATATTATATGTATTTTTTATTTGTTACTCATTTTATATCTTTCTTATCTCGAGTCACGTTTCACACTCGGCCACTTAGCCCGAGCAGGATACAATTGTCATCGTCAGGAGAAATTCTTTGGGAAGTGATAATTTGTAACGTGATCTCAATGGCTTTGTCTCTGATTGACTTTTGAGGGATTGATCACGATTGTTATTTACGACACATATACACATATGTCACCGGTTGTAACAATTGCAAAATTAGTATTTAAACAATACCGATTATAAATTTTAACGAACAACCAGGAATATAATCGTATCTGATGTCGAGATCGTTATACCGCATTTTCAGCGTTTGTCTAAGCTATCATTAAGCCAATATGGAGTCGAAAGTGCTACATGAAAGTTGTTTTACACTGGGATAGGTATATTTTTTTAACGTTAAGCTGCAAGTGGTTGCTATAATTAAAATGAGCTTTTTCCTTGAAGCTACAGCATGATAAACATGTGTATTTTTATATTTTATTATGTATATTTTTAGATTTTTAGAGATCAAAAATATTTTTTAAAATAGGAATTGAAATAAACCATTAAATTATTTTTTGTTTTATTTGTACATATATAAGATATACAGATAATCGCAGTAATTTTATCCTATTACTACTTAACTTTTTGAAAAATTTACATCATATTTTATTTCAATTTTTTTTAAATATTTTTCATTTCTAATAATCAAAAATTCTACATAATAATATTTAGCTCTAAGTTTCTAGATCAAATATATACATATTATGTAGAAGAAAAAATAAAAACCGTAGTAATTAAAAATATTCATGGCCCATTAAAAGCATTAAAGATTATTATAGTCCGGGACAAGCAAGAAGGTGAAATGCATCTGTATTAGTCACAGGGTGTATATCGAGTGTTTAACAGTTTTTTATTAATTTATTTTATATTATTTTTTACCTACTAATACTTAGAGAAAAGCGTTTAATAAATAATTTTAGATTATTGTTGTTTTTACAAAATCGTAAAATAAACTTAAAAATTAGAATATAAAAAAAGATATTTCGCTTTTCATTGAAAATTTAAATATTTCTGTTAATTTTTATTTATGTTATTTTTTAATTTAAATTCTTTTATTAATTGTGAATACATCTTCTTATCACTGATTTATTAAAACTATTTGGTTTTCGTTAGTTTTGTAATTCTGAACAATTTTGTAAGCTGGGTTGATCCCCAGTTTTGTCACGGCGACTACCTGCTGCATAACTGTTATGCGTATTTTAGGCACTACCTAAAAATACGCTTCTTATTGTATTCCGCCATATCTACATACTTTCTAAACACTCTGTATTTTCTTTACAAAACAATTGACCGCCTCGTCCTAAGTTAAGTTTCGCCCAAACGACAACTCGTCAACCAATACAATGCATTTTACGACAATAAATCATTATTTTCGTTGCAAATACATGTATACAAACCAATCAAGAAGGACTAGTACGGATATCCTCACAGATTCACTAACACTAACACGTTTCACCTTCTTGTTTGTCCCGAACTATACTAAATATATTGCCATGTTTATTCATGTCTTGGTTTGTTTAAGAATCATTATTTTCTGTAATTTTTATAGATATTTTTTTATATTTTTAACTAATTATTAAGTTCCGTAATATTTTTTATCTCTAATAATTTATAGATCTACCCAATAATCATGAATTGTGTACAAAATAATTTTAAAAAACCATATATTTTGCCCAAAAAAATAAATAACTGAAGCCAAAACAATATATTTTTTATAATTAGTGGTCAGTATTTTTAATAATAAACTATCAGTAATTTTAAAATAAAATTATCAATAAATATTTTGCCCTCGGATAAGCTTGTTAGCCAAATATCAAACTCGCTATTTTGTTTATAAATAACAGCCACTCCGTAGCACTACCAAAAAATTGTTAAATGAAAAAATTACAGTTGCTAAAAATAGCAAATAAATATATTACACGTAGAAAGAATCATGCAAGAAAAGAAATATACATGACAAATTTACATAGTGAAAATTACACATTATATGTTGTGTATAAAATGTATCATATATGTTATAGTTGTTTTTAATTAATAATATTTTCCATTATTTACATAAAAGCAAGGCTAAAATAAAATATAATTCGTTTTGTAAGTACAATATACCTCAATATTACATAGCTATGCGACAAAAATGATATACACATAATATAAAATATACAATAAATAAAATATACTCTAGAAAGACATTACACATGGAGAAAATCCAGTTCACATTCATCAGTCATATGTTTAACCTTTTAGTTATGTATATAAAATATCGAAAACGAAACATAAAACTCACATTACTTTATATATATAGAATAGATTCTAATGGTGATAAAAAATAATGTTATTAAGATATTTTAAAATAAAATGAATAATATACATTTGTTTAGAACACTTTTTATATGGTGTTTATATTTATTATTTCAATTTAGCCGTTTAAAAATAATAACTTATATCAATATTTTTCGTTACCTGTATTACATATGAATTTTTCCTCTATTTCATACTCCCATATTTTTAAAAATTTTATAAGAGTGTTTTATACCAATTAAAATAGCTAATATAATTGTAACATATTTTTAAAATCATATTCTATCACGAAGAGAAAATATTTATAGAATAAATAATATTTTCTTTTGTTTCTGTTTTTACGTTTAATATGTACACTAAAAGGTTAAAGCATGTTACTGAAGACTTATTAAAGAAATTGGTGCAATGTGAAATTTATTGCGTAATTTCGTCCGTGTGTAATTCTTTTCATATGAATTTTTATCGCGTTGTATTTTTTCTAATGTAATTCCTAATTTGAAATTTAATCACGTGTAATTATTATCTGTCTAATTTTATCCTAAAATCTTATAAAAAAATATATTTAAAAGAAAAGATAAAAGTTAGATTTTTAATATTAAATATGTTTTATGTAGGATAACATATAAGGCACAATTTAAAAGAAAAAATATGTTTGCGATAACATATAATGTACATAGGTTTCTAGAAAAATGCACATCTTTTTATATATATGAATCTACCTAATTATAATACAAAAAATGTGTTTTTAAATAATAATTATTGGGTAATGTTGTACATATTTTTTTGTTTTTTTTTACTAGCTATTAAGATATTATTGCTATAAATATTCAATAAATTACCTTTCATATGCAAAAATTCACGCTGATTTTACACACATATGGTACACCATATAAAGCTCTTTAATATATTAGATTTTTTATTTATTTAATTATAACATAATTAATTTATATTACTCATATACTAATTAGTTAATCAGTTTAAAACTAGCGCATATTTTTGTAACATATGTATACAAAATTAGCGCATATTCTTAGGTGCAACATTATAATTGCATCTAAAAATGAATAATAATAAAAAATTGCTAAGCAATTCATATATTAAAATGGACAGTTTTTAATCATTTATATACATTAGATAATCCCGAAATGGATGTCATATTTTTTAAGGAAACGAAAAATAAATAATTTTTATTTAAAGATATAACCTTTTTTCCTTTATTAATGTAATTGCATTATATGTTGAGAGTTTTGAAGTAAAATATTCTGATAGTTGGAAGGAGCAAGGTCTAGAAAATATGGTGGATGAAATAAAACCAATCAAGTTTCTTGATTTTATCTAATTTCAATTTCGTCATGTGGAGACGTGATGTAAAATTTTGTGGTCCCAATTGAAATTGTTACCACAAAAGTTTTACTCATATAAACAATTCAACTGATCTAAATACAAACTAGCTGTTTAAAAAGTTGGCAAGTATAAAAAATTGATATTGCATAATCCCTTTGAAATCCTACCATTTACATAAAATAATTCTGTATAAACTCCAATACATGTAAGGCGAACGGTCTTTCACTGATTTGAGGTACCCCAGATAATTATATATTTACATATATAACTGAAAAAATAATAAATTTAAGACATCATATGTATATGATATTTTTTCAAATTTGATTTAATGTTAATAATATTTATGAAATATAATACAAATAAATTAAAGAGTACGAAGTAAATAAATATAACAAAAAATATTTTATAAAAAAATATTGAGAGCCTCTGAATTGATATAAAAAAATCCACAAACGTTAAATAATATATAAAACAAATGTGAAAAAAATAACAAAGATTTTAAATGAATTAATTAAACATACTAATGCAAAAAAGACGTAAAATAAATCAAAGCAATTGAAAATCACTGATTTTTTTTATTTACAATATAAAATAATAATAAATAAACAACAACATAAATAATTATAAAAAAATACGTAAAATAACTCACTATCAGGTGTATACTAACAAATTAACATATGTGTATTAATTAACTCACTACTTAAAGGGTTAAGTAACAACGGCTAAGGCACGACTGACTGTCCAAACACATATTTAAAAAACAACATTTATTTTAGGATAACCTAATATTATTATATGAACACAAAACAAACTATAGAATAGTATTATAAATATGTTTTATAAATCAATGTTTTGTTTAATATGTAGTATGTATGTTTACAAATATTTTCTAAAGGCTTGTACTGATTTTAATAAAATACTAAAAAAAAGATAAATATATTTTTATGCTCTACAATTGAGACTAGTGTTTTAAATTACTAATTGAGCAATAAATTATTTGATTTATTTTTCCTGTGTATAATAAACAAAATTTTATAGAGTTGTTAAACTGAAAAACATACATAATAACTGTATTTATTGGGCAATAACATTTGTGTGCGAGATTGGTCAGTATATTTAATAAATGGGCACTGAGATTTTTTTATTTTTGCTTTTTTAAAAAAAGAAGCTGTACTTACTAACAATCTTGTCTGCTCTAATACTTATGTATCTTAAATTTAATTATGGTTTTATTATTTATCATATAATATGATTTTTAATAATAACTTAAAAATTTACTATCGAAGTTTTGTACCGCCTTGCAATCGTTGCGTGTAATATGGGTACGCTGATAACAAATAACGTATTGTTCTCCTGTTCACAGATTTTATCTCGCATAAACGGCAATCAATTACACTAGATTATCTACAAAATGACTATAATTAGTTTGACCATTGAAATGCATAACTTTTTTTATATATGTGTACATATTACACATACATTCACGCTCATGTATATTTATTTATAATACATTAATTTATATCTACACACAAGTTTATTTATATTATATGTACATACTCAGACACGATTACGTTGGATAGATTTATAGCCATTCGAGGAGTTATGAAACGATTAAATCTCGGTGTTAATCCGTGAAGAAATGTTGAAGTTGATAACATCGGACTGGATAGGTGTGGACGCTTTTAATAAATTTAGATCGGCGCTAACATCCGTTATCTTTTGGAAAGAATTAGCGATCTATAGCGCAATTAAAGCTCGGCTGGAAAACACCATTACTATTATATCTGACCGTATATCTAGCGGTCATTACTTACATTGTATGACAACCCCATATCGCGGCCCAAAGATAGCTGTCGATGGAACGGTCATGTCGATCGCTTTGCGAAAGTTAATTTGACAATGGTACTCATATTGCGTAAGTCGAACGTCGGAGAACGCAAAGCTGATTACTGGTTCAGATTTTAAACCGATTTGATAATTTATCGTCGAATTGAATAATTGTAATTATTCAGCGTTAGTGACAAAAACTATTTACTCAACGATAATTATCGGTCGCACTGCTGATCTTTATCACTATAGTGATTAACATACTATCGCGTTTCTGTATCAAACGTTTATGTCTTCATTTTAATTTATTCATGGCTCGATAGCAAGAAATTAATTTAAATTTAATGAATAAAATCGGATAGCAAGATCAAATCGATTTATATTAATTTGTATATAATGTGGGTTATTTTATATTTTCTTACTTGAAGCTGACCATCAAAATCGTATTTTTTTATAGTTACCATTCATAAATTGATCTATTGTGGTTGCTTCGCGTTCCTTTTACGCAAATGTATAATAAAAACTATTGGTCGAACAGATCAATGTCACTGTTTCATAATCACGCGTTACTACATTGTTTAGAGGTGACTTAATTTAACATAAAAATTAACTAAAATAATAATATAATTTAAAACAGTGTTACTTATTGTTTCTAAAAATCACTATTGTCCACGTCTAGCACAATTTCAAAACCCTTTTGCTATTGACACTCTTGCTTGACCGGCGGTCGTAATCTCGCGGCCCAGATACGAAAACACTTTTCAAACTTGTCTCTTGGTGAGAGGACCTGTTTCGCCCTAACACCCTTGGGTTATGGCGTGGCAAAAGTGTAAGCCCACTTTTGCCAGCAACCTCATATTGTTCTCGTTAATGGACACGGTGCGATTGTGCAATCGAAAGCACAAGAGCCGCTAATGACAAAAATAAAAAGCCCCACGGCTGATACAACAGTTTGCTAACAACTCGTGCCCGCAACGACCGTCTGTGGGATTAGGAAAAAACAATGTTAACCTGTTCGCTGCCAGCTGATTAGATGAACTTGTTAAGCTTACTGTCGAAAGGTGTGAAATTCACGCCTAATGCCTTTAGGAAGTTCAAAGAAAACGCGTAAACTCTACCTAGAGAGGTAATGATCGCAATTACTGGTTTGATGAATCTTGGTATGTTACGTAATTGGTCGCTCATCAATCATTACAGGTTATTTTTAAGTAACAGTGCTCTCTAAACCAGCGTATGCAAGACTATACGATGAAATTTAATTTTATACCTAAGACAAACCATATGAAATGTATTAAAAAGCAAATAAAGCATTGTGAATATTCAGATCCATCTTAAGAAAATATAAATTATTTTAATTATATACAATTACTTAGTTAAGAAATTGATATCAAAATACAGAAAAATGTCAAACTCAACACACATTTACAGACAATAATTAATAAAAGACACAAGAGTTTAGTTGGCTCTTAAAAAATCAGAAATACTCAATGGCTCATATAATAATTTGCAATTTTAAATCATAAACGCAATACGTCAAAGGGAAAGTTAGGAGATCTTTGAAGTTAATTGTAAGGCTGTGGTAGAACTACATGAAGAAACATCTTAAAATGTTGCGGATGAAAGTGAGGGGTTCAAATGTATTTTAGACATGAGCATTTGGCCTAATAAAATTTACCACATCACTTGGACCACAGCAGAATCGACAGTTTTACAAACTAGCTACATTATTAAGCAATAAAATAATCTTAGAAACTTACTGGTAAAAATGTATATTAATAAATGTACAATTATGAATCTTCAGTTCTAACAGGATGATGCGCGACTTCAATCATCAACATAAGCATTTATTTGCCCAGCTTACCCACATTATCCAAATCAATCACTACATCATATAATTTACATGTACGTTGGTAGACGAGAGGGAATTACAAAGTGCATTTCAGAGTTTCGGCCCAGATATTGACCGCTAACAGTATAATTACATGCCGACGAGATCGATCCGCCTAATTACTAAAGGTACGAGCGTGTAATTTGGTGTGTTCCTGACTTCTGTGCACCGACTTTGATGATTGACTTGTCAGCCTCCATTAGCGGTCGTAATCGTGTCCGACCTTAACATTCTCAAGTTATTTTTTCTTTTACCATCATCCATCATCTGTTTGCAGACACATTTTTGAGCTACCAATTTCACCGTGATCGAATAATCGGTTTCCGCATGCAACTGTTTTGTCGTGTTGACAGAATGAGCAATGTGTTATTGTCTTTGGCTGAGCATTTTATATGCACGACATGTGTTATTTCATTTGCCGAAATACACTTCCAATATATAATATTCAAAAGAATTCAACCTGTAGCCACATACGAACATAAAAAATAGCTTATTAGATTATATAAATAAGTTTCCAAGTAATAAATTATTGAATATCACGTTTATAGTAAAACTTTTTACAACAATATTATGAGTAAGAATCGATTAAAGCACATCTAAACCAAATTTTGCCCAATAGGAGAACGCAAAAAACATTTATCACTTCTCAGAAGTCAAAAATTCACGTCAAAAGCAATAAAATCGTGCCGTCGCCGTCGCAGTGGGAACGCTCGTTACCGAGCGTTCCCACTGCGACGGCGCCGACACGATTTTATTGCTTTTGTCGTGAATTTTTGCCTTCTGAGAAGTGATAATTGTTTTTTGCGCTCTCCTATTGACCAAAATTTTGTTTGAACATACTTTGATTAGCCATTTTATATCAGAAGTCCATATTAATATCGGCAAGGATAGCTATCATACTTTTAAAACATAGTATAATATTAAAATGCAAATTATATAACAAATTATGGAGCAATTTGTGAGATGCGATGACTGACTGTACTTATTCTTGCGCTTATTTTTCCCTGAGAGATGAGTTGGCTTAGTTTGTATTTTGGACTTGACCTAATGAAAGTTTTAAAACTGTAATTAGTTTTAGAACTTTTCTTAGGTTAGGTTTGGGTTTGAAGAGCAAATGGACGTTTCGCAACTGTCAAATTAAATTTCATAAACATTTTAGATCAGCATATTAGGGACTATCATTATATTTATGCAGGGAGAAATATATATCTACTGGTGAAAATGTATTTGCACTTACTAGTGAAAATATAACTTAGTAAATGTATGTAAATATATTTATTACTACATATAGAAAAGTTGAAATCATATAAATCAGCACCTTCCAGATAATTTATATTTTTACTAGTAAAAATATATATCTACTGGTTAATGAATTCCGATATGATTTTACTGAAATGACATATTTTAAAAAATAATTTTGGGATAGATTCGAGACTGTTTTTTCCAAATTTTCTTTTAAGAATAACCATATGCAACTTTATTTTGCTGCAATAAATCCAGTTGTCAAATTACCGACAAAACAATCCATAAAAACATTATTTGCGATCGATTTTTATTTTTTTTATGAATATATTTTTGCTATGATTTGTTCTAGAGTCGGGCCCCTCAATGAAAACGGGCTCAGGGAATTTTTCCACTCTCCCCCCCACCCTGGCCATCATGATTAACAACCACCAAAAGTTGTCATATATCAGTATGAACTTATGGATTGAGCCGAACCGGGTTCGGGTTCGGTGTGTGGCCGTGACAATCCAACGGACCGGAATGTAGGTGTGATCGGACCGACCGGCGTCAGCGCCGCCGCACTATTTATCAATTGCATTATAGCAATCGCCCATGTTCTCGTTTCCATGTCCGATATTTATTGCGCTTATTCCGGTTGGACACGGATGCCACCGCGGCCACTTACTCCCGCCGTCTCACAGTCAGTGTGATGTGCCAGCATTTGCACCTCCTGGCGACAACGCCATTGTTTTGCCATATACGTATCTTGATAAACGGCGAGCTTTTCGATGTTTTTGTATTAAATCGTATGAGGTGAGCGAGCGACACCGATGACCTCACGGACACTATTGGACAAATACTTGATTCAATTTTAGTATGAAATAGAAAATGTTCGAAAAACCGAAGAAGAAGGAAAAAATAACATGGAATAAAATTCATTTTATAGACGCTTTTGTAGACTACTTTTGAAAACTTTATGGGCGTTACAAAAAAAAATAATAACCCTTGCATTACTGAGACGTTTTAGAAAACCATGTAAGTGTTTGGAAAATTTTTATTTATAGCCCATTCAAATGTCTCTGATTATTTATTTAATAATGAACTTGGACCGAGAAATTCTCGTCAAAGTAGCAAAAGCCGATTCATTGAATTTTGGCAACCAAATGGTTAAAGTCAAAAGAAATGTCTTAAATTAAATATCAAAAGTTATTTAAGTAACATAAAATGCAATCAATTCAACTAGCTGTCTGTACCTCACTATCGTGAGGTATCGACATTTTCTCTAAAAACTGTAATTTTAAATTTTATATTTTAAATTTTAAATTTTATAACTTTTATTATTTTTTATTTTTAAATATTTTATACTTTCTCTAAAAACTATATCTTTAAATTTTAAATTTTACAACTTTAAATACCTACATTTTCTCTAAAATATATAACTTTAAATTGCCAACGTTCGCCAAAATTTAAGTACATATTTTTTCTGTATAGAGAAGCTAATACAAATCCACATAATTTATATTATATTTTAAGTCCTGTATAAACTACACATATTCTAAAAAATATATTTTTTAGAATTTGTTGATTTTTATTCATATTTTGATAAGTAATCGTTAAAATCAATTTCGTAATTCGTTCTCAAGCGCACCCAAAACCAGGGACTTTTTTTAAAATTTGCTTACATGGGACAGTTCTTGTCATCTGGCAAACGCTCGCTGCGCTCATTTCTGTGCAATTAAATAAACAGTGAAATATGTTACAATCACGGCGTTTTTCTTACAAAGTGTCAATTAAAGATGTTTTAAAGTAATGTAGGATTACAATTATAGACAATATAATTAAAACTATAAATTATGAGTGTGCCAGTAAGTGTTGGGTTATATAAATAATATATCACGGCTATTCTAACAAAATTACCATTGACTTTCCAGGATCTAATATTAAAAGACAAAGAGCGGTGATTGGGCAATTACAGGTATACATACCAAAGCTAATTAAACATATTACAATGCTAGTAATAATGAAAATTCTCGTATTAGTGTAAACAAAAAGTTACATTTTATCTACTATATAGTATATATATATATATATATATATATATATATATATATATATATATATATATATATATATATATATATATATATATATATATATATATATATATATATATATATATATATATATATATATATATATATATATATATATATATATATATATATATATATATATGTATATATAAACAAAGAGTGAATATTCTCATGTTGAAGTTACTGTCAGTATTATCTTTTTATAAAGAATATACTAAATAAGTTTGATGTAACTGAATATCTTCAATTTGGCTATTCCGAAAGAGGAATGATGAAACAGAACAAAAATTGAATAAAAACCATGACGTATACATATTTTGCCACATTGGAATTAAAAATAAGCCACTCTTAGATATTTTTGGTATCGATTATTCCAGGTATGCAATCACATATTTATAATCATTGTAAAATGTCATTTATTAAATAACATCCAAGAAACTACACATTTATAAGATGTCCGTTGACTGATATATATAGCGTTCCCATTGCGACAGCGCCGATTTGATCGACATTAACTTTCAATCCTCATACTAAAGATATATTACACGTTCACTTTTAAAACATACCTGGTTTATTTGCAATTCTTAAAATCTAACGTATATGTGCATTAAATCGGAAGCAATGATAATGTTTATGTAATATAAAAGGAAAAACTCACTTTTCGGGCTCGGAGCCCGTCGCCGGGAATTAAAAATTTAAAGATTTCATTACGAAGATTGTTTTATGATTGTTTATCTAGTTTAATCAATGTATTCTTCTAATCCTCAATACATTATGTATTATATATATTTAATTTTCATACTTATGACACACCTAGTTAATTTGCAATCCGATTATTTATATTCAGTAAAATAACGAATTAATGAAAATTATTGTCGCGGAGCAAAATTTTATTATTAAATAATAATTATTTACAACTGTTGTCACGGTACTGTCGGCCATCTTGTTTTATATTTGAATGCTTATTTTTCATTGGTCGAAACAACAGAACGCATTACAGGCGCCTCAAATTTAATTTTTATTTATTATTATATTTAAATATGTTTCCTTTGTTTACGTGTATTATTAGGCCGGTTTGTCATTCAAAATTTTCTGAATTGAAATAAAAAATATATTTTTTGAGTACTTGGTCTGTTCAAAAATAACTACCTTTAAATCGGTTTTGCTATTTACTTTTTAGGGAAATAATCTTTAATTCTTAAAAACTGTTTTTGTTGTATTTTAATTGCAGATTCGACAATTTTCTTAAAAATAAAGCGAATTATTTTGCTTAATTTTTGCATGCATTTATTTTAGATGCTGTATTATTTTTATTTTTTCTGTCACTATATAAACGATGTCTGATTCTATTATTAATGACTAAAAAATATAAAAAGAGCTAGTAAATAAATATTAGTCAAGTCAAGAAACATTTGCCATTGGTAAAATTCATTTAACAGCAGTTTTCATTGCATTCAAAATATACCACATGTTACATTTAAATTGTAATAAACATGATACGAATTGGTTGACTATTAAAGAAACAATCTTGGTCTAGGCCAGGGGTCGGCAAAGTGCGGCTCCGGAGCCGCATGCGGCTCTTTGGCTTCTTGAGCGTGGCTCTGGCACAAATATCCACGGGCCCGGGCACTAATTCTGGTCGAGTGTCCTTATGTCCAGATCTTCTGCTTCATAACGAGGTTCGATGGTTATCAAGAGGAAACGTTTCAAAACGTTTCGCGTCCCTATTGCCAGAAATTGAAGCATTTTTCCTTGAGAAGGGTGTTCACTATCTAGAACTTACAGACAATCAGGATAAACAATTTTCATTTCATGGTAGACGTTACGTCTCATCTAAATCAGCTTAACCGTAAACTACAAGGAAAAGGTAACACAATTTTTTCGATGTTAGAAGAAGTCATTTCATTTGAAAACAAATTATCCCTTTTTGCTCAAGATTTTGAAAAGGAAACATTATTTCACTTTCCGAGCCTGCTGAAGCATCGCCAAGAAAATAATTCCTCTATTGACAAACACCATTTCAAAACAACAATTTTAAATACGAGGTAAGCATTTCTCAGCAGGTTTCATTAGTTTAAAAACAGCAAAGCGACCTTAGCATTCGTCAAAAATGCTCTTAATGCTACATTAACTGAGTTGAAATTTTTTCCTTTTGGCACTGACATTGGTAACTTTGAAATATAATTGCAGGGTTTAAAAAACAAGGAAATATGGAGCTCTAAATTTCAACGTCTTTGTATTGATTTGGAAATATCGGAGAAGAACGAATGTGATCTTAGTTCACAACACAAGTGGTCTGCTTTGAAAGACCTGTAGAATGAAGACATGATCATTTTCAACGTCTGGAATAGTATTCCTGACTCTTACGATCAGCTGAAAAAACTTGCGTTTGCCGTTCTTTCTTTTTTTGGTTCTACATATTCATGTGAACAATCCATTTCAAACATGAACTTCATCAAGAGTAAACTGAGAAGTCGTCTTATTGATGAGAACCTAGAATCATGCCTAAAATTAAAAACAACAACATATAAACCTGACTTACTGAAGCTTTCCAAGGAGATCCAAGGACATTGTTCGCATTAAGTGTTTGTCAGTCATTGTCATGATTTAAATTTATGGATACCTTACTTTCATGTTATTGGTAATCAACTAAAATTATAATAAAGGTTTACTAAATTGAAAAACAGATTTGGCTCTCAGAACTTTTTTAAATCATTGTAATGTACATATTTGGCTCTTCGACCAATAAGTTTGCCGACCACTGGTCTAGGCCATTATGTGTATGTTTTCATATGTACATACGTCTTGATGTACATAACACTGATTTTAAATTTTAAATCCAAATCCCAATGTTGAGGTTATCGGCGAGCGTTAGCGCTTGTTTCGAATAAATCAAGGCGTACCGATTTTATCGGCCAGACGATATGTAAATGCTGTTAAGTTTTCAGTAAACAAATGAGGGTCAAGTACAGTGCGATAATTTATATTCAATATTCAGGCGGCGATTTGTACCATTATTCATTGAAACCTGTCTATTTGTTTTATTCGAATTACTTTTTTTCTCTCCATTATACACCCTCTGAAGGCGAAGGTCTTGTGGATTGACGTTGAATTATGCGCTTGTCGATTCAATCATATCTATGTTTGAATTTAAATATATCAGCATAAATGTTTTGTTTATATTGTACCAGATAGAAAGCAACAGAAAACTGGTATATATTACTGTATTATTTATAAATGAAATAGATTAAACGTTAAATAAATAACGTGAAATCAAGTTTCCTCTTTCTTTATTATATGAAGGAAAGTCACTAAGTAAGTTACGAAATAGAAAAGAAACATTTTTTAACGCTGTGATTGAAATTGGTGTCACTAAATATATTTTAGCTGACTCGTGTCTGAAAAGCAACGTTGCTCTCCATGTACTTTAAAATCATTTAATAATTTAGTTTTAATTGCTTAATGTGAAATAAATTTTAGAAGATTAAACTGTAATGAGAATTATTATACTATTCAAACAAAAACAATTATTTAGTATTTTCATCAATTCAATTGAATATATTATTGTGTTAAAATAAAACCTACACAAAGTACATAAAAATCTAGTGTATGCACTAACTGTAAATATATGTAAGTAATATTATGTATTAGTAAAATAGCGTGTAAACAAAATGTTTAAGGCAGCAAATCTCAAGTGCTAAAACGGAGTCGATTTATGTTGGAATACATTACGTTAAAAGGAATTGCTCTTCTCTACAGGGTATCGATGGCAGGCCGCAAGACCTATGGAGGCTGCTTGTTAATTAGGTTTCAAACCTGAGGCACGGCTACCTGTGTATCTCGAGATTAACTGTTCGACAATGATTAACCGATCACGGAAGAGCCGGACGAAACACAACTAGAACGTTTTAATCCGCGAACCAGCCAGATATGGTCGTATATTTGAAGCTTAACTGTCGCACGTTAGAAATAACCTCGACAACAATCGTAAAATTGTGTATTTAACACGGATCAGCCATTGTATTGAGGGAGAAAGTCGTCGTGTATATATATATATATATGTATATATATCCTTCTAATTGAGACCCGCCGCCGCAATATCACATTTATAGTTAATTAAGAAATAGCTTATCCGAGTCATAACCGCGACAAGTTGCGCAATGTTATCACAGCATTATCTGTAATGAGATTTTGTTCCTTGCAAATAAATTATGTAGCGTATACTTTGGTCAATTCTTTCCAGACAATTTGCTTTCAGTTTCCGCGCGTAAAACTTTCATATTTTCATTATTTATGAGACAGACAGGGTTGTTAATGTTCATAAAGAGGAAGCTGTGAATCCAGACCCTTGACCATTACAAGTGTTTCCAATAAATAAATATCTAATATATAATCATAATTTATTGACAATAGAATTGTTTAACGCATTTATTGCAAATGTGATACTAGCTATAAATTGACGCGCGCGCTTGACACTTATTGACGTTATAGTGCGCAGTAAAATTAAATCGAGGTTAAATATAATATAAGTTAGCAAAGTAAGATGATAGTGATGTATAAAAAATCATATACCAATAGACTAGGGCTTTCAATATTAAAAGCTTAATATTCTAAAATTTTAGACCTAAAATTAAATAAAAATATTTTTTTTTACATTGCTTGTTGCTACACAATACTTAATCTTATTAGCATACTTAATCTTATTTAAACTATACGCGGATTAAAGTTTAAAATTAAAAAAAGTAATAATTACAAAATTATCTTTAAAATATATATCAATTAGTAAAAGCTATATTATGGTGTGCTTTACAATGCTAATTTGTTGTAAGTACGCTCAATAAAAGTCAACTTAGGTAATTAATTTTAATTTGTGCAAATTCCTCAATTCTATAAGCATATTTAAAACTTTGCAGTTAATCCTCTTTTAAGTATTTTTAAAGTGTATTGTTATAGTTTATGTAAAATTGTATGTAATTTGTAAAAAAACTGGTATTTAATAAATATATGCTAAGCGATTGAAAGCCCTAGTATACAGCAAACTAAAAATAAATGTTTACGATTATATTTTTCACACTTATAAACATCTTATCTAGCATATACGATATTACAAGCTTACAGAGTCAATATTATGGATGATTTATATAATGTCTTCAATAACATCAATAAGCAAGTACATAATTCGCTAAAAAAAAACGAGCAAATAATAAATCAATACTTGTGCCTCAAATCTACAAAAAATTAATTTATTTTATTAAAATAATTACTATATATATATATCAAAGAACTTTATTTCTATTGTACTATATGTATATTTATTAACGACAATTTTTCACTCTTTATGTCTAAGATAAGATTGATAGATTGAAATATAATATAGAATCACTAACTATTCATTTATTTTTATGTCTAGTGTTTTTTTATGTATCAATGATTTTATATAATGACAAAATAAACTCAATCGGTATAAATGATAAAATTAACTATTAATAAAATCTAATCACTGAAATAGAATTATTATAACACTTCACTTATAATTTTATATAAAATTAAAAATTGAATATTTTTTTTAATAGAATATAATTTTATTGAATAGAAATTAAGGCTAATTAAAAAAGCAAAAATAATGCATTTTTTATTTTTAAATTCTTAAATTTATTTTAAAATAAATAAACCAACAAATATATATTTAAAAAATATTCAGCAAAATCTAATAAAAAGAGTCTTTTTAACTAAAAATATATCTTTTGAAAAATTTACAATTAGAAATATAGAACTTAAAGCTAAAATATATACTGCAATGAATATAAGATGGTTAGTTGTTTTTAAAAAATATTATATATTTAATTATGTTATCTTTGTGGCAAATTTCTTGTTTAACAGTTATGTTGTACATGAAATAAGTGACAGTAAGCGATTTAATTTTTGATAAATATAAATTTTATGTACAATTAATGATACACATATTTGTGTCGCTTTTAATAAATTATTTTAATAAATAAATTAATTTAATAATTTTTACTATATATATATATAAATAATCATTATCACATACGGCACTGGAGACATGGTTTTGGGGCAGACCCTCGGCGAAAGGGTTTGAAAGTGTAGATCTTAGATTCGTCATCCTCAATAGAACGAGGTGACGCAGACTTATGGTTGATCTCACTTCAAGTAGGCATTTATACGGAGAATGGCATAAATGTGGACATAGACTCCTGGTTGAGTATATGAAAAAAAATTGTTCCGTGTATGCGTCTCTGAAGTGTAACAGTCTCAGGATGCCTTAAAAGGAGCCTGACTGGCTAAGATCAAAAATCATATGATAAATAAAAATATTACCCAAAGTTTGAAAGGTGCACCCTGTCCTTTGTTGCCGATCTAAATAAAAACATTTTTTATGTTTTTTATTAATTAAAATTTTTAATTTTTTTTTTTCAAGTAAGATTCCTAATATAAAGTGATAGTAAATATGAAGATGGATATTGAACATTCAGAAAGTGTAGCGTAGATCTATGTTGAACACCGTGCTTTAAAATCTACCATACTAAAATGAATTTTCACTTTTTCTTCATTTTTTGAAAATTAAAATATATTTTAATTGTTATATTTCAAATTGAAAAGTGTTTTAAACTTAAAATGAAACATATTTTTTTTGTTTCTTTGAAATGCTTTTTGTTAAAAAAAACCTAGTAATTTTGTTCTAATCTGTTTTCAAAGTGATTTATGGTTCACTCAAATATGCGATTAAATGGGGGGGGGGGTTAGATCATGCTGACAAAAATTACAAATAAATAGCCAGTTCCAACAGTGCATTTTCCTTTTACACTTAATTCTAAATTATATATATATATATATATATATATATGTAGTAAACTACCTTATATGTCTCATGAAAAATATTAGCTAATCTTATAGATGCTTTTAAGGAATCATTGTAATTGCAGAGAAAACCTTCTTGGACATATTATATGTAGATTGAATACCATATTACATATTCAAGTATATTCACTATTACCAATAAATTTACAATTCAATAAACTATGTCATGCCATAATAATCCACTTCAATAAAAGCATAAAAACAGTGTTATTTACTTTTACAAAAAATTTAGAATATTTTTCAATGTTGCTTTCAATGACAAGGTAATTGAAATTTTTTTACAGACGCTTTGTCGTTACTCGTGTGTGAGCAAGTGGCATTATTAAATCATTTTCACTCATAAGTGGAATTATACAATTTATAATTTAGTTCATTAAATGGTTTAACATAAATAAAATGTATTTAAATATATCTGAAAATTTAAATAAAAACTCTTCTAACACAACACTATTCATATACGTACTAAATTTATAGTTTATTCACCTTAAAATCAAAGCTCAGTAGGAAGTCGACGGGATTTGGACACCTGTTCTGGCCCTTTTAATCAACCCATAAACGCCACTGGCAATGTGTGCTACTCCCTAAAACGAGTCGGTCAGAAAAAAACAAAATTTACATAAAAACTCACTCCATCCGCCAGATGTACTAAAAATTACTTCAATGAATGTCGGCTGCTCAAACACCAATAACGTACTTATGTTTCTACATATCACACACATACATCTACAATAATATAATTAAATAAAACTTCCTTGCATTTGGTATGCATCATAATCATAACTCATACGACGATGTATCAGGTGTTTCTAATTTTTTATACAAATTTCTTATATTTCCGGACTCGCGTCTCACTAAATCTAACGCATAAAAGGGGTAACTAATTATTTAAACCCGACAGCCCCGTTTTTATGCAGGGGCTTGCCTTGTGCGCTGTGTCAATTGATTATACGCTCCTTATGGCTATACAATACATTATAATTTTTATAATATACTATTTCCTCTAATGACACGCCTTGTTATTGTTTTTTTTATGTCAACGGAACACATATGAAGGTTTTGTGATCGCATTCCTGATTTGTCAACTATGCGATATGTTGAGCGCTAAAAGGTGTATTGAGATTATATTATACATAATATATTATTATGTTTGTATTATATAGTCTCACCTGAGCAATCGTGATCTGTTTATGACAACCATAAAGGCGTATATTTTGTTCTTGTTTACAAACACTAACAAACGTTTAAACTGTGATCTAAATTTCAACATAACACTCGCTTAAGTTTGGACTTGATCGTTTTAGATACGCAGCAAATAATCTAATGTGAAGGGTTACAATGTAAGTTTATAAAATATTTATTTTTTATAATCTATTAAATTGAACACTAATATAAAATTAAAATTAAATGCATCAAACTTAAAATAATTAAATTCAATCAAAATAAAACAGGTTAATACAAAAACCAGTCTATTATAAAAAAATCCCTGTGTAAACAAAGTGCCTGAAGCTATTTAATTACACACTATTTATATTTATAATTGGCTATTCAAATGAATTTATTTTATATTAGGAGTCAACGCAAAATAACATGTGCTATAATAATGTATAACAAATATACAAAATTTGTGGGTAAGAATTTTAAACACACTTAATTTTTGTATTTTTATTAAAAAAAGTTTTTTTAAATATAGATAGTTTTTAAACTACATAAAAATGAACTCTCTGTTCAATCTAAATAGAGACATTCGCACGATTTTATAAATTAAACAGACCATTACTCACTACAAATGTCACTCACTATTAATATAAAGGTAATTCATGTCATAGAATAACATTTTTACCAATAAAAAATAGAACTATGGAGGCATTTATGGCATGAATTTGAAAAATGTGTGGTTTAGCACATATTTTCTGTACTTAAATATATTTACATCTAATAAAAAAAACGTATAATGTGTGATAATTTGAAGGAGCACACGAAGCTTGGTCTAGTGCAGCTGTTATTAAATTTTCTCCATTGGTCATCGTTTGGCAACAAAGACAATGCGTCATTGTCATTGTGACACTGCGGTTCTCAAATATTTGAAAAGCTCAACATACATTTATTATGATTTAGCGTTTAGTCGTGGCGTTTGTTGGTTGCATCCGGCGATATTTGAAATGCATTAACATTTAACGAATTTGAGTCTGGCGTGACGCAATAGCATGAAAGCAGTGCCGAGATATCTCTTTGATCCGAGCGAATTGATCACGTATTGATCCCATAGATAAATCACAAATGCACAAATGCAACAATACCTGGCCGGTCATGTGTTCGCAGTTCGATGCGCGCGCGCTCCGTCATAAATATACGCGTCACGACGAGAAGTGATAATATATGTATATGATAGACACAGTGGTTTTCAAATATGAATCAACGTTAAAAATCCTAATTTTATTTTGAGGTTACGCCAAGATGTATTCGGATTTCAGCGTAGTTGCTTCCCGCTTATTTTTACGTTTGAAATCGTGTACGGCACCCGTAATCAGCGATTAGCTACGGTAGCTCGTGGCAGAGAGTCACTGACAAATATAAATAGTTACAAAAATATTCTATATCTGGTATCTAATATGTTTTGCAGTTAGTAAAATAATGTCTCTTACCTGCCGATTTTATTATATTAATAAAAACGTCACAATTTTCTAAAAAAAAAAAATATAACAACAAAGCCACAAAGATTTGGGTAATAATTATTTCCTGAAAATGTACAGCTTTGCCCTTTTATATACAAATATATTTAATATTTATCTAGTTCGCTGGTAGGCATAATATTATGCGCGTTAAGTAGCCTACCGACATCGAACGGGTTAATATCTAGCCATATGCATGTCTTATCACGTGGGAAGAATTAAAAAGACATTACTGGCGCTGCTGCCGCTATCAAGACAGACGTTAATAGTTAAGGTCGGGTATGGGCGCCCTGCGGTGCAAGTTGGTGGTCTGCTTTGTTGTTATGCCACATTAAATGAATGTGCATTAATAATGGCGACGTTCGAATCGCAACCGAATGCATTCGGATTGACAATGCTAGAAATGCAGCCAAAGAGACCACCATTGTCTGCAGCAACTACCATCCGGAAGGTTACTACTCTTGTGTGGGTTAAGCCGGTATGGCAGACAAGTCGATCGGCGATATGGTCTACTGCGCTGTCTACTTCCTGATATTGTAACCGAAATATATCTATCAGATGTATTACATGCATGTGCTATAAATATCCTTAAAATAAATATAAAAGTCTGGGACTCTTATGTTTTACGTCAATGACTAAAACAATTGTTCAGCACTTTACGCTCGAAGAGTTTCCTATAGTCTAATCGTTTCATTTAAATCAGTTATAGATACTTAAAGTTCTATATAATAGTTTTTTACAGATAGTTGCTGAAATGTTCCTTTATATTATTTTACAAAAATTAGATCGTACAGTTTTCTCACAACAGCATTATTGCAATACTATGTAAAGTTTTATACAGACAATTTTTATATTTAAACAAGGATGCTCAAGTGGACGAATCCCTTAGTGACATGCAAATAGAAAAGATAACACCCTGGATAGTTGTATAATACAACATTTATCGAACGATATAAATACATGACTTGAGGGTCGTAAAAGGCAACCGATACGATAAGCCGCCAACAATCAATGTTTGCTTAAGTTGGTTTTGGAGACCTTGGTTGATTTATTTCTCACCTCTACTGACACTTGACCGATTCGTCTGCGAGAGATAAAGTTTTTTGTTTGATAAGCAAATATTTACATTATCATCTACATATATATTTATACAAAAAAGAGAAACATATGCCTTACTAGGTAGATATAAAATATGTGAGAAATGGCTCGTGACGAGAACGACTAACAATCCCCCGTTGTATGTTTTGACATCTAATTGGAATTGTTTTAGTCTGTTGGGGACATCAAACGGATCAATTTGAATAGTGTGACATCCCTATTTTGCCATTCTATTTATACACCCCCTTGAGCGACTTTTGACTTTGGAATGGAGCGGGGATGTCAATGTTGATTGTCACGCTCGTTCTTCTTGCGTCTCTTAAGCTCTACAAATGGGGTGGAAATGGGGAGAAAAAATGTTTAATTTTAAACCGCAGATTTTCTGCTTACTTTGTATTCATTTTATATTTATTTATAATGTATAAATAGTATATAAGATAAAATTCATGTAGGAGTATTGTATCGCGCGGCATCTCTGTAAGCCATTACCAGCGCCACTCGAGACACAGGAACCCGATAAATCCGTTCGCCAAACATTATTTAAAGTTAACCAATAAGTTACTGAAGTAACCATGCGATGGTACTATAGCGGTACACAACAAACAAACACGTGATCTTTCACATTTTATTTTATATACATATTTTTTTCGCGAACTACGCAGTTAATCGGACTCAAACTACATAGTAAATTTAATTTACTATGTATTTTAATTTAATATACATAGTAAATTCATAACAAGTGATTTTTTTACTGCAGAAAAAATTGTGAATTTTAAAGATACATATAATTCAAAGCTGTATTTTAGTTTTAACATAATAAATAAAACATGACCTTAAAATAATATGTTCATTATATTAAAGACCATTAAGAGATAATCAACAAATATGAGTCAATAAATCTTGGAAGTACAGGAGTACGTAATGAGTTGAAAAAAATAGCCCAAATTCATAACCGTATCTATAAGTTCATTTACCCGACAAATATAATTTAATATAATATATGTATGAAAGAAACAAACCGCGTCAATATAAATGGGTTCAGTGATTATTGCCCAAACGAAAATTGCGCACAGCGTAACAACAAAAATTGTGATCATATATATTTAATATACACATGAGATACTTTCCCTCTTGATCGCTCGCGTGTTAAGTGACAAGAGTGAGTGAGAGATAAGGCCATACGCACCGCATAAATATATTGATATAAAAAATAATGTCTGTATATGTAACATACGTTAATATCATTTTATTTTTAAAAAATCATGTTTTAAAAATATTTTATAATTATATTAGTATGATACATTTACATTTCCTAGAAATACACAAATTTTTACTTAAAAATAAAGAAAAATATCAAGCAGATTGTTTTTTTTTAATAATTTTTTTTAATACATATAAGATATTCTCTATGAGCTACATTAGCTCATTAATAAAGAAGTTTCAATAACAGATATGTACGACCTTGCTCGATTTTAATTAATCACCACGATATTCATCCGTGAGGTTAAGAAATCTAAGTAAACCTAATCTGTGATGATCGATCGGTAATATAAATATATATTAATCACTAATTCCAATCTTCCAGACACGACAGAAATTTAAGAACGATTCGAACCTAGGTCTTTAAGGTTAATAGTCATAGACTTAACCACTCGTCTATCGTGCTGAATTAAAAGTGAAATATATTTGAGAATCGAACAATTACATATATTCAGAATTTTCGCTGTGTGGAATTTTTAACCTTATGGATGTAACTAAAATTGTATGATTCTTGATTAGGATAACAACCTATTGGAAGAAAATAGATGTCAACATGTGACTAACAGTGGGTTTAAATACAACTTTTTAAAAAAAATTGTATGATAAAATTCATTTATATGTAATTTTTATTCTGATGATATAAAATTCAGCAATTTAATTTTTTTCTATTTTAGCTGCAAACCATAAATAAATAACTAAACCAGACAAATTTAATCTAACAGTTGTATTTTATTTTTCAACAAATTTGTAGTCACCCTAAAGCGCATTACATGTTCGCACACAGTTAGTTACAACAACCACCCACTTGCGGCGCGCCAAAACAGACTACCATAGATGCTTCGCGAAATAACAATGGTAAATAAAGATTCTAGACGTTCTTCTTCTGTATTTTATATTGGAAAATGCAAAAAAAGACAAGAGACAATGGACGTGAAATAGCAGCACCAGTGGTCTTCTGAACACGTACAAGCCACGGAGACTGCCTACGATTCACTCACTCACTATGAATTATCATGTAATGCGAGTTGGCGTGAGCGAGTGCCTCCGATATCAGCTATCGGGCAAACCTGCGTTTCCTGCAGCCGCATTTTTGCTGGTGAGCAGCACCAAAGCCTCCTGCCGACGCCGGCGGAGCTTATCTGCCGCTTTTGTAAATGGGATCTTAGCATGCGAGTTGGCACCGTCAGATAATGGCTTCTAAACAAACGCCGGCACTTTGCACGCACACACACACAAACGCACACGACCCGTCACCGGCCACTAATTCACTTATCCGAATCGAAAGCCGTAAAAGCGTTGACACCTCTAATGCTCTCCGGTCGGGTCGGGTTATAAAACTTAATGAAAATCCATTATGGCGCACGCGTCAAAAGTAAAGCGCGCTAACGGCTGGGAGACAAGTGGATTCTTTGACTTTTATGTCACGAATGCTTGAAATATTTGTGATTTGATTATATTTTTATTATAATTTAATAATACGTAGCTAGTCTTAGAGAATATTAAACAAAAAACTATAATGTTGTGACTTGATAAAAAAATATCAATTGCCTTCAAAGAACAGCGATATCTTTATTGGCCGTAGATAAATATTTGTGTTATTTACATACCGGTCACCGGTGCCCTACGTGGCGCTGTATATTTTGACAATAAACAGAACATTTAATAAAAGCTATTTAATATCGAATTAAAACGTAGATATAATACCTTAACAAAAAATTCAGATAATAAAAATTCAGGCAAGAAAAAAATCTAGTTAGAAATGCTGAAATATAATAAAAATAGATTACTACAATAAAATATTTAATGATGATAATAATAAGCATTTAAATAAATTAAATAAATCATTTCAATCGCTTTGGGTTATGTTATATTTATTTAATCTTTTACTTCTTTTAATGACCCTAATACTTGTATTCCTAACAATTCATTATTGTGGCACCTTTATTCTGATTTATAATATAACAACTAAAAAGTGAGGCAAAAATTATTGTTTAATATATTTACAGTGTAAAACATATTGTATACTATTTTTCTAACCGAACATTTTAATCTACGTATCTCATAAATTACCCAATAGAATAAATTTAAATAAAATATGCATAAATTGATTACGGGGCAATCAACTCCTTCTCGGCGTTGATTAACAAGCAACCGCCTTATCGATTGAATTACAGCGACGATGATATTATTACACCACCTTTGCATTCTCTCACGTCTAAATATGGAAAACGCACTTTACGGCCAATGTAAGGCATCCGTCTCGTCTTATTTACGCGCCGTGTTTCAAAAAATCATCACCCTCGATCTTATTTCGGGGTGACTCCGTTATCTGGCGAAATTTCCTATATACGACAAGGGGGCAACTGTTGAATTATAGCCGAACTCTCCGAACATCCTCGAGAGAAACGCAAGCTAAGATAAGACTCGCCATATTTTCAACGCGGACCTTTGTGGCGACGGGTGCCGACTTTTCCCGGCGAGATCTCGGGAGAGTTCAAATATGGCCAAGAGTTGTTTCAATTAGGGATTTGCTCACCGGCCGCGTTTGTGCCCTACCGATTTTATCAGCAGTTGCTTAGACAACAAAACAACGGTCAGATAAAATACCCACGCCGCAAATGTGTAACGACAAAACGTAAACTTTGTGTAATGTATGTGTTTTGTTACTGTATAAGGGGTGGTGCAATACCGGCCACGTTCAGATACTTAACAGCAGGAAATAATAATTGTAATGGACAAGTGTAGATTCGAATCTATGCGCAGGCTTATTATTGCTTTATAAACTTTGAAATTTACATTGTATAGGATAGCGCAAAAGTCTCTACTTAAATGAAAGATGTCACCAATTTTACATAAATATGGGCATCATTTTTTGCTTTATCTCAGGCAAATCTAACGGTATATAGCAGTTCCCCGTAATTTTGTTATGTAACTGAAAAATGAGCGCGCCTTTTCTATGATAGGGATAGCTGGCGAAATGAAAACAAAAGCAGGTATTGCATACACGAAATTCTTTCTATTCTATTTAGACATATTTTTACCAACATAGTTTACGGAATTAGTGTTAAATATTAGCAATATGCAAGTCTCAATGATTTTTTTAAAAACATACATTTTTTTGCTACCGACTGAGGATTCAATTAAAATAAGTAATAACTTAAATAGGTTGACGGGTGTTTTTTTAAATCAAATTTGATTTATATTTTTTATTTATTGTTGTAATAACTAAATGTTATTAATTCACATTTTCTTATATAGTTAAGAGTACACAAAAAAGTTTAGATTTTTAAAACACATGTGTTCAACTTAACTTATTTAAAAATGCAAATTAATAATTAAAAGAAAATCGCATATGTAAGACCAAATTGTATAGGACTAAAAGGGTTATGCGGTATAATTTATAACTGAAATTTAATTAGTGTGAGTAAAAATAAATAAGTATACGAGAGATAAATTATTGCGATATTATATGAATGAACATTAAATATGCAATAAATAAAATAATATAAATAAGTAACATCTAAGTCATTAAAATATCACAATCATTAATCATATTTTTTAACAGATTGACAATTTTTTATAAGGTTCTTTCAGATAATCGTAAGTGATAAAAAACAATATATGTTATTGGAATAAATATGCTAGTGGTGCTCTGACCCCTGATATAAGAATTAAGGGGCATCCAAAAACTGTCGATCAAAGACGATATTTTTTCAAAGACAATGTTGTCTTAGATTTAGTTTGTCTGACATTTCCACAGGGTCTTTGAGTAGAACTAAGCTAATATTAAAACAGTTAGTATTATGTATTTATTATATATACACATTTATATCGGGTAAAGTGGGTGTACGAGTTGCTTATCTAAAAGAAGACAGAAAGTTTATGTAGTAACGATATATTTTTAATGTGATTTACTTTACTGTTTGAGCTATAGAAAATATTAAAAACATCACTTAGAAAAATATTTTTTTCTAGAATAATTTGGGTTAATTTAATCATGAGTTAATAATATATGTACTTTAAAAAGAATCCAACCATTTGATAAATAATCTGTGATTATGTTATGTTTTGATAATTGTATATTAAAATACAAAAAAAAAAAAATACAAATCAATTATGTCTAACACAATAATTACCAATACTCAAGCTCAATAATAATATCAGAAAGTAACTTTACTGTGCGAGCGCTTTTAATTTCCCTATAAAAATGTACTCAATATAAAATTATACAATAAGATAATAACATAGATACTTTTTTTTAATAACAGACTTTGCAAAAATCGACAATTTAACAGCGCCCGAAGCGACAACGTGTTAAAGGTAGCCATTATAACTATTACACGAGCATAATTATATACATTTCATTGCCGCTTATATTTTACGCGTTAAAATGTACTATTATGTTTATATTGTATGTCAAGAGATTTTGTTATTCAAATCAGATTGCACTGTTGAGCCGTATTAGTCATGACGTTTGGCAATGTATCGATTATACTTTCATTCATTCGTTTTGAATAAACAGGTAGTGATTACATCGAATAAACATTACAATACTGGCATTGTTTTCACAAATAATATATGAAATATAACTTTGTCTAATATTATTTCTATACACTAAATTTAAATTATTTCTAAGGGAAAGGGCCAATTGCATCGATTAAATAATCAAACGATGCAATTGGCCCACCAACATCCGGATCTGTGCTTTGCCAGAGCAAAACAGTGTCATAAAAACGCAGTAGTATAACAAATAAACTATTACTTGAACGACCCGAGCTTGAAACAAATAGATAACTATTTTTCGAAGTGCGTTATACATTTTTTAGACACGTTTTTATAAATTTATTGCTTTGAAAATACTATTTACACACTAATAAATTCGGCAAATAAATGTAAAAAATATCATATTCTTATGTTGCCAATACTCTGTGGCGCAGCAATTGAATTATGTAAAAAGTGTTGCAGTCACCCAAGAGCAATAAATAAATTAATTCAAAACTTGAGAAATCCAACGATTTTAAGACGTATGTATATAACACAGGCACAACTTTTTCTAAGACAAGGAAAGCTTCAAAACGGAAAAGCTTGTATTGGATAAAAACCTCAAGTTATCAAGAAAATATGACTTTGATAACCAGATCATCATAAGGAAAATTTCTAGAGAATTAAATAATAAATAATTCTAGTCAAACCGAGCCTTATTTTTGAGATAGGGGTAGAGTACAATGTAATATTTTATTTATGCGTCATTTATACACTGATTTAACGATCATGGAGCGATAGTCTAATAAATAATAATTAGCTGATTAAAAGTACGGTATTAGATGGCATAGAATGTTAATCTTGACGTCGAAAGCTCAACCTCCGACCGCCAAAGCTCGAGGGCAACAAATATGCCATTTTTTGTTCGCCAAACGTATCGGCGATCACAAAGGCGATGTTCGAGTGTTTGTGCTTTTTTCTTCGGTTCACGACAAATATTGATAGACCGACGATGTGACAGGTTGACGGACGGATCGTCTTCATCTCTGCAGACCTTCGACAGAGTCAAGGTTCGGCTGGTTTTCGGAATGTGCGAGCACGATCACAACAATCGTTGCACGACCGATTGTCCTCGGGCATTCGACTCGACACTTGTCCATTTGAGGAGGCATTCTTCGTCGGCTCCATTGTTCGTGATTTGTTGATTGAAACGTCACGAACTTTGCCCGAGACTAAGACGACCAAACCCGTTCTTTGGCTCTATGTGCGTGCAAACAGGTGACGAGGAAGACAACAAATTGGAATAGGTAAAGCGTGCCTTGAAACTAATGAAAACTATATTATAATCACTCATTTGCTAATTCAATTTCTAAAGTAAAATTTAATTTGAGTTTTTTCTATCAAACGTATTTTTACAAAGACTACATAATTTACAAGGATGTCGATGATACTAGATTACTAATCATGCTTTATTTTAAAGTGTAATTATATTGTATAAAAATATTTGTTTAAAATCATATATAAAATATTTATTTTTTTATCCCCGTTTATTTATTGAGAGATTAGTTGGTTTAATTCTACCCAACACTTCCACTCGTTCATAGCTATTGCTGATTTGAGTACATATTCTTGTAATATTGCTGTCTTCAGATATTCGTTTCAGTAGTAATTATTTGCCGTAATATTGGTTTTTAAATAATTTATTTTCTCCACATTCCCAATGTTTAATCTCATATATCTATGACAACATCAGAATCGGTTCACATCATAAAATCTTATTAGCAGTGTATTATTTTATTTTATATGCAAATAAAATATACTTAGTATATGAAACCACTTGAAACATATGCTTTCATGTACATTATTTTAATGAAACATGTTGTATTAGCAAGATTTTCAAATCAACTGTCATATTTTTCATATCAATTGCATTTTTGTTTCATCAAAGAGGTAGTTTAAATATATGTATTATAGTATAATATATAGCTCTGGTCCCATCCATTAAAAACGCGATTAAATATTCTGTGAATATTACAGCATTATTTTTAATTTATTATTTTTAATAAAATATTCATACAATTATTATTATAGAAATAAAATTATTACCTAACACGTTTAACTGTTGCGATCGTAATCCTTCCATCACGACGTTCATCTTTGTAAGCTTAAATATTTATTGCTGTTTATTATTTCGAGCTTTTGTTCCGCGAGCTTTCACTTTTTAACAGCCGATCTTCTTCGTCTCGCAACATTACAATATTGTGGGATTGTCATTGGAAAATCAAACATCTCGACAGTCGTGATCCAATTTTCTTTGACAAGTTTCCGTTTCCTGTGTCGAACGTGCTGACTTGTTAGCCATGCCAAATTGAAATGTTAGTCACGAAATTTTCATTCAACAATTTATCGATAGCTCTCTGCACAATTGTACGAACTGAATTTTTATTCTTTATTATTATACATAAAAAATAATTACTGCGAGATGGAAAATTGGGTTCATGGTTCACGACGAGATTACAATTGTAACGATTCGTCAATTACTTGCGCTTCATCTCAGCTAATATGAGGCTGAAGAAACTTTCCTACATTGAACGCAATTATCAATAAGAATATTTAGAACTAACTGATACACTGACTACAAAGTATCTTATCTACTATACTGTAAAAACAAATACATACAGAAAATGTAATATTATTTGTATCTCGCTATAAACTCAAATTAAATTAAAAAATAACAAAATTTACGATATTTTTCCAGTATGCATATTTCGATTATTGCATAAATCAACCCTGCAATACACTTGTCCCGGAGTGAAGGGGTGAAGTGAAATAAAAGTAGGTAAATTCTTTAGTTGTTAATTAAGCAATTGTTGGTCCTGGGTTACTCGGATGATTTAACTCGCTTATTCTTGAGTTATTTGTGTGATCTTAAAAACAATTTGCAACCTATTGCAATCGATTGTTAAAAGAATATTTCACCTTTTTCGGATGTTTCATAAGAATCTGTTTGATGAATGAAACATATATGTAATACAGTCAAGTACTGCAGATACAGTATTACATATTATTCTAAAATTAACAAGCACTACTGAGAAAATGAAAAAGAATCACCTTGAATGGGCAAAAGCTCATCGCCATTGAGAAGAGTGGCTTTCTCCAACGAATCTAGATTTAATCTGTTTGGAGCAGATGGTAAGCGACTGTGTGCGGTAAAAATCTAAAGATTTTATTTCTTATGTATTAATCGATTCATCAAGCACTCACCCTATGTGACGATTTGGGGGTGCGTGACAGCTTATGGATTGGGCTCTGTAAATTTCGTCCAGGGTACTATGAATGCAAAAATATATAAATTGGTTGTATAAAATAACTTTATTCCAACCCTTTAAAAACTTTGCCAACATACTGCTGAGCCCATTTTGCAAGACGATTCTTCGCCGTGCCATAAAGCTTAAAAAGCTGTTAGTCCAATTATAGTTTTTACATTCAAACCTTCACTAAATTAATCCTCTATTTATATATTACACATTTCAAAGAGTAATTGGAAATCACATTATTAACATAGCCCAAAAAAAAATTTTTGCCCATGTTAATGATGTGATTTAAAAAATTTTGCACATGTTAATGATGTGGAGCAAACTTTTTTTTTAATTTTAGGCAATCGTAAAATAACAATTAATAAAAAAAACGATAAAAAAAATTAGTCAACTTAAAAAGCATATCATGGAAGTGTGGGAAGAAGAGATTGATATGGAAATAATTAAAAATATATATTCATCGATGCTAAGCAAAATACAAGAATTTATTTAAAATAATGGTGAAACTACGTCAAAATAATTTTGTTAAGATGCTATAAAAGTGTTTCATAGTCCTCGATATTGTGTTCTATCGATAGAAACAAAAATGGGTCGCGCGCACGTATTGAGTTGGAAGATCGCCATTATGCACTTGCTGGGACGACGAAAATATACACCTTTCCCAGAGTTGACGCAATTACACCTTCCTAATTTTACAATACCAGTATTTTTTAACAGTATTAACGGAAAACGAAAGTTAACAATAATAATTACCTAATATAAATTCGAAAACGTGTAAAAAATGTATCAAAGTTGATAAAATAATCAAAATAAATATAAGAACCGCCATGTCAACTTTCAATTGGCCACAGCTGTATGTATTTGTGTATTCTTTTTTTTATCTTACTTGTGTATTATTGTAATAATACTAAGTATTTTTTTTCACTATTGGGATTGGGGTAAACTGTTAAGTCATGATAGTCTTAATTAAATTTAAATTAATAATAATAATATAGGCAAAGAGCGGCGAAATTGCGCCTAATTGGAATGGTCGCAGAGCCACGGTCGTATTTTCTATTTATGGTCGGCGGTTGTATGTGGCTTGGGGCGTGCAAAATTTGCCATGTGTATGGCCATAGCCACGGCAGCACGCCGATGATTTACTGTCAATTGCCCACGTAAATTCTTACTCCATTGTGGAAGATCATGAGGAGCGGGCGGGTTGTAAATATCGTCCGCTCGCAACCAAACCCAAATCGCCCCGGGGATGTATGAATAATTAGCAAATCGACAACTCGAACGCGTTGAAAATTTGTTTCGATTAACTCATTTGAGCGAGTGGATGTAATACCTGCGTAAATTGTACGGTAAAACCTGATATATAATATATTAATATCCGCTCATCTTATGACATTCGATAAGTTATTATTTTTCCTAATCATTTTATTTAAAAAACTTTATATTATATCATATAATTAATTTAATGAATTGTATACTAATAACCGAGGCAACATCTTTGTTAAGAAACAGTTAAAATGTTCACCAAAATAGGTGCTGGGTATTTTATTTATAAATTTTTAATAACACACTATAAATACGTCTAATAAATGTATAACCAGCAAGTAGAGAAAATATTTTATTTATTATTACAAATATGACCATCATGACTTGAGAAGATCAGACCCAGAGAGTCATGATGATACACACAAGAATCATACAATTATAAATAATAAAATAGATCTAAAATAGAAGAGCACTAGTTTAGATACATTTTTCTATCTCTTAATAACTATCGCCAATCAAATAACTATAATCAACCTCTGGCGTTTTGGCCTTAACGATTAAGAAAAAAGGACGCGATCGTGACTCTCTCACGTACTCTAAAGCTTGCAACTGAAAGTCGCCGAGTATCGACAGATTGTCAACACCTCCTCTTAGCAATTTTAAAAAGTGACTTATTGTATGTAAAGATTAAAATAATATCGAAATTTAAAATAACAATATCACCGAGAGAAAAACAGTCAATACCGGTATTACCGTTTTCATTGTAATTAATCGGTAATAAAAAAAAACGAGAAAATAATTCGAAAAAATACCACTCGCATGTTTCACCATGTTTAATGATTAGCAAAATCAGAGCATATATTAAATATTTTAATTGACATATTAGATATTTTAAATAAATTTATTAGGTGGTTGGAAAAATAACACTGATTCTGACCGTGCGCTCATTAAATTCCTTTATTAGCCCTAAACATCGTTGCTCTCAACAACTATATTTTAATACTACATTAGACCGCTTTTATATATTTTTTAAATATTTTATTATATTTTAATACGGTTTATATTTTATTACTGTATTATCTTTTAGCAAAAAAATAAGGGCTCAATAAATATTGAAGATGAATGTTTTAGTATTTATATGTAAGTTACTAGAGTATTTTAATAAGTATTTAATAAAAAATAAAGATTTACATAAATGAAATACTAGAAATAGAGAAAATTCCAGGAGGGTTAGGAATAAGAAATCAAGTACGGCTAGGAAAATTGTGAACGGAGGTGTTAATTTATATAATAATATTGCTAGGACGATCCGCAAAAATAAAACTATAACGGCTTTCCTAGACGAAATAAAAAAAACACCTTTGTGGATTAAGAGATGAATTATAATATTTTTAAGTATTTTTCTTTCTGTTTATGTTATATATTATATATACATGTTTAGTTAAAATTTATTGATGTAAAAATTAGCTTTACAGCTAAATAAATAGAAATAAACATACATCACATACCTAAAGTAACATTGTGCTTATAATAGTGCTATATTTATATTAATTGTTGATAAATTATTTTTATTTTATCGATAAACGTCTACATATGTATATATATGTAAACATAATAAAAAAACAGTGATATTATAAAATACTACAATATTTAAAGCAGTGTAAAATATAGAGTGCTGTGCATTAGTATAAATGTAAACATATTTATAAATAAATAGAGAAACTTGAGCTAATTTTAAGTACAATATTTGTATCACTTCTACGCTGAATTTTTTCATATTTTTTATATACATACATATATATTTGTTAATATTATACCAACAATTAATCATTATCGAAAGAATGTCAATATATACGAACACATACATATCATTAATCGTGTCTTAAACCTGTATTTATAATTTTTGACATTTAATAAAAATATTGTATATACTATTAAGTACTCTAGTATTCAATTTGTTACGCTAATATTGTAATACATTAAACGATTTGTATAGTGTGAATTGTAATATGTTTTTATTTTTATATCAATTATTTATTTTTAATAAGTACTTTTTATTAAATATTTAAATGATATTTTGCGAATTTGTTTAATGTCAAAACACTGCTATTTTTTTCGTGTCAAACGTTTTACTTTTAAAATAAAAAATAAATATTTTTACATTTAATTAGCACGTAAAAAATACTTTTTAAAATGTATCTTTATGTAATAATTTTTAGAATAAAAAAGACAACATTTGTTACGCTAATTTATTAGAATACTATAGATATTTATACTATTTAGCTATTAGCTGAACTTAGTTTATGGCGTTTACTAACTAAATTACTAAAAAATAATTGATATCCTAATCGATTTTAATGACCAATATGAATCATAGGCAGATTAAAGAATGTTAATATCCAACCGAGGTGAACGGTGTTCTGATCTCGATTGTTTGGATTACATGTTAAACATTGAATGCCGAAATTATGAGTCACAACAGCGATCGACAACATTTTGGCGGTCGAGGTGACAGCGACCGCGGTTGCAAATTAACGTTTTCGAACCACTTTCTACGTGTCACGCATTCCTACGTTAAACGAATAAAATAATTTACACATTATAAGATAAATTAAATTCTGATTTTTTTATTATATTATTATTTAAAATATTTATTTTAAACTCAATTCTTTGACCTCCTATAGCAAGATTTTTTAGACCACATGAATAAACAATAAACATTAAAAAAAAAACGTAACATTTCTCTTCGAATTTCGTATTCAGGGCACAGCAGGAAGGAACGTTGAGATGAAAAAAATGTATAATAAAAAAAAGAAAACGGTAGCTACAATCTCGAGTTCCGTGGAAGTTATCCGGACCTGTTGTTATCGTTTGCGCCATCATATTTATTGCCCGGTCTTTGGTATTCAAATTGGGCCCTTGTCTTGAAAGGCCGGCGACTTGTCTCAATTTGGGCAATTTAAGGGATTATTTGTCATTGGCGCTCGTTAGCGGTCGGTCTTCTCGTTCCCGTTTGTTTATTTTATCGACGATATTTATTGGCGTTCGTTGTTCTTGAGCCGCCCACGCGCCTTGCACCTAGGCAGCGCAATCGTTTGGAAATTATACAAAACTATATTATAGGTGCGTATTATTGATGATTTATCGATTTAGAAATTATGTTATGCTAAGGCAAAAAATCTATGTGTGTTAAAATTAAATTTTAGCATTATCTTGAATGTCTAATCGCGAATTTAAGATAAGTAAGTTATTTATTATGTGTGACGCCCTAACTATAGATTTTATATTGTTTATATTTTACAATGTGTTTCATAACAAACATATGTATACTAAGAAAATTATAATTTTACATGTATGTATTTAAAAGTATATAAAATTAAAATAACATTTTAATATCATTATTAAATCATAAATAAAATAACTATAACTATTAGTTTATATTACTAAGTAATAACTTTAAAATATACAATTGTTATCAATGACAGAACATTGCCTTCAAAAGCATCCATTTTTTAGAAAGAAGTTTGACAATAAACATTTTTATTCAAAGAGGCAAATTGTATTTTTTTTTGACGCGACTCTTTTGAAATTCGTTTGCAAATTATTATTGCCTTTATTGCTTTAAAAAATATTAGACATGGGAGAAAATATTCTGATCTGAATTTTCAGATCGACGAAAAAAGTTAGTTTTAAATTTTTAAAACATAGTTGTAAGGCGGCATAGTTTTACTGATATTGAAATTAAAAACATTTTAATAATAGATACAATATGAAGGATGTATATATATATATATATGTAAAAGTTTCGAATGTCGGTTTTTTGCTAATTTTTTCTATTCAACCAAATTTAAAATAATAAGTTATTTAAATATATAAGGCAACACAAATTCAGCGTGCCTTTAAAACACTAGATTAATTTTTTTACCAACCTCGCAGAGCAAAGTGAGCATGTCACCGAATGTGGCAGCAAAGGTATGCGCACGAGCCACGCCACACATATCAAAACGATATCGCGGAAGCTGTGCTCTTTGTAAAAAGGTAGACAAAACGTTCCTTAAAGGCATTGTCTCCAGCCGCCCCACATTTTAATCAGTTGGCAAATCTCTTTAGCCATACAAATGAGTTCCTACGGTCGAGTATTGTTCGGCTGACCTCACTGGCTCCTTTCACGTAGATATTTATCAATCTTCAAACGTAGCAGATCGCGCCGATACCGAGACAAATGTCTCGGATGCTTTTCTTTTGTATGCCACTGGACCAATAAGCTACCCACTGACTTGAACGTACATGTCTATATTATGAATATAAGTTAAATTATATAGCAGTATTATAGAAAGCAGAGTATCATATAAACTTTTCCAAGCAATGATTGTTTTTCGGATTAGTACTCGGTTGGAAAAAGTATCGCTTTGTTTAGGTTTGAAGTGTGTTTAAAATTGCCGTGTTAATAAATATTAAAAGTGCTAGATTCACATAATAATCAGTTTTTTTCTGTGTATAAAAAACTCAAATCATTTTTGAATCACTGTAAAAATGTTGTTACGTTAGCGGCAAAAAATGTCTTAGGGTAGGCACTAAGAAATAGCAATGATAGAGAATGCCAAGAAGCAACTAAAAAGTATAACAAAATGCAGCATAGAAAGCTTACAAGAGCATCTGCTGAAAACTATAAATTATTATGCAGAGAGAAAAAAAAGAATCCACACACTGAACGAGATTAAATAGCAAAATTAAATAAAGGAACTTCATGCGTAAGTTTAACTAAGGCACCATCATAACTAAAAAATGTAGAAAGAAACTCAAAACAAGAAAATTACAACTCCAAAGTAGGAATTGCAATACTGGTAATAAAAGTATTGGGGAAAAATCAACTTTAGTATTACTGATTTTACAAAATTTAATACCGAATATTTTTTTCTCAATCCGTACTTTTTATTTGCTGAAAAATATATCTCCATGGCTTAGAACTTCAAAAATAACGATTACCATATGCTTGAAAGCAGAGCAAAAATAGTGCACATTGTAAGTGATTTAGGCGTAGGATATAAATGTAAAAAAATATTATGCAATTTACTTTTAACATGAATACGAGATATATATCAATCTATCAGGCGCGTACGGTCAGACATTTCCTTTCGCGCGCTTGCATGCTAAGTGACGGGAGTGAGTGAGAGACAAGGGCGTGCGGAATGCATGTAACGCACGCACTTTTTCTCACTCACTTTAGTCACTTAACACGCGTGCGAATATGTATCTCACCATTTATCGTCTGTCGCAATTGTAATATAGGCTAATAAAACTCTAACTAGATTCCACCAAGCGTCTCATTGGCTACGAAACTACACCCCTCTTAAATTTTATATTTATTTACAAAAAAAAATTAACTGAAATTTGCGTAAAGAGATAAACAATTAGAGTACTTCAGTTAATTTTCACGTTCAAATGGTTAATAAAAACATGATTTTTAATACGAGACGACCCTTAGAAGCCCAATAATAGTCTGATCTGATTCAACTAAACAATTATCTGAATAATAATGTATGTACATGACTTATTAGCAAAAATAAAGGCGTAAACACTCATATTATAGTATTTAAAACACAAGTAATGCATATTGGCCTAAACTATTTATTATAGTGAATGAAAAAATAAAAAATAAATTCAATCCAAAATACTTAGTTAAAGTGGGAATGGTTAACTACTGCTTCGCACAACATTTATCCCTGTTTGTCACGTTCTTTCCCGTTTACGACCATTTGTTTAAAATTAAAATACATTTACAGAAACTGATTTAAATTAAAACAAAACTATGTATTTAAATGACAATGCCAACAAATTACATGTAACTTTAAAATGGAGGGTGAAAGGTAACTAACTGCATACCCTGAGAGTATTTACATTGTCAATATTCTTAATTCGAGTTACTCGATGTACTACGTCAAACACATCCCCGCGAGGATATGATGTACAGCTAGGGCATAAATCGTAAAGAATCAATATTCAACTCATCCATATGAAACGATATGGTGATGCAACCGGAGGCAGTTAGATAAATCAACTGGAGCCGCGAGCGAGTGGTTTATGCATCTCGGCGCACAGGTTGATGCACGGCCCGCTGGCAATAAAATCTTGAGTCGTGATCCAATATGTCCAATTTCTTTTACGAGGGCTCGTCGTGCTCTCGGCACTGCCGCGGTAGCCTCACGTGCTCTCTCCGTAGACAGGAAGTCGTGCTGGAGCTATTTCGGAGACTTGGGTGCGCGCGACAGGGCTGTGCAAAGTTTGGGCGTGTGCTCTTAATCTTAATTAAGAGATCATGATAAACAGGAAGGCAGAAAGACAGAGAACCTTTCATGAACTTCCAGTACAAGCAAGAAGCATAAACTTCTTCTGCTATTTACGATCAACTTGCAGTACCTTTATCTACTCCATAATGTCTTAATATATTTTCATACTCACTTATTCAACAAAATATTAAAAATAATTAAGGATATGTGATTAAAAAGAAAACATAAAAAAAGCTTCAAGCCTTTGATTGCCGAAATTCTTTATCAAAATTTAAGCGAAAATTATATTAAAACATCACTAAAATTACAACATTGCTACGACTTAAAAATTGCAAATTATGTGTGTTGGATCCGACGTAAGGTTGCCAGGCGTTAGACGTGGGGTTACCAGGTTTGATACTTATGATCCTAGCGTCCCGAAAAGACCTATCGGGACAGCCAACGGAAGAAAAAATCATAGATAAGCTGAATAAGTAAGCCTCTTTTCCAATGTAAAGAGATTAATTATAATTGGCAGGTTCTTTCTGGGAAGGGAGAGAAATCCCGATTAGGAAATCTCATTTTTTAATTTTTATAATCCTGACTCCCGGGATTCATGTTTCAAAAATCGTAATGAGAAAATAGCACTGTTGTTTTAACATCGAATATTTATACAGAATAATAAAATTCAAGTTTTCTATGTTGGCAGCTCTGTAAATCAGACAGCTGTCAATAATCACGCGTGTTCAAAGTGTCGAATGTTAGTTTTCAACAACACATTTATAAAATGGTTCTCTTAACCACTGCTTAATGCTTTAAAATTGTTCAATTGTCATATAGAAATAACAACTCTGTACGAAATGTGTATCGAATTTTTTTGGACTTTTCTTATGGTTCCCATTCGGCACATTTTGCATCTGGACTTGTATAAAATTCAGATAACATAAGTCCAGAGACTATTTACAGCGAATAATTTACGCAGATTGGGTGTTAGAGTAACAGGAATTTAATACTGATTTTTTTAAGCAAAATATTTTCTGAAAAGGCATATTTACACCTCTTTGGGTATGTTAATAAGCAAAATTGCCACATAGTGGGTGACAATTACATGCCCAATGAGTGACTGTTCAGTGCGCATTGTAGTCAAGTAGCGTCATTGGGCCTTACGTTTTTGAAAACGATGAAGGTTGGACTGCAACAGTCACTAATGAGCGCTATATGCGCATGATAATCGATTTATTTTAGCACGAAATCGAAGATATGGATGTGGAAGATACGTGGTTCTAAGAAGACGGCGCAACTTGCCACACATCGGGTGCAACGTTAAATGTTTTGCGTGAAAAGTTTTCAGGTCGCATTATTTTACACTACAACTGGCCGCCGATATCATTCGATTTAGCACCGTTGGATTTTTTTGTGGGATTTCGCTAAGAGTCGTGCCTATGCCGACAAACCCGAAACGTTTGAGCACCTAAAAACCAACACCCATTAAGTTATAGCTGAGATACCGACTAAAATGTACGAAAAAGTCATCTAAAATTGCTATAATTAATTAAATTTATCAAATGTTCGAGTAATAAAAAATATGTTTTTTCTTAAGAAAAGATCGAAAACTGAAGTTGGATCAATGATAATATTATTCCGGTATAAATCTCAAATTCATTTTCATAAAAACAAGGTTATGTTCTAATTTTATAACTGTTTTATTGCATGTCCACATCTTCTGTAGAAGTTACAGAAATTAAAAACATTTTTTTAGATTTAAAAAATAATTACAAACTCTTATGTAAAAACAATCAACTTGGATATACCGAAAGTTTATGTTTATGAAACGAAATGGATCTAATATATGTATTCTATGGGTGGTGTGAATCAAACTTTGCGTTTTGTTTTCCGCCTCTTTCGGTGGGATGGCCAATTATTGATTGTCATTGACCGCTAGAGTAGATTACAAACAAACGTTTAGGACAGCAATTACGAATTATTATTTTATTATTCTTTCTAACCAAATCCAAAAAGATTTTCTCATGGTGGTGTTTTATTTTACCAAAGAAGACTCTTTTCTTTGTCTTAGACCTTAAACCCTGTCTATTTATATCACATACCTAAACTAGTTTTGTAATTTAATAGCATAATATTAAGATTCCAACGGCAATAAGTTTAACTGGAAGCTAGTTAGCCGTGTTTAAACCTGCCAATTTAATCCCTTTATTAAATAATCCAATTGTTGAATAGAAATATTATTTTAAAATATTTAAACTTTTATAGATAATGACATTTACTTTATTTTTGTGGTAAATCTTGCGTTGCGACATTTCATGCGTATATAATATATATCTAGAAAAACCTCATCTCTGAGGAATGATCAGAATTTAAATTATGTAATAATCATTATTTTTATTTCATAGACACAATAACTTGGACTAACTAATTTAAAAACTAAAAGGCTCGAATTAGCTAATAGTTTTGCTAAGAAATCTTGATTCTCTCTGCCAAGAAAATTTAATAACATATTTTTTTTAATACAGACAGTATATACTAAGAGCCTATTAGAGCAATTTCAGATTATGTAAGAACAATGCTAATTTTAACACAAATTCTCTAAGGCGATGCGACGAAATACACCATGTAGCAACGTAAATAAAGCAATTACGATGCAGTATTAATAAAGCTAATGTAATAACACACAATTAATCAATATATCCCCGCCGCAAATTGATCCGCTCTATACTTTCACTACACAAAGCGTCGGCGAAAAAAATCCAATTGCATCATTACGACAACAAATCATTGTTTTACGGCTATAATTTTGCACCGACACAGGCCATAAGATACACACAACTCGAATTATCTTTAAAAAGTATTAATTATTTACGTTTGACATACGATATAAACATCGCGTGCGTTGCGACACGTTAGATTGAGATATATGGCAATTCTCAAATGGTCGCAAAAAATATTTTTCGCATACCATATTAAATAGATACGTACACGGATGATGGCTTGTAATAAATTATGGTATCGTAGGATAGAGCGTGCTTTTATAATTTAAATATCACCTGTTGCTGTCGTGCTGTCGTGGTAGCCTGCATGCAATAGAGTTTATGTGTATCACGTAATCTTTTTTATATACATAGTAAACGTCTTCGTATCGCTTTGTGCATTTTAAATTTATTGATCAACATATACGTGCACATTAGTGTTATTGAATTATAGAATTTTGAGTAACGTTATATTTTAACTCACAGTGCGATTTTTTTTATACAATATATTAAACGCTAGATGACGTTGCTCTTCTACATATTCATTGAGGATTATGACTGAAACATTGAGGTATGCGAGTTTTTCTGAGAAACATAAAGGTGTAGTTATCTTTTACACCGGATTTTTAATAGATCATCTAAAATAAATATGTAAAAGAAATAACGCTAGTAAGAAATTTATAATTGCAACCGGACATTAAACAGCTCAATTTGAATTATAATAAAATATATAAATATATAATACTAAAATATATTTAGCAAGAACAATCAAAATTATCACATAAAATTATCAATAATATGATAATCCATTTTTTATAAACATGTGTTAAATTAGATCGCTAAAAAAATACGTTAAGACAATGATTTTAATTATTTCTTAACATTGTTAAAAGCAATAAAATTTTCTTCAACGTTATATGATCGAATTTAATATTGTATAAATTATATACTATACTAACTGTCGTGAGATACCGAAGCTATCGAGTGTGCGTATACCGGACCCCAACTTTTTGAGTTTTAAATATTATTTTTGCTTTGTTCTTGATTTTTTTTGTATCTATTTTTAAATTATATGGTTGAAATTTGATATTAAAACCATTGTGTAGCTGTGCGATTTACAATATAAATGGAAAGAGTTCGTAAGTGCGCTCCCGAGAGATATGCGGTTGACCCTAGTGCATTTTTTACTGTTACCGCGTTACTGCGTAAATTTGCGCACTACATCGACAAATATTTATATTTTTATAGCTTAGCTAGATAATATTAAAATTAAACATTATATTACGTTTTAAAATAGGTTTGCAACTTTACTAAATATTAATAAAATTAAAATTAGCAAAAGGTTTGTAACATAAAAATATAAAAATAATATAATAAATTTTAATTTCAGTAATAAGAACGTTTTTTAGTTACACCATAAGTCACTTTATAATTAAAAAAATGTATTTTTGTTTTTGGTATAAATATGAAAGCCAGTTTTTAATTACATGTAATAATTATAAAGAAACAATAAACTGAAAATATCGACCATCTAATCTGTTGCTTTAGACCAAAATTTATTACAAAGTAAAAAAAATTAACGGAGAATGTTTCATTTTAAAATATGAGCGTCCGGAAGCGACTGCTTATATGTAAAATATAAAGATTACTAATTCAAATCTTTCAGAAACAATAAAATATTAAAATCACCGAAGGTAATAAGCGATTCGAATCTAAAAATTTCAGGTATTAGTCGTCAACTTAATGACTTATTCTTTAAAGATCACTAATCTATTTTGCTGATTATAGAACTATTTATGCTAAATATATGTTAAAATCGAGTACAAAATCGAGTATAAAATGACAACAATTGTGATAGCGCAAATTTACAAAAATATCATAGTACCTGATACGTCTTACAAAAATATAAACATTTGAATATATACTGTATTCTGTATTAAACCATTTTTAGAATTGATTTACGCGGTGGTAAATCCTAGAGCTCATCGTTTTAGGCAATTCACTCCCACCAATTGTCATGGTTTTTGACCACAGTGCTAAACAAAATAGTAGATAATACACAATGATATTTACAAACAAAGCTTTATGCCTGCACTACACTCTCTGGAAGTTGGCCAAGGACGGAGAATATAGTGGGTTACTTTGGGGCTACTTCGGTCGAGTTCAGTCTAAAATCTCTCGGAAGTTGTCCGATGGGACCGAGAACGGGAGGTAAAGTGGGGGTAATTCAGTCGACTTGGGCAGCTTTGAGCGCTTCCAAACATTGTCGGCAAACAAACCGAAGTCAAAGAAACCGAAATCGGAGCTGCTCTTTCGAACGCGAGCGGTGAGATACTTCCCCTTTCGCTCTCTCGCGTGTTAAGTGACGAGAGAGAGATAATCATATGGTTTTTCGCAAACTGAGATAGAATGAGTAGCTCGGTTCAATTTCAGTTTGCGCGTAGGCGTCCTATAGTTAACACTCACGTCGAGCGCTACATCGTGGTCACGTGGTCAAGTTATACAACAGACTCTTACTGACATCTTTGAATATTTTAGGGCACCAAAAGGGATTAATTATATTTTTGATAGTATATTCTTCTAACAGATATCGTTATTATTTTTTTTCATATAAAATTAAACAATTAAAAAATAATTAGTGGTACTTGATTTTGTTAAAAAAAATCGTTTCGAATATCCTTACGTATTTTTCTAGATCAGTTTATATAAATGTCACACCATAACGAATTCTTATTTAGAATCGATGGCGACAAATTCTAGGATAGTCTCAGATGTGGTGTTTGTATTCTGAAGTATCATTTTTATGCCTTATGTAATTTTTCAAAAGCCGACATAGGTTTTGCGTAAATTGAATATTTACGACCGAAAAGTTTTCACTGATATTGTATTGGTGAGTGCCCACACAAACATTTATAATTATCAGTAGCGTAATTTGAATAATATGACAATTTAAAAATTGCGATTATTTGGCACATTTTTCGATCGCGCGCAAATATGTCAGCTGTACATGACAGCAGCCGCCGTGCGTACGTCATTCACGCCCACTGTCTAAACGGCATATTTGTGGAAGTGTGGCCGCTACTCGGAAGTCGGCGACCTCGGCCGACTTCAGATGAACTTCGGTTCGGACAACTTCTAGAGAGTGTAGTGCAAGCATTAGGGTTTTCAGCTAGTAGGTTCATTGATTGAATAAAATATATTTTATATTATTTTAACAATTAATTGTTGAAATAAAAAAATTTGATGCACTACAGCTTTCATTGATGTATCACCAATAATATAAAATAACTAATTAGACTTTCTACATAAAGTAAAATTTATAGCATATATTGTCAGACTTTTTTTCTCTTTTGGTTTACGTTTGTTAGAAGTAATGAGATTGATATAGTTTTGAGAATCACTGCTCAGTGGAGACATCGTTCTGAGCGTTATGAACGCTGTACACATTCCTTATTAGTTAGTCGGAACAATGAAAGATTTTAATGTAATAATTAACGGCACCGCGTGTCGCGGCTTGGCTTACAACGGCAATTAGCTATCGTACACGGCGGCTAGCATTATACCAGTATTTATACTAGTACGTGTCAACGTAAGGTTGCCACTCATAAACTTTTGCGCACAACTGGCAACACAGGGGTGACACTTTGTCGACGTTTTTAACGGCAAATGGGAATCCGTACGGGGAAATTTTATCGGGCGATAAAGTTTAACACACGATAAATTAATTATTTACTACTTGCTGGCTCTGAGAGTTGTGGGCTTTGAAGAAGATAATATACTTATTTATAAATAATAGTTGTGTCTTTTGCATTAAAGATTTGTTAATTTAATACATGCTGATTTGACTAGGGCTTACATTATACATATTAAAATTATTGTACTCTACATTAAATGTATATAATATTGTCCTATGTGGCTTTGTGACATTAAACATACAAGCTAAATAATCTCTGTGGCATTTTAAATGTAATATAGTTTAATCTCAAAACTATGCATAATTCAAGTAGCCGTAAAAATGTTTAAAACTGACTAAGCCCAATTAGTATAATTTCAATATAAATTGCTAAAAAAAACCTAAATAAATAAGTTATTGAAAAATTTGGATTGAAAACTAATATATGCATCTAACGAAAGATTTTTCTAGTTGACAAAAAACTTAAGCACATCAAAGGTCAGAACACTATCAGGTTTTTTAATGGGAAGATTATATAATAAAGAAATCTTCTAATGATATATTAATACTCTAATATTGAACGATCCACTGCTTCTGTAATGCTGCATGCATTAGGAAATTTTACATTTTATCAAAAGGATTATGACAAATGGATCCGATTAACGGAACGTAACAGACCGAGATACACTTGTCTTCGGTCGTGACTCGAGCTACTGCATTACCGCTGTGTTGTAAAATAATAATATAAAAAATGCATATCGTGAAGGCAGTTGAAGATATAGTTTATTGGTCTATTGAAATCGCATCGACAGTTTATCAGTATACACGGGTAGCCGATTGAATCGTTCGAATGGTATCTACAATGGAGATCGTTTAAATGGGTTTACTGGATTAATCTGAGATGATATTAAAATATAAAATACTTGAAAGTTACCTGTTGAAAGATCCACGATTTAACGGTATAAAATATCTTAAGTGACCTCTAGATTTAGAAAGACATCTATAAATTTCAAGTGGAAATTAGGATTAATCCAAGAATTTATATATCTACTTGTTTATTGATTAATCAAATAATTTATATATCTATACGTAGTTTTTCACAAATTAAAAAATTAAATTAGGTTTTTGCGGATTTAAAATTTAAATGTCTAAAATTATCCTATAGTAATTTTAATAGATTAAGACACACACATTAAAAACTAATAAACTTATAACAAAAACATATTGCTTTATTTAACTTGTTTTATATAAATAAATAAAATAGTAGTAAGTAATAACATCTAAAATATGTGTCTTAAAATATGAAATTTTTTTATTCTTATGTATTTACTATTTACCATTTAAATAAAAAAATATATTTTAAACATTGTAACACAGAATAAATAAACTTGAAAGAATATTCTATGAGTTATTTTTCACATCAGAAGAAGCCTTTTAAGTTATAGAATTGTTAAAAATGTATTTAATTCAAGCAAAGTAGCAACTTAACTCATTAAATCAACTCGGTAGCTCATCACCTTAAAATTTAATAAATAAAAAAAAACTAAATATTCATCGTTAAAGTATTTAATAAAATTACATTCATTATGTAAATAAAAAAATTAAATAAAACATTATCAGGACTTACTAAAACATTAAACCAACTATAAGTGTATACATCGATTTGAACCTCATTTCATAATAAATTTAAAATAATACTTTTATCGCCCTTGTTGAAAATATTTGACTAACTATTAATTGTTTAGGTATTAAACCGTAGAATTAATAAAAAAATCACATGTAAGATACATATACCCATACAAAATCAATTTAAAACACGATCACCCAGTTCTACACACGCAATTTCAATAATAATCTAAATCAACTTTACCGAACGAAACTCATTATAAGCCACGATCGATCTCATCCGCATAATTGAATATAAATTTTAAAATCTCCCATAACGTTGCAGAAGCGATTGGCAGTCGTGTAAGTAGTAGTAGCATACTATATAGTAAGTATTAGAGAGCCCGCGATGGTTATCAATTTTAATTAATACACCCAGGCTACCGAGTACCATTTCTACGGTGATTTTTAGCATACAGGTGCCCGGTCTAGTCACGACTAACATTAAACACTCAGACATATTATAATTGTTGATCACGTAGTTAATTTCGTTCCGTATCTGCTAAAGCATACATCATAACCGTGACCATTAATAGGCTAAATGAAGATCTTTCGCAGTGGTACAGTCGTACGAGACGGATGGATTGAAAAAAATCAACATCAAGTCGTGTGCAAAAAGAAAAAGGTTCAAATGAATAAACGGCTGTCAAAACACACGTAATTCTGGTAATTAATGATTCGGACACGTTCAGGTGTTTAGATTTTTGCCATGTTGTGAAAAAATATTGTGTGTGCTGCGTCGTGACTTGGTTAAAGTGCGCGTAGTTGTGCCATTAAATATTTACATACATTTGAGTTTGAGAAAATTGAATGTTGTGAATCGCACAGAAGCTGATTTGATAGATGTAATAACAAGATGCTATTAGGAAACAAATTGTTTATTTATTAAAGAATTAGTATGGTTCTCGCCTAAACCAGCATGAAAAGACGCATTGAATGCATTACTCGAGGATGTTCTGAAACACAAAGTTGTAAATTCTCTAGAATAGTATGTTTGTCAAGAAATCCTTAGCAATATTCATCTTTCTACGAGAACACTGAAAATCATAACACAAATTAAGATAAAGGAATGGATAGTTACTGAGCTTTCTCATATAGGGGTATCTTAGAAATATGTTATGGAGTTTCTCAATCATAAGAGAATATTTGGCCTCACAGCGGCTTTAAATTAAGCATCATATTTTAAAAAAAATATAAACTATAGTGCTACAAAGTATGCGAATCACTGATTTTTTATTCAATTTTTATTCGAAATATTCTACCACTTAAAACAAGTTTATTAATTTGACTAAATCTACTGAAAAAAATAATTTAGTTAGCTTATATATAATTCCTGCGTGGCAAACGCGATCAAAAACTTTAGTTTTATAAATAATAGAAACAACAGTGGTCCCACGCTGAAATCCTGTGGAACTACTAGGTGAAATACTCCTTTAATTGAAGTAGTCACCATAATAAAATAATCACATACTGACGGCGATCGTTTAGATTATTAAATAAAGTTTCAGAAAACGCATTGATTAAGAGTTTTCACAGCAAAATTCTATAATAAACCTTGTGAAAAGCTTTTTTCAGAATCCATCAAGAAAATATCAACTAGGACTTCTGTATTAATTAATTAAGTCACCATCGTCTAAAATAGGCATTCTGGTTTTTCAGTGTTTTTAATTTAATTTTTCGAGACATGCAAATTCTCATTTAAACTTCTCGATTTTTCGAAAATTTTCAAGAAATTTCGATCTATAAAAAAAATATGTAGTTATAATAAAAATAGAACTAGATGATTGTTAAAGAGAACAAACTGCATAAGAATGATACTTTGTTATAATAGATGTGAATAATCGAAGGACCAAAACGGATCAACTTACGAAAGAAGTTTGGGCTTCCATATTTAAAATCAAACCAAAACAACCTCCATCAATAACAACTGCTGCTACCTAACCTTTTTCATATTAAGAACAAGATAAAAAGCACTATTGAAAAAACGAGATTGAAATTCACCCACAAGCAAATTTTATACCGTAACTTTGTAAAAGTCTCCATACATTTTTGCAATCTACCGATTCCCACATGGAGCAGTATTTTTCTTATCTAATTAATAATATAGTTTTTAGATTATAAAATAAAAAATTAAACCGATTAGAGTAGATGACAAAATTAAGACTATTTTTTTGCGATTCAAATACTTCCGATCCTATTTTATGCAGCAATGAAAAAAATACAACGGTACAAATTTAATTTTTAACAAAATTAGGCTTTATAATTTTTTTTTAAATCAAAAAAAAATTATGAAGAAAATGTATGTCTCGCGAATCCATATTTTTGTCAACATCCTGAAGTTCATGGCTCAACGCCAAATTTAATTTATAATCTTAATGGCATCCTATTATTGGGTTTAGTTAAGAGAAAAGTATTTTTGCAGATTGTAGCTCTCTGTGAATCATACAGTAAGTGCATTTAAAATTACTTGTACACAAGAAAGATTTTTTTGAAATATACAAAGACGGTATTGTTAGCCACTTGCAGGTAGGTACACGGGTCTTGAAGAATTTTTAATATAACATTTTAAAATGAACGCGAAATATTTGCGGACCACAGATTGAAAAACACTGCTTCAGAATAGCAGCCAGATTGACTTTAAAATTAAATAAAAAACCACGTCTGTCCCGATGAGCATCCCAGATTTAAATTACCAAAAATATATTTTAAGCCTTAAATCTCAACTTATTGTTAATACAATGAACCAAGGATAGGAAGACAATTTACAAAATGAAAAATGAAAAATTAACTAAGCTTTAATATTTAACATCGAATAAAACCTGTATCATATTCAACATACAGTAAAAATGAACTCTAATTATTGTAATATTATACAGATTCCAAGGTATTTTAACACGTGTTACACTTAAGGCCATCTAATATGTCCACAGTCACCTTACATATCTAGCATGTGTGTGGGGATCTATTGCTAAATTTAAAATGGCCTTCAGGTTATTCAAAATAGAAGCTTAATGAATCTAAGGACATTTTTATTAAGACTCATATCTGAACAATATTAGTCGTTGTAAAATACCAAGAAGTATTACAAAAAAACAATTTATTTAATACAATCCATCATAACTATTGAACTAGACAACTAAATTTGGTTTGAACCTTATTTAGTAATCTACCATTGACTAAAATAAAAATAGTAAATAATAGTACCATATAAAAACAATAGTTGTTTTTTAGTCATACAGCATGGTTTTTTTATTAATATTTATTAAATACAATTTTAATAAAAAAAATAGTAGCGTCTGTGATTGTGAGTCATTTGACTCATATATGAAAGCATTATAGATGATAATAAAAAATCAGATGTTACGTTACTAATTTAGATTATTATCTCCAACGTACTAAATCATATAATAGTATAAATTAAGGAACATAAAAACTATAAGAAGCAGTTTTCAATAAATATAATTTTTAATATTCCTTAGTAGCCGATGGAAACAATCAATATGTCATATAGCATGCCGGAATCTAAGAAAGTTATCGGTTCGAATCCCATCCACACCAATCACAGCTCTTTCTATATTTCACCACTTTTTTATTGCTACTAATTGAGTTGATTAGCTTTTGTAATCCGACAGGGGACGATATTAACGAGCAGAAAATCGCTCCGAAAGCTCCCGGAGGCTGTACAAATTGATATAGAGACGGAGATGAAAAAATAACAATAATAATGAGTAACAATATAACGAACCACTGAGCAACCGGCGAGTAACCCACCTGTTTGGTTGGATTATTAATAATTTATAGACTGTCTGTGGTGGCAGCTTACCGGTCTCCCGTGACGCTCCCAAAAGGGAAAGTGACTCCAATTGTGACGCTTAGAAAATATGAGATTGTACGCAATGGTCATTGTGTATGTGTGTAGTTCATAAATCTTAAAGTTTACGTTCAAGAAGAAGGAGAATATATTGTTTTGTCAATTAGTAACACACGGCCGTCGAGTCGATAAATAATAATCTATTGTAATCGTGGACCCAAATTTTATAGTTGTAACTGGCTACTGCGCTTTGTGCAATAGGACAACAACAATAATTTTGATCTAATCGAAATTTTGAGTTATGTGTATGGAAAGCGTGATTATATTAAGCGTATGAGTCATTTTTACTACTCATTTGATATTGCGTAAGAAAGGTAGCAAAATAAATTATTATATTTTTGTTATAAATACACATTATAAGTAGCAATAAATGATCAACCATGATCACAAATATATATATTCGTGATCATGGCCGGAAAATCACGGCCGAAATATAGAATACAAGTAAGCATAAATCGCGATGAATCTCGAGATTTCAAAAAAATATATATATATACATATTTATATGTACGCTGATTTGAAAGCAGATATTCAAAACATTTTATTAATTTAGTAATGGTAAAAAAAGTTTTTTTTTCAACGTTTCGCCGCAATATTCCCGTCATGTTCAGAGCGTATCGCTCCCGTTATCAGCTTCGATTGAAATATTACGTCTGTGAGCTGGTTTACGCGCGCAATTGGGCGTTTCTAGTGATTTATTCGCATCGCTGTTGATTTTTTTATGTTTTGTTTCGTCGGCCATTGTTAGCCGCCGATTCACGGCTTCATCATACTACTATATACTATAATAAAATATAATACTACCGAAGCGAGCTACCAATTAACCACCTCTGGATTATTAAACGCCTGCTCTCTCACGAGAACAACAATGGGCGTCTTAGACAATGGCGCTACCGCGGGCCACTATTCCACCTCATTACGGACACTGTAGCAACCGTAAAGCAGAGGCTTCCAACTATTTTTAAAATAAAATTAATTATCTTCAGTTAAACAACGTCAATATAAAATTGATAGTAACTATATATGTACAAATAAATTATAAAAGAGAGTACAGATTGAATATATACATGAGAAAACTATTCTGATATGAGCTCGTTAGATACAAAGATGTTTTCGACGATAGTTATGAGGAGCTGGTCAAATATATCCAATAAATTATAACAAGAGAATATTTTCACGTTTTATTCTAATATATTACTTTAAGATGATCAGATTTTAAATAAGTGTTTGCTGAAACCATGCCTAAATCTTTGCTTTAAAAACATAAACTATGATTTAAATACTGTGAATATTATTTATTACATATATTATATACTTCATTATAAAGTTTGTCTTAATAACTAAGCATTTTTTCATCTCAGTACTTTAAATATCACATTAAATTATTTAATGTTCGTCTAGGTCTAATAAAATATTAATATATTGTTTTGCCTTATTTTCTCCACCTCTATATGGATTCTCAAAAACACAGCTTTTAACTATATTTGTACATTTATGTTATTAAATAAATAATAAATAATTGACACTATCTATAAATTCTATATTAATACTACCTATTAATAATGAAATTTTATAAATTTATTATAAATATTCCGTTAAAATAACAAAGTAAGCACAATCAATAACCACTAAGTATCAAAATTTGTAAATTATTGGATGCTTTTTTAATACAATCAATAGATATTATTATGCGTGACCTAGCTAAATTTAATTAAAAAATATTTATCACGATATTCATCCGTGAGATTAGGAAAATTTACTACTATTCTATGAAGATCGATCTGCGAAACCTAATCAGTGATGATCGATCGGAATTATATAATAATCACTAATTTTGATCTTCCAGACACTATAGCAATTAAAAACAAAAAGGTTTATATAAACCCAGATTTTTAGGGTATTAGTCACCGACTATGCTACTGGTCTTTTGTGCTGGTTGAATAAATATATTTTCATTTTATAAGTATTTTTGTGATTTCCATACATAATTGTGCGATATATTTATTTTTAATTTTTAATCAAATTAAGAATATCGTGCCCTAACTGGTTACCCCAATGTGTCACGATAGTCGAAAACAAAACGTTCACGTAATAAAACATAATTACCAAAAATCAAATCGAACAACACCAAAAATTGCCACAAGAATAAGATGTACAATCAAATGATTAATATGAATCTGTTTTCTGAGCCAATTATGCTACTTCAAATTTGCTATGTGCACTATGTATGCAATAAAATTATATTTCATTGAATATATTCTTGAATGCATGATCTAATATAGTTTGCAAACACCTGAAGCGGAGGTACAGGTGACCGCGCCCTGTTACGGCGGCCAATCCTCACTTATCACAAATCCAAACGAGATTTGCAGTCATACAATCTATTTTGCATATTTTAGAAACACGGCTCGCCGTTTACGACTACGAACACGGTATTTATCGGTTCGAGCGTTCGATGTACACATTATGCATTATGAACGTTAAGCGCGCATGTTTATTTCGAAGGGTCCACGCAACATGTTGTTAGGGCTTGACGAATCGTTTGATATTGTTTGTTCACGGTTAAAACGAAGAGCGATCGGACACAATGGAGGGCGCATGCTCGATCTGCTGGAACTGGTAATGTGGTCGTTGTGCGATGACAACCGTGATCAATCGGAACGTCTGTTGTCCACGGCTGGTTTGACTTGGATGTATACTATTACTGCTTCAAATGCGCCGTTATGTGATATTAAAATGTTTGTACTGTAAGGTGTGTTTAAAAAACTAGAATTGAGCTATAGATTAAATATTTAAGGCTGTTCTGTTCAGTAACGGATTAATCCTGTCTTTCATTAATTTGTCTAAAAGTTTTTTTATATATATAAATATGTAAGTTCACTTTTGAACCTCAAAAAATTTAAAAAAGTTACATACGAGCGTTGAAGTGATATAGAAAGCGGTTCTAGAAAATTCTTTTCGTATTCCTTAAATTTAGAACACGATCGTCGGAATGTAAAGTGTACGAGAGATTTTACACCTGCCCGGCTATTGTTATGGGAAGCCGGTAGCTCCCACTGCGAGACATGAAAATCGAAAGGCCGGAGAAATAGACAGATTCAAAACGTCAACCGCATGAACGGTTGATGACGGGCGACTGTAAACATGAGCAAAAGTAACGACTGAAATTCTAGTGCGCATGCGCGAGCAATTCAATTCCCGATAAGCAATAAGACTGCGCAAGACAACTGGTCAGCTAGCCCACCCGCGCTACAGTCGGCTTTAGCCGCTCTCTCGGCATGGTTGTCTGTGGTTGATACTCTGAGCGATTACGTTTTATTATTACGTAAATTATATAAAAATATTTAATTTCTAGAATCGTTTTACAATCTCAAGGCATGCACCGCATATACATGCCACTGGTATACATATATATTTTATAAACATACGACAGTATGTCTCTTCTGATGAATTTGCTAAAATACAACGATTTCCAATGGAATATATGTGGTGACTTGAAAGTTACTGCCTTACTGCTAGATTTTTATGGAGAATATACGAAGTATTGCTGCTTCTTGTATTAAGGATATAATAGAGCAACACATGAACTTTATAAAATAATAACATGGCAACAGAGAACAGAATTATTATTAAATTAAAGCCACTTGTAAATTCAGATAATGTTTTCTTACCATATTTACACACAATGGTCGGTCTCATGAAAAATTATGTAAAAGCATTAGACAAAAATGGAATTAGTTTTCAATATCTTATGACAAAATTTCAGAAGCAAAGTTAAAAGAAGGTATTTTGTTAGGCCACAAATACGCGAAATATTATAGGACAAGAAGTTTAAAAACAAACTCACTGTTCTTCAGTTAGCTGCCTGGAAGTCATTCAGAGCTATAGTGGAAGGCTTTTCAGGTAATAATAAAGAACCTAACCATTCTGATTTAGTGAAACAGTTATTAGGCTGGAACCAGAAATTTCACATAAAATTCATTTTCTACATTACATCTTGACGTTTTTCCGAGAAAATCTGGGGGCAGTTAGCGACGAATCGGGTGAGTTTTTTATGGCTATTATAGTGAACCCTTTTCAAAAGAAATGGTATGCTTGTAGAGTCTCCAATTCGAGTAATCGAGTACTCGATACTCGAGTATTTTTGTCTATTTTTCAAGTACTTGATAATTGAGTATTTTGAAAATTACTCGATTAATACTCGAAATTAAAAATTTTTGAAATATTTCAGAAACAAAAATAACTTTAACTCGGTCCGGTAAAGGTTAACGTCTTGCTTTTATTTGGCGTTTATGCCCGAAGCCCCGAGTTAGAGCGGTTACTATCAAGTATAATTTTTTCATAGTTCCATAGTTGCATAGTTCCGGTCGTCGGCTATGTTAGTGGGTACGACGGAGAAATTTCTTTTGTGTTTTCTGTTCGACAGTCCCGACTTATCTAATTTATGGCAATGAACAATATGAAATATCAACAAAAAATTTTAGGTTTTATGACTATGCAGTTGTAGCGTAAAGTGTTGTAAATTGTTTATACTGATCCTTTAGCTTAAAATATAAATCAAAACAATTATGTGTTTTAAAGGCATTTAAAGTAAAGTCAGTTCTTTGCGAACCGTTTAGCTCTAGAGTGAAAGGGATTCACCCAAATACATCTTCGAAGGATATAGATTTAAATTCTTCGCATTAATCAGAAGGAGTAGAATACTGTATATTGTTAAGAAAAAAAATCTATTCAAGAAGAATTACAAAATACTATTTTGTCAATAGTCGAAGGAAATAAGAGAAAAGCAGAGAAGGGAATGAAAGAAGAGAACATAAAAAGAGAGTTCAAAAAATTTTATATCTATAAAAAGCGAACAGATATAAATTAGAAGCCTTATCCAACGCGTTAATGACAATAAGACCAACATCAACAGCAACGGAAAGGGTTTTTTCCATAACGGGAATAATAAAACCAAAGGTTAGCAGTAATATTAAATTCGAGACACTTTTTGCATTATTGTTTTTAAAAAGTATGTTCGTGAAGTTAAAATAATTGTAAAAATTAACATACTAAGTATTTTATTTATTTATTTATATGTGCACGAATTTGAATAATAGCTATTTTGGTACATTTGGTAAATACTCGAAAGTACTCGAGTACTCGAGTATTTTAAAATTTTAATATTCGATACTCGAGTAGTTGATGGTTCGAGTAATTGGAGACTCTATATGCTAGTATGATATGCAGATTACTGCTGGTTCCTACAAAAAGAAACTGACGAAATAGAATATAAGAGAAGAAAATATAGTAAGAAGCATTTTTAATTTTGTATGCTACAGATGTATATTTTTCTCATTTGTTTTCATTTTTAATATAATCTTGTAAATATAATAATAACTGCTTTTACCCCATATTATCACAACTTTCATTAACCCTTAGACAAAAACTTGGACTTAAACCTAGGTACCAATCACCGGTACATGTTTAATGTATGGGGTCCATATCAACAATAATTTGACTGTAACATCTAAACTTGACATGATACATTATGGCCAACATAGAAACTTTTAATATGTATGACAAACTTAGTCCAAATCAGTCATCAAAATCCTAATTACAAAATCTTTGTTGTCTAGTGTTATTATACTAAAAAATACAACAATAAATTTGAAAATAATAATAAAAAAAATAGGCACAAAATATTGATGTGAGTAGATTTTATGTATGACTTTTGAGTGCATTGCAAATGATTAAAACAACTTTTATTTTCAGAGATGCCATTAAGGGGGGGGGGGGCACCTACATTTATCATCATTTACTAATTGGTGTGCAATTTCTAGGAATACAGAATACTGTAAAAATAATAAAAGTGCACTGTAAATATTGAATAAAATCTTGCCACTATTATCATAAGGACATCTGCACAAAATACAATTTTTTCATATCCATTCATCTTAAAATTAAAGATTTTAATCCCAGAAAGTTTTATTAATTTAATCGATTTATAGTTGCACACAATCGTACTCTATTCTTGAAATAACATTTCAAAAAGCTCAATGGTTGACCAGTCACAAAAGTTTGTCGACAATGGTAAAAGTAACGAGCAAATACCGCGCACGCGCCTAGTCGCATTAATTCATTAGCGCAGACACGTGACGCGGGCGGCGCGTGCCGCTAGTCACGTGACCGCCGGCATCTGTGCGCATGCGCTGATGCACTTCCTGTGCCGGAGAGCTTTCGAGCGTTTCCTTTCCTTTTGTTGCGCCAAACTGCCGATGGCGAGCTTATCGCGCGTTAATAATACTACTTTATCATTATATTATGACTGGTAACTAGTATCACCCATTAAATCTACGAAGAGTATAAAAAAATTAATTAATTATCACAAAGTTAATTAATCATTAATATACTGATGAACTGCTCTAATATATTAAATTTGACTTATTTTAATTTTTGAATTACTGTTATGCAAATGTAGTTCAATAAGTTATGATTTTACCACAAATCATCGAGATTTGTCTGACGATTGATAAATAAAAAGGACGTTCGACATAAATAAGCCATATATACATTGACGTACTAAATAGCTTTTATCACGAGCTTTCTCAGACACTAGAGTAAAATTCATTCAGGACTACCACTTCGGTTCTGACTTGGAATTACCGAGAATTCAGCCAAATTCGCTCTAAGTAGAGCCACGCCAAGTCGACCGAGAAGGGTCAACCGTCAAAGCAAGTTCTGCTAAGCAGTGACTTCAAAAATTTGTACAGCTAATTTTTAAGCTACAAAAATAAACGCGTATATGTATTGCACAATTAACTGCTCTAATATTTTTGTAGTTTATAATAAAGATACAGTACATTCTATTTTTGTAGACATCTATAAACAAAACTAATACTAAAAAAATAATAAATAAATACAACTAACTAGAAAATCGTTTTTTAAATATTTATGCCTTTTTGCGTTACATTGATCTCAGTGTATTTTTATATAATTGAAACATATAACATTATTATTTTGACTCTTAAAAAAAGTATCGTATCCTAAAAATAATTATCTGAGTCCTAGTACGTCCATAATAAATCTTATTAGAAATATCTAGCACTTCTACAATGTAAGTGGGCTAGATTGTAGTAAATTGTTATAAATATGTCAAGCAGATTCCTAATAAATTTTAAAGCTTTCAACTCAATCGCATTTTAATAGGACTTCAAAGTTACGTTATTCATTGTACTATACTTATTTTAGAACCATAGACCATAGCTTTATTTATTGTCATAATGGGCAATCTAATTAAAGTCACGTGCTCCCGCTTGCTTCACTAAGTGCTGCTGGTGAAAAGTGCGCAGGGTTAGCATTTAACATTTGACACACGCGTCCATCGTATGCACACACATATTTATACTCCCCTTATTTATATAACATCTATGGATGTATTTTATATTTTTTAATAATTATTGTTATATTTTCAATAATAATTGTCGATAATGAACGCAGTTGCAGTAATGGCCGCGCGCACGATACACTAAATTAATTGCGTCCATTTGAATAGACCGCCGCTGGGTTTAATTAAGGGGGTAGTGCACAATATGGCGTTTTACATGACGTGCAGGTTATGACTAATTCAATGAAGCAGATGACCCTGATATAGCATCATATTTCATGTCGTTGCTGATAATTGAAAATGGGAGAAATGGATTTTTTTATCATTACTTGCTACACTGTATATGTATTTAAAATAACTTATTTAACATAGTGCTAATTTACTTATAAGGCTTTGAATGGGAGCATCTAGTCTATAGCAATCTAATCTATTCAGATATAACCTAGGCTATGCAGAATTGGGTGGTTGGGAGTGTGGAGTCAAGTGCATATAAATATAGTGTGATACTAGATAATATAAAGCTAGATAATTTCACTTCCACTTAAATTATTGTAGAAAGATTTTACAAAAAGGCCTAATTGATAAATATCATTAAAAATATATTTTTTAAATAAGGTATCTATTTAATATTTATTATATATAGTATAACCTGTCTATACCAAAATATATTTTATACCATATATGCAAGACTTATTAAATTTGGAAATGATTACGATATTCATCAATGAGATATTGATATAATAAGTACTAATTTCGATCTCTCAAACACGATAAAAAGTGAAAAAAAAATCAGAAACGTGTTATCTTATGTTCATAAGGCATTTATAAATATCGACAAACATTAGTCTCGATATTAGAAGATTCAATCATTTAAATTTTAAGAGGAAATTATTAAGGACAGTTTTGTTTCATTAAATAATATATAGAAAGTACTAAAGGTTGTACTTGTTTGACTATCTGTATGCAGACAAATAATCAATTGAACACCATACGTATCCGAGAGCAAGAAATATGGGCTGCTGTGTGTTAACTACAAGGCGCCTCCGGTAAACTACAAGAGACGATAATTCTCGAATGCAATAAACCACAATAACTATATAAAAATAACCAGCACAAACCATCGTTGGTAAACACCACATTTACCCTAATAATTTATTAACTACAAAAACGGCATCATTAAATGAAACGGTTTCTAGAACAATAAATTGAATATTAGTAGCTATACTATAATTCTCAAAGTTTATCTTTCTGTTAGTGCATAGCACACTTTAACGGTCCGATTTGCTTATATACTATTTAGCGGTGAAATTTTCGTTTTAAATATTATTATATAGGTACTTTCTATTTATTGAAATTACAGCAACATAATACTATATGGGACAATCTTCGGCGAAATATAGAGACCTATTCAAAAAACAAGAACGCGTAAAATATAAACAATTTAATAATATATATGTATATGTATTTATAGAAGAAATGTGAATATTATAATAAGTGTCGTTGGTACGTTGACGTGAGCGTGCTGAATGCAATCTCGTGGGCGGTTGCTTTGTCGCACTTTGGAATGCAGGCCGGTGCACTCTGCCGTCCGCATTCTGGATTACAGATAACACACAAATAATGGATAATCAGTATCATCGCGCCAATGACCACTTCAATGCCAATGTCAATCCAATTGACCCAATATGAGCTTTTGAAGCACTTCTAGACTCATAAAACGTCATATATAGATGTTCATATTTCTGAGATGAAAATTGTATCAATATCTAGTGTATTTCGAACAAACAAGTGGCACACTGTATAATGCCACTGAAGGATCTATAGACATCACCAGATTATTAGATTCTAACATTAAAGAACGCCAACTTTTAATCTATGGAGATATTTTATTCCAATTGACATTATGGTTTTTTTATTTTAAAAAAGATTTTTTTTTTATATAAATACCGCCTTCTGATAATCTCATTCTTTTAATTTTAAAATGATATCTTATAAATTTTCTTTTTCCTAACAATGACAATTATTCTTGAAAAAGTTTTAACACTATTGCACTCTATGGTATGGGGTTGTTAGGGGTTATTCTTTTAACTCGCACACTAATCACTCGAACAACGACAATAATAATGATGAACGTAATAAAATAGTGTAACTGAACGAACCACCACAATAGCCCTTGTTATGCCCAATATGATAAAATAAGGTACAAATAAACACGTTGTAATTACCTTCAGATGCAGGGAAAAATATTTCTTTTTTGCGTTACGATTGCTTTAGTTACATTTAACCCGTTGCACAACTCGCCTTCAAATATGTCCAGCAAGCAAATGTCACTTTTTAGAGACGTGGACATATTTCGTTGCAACAATTGACTGAATGCTCGTTCCATGGTCATGATTCGCCAAAAAGTTTTCCATACGTATGATACGTAAGGCCGGTCTCCAATGGCAGACGCTCAGAGACGGCCAGAGAGAGCGAGAGAGAAACGAATATCGACATCAGCGGATAGCAAAAGGAACGAGACACACGTCGACTACGAGCCCTCAGAGGACCATTGACTGGACATCATCCCTTCGCCAGCTTCTCCACCAGCGCTCAGATAAAAATGTTTGTTCACCCACAATAGTTTGTTGAAATATATACTATGTAATATTATACAATAAAATTCGTTACAAGTTTACTGGTCGAAAGTGTCATAACTCCACCAAAGTAGGAAATCACATTCATAATACAAAGTCAAAGAAATTTTTAATAGGAACTCATTGCTAAAACACATTTAAAACATAAATATTTAGCTGATAAAAGCGGGGAGCCGAAAAAGTCTTTATTAAAAAATAACAGTTATTCAAAAGTTTAAAAAAATGTCACTTTACTAAATAAAGTTTTAGAGAAAAAAGTAGAGAGTAAAGAACGTTTAAAAATATAAATTAAAATTAAAATAGATATATAATAAATATGTTTTTTTTTAAAAAAATAAAAAACGTAACTACATTGAAAAAATTATAAAAAAAATTAAAGGACAAAAATTTTAATAAACAATATATATTAAAATAATATTCAATTAGAATAAAAAACTTTTTACACACTTTTATAAACAGAAATCTACCTAATTCATGCGGCTTTTGCTAGGCGGATGTTTTCATTATAGAATATGAGTATTATATCATATGAACTCTTTTTTATGTTTACATAATCATTATTTTTATTATTTAAATATACTTATGAATAATATTTAATATCTTTATAAAGCTATAATTCATAGCTTAAAAATGAAATGTATTTAAAACAAATGTTTACTTTTGATTACTATCGGGAGTTATGATAATTGCTCAATAACTATAAAAGCCCTTTTAAAAGCAGCTGCCTAATTGAATGATATGAAAAAAACCATTTTTTTACATATTATTGAGTTTAATTAATTATTAAGTGAATTAAAATAATTATTACATATGAAACAATTAATATTATTTCAAATTATATTTTTAGCATTAAAATATATATATATAAAAAACATATCTACTAACAAAAAATAAATGTGACATTTTGATACTAATAAAATACTTTATAAAGCAATTTCAAATTTTAATCATTGTTAAATACACAAAATTCTGTATTAAAAAATAGAAAAAAAACTGCTTATCTAAGAAATTTACTAAATGTACGAAAAACATATATAATTCTTGAAAAAAAGACAATGAAAGAATAACGAAAATATGGAAAGTAACTTAGGTCGTTGAAAGACTTTACCAAAGATTCTACAACCTAGCATTTACTGTGTCAGGAGAATTAGAGAAGTAGTTCACAATCATTACCAATGAGAAAATACTATGTTTTACCAAGAAAGTTATTTATTAATCAATGTATAATGTATCGACAACATATACAGAAGAGCTGATAAAAATATTTACAGCGTATTGCCTTTCAAATTAGGTATAAAAAGTGGGGAGTTTTCCTTATAATTACATACACTTACTATTCATCTAGTGTTGTGCCTATTTGTCACAGAATATATTTTTTACCGATTAAAACCCAATAGTGGCCTCATCGATTATCAATGTTCCAGTCTCCCACAGTCTCGGTGCATTATGAGCAATGATAAAGTGCATCTCGCGACGCAGGGCATAGATAATTGCCGAGGCTACTTGCATGAATCTGTCATCGGGTGTCCGAGGGTCGGTGATATATGCAAGTAACTTATGGCATACTAACGTTTGCTAACCAAGGCTCCGGATGCTGCGACGGGATTTATCCCTGGAGCGTTTTGCGGCGGTAACGAACGAACATGATGCACGGTGCGGTGGCAGACGATACAAATGAGCAAAATGCACATATAATACTGCCATAAGAGTATGTGGGATGCTTGCCGCGTATCCCGCTCGTTATGAAATTGCAACAAAGAGTAATGAAATGGTATGTGACCGTATATCACAAAGGGTCTGTTTTGAATGTGTCGCCGATCTACGCAAGACTCTTTTACTACTACTTCTACTGCTTAAGAGATAAATAATTACATGTATGCATTTCAAAAAAAGCTCTCGAATATTAAAATAATATAAACTTTAAACAAAAAACTAAATTGCATCTAACTCAATGTTTTTATACAATGAAACAAGGTAAATGCTGTAAAAATTGCTGATTTACTGTATTATTTATTAGAAGACCCCACTGTAGTTATTTGTGTTTTAATTATTATTCTCAGTACAGACACATACACTTTGTTTAATTAACACAATTTGTTGGGCGGCCTTTATCAATTGCGCCGACCTTGATTCCGGCCCTTGAATCGCGATAATAACTTTAGCCCCTGTGCACTTGGCGACTCGAAAAGCTAAACAGAGAGAATGAGAGAGAGCTTTTATCTCCGGCGGCCGGTACGACAATAAAATACGAAGATTACCATTATCGAGGAGCGTTCGAGAGGTATGATGCCGGAGGTGGTACGCACTCTTGCTCGATTTATCTTTATTGCACCGCGCGCAGAACAGTTACACATCCGAACCGAATCAAGGCAAAGTGCATGGCGGAATTTCGCATTTACAACAATAAAAGTCGCGAAGGATTATCGCCTGACACGAACCGCACACCAAACGGCTAATTGCCTTTAACGAACCTCTATGTTCGGCGTTGTCCTTATTTGGCACATATTGATAAATTAACAAGTAGATAAATAATTGGTGTTTATAGTTAAAAATGCGGGTGTATTGTGTTATTGAAATGCAGGTCACCGATGCCCACCGTGGAGTACAACAACAATTTACATTGCTACTTAAAATCATGACAATGAATGTTTTTTTTACATATAAAGATATTTTAGTTGCTTTCGTCAATGCATTTATTCTGTCAGAAGAGACAGAAGATTTTATAAGGAACTTTAAACTTCCCCAAACATGATGCATTAGTAATTCCAGAAGTCTTCAATGGCAAAGTAGCCAAGAAAGATTTATTTATAGAAGTGGCAGGAAGATTTATTTTACACGAAAATACTATTTAAAATGGTGAACAATTATGCTAATTTGCAGCAGCCGATAATTAAGTAATTAGTAGCACATTATTTTTAAGTAATAATATTCATAAACATACACTCTATGCAATCAAATATATCATGTGCTGATATCTAAAAGTAGAGCAAATTCTATACGCATTATCAAAAAATACAAAAGAGCAAATTCTGAGTCAGACCATTGCTTGGTAAAAGTTAAATTCAAATAAAAGATATCCATCATTTAACCAAAGAAGGACAAAAGAGCAAAAATAGCAAACCGATAAACTAAAAGAGAAAGACACGATGATGAACTATTAAAACACTCTAGAAAAAAACTAAATAGGGTTAATGCAACGAAGACATCAATGCAACCAGGGAAAGCATTAAGAAAAGAAAAATTATTATCTTCACTTAATGCTTGGAATATATAATACTTAACGAAAATATTAGAAAACGTATTCTACTTGAAAACAAATGTTACAATGCATTCTCTAAGGTCCTGCGTTAACGGATATTAAGCAAAAAAACGAAACTCACCATATATAAAACGATTATTCGTCCCATCATCACCTATGGCAGTGAAACGTAGACATTCACACAAAGGGAAGAAATCCAGCTGTCTCTGAAAAAAAAATTGGGAAAAATATTTAGTCCAATCAAGGAAGCGGATGGTACATACAGAATAAAAAAACACAAGTTAAAAGCCATCGCAGAGCAAGAAAATCTCAAATTATGCTTTGGAATAGACATCTGATGAGAATGCCAACTAAGAGAGCCCCAAGGATTATGACCCCAGAGGAAACATCCAAAGGGCAGACCAAGAAGATGATAAATAGAGTATGTGGATGAAGACTGCAGTACGCTGGATATAAAAAAGGAGGCAACGGATCAGTAATAGTTAATAGTAAAAATTTGTTTAATTTACAGCTGCATACAGAGCAGATGTAACGAAAAAGGAACTGAAGAAAATGAATAACACTCTGAAAATATTATTTGACAATTACGATAAGTAAATTTCCGACTTCTTTGAACATGTTCAGACAGCAAAATAATAGTTTCGGGTTTTGCGGACAAAGGAGTGTGACTTTGCAGCCATAATAAGTACTGGAAAAGCTAGTAACAATCTCATGTTATAAACATTTATAAATTACCACATGTATACAAATGCTAATGTAGATGCTACTATCAGATCGTGGAGTCGAAATGTTATTAAATATTTTTGATAACTTAAATATTATAAAATACTAAAGTTTGATTCGCCAATATTCGAATTAATAATGTTATAATTATGTACTTGCCTGTTATAAAAGTTTAACCATTTTTTACGTTATATTTTTTAAATAAAAACTTAAATTTTTTTTTATACAAAAAAATATAAATACATATTACATATATTTTTTTCTCAAAAAGTTTAAATCAATTTCTCATACCTTGAAAAAATACACTAATAAGAACAAATGCTACACAGATTCTTAGGAAATATTTATCAAGTAAACATTTACAAAGCAAGCTTGTCATTTTGCATAAGTTATTTGGATATTAAATATTTATAATATTTCATTTTTTAGTTTGTTATTGAGTATATAGTTAAACCATATTTTATATTACATTGAAATGATACGTTTATGTAAGCCACAGATATTTATTAAATACAATTTTAATTATATTTAATTAATTAAATATTGCTTGTATTGTGGGAAAAATTTCACACGCTCCCGCAATGAATTAATTTCATTATATGGTGTGCCCCTCTGGTTGTTGTTGCTTGGGCAAGTGTCAATCCGCAGTTCACACGATTGCAATCCCGCGGAGGATCACAACCCCATAATATTAGATAAAACACCATGCACCATAGTCGAGATGAAATTCTATTTAACTACCATGCCGCAGGCACCCGCTGATCAAAGTGCACAAAAGAGGTCGGCAACAATTTTCGTATGAGAAAAGCTGAACGATATAATTTCGCATGAAATTTTGTGTTTGTAAGAAACACCCAGATCTGTGTAAAATACTACATTGCTCTTCTATGATTATTCAATGGATACAATAATCAAATTAGACTCCTCATCTACAAACGAAATACAAAATCTAATAATCATAGTAATAAAGTAATAACCTTATTAAATTGTTAAATCATTTCTGTAAATGAAGCACATTTTAATCATTAAAATTGCACTATTATTTGTAAAAATATATAACGTTTTAAATCTCAGTAATAGATTGGCCACTTCATATGAAAAAAATTAAATTTTAAATCTAAATTTTGACTATCCCTGAACAACAGTAGGGGTACTGCATCGCCTCCTGGTGCACTGTCCGTCGACACGGTGCATATTGTGGGGCACGCGCCGCAGTTAATCCAGGGGTGGTTTTTATTTACGACCGATCATCCCCTATTGTAGGCGGCAGGTTCGTATTCCGAGGGTTCGCCGATTCCCACAGGACTCAGCCAATGAGTGCCAGACAATATGTTTGGCCTGTTTATTTTGGGAGTGCGGGATGACGATGAGGGTGGTGCGGCGGTTCGCCTCTCCGTAAATAGACGAGTGGTGGTTTTTGCTTTTGTGATCGAGTACGTATGACAGGGTGCGTATTTAAATACAAGTATCGTTATTGTAGATGTGTCAAAATTACACAATGATAATAAATAATATGAGAAAGCATGGGATCCGGAAGAATATTAGTTACCCATAGGGGAAATCTGGAATGCATTGAAATATTTAACAAATTTCGCTTCTTTCGATGACAATAATCATCTTATCGTGTTATTAGTAACTACTCGTAAAACTTTTAAGAAAATAATAAAAAGCTTAATTAAAAGATTAGTTACATAGCACGAGCAAAATATGTATAAGTCGTAATTTTAGCTCAAGATTGGATTCCTTACTTACAACGCAGTCTCTGAAAAATGTTTTTCTGTGAATCATGATTGTTGTTCACATAAAATTTTTTGTGAAATAATGTAATATAGTATTTGTTTAATGATTGATTTTTATTGCATTTAATAATAATGTTTGTTCCTAGTGCTTTCCATATTTCTTTCCATAACATTTAATTCACAAGTAGGTTACTTTATACATTTTACCAATTAAGTTTTTAATATATTCTTATTGTTAAAATTATTTAACATATTATCCCATTTCAACAAAACAAATCCAATTCCTCCAAACAATTAACATTAGATGTTTTCAACATTGGTTGTATTAATATCACGCCACAGATATATGCATTAAAATATGAGTAGATAGTATTTATGAAAAGCTTTCGCAGTCTATTATTACATTACGAGCTTCCTTATGAATTCACAACTTATGATTTTATCACATGTAATATAGCGGCACGTGGCCAGAGGAAATCCAATTGAAATGAGCTTATCTCAATATAAATATATAATACATGCGTAGCGCATTTATAATCTTAAACTGAAATCTAGAGTATTTGTATTGAGGCACGTCTAACGGCTACTGGATTCGCAATAAAATATATATTGTGCATATCTTATTTGCATTTTCAATACAAACAGTGTACGCATGTAATATTTTATAGATGAAATTATATTTATTATTACATAACTAATACTATATCTTGATCTCTATTATTTTAATAAATTGCCATGCGCACTAAAGTGAGAAATATAATTTATGAAATAATCAAGAATATAATACTAAATAATCAAGATACTACTAAATTTATATATAAAAATCATATATTACAACAAAAATTAAAGCTGTTTCAAAAATAGATTTGTGGCAAAATTAAAAACTTAGTTTTTTTACATAATCTAACAATGAATAAATAACAACGAAATGACACGTATGCTTTTGTTTAGAAGTTTAGCAACGGTGGTTTGCTACCTGTTTGTTACATGTTTGCTCGGAGACAATATTTTGGGCTTGTCTTTAACCGTTTGAATGCCGTAAAAACGTCGTTGTCCGTTCCTACTTTTGTACTTTTTTTTAAATTATGAAATATTTTTTGGGTACTCACTAGATTATATTTTGTTGCTATAATAAATAGAAGTACACACAAAAATATAATTTTTAGAAATATATATTTAAATAAATTTATAAAAAAAATCAATATATGCAAAAAATATGCTTGGCATTTTTAGCATTCACCGCTAAATTTTGCTTGGCATTAAAAGAGTTAAGTATACACATTATTAACTTATTTGTGACGCCATATTTGGGATCAATTTATAAGTCCTAGTTTTTATTTAATTTATTATGATTTATTTGTTTTTATTATATAACCATAAGAGAAAATGAAAAAGCTTATTATTTTTTCAGTACATTTAAAAGTTTACTACACAAAATTGCAAAACATATAAACTACTTTTAGGCGCTTGAATCTCTGAAATAAGCATTTTGCTTTTTTGATGTTTTTAATTTCTCGCAAAATAAAAAATTTTATTTTCACATTCACATTCTATTTTACTCGAGAATTTTCGAGAAATATTGATAAATAAAAATATTTATCTAATACATAGAATGTAATTATAGTAATAACGCTAATTATTGTAGATATTTTTATATTATTGATAAAGAAAAAAATTGGATGATCGTTGAAGAGTAGATGGATCAACTTCGATTGAATACAAAGAGCTTTGAACTTCATAAGAATTTTGGGCTTATGTATTTATACACGAATCGTAAAGAATATTACAAATAATAGCAGTTCCTACTTTTCTTTTTATACATTTCGAACACGATAAAGATAAAAAAATATATTATTAAAAAAAAGTAGATTAAAGCTCACCAAAATTATTTGGCATAACTCTGTGAAAACTCTTAATTCATTTTTTTTAAATTTTAGATTTCTTATCTAAATATGAATGTAGTTCTTAGATTACCAAACAACGATTAAGCCGATTAGAGTAGGGAAAAAAAATTGTAAACAGTTTTTTGCCACTCAAATATATGTGACCTTTATTAAAAGCTTCCAAGAAAGCATACGTATTTTAAAACATTGGGCACGAACCCACCCTATTTATACTGCGGTATAAAAAAATTCGGCGGTTGCACAGCATTTTTAAATATTCGTACAAATTTAATTTTTAACAAAAAAGGCTCTATAAAAAATCTCTTGGGAAATTTCTGGAGAAATGATATTCTCTAAAAAATCTCGAGAAATAATTTTTAAGTTAAAACAGTACACTTGAATATGTGTTTTTATTAAAATAAAAAGTAAATATTATTTTAAATAAGGGATTTTAAATGAAATTTTTGATTGAAAATTTTACGGTACCATAAACTATGCTATTAATAATTTTAAAATAATACGTCACATTAAAATTAATATAATTCATTATCTCGTGATATTTTTCTAATGCGTAACCTAATCAAAATAAACAGCATGTGCTCAATATTTGCCAAAACATGCCAACCTAATGTATTCATACCCAATTCATTATTCCTGTGGGAAGCCCGCAAGTGTGCTCTTCGGACCGATTTGTTTTTAATGTGTAATTCTATACGGCCATTTGTGAATGGATAAGGGTGGTAAATTGATTTGCCAGGTGGGGGTGAAAATAGATCTAGGGGTGCAGCATCCGTTTTTTTCATCAACCCCTTTTTTGCTCTCAAATGATTCGGCTCACGCCATAAATGCACTTTCACTATAAATAATTTATAAACTAAAAAACGTGAATTTATTCTGATGAATCATTCTTAGGACCGTTCTAAATTTTTGTGTAGATTGTCTCCTGTCAAAGTTTGATCCAGAAAGACCTTCACCTTATTGCAATGTAGCAAATATCGTCGGATTATGAGGCTGATGCGGAAGTTCTCCCCAAGTTAATACAGCCTTCGTGTTGGACAACTTAATTGCCGCTTGTCATGTTCGCGATTCTCATCGACATAATATAAGACAAACAAACAGGGTTGTCGATTTATAATACAACTACAGAAAAACACTACTGCTATGCATTGATAATATAATATGTACTGAGTTAATTTGTATAAATACAAAGGCGTTTAAAATAATATATTAATTCTCATCATCCAGACACCATAGAAGTTATACAATATCGGATCTCGAATTGGATTAAATCGCTTGACCTTTTATTAATGAAAAATCACTGATCTATCCTACTAGTCAGAAGATTAGCTAATAGCTTGATAAATTAATTTAACAAATTAAGAAATATTACAAATTGACCGTAACGGTTGCGCAACGGTTACGCACACGTGAATTAACATAAATCAAAAAAAGAACTTTCGCGTTGCTTATCATTGGCCGTTCACTCGAAGATCCGGATAGATTGTTATGTTAAGCATATTCTCTCGCCGAGACAAAAATACCTGTGAGGTAGAAAGTACCCAGATATATATTCTTATCGGCCACGGTATCTGTTTACCTATTGCCTTACTCTGGCCGTAATCAAGTCACGACTGTTAACACGGCTAACCAATAAATTCTTTATCAATTCAATTTCGATCGGCTGGCTGTGTGTGGACCCGAAATTTTACTATAAAAACATACAGTTATCTCTCGATTTACACCTTCAACTGATAAATTGAAATATTTACATAGGTTAGTTATGTAAGAGTAAATCGATTTATTGATGGATTTATTCAATGATTAAAATAAAAATGCATATATAATAAAATATGGCTATTTAACACTTACATATGTACTAGGTGTTAAATAGTTGAATATAAAATGAGATAATATATTGAATATGTAAGATATTTTTTCTACGTTTAACTAACTTATTACATCATTCTAAGAATATTTAAAAACTGTGCTAACAATTTTTAGGTCACATCTTTTGAGCTCCTAATTGTTTTTTTAAGAATAAATTTTATTTTTAAAAATATGTAAATTAAACTTTTATAAAAGCGTAATAAAATACTTTTAGATATTTATTATATAATTAATATGAAAAATCTTTATACTACATAAAGTTAATACAAAGTTGAGTTTTGGGCCCTTCAGAATATTAAATATTTTTTTAATATCATTATACTAATAAATAATTAGGATTTATTATAAACTCTAACATATGCCACGATAATACATATATTAAAAAATATTTGAAGAGCCTATAATAACAATTAAAAAAAAGATTTGCTTAGATGTTTAACAAATGTACTGATGCTATGAGTATTCCTAGAAAATAAGCTATTACAATTGCAAAGGGTTAGAGAATGTTATTAATAATTTTAATTAATATTCTCAGTCGTTTAAACACATTGCAAGAAAAAGAAGAAATTCTAGCTAAATAAATTTATTAAAATTATTTGTTCTAAAGTTTTTATAATAAATAAAAAAATATATCTTTATATTTGTGTATATTTTAGGATTTTCTTTTAATATCAGAACTGAAACATTTCATTACATTTTTTCATAACCATAAAGGTATTTTAGTGTATTTTAAATCGTGTAGATTTAATATTTACAACTAAAAATATAACATTAAAATATAAATAAAATATACATATATTACGACAAAATTAGTTTGCTGTTTAATAAAATATTTTATTTTTATGCATAATTTTGTCATTTACATAAAAATTCGTATACTAAAATGTTATTTGGCTACTTTAAAATAACATTATTGATAAATTAAAAATGTACTTCAATATATTATAATTAAGATAAATCATGAAAATAAATTATAATAATATTAACCAAGAGTTCGTCAAAGCAATCTGTAGAAATAAATAAAACATGAGATAAAACATGAAGTTTATAATATGAATTAAATTTTAATGTAAATTTTTAATGTTAAATCTAATTCTCTTAAGTAAAACATATCTATGAACTCTATCAATGCATATCGATAGCCTTAAGTGTAAATTGACAAATCTCACTTTTGAGTAGACATGAATTAATAACACTATATTTTTTACCACATGTTATAAAAAATGTGGCAACTCTAAACTAACAAGTTTATTATATATATAATATATATTTAAAATCTGGAAAAGTTAGTAAGCTTCACTTCTAAGAAACGAAGTATTTTGTTGGCAAAAACAAACGATATTATGTATCAGAGCAGACATCCATTAAACGATATCTACTAACAGTTCAAAAAGCACTTGCACAATGGCGAACGATGGTGTCGAATACTAAAAAAAGCGGTGCGAAAATATATCAAACGTCCCCAAATTGCACAATTAAATTTTTTACGACTTTAAGAATTTTCACTGATTTTGAATCAATTGCGCAAATTGTACGGCCACAACTTATGATTTAAATTAAAAAATGCAGTCAGTACACAATATCCATCACATCTTGCAAAAATAACTAGCATTCTACTAACGGACTTAAATAATATAAATCTAGAATTTACAGTTACTTTATTAAAATTAATTAATTTTATCCTTTATGTAAAGTCGATAGTTATGGGGTTTTCACTTCAGTATATATCAATTTACACTTAGGTGTAAATTAATACTTAAAAGCTATCGATATGTACATAATTTATTGTATATGTATGATATATATTTATAAATAACAAGTATTTTGATTAGGAAATCTAAATATATTAAGCTTATTGAATTTCACTTTGATTTGCTATTTTTAATTAAAAGTTTGACATTTCTCAGGCTATTACCTAATAAAATATACGCGGTACGAACATATTAAACACATTTTATTAACCGTTGCGCAACCGATCGGTCAAAATAAATTCACAATAATAATTCCGTTACATATACAAACATATTTATATTGGCGTTTATTTTCATTCCTTGATGACGGCGGTGTTAACTGGGTGAAGTCGTGACCAAATTAAAATTTAATTGCTCCTAACAGGTTACGTGTGCCCGCAACAAAACGCTCAAGTGTTAAAACACACCGAGTCGTTAATGTGTTAATCATGATTATGTGTGCGTGCGTGTGCGGAAAAGCTCGCAAAAATTCCCTCCCTGCATAGTTGGGTTGCAGAAAAAGCTCGCTCTCTTTCTTTGTTCGTTCGGCGAATCAAAGTTTATAAAATACGGCGGTCGTGATTATTAAGTGCTCTTATATCATCGTTGGTCATGACCCGAGACCTTAAGGTCACCGTTGAGGCAAAGTCGTGCACTGACTGACCTGACCTACCAATTAATTAATCTGTCGGATCAATATTAATGGTTGGCTTTGATATTATATTATATCAACAAGTTTTTATATGCATTAATGCAGATTACTAAAAAATACTTATTTAAAAAAAATGCAAGAAAAGAGTTCAATGGCCAACAAAAAAGAAAGGTAATTTTTGATACAAGTGATTTTTTTATGGCAAGGTTTTGGCTTATATACGATGAAGAAAAGATAAATTCGTCCCATTTTCCTTCGACTCTTTGATTAATCTAATTGCTTTGATTCAAATTTGTAATCCCTGTTTTATTTTTATTAATTGATGATAATATTGATGTTTTATTATTCCAAACATTATTTTTTTTTGAATGGGCGCTAAAACTGTTTTTTGTTAATACAAGTGAAATAAATATATTACTTTTTATAAAGTGGTAGTGCCAAGTTCTGACTGAAGTATATTTCTAGTGAAAGTTCCTGGCCCAATAATTGTATTAGGTACGGCCATAATAAAGCTAATATACATACTCCTTGAGAATCAGAGAAAGTCCAACACCATTTAGGATTTGATATCAAGTTTTGAGGAAATATGCAACGCGTTTCTTTGGTTTTGGCACCGACCATTCGGCTATTAGCTATTTATTTTTTACCTGTTCAATGGATTTAATGTAAATATACGATAAAAACATTGTTCTTAAAAAGGTCAATTAAAGTAATTCGCTTTATAGGCTTTTAGTTAGTCTTTACAATATAATTTTCCCGAACAATCATGGGTGGCCCTACAAACATATTATATTCTTAAAATAAAATATTTGATTGCTCTCAACAGATCATTGAACTTTTCTTTGGATACTCCAGGAATATATTTAGATACGTAACAAAAATGCAAAGCTCGTTAATAAAATTCCACTTTATATGAGAAACCTAAGAATTAAATTGCTTACGCAAACTTGCTTGCGAAGTAGTGTATTCTGCGAAAAGAATGAAAAACATTTTTACAAAAGTATTTGGTTAGAATAATAATAATAATTTATTTATTTCAGGTATTTAACACTTGTGTTCCATTTTACGATATTGCCCTCTATATTTAGGGGAGGTGGCGGGAGACTTTATCTACGTTTTGTGAAAATAATTGCATCTGTTTTAATTCGATTGATTCTAATTTTCTACCTCGCAAAATATTTTTACAGATTAGATTTTTTTAATTTATTCGCGGTTTAAGACCGTAATCTTCTATCATCAGATTTGTATAAAGAAGTTATTTGGGAAATTTCTAAGCAATTGTGAAATATTTATTAAATATTTAACCAAACCCAACCTGCCCTAACAAAAGTTTTCGAACTTTTATTGTGCTATTTAATTTATATATAGTATATAGGTTAGGGTTCAAAGATCAAATAGACGCTTCGCAACTGTCAATACATATTTTATTGAACGATATGACTTTACAACTTTATTAATATCTGATTATGTGTAAAAAAGCGTACCAGATCATCCGTCTGTGAACAAGTAAGGTTTTTCTGATACAAATCAGTGAATTTTTAAATCAATTGTCAATTGGGGTATGAAGTATTATTTGTAATTATTACACTATTAATGTCTTTATGACCACAACTGTTCTAGATCGAGATGTATGTACTCTCATTTTTAATCTATTATTCTCACGATTTTTCCACCATACCATTAGAGACCAATTAATTGTAGCAATATTGCCACAAACGCTCCAGTTCAGTGTTTCAAACACCAAAGGGTCACACCATCGCCATTTCGCTCCTGCCAAAATAATAGTATAGTAATTGCCCTCGGCCATTTAACGCTCGGAGTCAAATGTCAGGCTGTCAGTGTAAATAACACCTTTCCAGAAATGCCCCACCGGCGACCTTGCATTATGTCGGCCTCGGCAAAAAGCTTTTCTGGCACGTCAGATTCTGACGAAGAGCTACGTGAGCTGAATAATTGTTTGAACTTTTCAACCGAAATAACGTCCATTCACGTCAAACGGCGGTCTAATGGCGTCGGAGAGCGTGTCCACCTAGGGTCATGGGGTCCATGCGGACCTACACTCTGCTCCGGGCGACCTCGCATACCATAACACCTCCGTACGCGCTGAACAATAAAAAAACCTAATCAATAAGTATCTAATTACACGCTCCTCAAAATTAAACAATGATATTGTGATTTATCTCTACTGACAATGCGGCAATTGTGGGCGATTTTATTCAATTAACCTATTAGGCGCCGGTCAAAACAACCATGTTGAAAAAAATTGCTATCTTATTAATCGTAATGATATTACGATTTATTCCAATTTCGAACAATGACACGATAGATTTTTCAGTCAAAGTATACAAGAGAATTATGACGCGTGACAGTTGACCAGCCTTGATTTTGGATTTATAAATTATTGTTTGTCCATAAATGGACGCTGACTTTCAATACATTTTTCAGACAAGAGTTGATGTTTTTGATAAGATAATTTAATTATAATAAGAATTTGGATCATTCAAATTGATATGACTATATTAAAAAATATATATAACAAAGTATATCATATAAAAAAAAAAAATAATAATAAAAAATACTAAATAACAATTTATTATAAAAATAGTATCGTACAATTTTATTAAAATATTGTTATAAGTTGACACTCTAACTGTATTGATACTAAAATTATTATATCAACGGCAAATCCCCGGTTAACACTAAGAAAATAATACTGGTCCGCTACACGAGAAAGTTAAGTTATTATTATAATATGAGGGTTTAGTGACATTTTTCTTATTTGATATTCAATAAATTTCTATCGCATCAATGCATCACACAAAACAAACGTTATCACACACTTACACATTGCATCTCAATCGCGTCCCGACGCGAAACCAACAATTATACCAATTAAGCAATTTATTATAAATAATAACCGTTTTCTTGTCGGCTTATTTATTGTTGTAACCATTGGTTGTCACTGGTTTACGAAGACCAAGCCCACCGCTTCGGCCGGGAGCAACGAGGAAATTATCATTACGAGACTGTGCAATGATTACAAACATTATAGGCAGAGACAAGATCTGGGGATCTAAAATACCACAAATGATAGTAAAATTGATTCTTTGATGATACTACCTATATTTAAAGCTGAAATAGCACTCTATCACTTCCTAGTGTTGAAGACAACTTTTAAAAGTAAACATGAATAGAGCCTATAATATTTATAATTTAATCAAAAACTTATGACAAACTTTTTTTTTTTAAATATAGCATAAGCGTAAATTAAATCTACTTGATTGCCTATATCGATATTTTTAATCAAAAAATTACAAAAAAAGCAAGATAGATTCGTTGCTACTGATCTCGATCCACAAAAACCGTGCTGTTGAATAATCAATAAAGTATCGTTCGATATGTTTTGAAGCATACCATGCTTAGGAAATGTGATTTAGAATAATTTGACTACTTCTGATAAAATCAACATTGACCTATAATTATATTTTTATTTATAAAAGGCACTTATATAAATTTTGAATACAATAAAACGTATTTAAATTTTCGCTACAGTATCTAAATAAAAAACAAAGTTTTTAAACAGATATATAATGACTTAACTTAAAATAATCTTACGACACTCCGCTACGACACCTTGTAGAGTATTAAGTATTACTAACATACTTAACAATTAGAATTATTATTTATGTCTGTTATGCGTACACGTCACGATTTTAATACTTTGGCAAACAATCCTAATTTGCATTTTATGAAACTGGGTATAGATCGACTTGTTTTTGAAACGTTAATAAAACATATATAAATATAATAAACTGCATAAATTATAAAATAGTGACTCAGATAACAATCGCTTGATCTACAATTGGTTTCCTAAAAACCTTTGCCTTTATATCTCTTAATTTATAACCTCGCACAAGGCCGTGAAAACTAATAACGCACCAAAAACAAAAGGTCGCACGATCACCTTTGAAATATCAACATCATTAATTTTTAATGATCTTTTTTATCACAAAAACTGTGAATGAAGACAAAAAATGCAAAAAATAGTAATCGCGTGTTCACGATCTGCATATTATTATGAATATGTGTGTTAATACAATCAATCAATTAGGTGCGTAAACATGTTCGCTGATTGATGATATATCCAGAGGTCAGGGTTTAAAAACATTTTTGTAATTAAATGTAAATTCTCTAATGAAAAATAAATTTATATAAAAAAAAATAGATGTTTGACTAAAAACTATTCATGAGAAAAACGAGATATGCTTATTATTTTTTTGTTCTTTTCGAAATAGACGTTAGCTATACATTACACTTATTTAGTTATAAATTATTTTTAATTTTGAAAAAAATATTCAAATCACGTAAAATGTATACAGGATTGACGTGAAGAGAGAAGCGGCTATTTCCTTGGTTATCTAAGTCTCCGTCTCAAGTCGGGAGTAATTGTTGTAAATTTTTTATGAAGATTTCTGTCGGATGCGAATTTTTAGTACGCATTTTGTATGCGGTTATATACACTCAGTGGAGATGTATGAAGTATTTTGCACACCTACTCTTAACCCGTTCTTCAATTGCGAAGATTTGTTGTTTTTTATAGATAAAACAACAAAGAGGAGATTTGACAACACTGCATTTGTCGTTACTCGTTTCACTTAATGCCGTTGTCGATAATCTATTTAAGGATTCTAATCCCTTAAAATACGCTTGTCAGCTAATCTTAAGGTCTGAAATAATTTTGATTCATTGCGCTTTTAACGCGTATGCGCGAGAAGTGGTCAATGCGTTTTTGCAATATGTTTTATTGTGTGTTTCGTATAACAAATTTAAACATGTATAAAAAAAACTCATTAAAAGTATTGCTCGTTAATTAGATAAAGCAGATAATAATTTTAAGCTCTCACGTAAAATTTTTCCGATTAATGAGATTTAAACATTTCAAAACTATATATGTATATATAGTTAAATTTAATTATTGTATCATCTAAATAATGTTTTTTAATGCTCTACTTGAAAACACATTATTTCAAATATTGACAAGAAAGTTGTTTATTAAAAAAATATTTTATTTAAATTATACTATTATATTTAACTAAATCAGATAAGACAAATTTATTAAAATGAAAATAAATTAAGCAATATTTTTTATTACAATAATTTGCATAAACTGTTATTTTAACAATGTCCCACATCGACAGTGCATCCGTTTTATATCAACATATAATATTTTTATGTATTTTCTCCATAAACTCACGCAGGTTTTACTGTCGTTTTTATCTATTTTCTTAACACTTTGGTATTTATTTGCTTATAATTCGGTGGCAGCGGTCATAGATTACCATCGCTCTTATCTAGCTTAAATTTTTCATCATTTTTACTATGCAAAAGAAAGATAAGCGTATAAAAAATATACAACGACAAGATTTACAACGCCTATAAAATCCTGATCGAAAATCAAACAAAGGGGCACGCGATAGATTTCTGATGAATTATGAATTGTTTGTTTTATGGTACAATATATCAAACAAGTTAGACTTAAAGTTGTTTTCTAAATTTATGCTTTTTTTATATATATATATAATTAATTAGTTACTAAAGATACAGGATATTGTCCATATACATATGCTTCTGTAAATTGTGGATCTCAAAATCATCCCAGTAAAATCGAAAGATTCACACCTGAGAGAGTGGCAGAGATCTCATTTACTCTCCGCGGGGGTTCCCTTGCAACGGTCCAGCACAATGCTGACCAACCGCCGCAGATAATTCTTTGAGCGTGCATAAATAACAGCAACCTGCTAACCGTTCGCCGTCATGAAATATTAGAATACGAGAGAGGCGCTTTATTGCGTGCAATAATCGTGAAAGGCGTTCCCCTTACTTCACATTACCGAGAAACAATAAAATATTGTTACATTTGATACTAGTTATATAAATCAAAGTGACTATACTTAAGGTTTTGTTTATAATTTTTACAACAATCAAATTATAAATAATAATATTAATTAATTTTAATTATATGCATATTAAGAATCGTCGATTTTGTAGTTCTTATATATCGTTTTCAGCAAATAAAATGTACGGATTTAAGAAAAAAAATTTTTTTAATACTATCGGTATTATAAATTAATTGAAGCTAATTTTTGCCTCAATACCGGTATTACCAGTATTTCAATCCATACTGGCAAGTAATCTGCTGAAATATGTTATTCATAAACATATATTAAAAATAGCAAATAGATTTAATTAATATAAACTATATTTTGACTACTAACAAAAGTAGAACCAACTAACCTATAAAAAGATAAGACTCTAATGTAACTTAAATAAACACAATAAATTTTTATATTAATTATTTAAAGGAAGCCTATAGTGGAAGACTTTCTGCGTTTAATTTTTATTTTTATTTTCGTAAATGCCTAGTATCTGCGAGAAATATTTATATAATAAGAATTGCTAATTGTCAAATAGACGGACTGCATTTTAATAAAAAAAAGTTATTAGCGATTTTCTAAGAATAATAATTTCCCATCTAATAAATACGCGTATGCAGACCGAATATAGAAACACTCGTAGAAATGCACTTTGCAAAATGGACCAATACAATAATGGGTTTAATCGGTACCAACAATGAAAGGTGCGATAAAACCTGAACCTAAATTACGAAGTCCATAAAAATGTATAATATTGTACAAAGGTACAATAGTCAACATCTTTCAGGCAATAACAAATAGTTGCAAAGTCGCATTCTTCACACACAACACATTAACAGATAATAGTTCAACTAAACTTACACAAGGAAGACAGAAAAAGTAGTCTGGAATCCAAGAGTTCAACCTGATATATACTAATAAAAAATTGAATTTTAATTGATTACAAAAATCAACATCTGTATGTTTTTTTATATTCATAGTTAAAATATATATATATATTTTAATAGAACTTGTACTTCGACAATTTTTTAGTTTTTTACTTAATCTAATTACGTGTTGCATTCTAGGCGCTCTTATATAAATTTTCTCAACAACAACGATTCTTAATATAGACTTTACAAAATCAAATCTTCCATGCCCGCAAGCGCATCGGCCGATAATTTAAACAACAGTTACGACACTTAAACACAGAAATTTCATCTGCAGCCCATATTGAAACGCCACACAATTTCATCCGCACTTTCCCAAAGGATTGTTTAATCTAAGATCACTTTGACGGACAGCGATAGAAGTTCGTGGGCGATGCCTTTTAATTATTGTTAGAAAGGTGAAACATCATCATCTCGTCTCGCGCCCACGAAACCAATTGATTTTTGCAGAATGGCATCACGCGAATCGTCGAATGATCAAACTTATTGTGAGCATTTCGTCGGGTTTTTTTTTTATCACAACTTATGGAACTCACAGATCATCCATCTTCGTTCGACAGGTGTCTACATACGTTAATTAGTATTCAAACGTTTAGTGATTTATGCTCGAAGCTAATTCGACGATTTGTGCTCTCGACAGGTGATTCGGCGTCACATCGATCGATTGAAGAATAGAAATAGTTGAGCTACAGGGAGTTCCATACAATTTATACTGAATCTTTTATTAGTTAATATTAATATACCTATAGTTTTCAATCGATAAAATAAAATAATATGTAGATATATGTAAGTACATTACATTGAGAAGAGAAGCTTCAATTTAATTCCGATAGATCAAATAGCCGACAGGTGATGTTGATTTACGTATACATTCAGTTACACCCACGGTAGTGCTATAGTAATCTTGTAACAGTAGAAAGATACATCTTTCTTTGAAGTTTAATTTCATCATCGATCGTATACTTCCGTTACTAAAGTTGAACTGCTTTTCAATTGACTTATAGACTTGTCAATGAAATTTATGGTCGGACATAAAATATCATTCATATATCACACACATACAGTATCCAATAATTAAAATTTAAATGAAAAATAAAATTATATATTATCACTGCCTCATCTCATTGCAGATAAAATAATAAAAAAAATATGACGAAGTGATGTTAATAGATACACTTAAAAATATTTGCTTTCAAAGATAATGAATTAAAAACTATTCGTCACATCCTTTCGTATATTTCATCACACATTTAAAAATCTGACCTATTGATACAAATACGTAACATAAAATACATCACTCACATGGTATTTTCACGGATCGGTCATAACAAGTAGTTTTATTAGTTCTTCGTGACCGGAATTTGTTATAATAAATTGAAATTTTATGTAACCGAGCAATATATTTTTTTTTATAATTTTCAATTAACTCTCCGCGTGTAATTTAATAAAACCTCGAATCGCGGATATTAGCCGTTAAAAAACGTATTATGAAAACAAACATAATCGTTATGTTAATCATAAACGCGCGTATTAATATGGTTCACTTTCTAAATCACATACGCATTATAGAACTATTATAACACGAGCGGATTTATACTGCATGAGATAGAAACGCCTTATCAATGTTTGCTGGATGATTAATCGATAGCAGATCGCGATCTGCAAATTTACGGCTGGTTATTAAAATTGAACCAAACGCTATATAGCTAACTACTATAACTTATATTAATTGCGGTGCTTTAACGCCGCCCGTTAAATTAATCGCGGTCGTTATTGTTGTTTGCGTCACAAACTTGTAGTCTTCTTTGAGCCGACCTTGAGACGATTTGTTATAATACTTGCTATTATAACATCTGACCAGCACGTTATAGAAATTGTGAAAGGTGGTAATTTCATAGATTTATAATTTAATAATCATTAAAGATCAACTTTCGCGTCAACTTGACAGATGGAATGTATATTTTTATAATAAATCTTTTCTGTAAATAATGGAATTTATTAAATTTGTATAACATTTATTTTACAGCAATACTTTATTTATTTTAACCTATAGAAAAAAAGTTGGATATTAAGGCAATAAAATATATTTTTTATTGACTAATTATGCAACAGTAAACTTTTATATTTTAAATTTATACTTAAAATAATCTCTCACAGCACATTCAAATATTTTTTTGAGTTTAATTCTTGGCTTTTATATTTTTTAATTTTCTATTCTACCTGCAAAATGTTACTTCAGATCTAGTTAAGATTATACAAGTGCCATTTTACGAGAGAATACACGAAAATAACAACGCTTGTTGAAATTTCTGAATTTGTACTTGAGAAGCAAAGACAAATATTAAATGACTGGTCGGACTGTTGAAAAATGAATGTCTCTGAGTTTGCAAAATTAAAACTAGGCTGTATGCCCCGAAAAAAATGTTGTTATCTGAAGTAACATTTTGCAGACAGAATAGAAAATTAAAAAAGTCAAGAATCAAATTCAAAAAATATTTGAATGTGCTGTGAGAAATTATTTTTATATATATCATATAAATTAGAAATAAATTGAAAATGTAAAAGTATTCTCTTGAATAATTAGTCAATAAAACAAATTTGTTTTATTGCCTAAATATCCAATTTTTTTTTTATATTTGTTAAAGTAAATACTTAAAATTAATAAATAAATGTTATATAAATTTAATAAATTTCATTATTCACAGAAAAAAAATACAATCCATTTGTCTAGTTGACACGAAATTTTAAATTTTTCATTTCAACTTTTCGTTTCAACTCCAAAGTTAAAACGAAAAATGTAAATAAAATTTTTCAATGAACGAACATAGGAAACAACAGATAACTTCGGAAAAAAATTATCACAGAAAATCTGTTCCAAATAAAGCTAGAAACGAAATAATAGCTATTAAAATAAAATTTACGACATTACCTAACAAAAAAATAATATCTGAAAATAATTTTCCAACTACACATAAACTAGCAAAATAAAATTAATCATTTCATTATTTTATAACACAAATTAATTTGCAATAATTAAACTGAAATAGGTCGTATTTTTTTTCTATAAATGTTATTTAATTTAATAATTAACATTGCAATTATACAAGTGAAACAGTGAGAAAAAATATGCTTAAATAAAGTGGCCAATGTAATAATAATTATTATTAATTTTATATATTAATTTTATCTATAATTAATAAATCAACATATACAAAAAAAATTGAAATTAGTTCACCGATAATTATGCTTTGGATTTGATAGAACTTGAAAAACTAACAGCAGAAAGAATGTTTGCTTGTAAAATTTAAGTGAAAAAATTGCTGTAAGAGCGTTTTTTATATTATAGTTTGGCATTGTACTAATTAAAAAATACTAGAATGCTGTCACAAAATCTACAGGAATAAATATGTGTATTAAAATCATTTATTGATGAACTTTACGTCCTATAGAATATTTTGCCAAATAATAGTAGAGAATTTATTTACATAATTACCCACTGCTAAGCTACAGAAATTTTTTGATTGTCTATAATAACTTAGAATCATTTGTGTAGATTTTTAAAAAGCAATGCATAATACCCCAAGATAAAAAAATCATAAATTCACTTACGATTCTTTAAAAAGAAAAATCACATCTACAGATTTGTTATTAAACATTGGATTAATGTGTGATGGTCTCTAATAATTTTTAGAGTCAAACTTGGACGTACAGGACTGCAAAATGTATCTGTACAAGGCAAATGAGCTAAAAATGTTAAAAGTTTTTGAAGATAGAAGACAGAACTTTAGATCCTATTAAAAATGCACTGTTGCTGCTTTCGTGAAGTTTTGTTTTACGAAAAAGATTAAAAAATTATCCTCTTATTGATCTAAGTATATTTTATACAAAATTGAAAAAGTCGTTTAAAAAAAAATTATGATAGCACATACGATGAGTTGGTGTATTGCTCTTTTCTACTTTAATAAAAGCATTGTCCTAAAGATGCTAATACATAAATAGAAATTAGGTACTTATGTATCAGACTACAACTTAATATAAGATAAATAATTCGTGGATTTCATGAATACGTTCTCGAAAAGCAAACTCATCAAAATCAGAAAAACTGTTGCATTTCATTCGGACTCTAAATAACATTCCTATTTTTTAAAGTGACTGTAAACGCGGGTTTTCGCAGATGAATCTAATTTTCACCCCAACAAGAGCTTTCTTTAAGAATAAGACAACACTGTTCAGCACTTTTGTTCATTAAACTTGTCGGACCACTTCTGAAACTTTTCAATTATTCAAAGAACGTTAATATGTGAATACTAATCAGCAAGAAAATAATTCAAGAAGATTTAACTTTGTCAATGATAAAGACAAAGCTTTGGAATTTACTATGAGCATTTGCTTTAAATAAAACAAATAAAATGTAAGTTTAAAACTGAATACATCATTTTTAATAAATAAATAAGATGTGAGTTCCATCACCTATTTTTTACAAGAAAACGATAGATATAACAAAATATTATTACTTTTTTGATGACTTCATTGGCCGTTAGAAAAATGACATACGTTATTTTTTATTGCTGTAGAACTGTGCCACTTAATTTCAAAGTAGTTTAAAAATTAAGTTGAAATTGAATTAAGTAAAAATCTGCTACTTTATCGGACTTCTAAAGGTCATCTAAGTCAAAGTTTTTCCAATACTAGTTTGGACGCGTTGAACGTTAGACTAATATTTTTTTACAATTATTTAAATATTAATTTCTATAGGTGTAACTTGAGGAACAAGTTGATTTTTAATGCTGCCAAAATATAAACATATATTACATAACTTAGGGCAACTTGCGAATGTGTTTAAATGGACGAAGTCAATACAAATACAAAGATACCAATAAAATTGCCGATTAAATTAAAAATTTTCAGTGACATAATTTTCAAATCTTGAATAATTACAAATAACAATACAGTTGGTTTCCGTCCTAAGTCGTCGCATTGGCTTGATGGTCAAAAGTGGAATAGGGCGAAATAGTACATTTAGTACAATTCCATCAAGTACTTTTATCTGAATTTTTTACAAGGCAAAACTTTTTCTACTAATTTGCTTTTGACTTGAAACACAAGAGTTTAGCTACGAAGATACAAATTCTGAATTTAGTTTCATCCTTAGATATCACCGTATTCTACGTAAAACAGAAAAGGCAATACGACTATATGTATCTATTATTATTGTATTCACAAATAAATTATAATAACTTTATATATTATTATAAAAATATGGTTACATTTAAATGTATAAACATATACATGCGTTTTATTCGTTTACGTAATAAACTTTCATTATAAAAAGTATGCGCTCTGCATACAAAAAAAATCTATATAATGATGAGGATGAATATGAATTCTTTGGAATTCATTGGCGCCCAACCTTTGCTATCAGTGTTGGCATAACAATCGTTCATAACGATTACAACAATCAGCATGAGCTCACCGCGTTAATATAGTATTTTTTAATATTTTTTTGCCTGCGTCGACTCCACCTGCCGTGGCTTCCAAAAAGTTCTCCGCCTCGGACATTTTCACTCCTTTTGTTTGTGGATATTTAACATTGCGGCATTGTTACACCCACATGACGGCACCTACTCCCCGTCGGATTCACCTGCTGAATATCCATTGGATATCAGATATCGCTGAGTAATCCCCTTAATTGGTACACAATCATGGCGCATTGTTCTACGCCTCGGCTCTTGTACACTGCGTAGCACAAAAGACTCGAATTATAATTACTGCACCGTTTGTACAATAGTATTATAATATATAATATCAAAAAAAAACATGTATATATTAAAATGAGATAAAGAAAAAAATACACGCACACACGTAAGGAAAACAACAGAGATCGTTAAGCGAGAACCGTTGTCGATCTACGAGATTCATGCCAAGGTGTTTGATCATCGAATCCAGTTACGATCTTAATAACCGCCATTAAGATCGGCAATCTCCTGTTTTAATCTTGATTGTTATAAATTAAAAGTGCAACATGACAATGACGTTTAATGTGTATGCTTTATTTAGTGCCGGTATAATCTTATTTACAATCCTAAATTCTATCTAATCGATATAAAGTTCATGAGAAAAATAATGTATAATTCTAAAAATGAAAATAAATATAAAACAAAGCACCGAACAAATGGTTATGTATCGATCGATCTGATCTAAACTCTTTTTAATTGCCATAAGATGAATTAGATTTACCTTTTACGTTTTGGAACACATTAGAAGTTAATTAGGGTCAGATGTTACTAGGTTGATTTGTATCGATAACGGTTCAAGATTTGCAGTGATATATTGCCCATTATGAAACGATAAACGTTTTGCTTTTGCTTTTGGAATATAATAATTAATAATGTGAATACACAGAGTGGGTCAAAATATACGTGAATATAAATTTTAATATTACATTTGGGTCCTTACAACAAGATTTGTTATATAAATATGTTGTATTTATTTAGTGCAAAAAATATGTTGTATTTATTAATGTGTAAAAAACTGAACTTCTTATAAAGTACCACAAAAAAATTTTAACCTAAGCATTGCCATAGTAAATTACTTTCTTTAAACATATAACTAAAACTACCACTTTGCTCTCGACTTGGGATAAACGATAGTTTAGTAAAACTACAGTGAATTGACCGAGACGATCGGCTCAAAAACCTGATAAATTAACTGCTTTACACTTCGACCTTCAACCAGATCCAAATAAAAGTCATCTGAATTTTAAAGACTACAATCTGATCTTCGATACGATTTAAAGGCTACATGGCGCAGTATTACAACGACAATAGACTTATGTTCTTTAATCTCAAAACATAATAACTCAAGCATACTTTATGTTTTAAACAATATTAAAACAAGTTTTAAAAAAATCATATATAGCAAAAAGTTACTTTTTTTTTAAATAAATAAGTTTATATATTGACCGACTCTGTATATATATTTTTTTAATATATTGTAGCATATAACGTTTCAAACGCCCACGTTTTGTCTTGTGATTGTTTAATAACATATCAAACCATCTCGCTTTGAATCTTGACAAGGTCATAGTTCAAATCAGAAACGTTGGGTTTAGGAACAATAACAACAGCAAAAAAAAACACACCTACTTTACATCGAGATCGGCCGTGTTGTTATATCACAGTTTTGACAGTGGTACAAGTGTTACGATTATTACCACAATGGAACTCGTTCCTTGTCTTTATCTGATCTTGACTATCAGTTGCTTTCGCACCTTTTGTATCTAAATGTGCCAATCTCGGAAACTTCAAAAGTGATTATATTTGCACAAGAGAAAGATGTTGCCAACGTATTTTATACTATAATATAATAAATATTTATTGAACTCAATGCATTGTGTGTATTGTTATAGCTCGGGGCATAACTTAGTAGACCACATTTAATAACTAATTACTCATTAAACAGTTGGTGGTCCGCGGAACGTACGCCGAGTGCCCGACACTTCCACTATCACATATTAAACGTTTTCTAAATAAAAGATTCATTTACTACATTTACTGCGCTCTTAATCATAATATTGCAGAGAGAAAGGCTATGTATAATACAAAGCGCCTTTAATATAAAATCTGAATTAATTTATATATAATGTTTTTATGGAATTTTAAACGGGTTGCGAAACTACCTCGTTTATATCATTGATAGACTTCAACGCGCGTGAATCGCAACCCGATGACATTTTTTTCAACATTTATTATATTTATGAATTTATTAGAAACGTGCTATTGATCCTATTGTTACTGATAATACTCATAATTTTGCAATATATTTTTGGATATTAATAATTAATATCAACAATGTTTTTTTCTGATTACGTAGCAAAATATTATAGTGGGCTCAGTTTCTTAAGCCTACAAAATCAATAACTTTTGTTATTGATTTTGAACAAATTGTTGTATTGATCCATCCCTTTTATTTATATTATTTTGCAAAATATTATATACATTCAATAAACAATAAATCAAATTATATTCAGGAAAACAAATTGCGAAATTTATGATTCAATGTCCACCCCTGCTGCACGTTCCATCATCCATCACGACTTTGTAAGATTTCTCAAACAACCAGTTTAATGGTTTTTGAATTGTACATTTATTATGATTGAATACGCTATCTCGAGGTGCTTATGGGGAAATCAAAATCGAATCAGAAGCAATTTAGAGCCGCTGTAAAAATATCACATACTATTATTATATATTTAATCCCGCGCACACGTATTATTTTTTTCAAACTATAAATTATAAATTTCAATCAAGAAAGATATACATTTCGGCTACTTAGTAAGGCAGCTGTGGATATTCAATTTGTTTCGTCGATAAAATCAGTTAACTCCTTTTTATTTGCTCTACCCCGTCTCGATACGTTTTACAGTTAACGCCCTGTCATCTTCCGTAAATCGGGTCCGTTGTTTTCAATTTAACGACCCTTAATGAAATTTATCGGGTCGTTGTTATTTTTTTATTCTTGCTTCCCTCTTAACGAGGAGAAAGTGAAGATAAATTGAAAAAAATATACGAGTCGTAGAATTTTTTTATCGACCTGATATTGTACGTTCACGACATCGACAAAAAATATAATATATACGAGATCAGGTTATTATAAGCGCTGTAAAATATTCAATTTGTTCGGTTGCCGGTTTTTGTGAAGTGATTTTTTTTGCCACGCGCGCCCATTACAGGAAGGGTTAATTTATTGAGGTCCGAATAACAACGTTTCGATATGCCCTTATACATTAAGAGTGGATTTGATATACATACAAAAAATACAGAAGCTTATAATGGATATAAAATGTGTAAAGAAAATATTAAAAGAAGAATAAAATTTATCAAACAAATTAGTATTGGAAGCTCGTCTTTTATAAGGGACCCAATTCTAAATATAAAATCAAAAATTTAAGCTTTTGTAGTGATGGTTTATATATGTGTATTACAAATATATATTGAATTAATTAAAGTAAAATAATTTAAGGCAATGGCAATTAAACAGCAATGTTGCAATGTCCAGTTGCTTTATAAATAATCAATCGTTCTGAAACAATTTGATTATTATAAAATTGTATAAAAAAAGATTAAACTTTTGATTAAAATAAAAAAAATCATTTTTTTTAATTTTTACATGCTAATTTATTTATTTATATATTAAAATTATATTTTAAATTTGTATTAAAATATTATATATTTGCTTCTTACTGATATTAATAAGAACTAACAATTTAATTTTAAAACATCCGTTAATAATAGCTAACCATTTAATTGCTTACGTTTAACAACTGGTCATGCATTTAAGTTGCTGATCATTTAATAAAACTACTGAAAAGTCAATCAAAATAATTCTTATACACAATACAGAACATTTTATAACTCTAAATTAAAAATCTATAACTTTAATATACAAGACACATATGAAAACATACTATGCATCATAATATATTTAAAATTTCCATAAAAATTGCAATAAAAATATTTATTTAATAGTATTTATTCAATGCAAAATATAAAGGATAAAAAACATTTCTTTTTTTAAGACGGACTTTATTATAATATACTAATGATTTTAATATAACTGATGTGTAAAATATTATATTACATTTACTTATATTTGTGCCTAAATTTATATTAAAGAATTTTTTCAGAAACTTATAATCCATTAAACACATTTTACTAGCTATTATGATTGCCATTTTTACTGCGTAGAGACAGGTAAAGAAATGATATATTTAGAAATAAACAAATCAATCAAAAATCTTAAAAAGCAAAAATATTATTGTAATTAAGTCATCTAAATAAAAGTAATTGCCAATTAATTATAATTTTCATGTGATGGACAAGTGCAGATTTGATAAAAGATAAAAAAGAGTTTCGATTTACTATTGGTTTTATACCAGAACTATTCACCCATTAATGATAAGATTAATAGTCCTTTCAACAGAATTATATTGTAACACTAGAGCGCAAGAAAATTTTCAGTGTGCAATACTGGATTTTTACTACGCTAAACGTTACTCGTATTCTATTACACGGTACAATAGTAAGCACATTATCCGATTTAGAATTTTTCAAAGACATTAGAGCACCGCATTCGAGAAGAGAACAACAACACGGAGATCATGCAGAGGACAAATCACGAAGTTTTCGTCGGCACGCAAGTCGCGAATACCCAAGCACGGGCTAATTGTTCGGAATTGTGCCATAAACACGACTCTGTCGATAAAAATTGTAATTTATAACCAGCGCTGGTGCTCAGCGGAGGGTCCGGAATTGCTTCATTTGCTGGACCGAGTGTAATTATTTCGTTATTGGGCCGCTTTTTGCGGACACAGCGTACAAATTAAAGGAGTATGGCCTGCAATGTGACGGTCGAATAATAAAGTTGTAAAATTGCAATGTAAGCAAAAAATATACATTGAGGTTTAACGAAAACCTCTGAAGACTTAACATTCGGTCAACACATCTATAGAGTATATTTACAATCAACTTTATTTACTATAGAACTATATTTGATTACAAAATTTTATTTGAAGAGAACTTGACATATTTTGAAATTTTAAACAAGCCCGATAACAATAAATTATAATACAATATATATTTGTCGATGGCTTTTATTAAAAAAATATAAATAATAAACTTTATTTGATAAAGCCAAATATAAGAACGTTCTTTACTTATTGGAATAAAGGCAATGCAAATATATCCTCTGCATTGTATTTTTGAAGTGATATACATTTATTTAAAGAAGTTCTATATTTTATAACAATCTGTCCTTTTACTATTTTATGAATTACAGATTGCTTTTCTTTCGTGCTCAAAATTCCCATAGCATTATTCCTTAACATTTTATTTCAATGGCATCAATGTCTTGCCTTCTGTTTAATAAAAAAAATCTTTACTTCTCTAAAGTCTGTCAAATTTTTGCGAATCACGCCGATTGCGAAACTCTCGCAATTTTCCATACGCTTACAAAACACACGGACAATGGGATTGCGATCATTACAATGGCTGAGATCTAAACCGTCTAATTGCAGAGGCACTCGAAACAAGTGTTGTCTTTGTGTTTCGCAACGGCGAGAAGACAAAATTGGATCGACATGGAACACAGCGAGCATGAACGATAATTTCCCGATTAAAAAAATCTAAACACCAACAGGCAATGACGAAATCCCTACAAACACCATAGAGACATTTAGAGCACATATAATAAAATAAGAAATAATTAAATTGCATCATATTAACTAGTGATACCATTTATATAACAAAAAATAATCAATGTCAATGTTTATGTACTGATTTTATATAAATTGGTACTATAAAATAGTCTTTAATTATTTACTTAAGAGTGAAGTACAAATATTGCAAAAAACATTCGTTGTGTGTATTTTAACCTAACAATATAAGCAAAACCCCATATATATCCCGTGATTCGGGTATGATATAACTATAACATACAAATGTATTAAACCTTTTCAAATTTTGCGTATAGCTTTGCAGTTTTCAACTAGAAACTAATAATTAAAATTTTAGACTTCAATTAAACTTAAGACTTAACAATTTTCTAAATCATAAATAATATAAAAATATAGATTCACAAAATAACATTTTACAAGAAAAAAAATATTACAAAAACAAGATCTTAATTTATATTAATGACCAAATTACTTTCCTATTTTCGCTATTTATTTTTTTTGCCGATAAGATCTTGCTTCTAAATTTAAAGTAATTAAAAATGACTTTTAGTATTGATTATATTATTTACAATGAACGTTTATAATAAACAGCCATTGAATTAACTATATTTTTTCAATCTGTCTTTTCTTCCTGACCTTCAGCAAAACTTTTAGTATTAATTTTTACGTATGTAAATTTTCCATCAGCTATTCATCAGGACAACTATAAATTAATAATGATTTGTATCATTGTCTAGCGTAATTAAAAAAAATTGCTTTTTTGTCCCTAATTTCTACCATAATTCAAAACAGAAAGTGAAGGCAAATATTTTTCATAGCAAAACTCATGATATATTTAATTTATATAGTTGTATTTTATATTCAATTGCAAAAAAATTAACTGAGTTTTATTAATAATATATATATGTACAGTTAAACCTGGATTGCAAGTATTATTTTGCAATACAAGCAAATTTTTTTAATCAATTTTTACTTCCAACACTATTTCAGCATATGGAACAGCAGGACATTTCGAACTTCAAAAAGCTTTACACCAAATCACTATTCCAGCGATGCTTGGAAGTGGCCGTAGGAACAAATCTTACTCAGATTTTTGAAAAAATATTTTTCATCGTAAGCTGTTTCAAGAGTATCGATAAAGCACGAGGTATGACTATCAAGAGAACCCGCAATTCTGCTTGGAGAAAATTGTGGTCTTATTACGGTGACATGGGAATGGAATGAGAGCTGGTGAAAAACGCCGAAAAACTCATTTAAATATCACAAATCTCTGACTATTGACCTAAAATTCTTATGTTCGAATTGTATAAGAATAAATCTTTCAATTTATATTGTGTCTAGAAGATCGAAAATATGGATTATTATATAATTATAATTTCGATCGATCATCACAGATTGGGTTTAACTAGATTTTTCTAATTCTACGGATGAATATCGTGATGATTAATTAAAATCGAGCTAAGTAATATATGATAGGTATTAAATGGTTTATACTAATGAATTTTAACTTTAGCTCATAGAGAATATCTTTTATGTATTCAACAACAAAAAACTGCAATGTCATATTTTGTCCAAATATTCCAAAGGATTTGGGTTATTGAAAAAGTTCCTAGTTAAAGTTCCACGAAAGGAATAATATTTTATTACGCCCTCAAAATCAGCAATGATTCCGATATGAATTATTCATAAATTAAGTTATTTTATAATAAATTTGAGGAATAAAAACTATACGAGCACTTTTTATAAACCATTTTTAGGTTTTGGAAAGAAGCAACTTAAGATAAATATTCTTTAATATACGAGTGTATTGAAATACGAGTACATTTAATCTAAAATCCATTACTTAGAAGTAAATTAAGTCAATATGTAGAACATTGTATACCATAATATAATTATAAAAAATATTGAGTATTTTGTCAAAATAAAGACAAACGCTTTTATTAACTTGTTGATATCTAAAAATTGAGACTTTATTTGAAAAAAAAAACTAATAATACAACCGAAACATTTATCTCAAGATGGCTTATATTTATAGCAACAGTACAAAGATATAAATTTTTGTAGCAACTTGCTCTTAACATTACAATACAGTTTTATTTAAAGAGTCGTAAACTATCGGTTTTAATCATTATAATCATTTTTAAAAAGAAATTTGCTTATACAAATATGTATAGATTCTACAAATAAACACAGAAATGTGCTAAATGCACAGTTAGAGCGCAGATAATGGTCTCTCGTACATTATCAACCGACACGCATAGTCGGCTGTCAAATAACACGTGCAACAACAAAGTGCAACTCTGCAACAAAATTATAAATCAGTGCAAACATGGTGGACGTATACGTATATATATACATATATAATTAATAGGGAATAATTGCGTTCGCGCTTGTCTTTGCAGAATCGCGTGAAATCGCTTAGTAATTGATCGGAATCGTATGCTGCATGTGGATTTGATTTATATAGCTTAATAAACCATATAAATATTCGCTGATCTAACTAAACCGCTAAACCTAATCTAACATTGTAAATTAAAATTATCATAATTGTGTGTAAAAATGACATTTTATAAATATATAATTAATTTTATTTTTGTATTTTATAATTTCATATAAAATAATATAAATTATCAAAAAATACATTATAGTATGTTTATTTAATTAACATTGTAACTCTTCGACACCTGGCGTGTTTATATCGGGCCTCAATTTCTGCTCGTGACCCAAGGGCTATGGGCCTTACACTGTTATTAGGACGAGTAAAGCCCCTGGTTGTTGGCACCTTGTTATGGTTTTTGGCTGCCGACCAAGTGCTAATTTTTATTGAAAACCAGTACTTAAGTCGGGCAATCTTTGATGTTACGCCATCGGCAATTCATCAAAATTTTCTAACCAATCACGTTTCTAAACTAAATAAAATATTTTTGAAATATTAATAATACAAAAGAATACTATTTCAACTCTTATGTGTGTGTAAAACAAATTGATTAATTCTCCAAACCACCGATCCGTAACACCCTTGATATGGTTCACTGGCAGTGGTATCTATTACAATCCAACTATTATTCTATTATTGTAAATTTCATCAATTTTCATTTAGTACATTGAATGCGCGTTCTTCATGCCAATGCATCATGGTCAATTAAAAATAATGATAGTACAACACATACATGTTACGTATGAACATATTTACATTGAAAACGACAGCATTTATAACATGTTGCCAATTAGGTTAAGTATCAATGATTACTTCTAATAAGTTTGGTACCACAACAAGATATTCTCTGAACACCTAACATTTTAAAATTTTATGTACTTTACACTAACTCTTAATAACGGACTGTGAGTTAAAAATTAAATACGGAACAAATATAATAAATTTAATTAAATGTACGATAGTAACATTAGTCAATCTGCGAGATGTCGTATCGAAGTGTTGCTTAATCTAATAGCATTGCAATTATCTGTAATATATTATTCCTTGATAAAAATCGTGAATAATAAATTTGTTTATGTATAAAAGTTGCTAAACAATAACTTATTCAATCAACTGATTAGTTGTTGACCAGGAGAAATGCACCTGTAGTGTAGGAGCACAGATCAGAATTGTTTTATTGCTCTTGAGGTACAGTTATAGATTGTTTTCTTACCTTCCATTTCACCTAAATTTAAAAGGCTAAAAGTCTCTTGCAAACCCTAATAATATTTTATGTTTTATTTTGACTAATAATCTACATATTTCAGTGTTTCAAGAGTGCTGCCTAGCTTGTGCCCAAATAAGTCAACCCTCACAAGTCTTTAAAAAATCCCTAAAAAAATACCTCAAAATATCCTAAATCCTTTGAAAAATGGTATTAGAAACTTTATTCAAAATTACTTTAAAAATTCTTAAAAAAAGTCATTAAAATAATCTTTAAAAAATCCTTAAAAATCATCAAAAAAGATCTTTGAAAATATTTTTTTTTTAAAAAACGGCTTAAAAAAGTCTATAAATCCTTCAAAAGTGCAAAAAAAGTCTATAAATCCACAAAAGCCTAATAATATACAAAAAAATATGTAAAATAAATTAACGAAATTTAATCATAGAAAAGCTTTGAAAGAAATTATTAATACAATATAAATAATTATAAATTAATAACAACAGAAATAAATATGGAAAAATACATCAAATTAACTCCCAGATGTATGCTAACAAGTGTATATAATCTAACTCATTACTCAAATGGTTAATGCAGTTGCATTCTATTCCTAGCTTCCTCTTATCTGTCGTTAACTTGCGATTGATGTTTCGTACAGTTCTATTATTCATGTATAAAAATAAAAAAAAACAATGAATCTGGTATATGTAGATCTATGAAGATTATCACATGAAGCAACTATTTAAGCATAAATATAAAAATCTATTAATGATTTTAAGGGAATAGAAGCATATGTTCTAATTTATTTGGATCATGCCTGTTACAAATTTCGTATAGCCAAGAGATGATTGGGCCAAGCCGAGCGGAAAACTCCTAACTGTGGTTATACTACTGGCTTTCATGCTGCGCGGACATGATGAGCTTAGTGTAATGTTACGTAGAAGACATAAACCAAAATAGATAACTATTTTTCTGGTTCTTTGAATTCGGTAAGACCGCTCTTTTACAAGGATTATGGTCGCAAGCATAAAAATATACATTTCTGACTTTTCCCCAACAAGAAAGGTTAAGCAATATGCTTTTTAAAAATCAATAAATATTGCTACAGCATAATTTTTTTTATCCACATCCTTTCGAATCTAGTATTACTTTTGTATTTATTTTATCCACAAAACTGTATTATTTATCTCTTCTTTCCTGTTTTTTTATTCGTAAATACTCTTTTTTTAAATCCTAAATATGTAAATAGTATTTAGAGCTAAATATTTTAACATAAAAAAGAAAAGAAAGTTTTATGTGAACGTATTTAAATTATTGTAACTTAAATATCACAATAATATCACATAAAAATGGATAATTTAATATTAACTTAAATAACCCATACTGCTACCGTTAAACATTACGTAAATAATTAACTATATTCAACAAAGGTGATACGCTCGACAATTAACAATGAACAAATTGCCAAATATTAGTGGCGCGTGTATATGTGCACCTCTGGTAGGCCAGATGTTACAACGATGAGTTTCGTTATGGCTTTTTTTATAACATAACAGAGCGTTACAATTTTGCCCCGAGTTTAATTGATTAGTTTATCGCGCTGTCCGAACACGCAGATACCAGTCATTTAATTACAACTGATCCTCAATGGGGCCGAAGGATCCAAATACCCTAATTCGAGCGATTCTCAATATGTTTGCATTGAAATATTTCAGTTATACATATTAATCAGGTTAAATTGAAAAAGAACAGTTAATTGTTTTTTAATATATTGTCTATAAGAATCAGTAAAAATTTTACATGATGTTTAGTGTTAAAATGTATTATTTTCAAAGATATACGACGATATCTACAGCACTATATAATGCTATAATGATTCATTTTATTATAAAAAAATCATGTATAATTGTATTTATATATAATAGTTGGTAAAAGATATTAAATTACTGCTTCACAGTTTGAGAACGTTAATTAACGGTGTGGATATGGTGTATCATTCGCCCATATGGTGCCACAGCCTACAGGTCCACCTCCTATCTATACCATACCTTGCCACTACATAGCAGTGGTCACCTGTTTAAAACACCAGACGGACATTAATTTTGAACGCAAAACATTAATCTTACGGTGCAGTTCTAATTGCGGAAGATGGCACGTGCAGACCGTGAAATATAACTGTAACACCTGATGCAGAATCCCGTCTGGGCTCATCTACTTTGAATCGATATTAAATTTGTATGACTAATATAAATGTAGACTGAGCCGAAAAAATAAGACAATAATAACAATTTTTAATAACTTTTGGAATTAATAACGATGAATATGTATTTAAAAAATACATTACGTTATCTTTTTGAATAGCCAATTTTAACTACGCTACGCAGCTAAAGTATGGTAAAACTTATATAAATATATAATGTAACAATTGGTTGTTTTTTGACATGACATTTATATTAAGCATCAAATAAAATCCATGAGGTTATTATAACTAAAAAAATATCTAAAAATGTCAAATTTATCTTTATAAATATATTTTAAAAATATTTTTTCGCTATAAATATAGAAATCGAATATCCTAGTAAAGAAAGTTTGCCTATCTTTATTATGTTTGTATATTATTTCTTTGTTACTGATTTTGGTTGTTACAATGTTTGCTTTCAAAAAATAAAATAGATTGTACAACTGAAATATAAACTTTGATCCTCCCAAAATTCCTTAATATGTTTAAGGTTTAATATTAAAATTTTTCAAGAACAAAAAATAAACTATGATCAGAAAGGGGTTTCTGTAAAGGTTTATAAAAGATCCAACTTTAAAAAAAAACGTTTATCGAGTTACAGTATTATGAATGAATAATGAAACCTGTTAAAATCGTTTTCAAATTATTATTTTTTTCAAAGATTAAATGTAACTAATATTTTTATTATAGATTAACTATAACAACTGTAAGTACAAATAAATAAAATAAAATAAAATTGTATGTTTAACATTAGACTACCTTATACAAATACAAAATAATGAAATGTTAAAAGTTTATAGTGAAATTGACGCACTAAGCGTGAGAAACATATTCATCGGCAGGTCAGTGGTCTTTTATTTTATTGTCCGGGAGCGTAAAGTAGTCATCAGGCAAAATGTGATCAATAAAATGGGTTTTATGCAACTTTTAGATGACTATTTTTAGATTGGTATGCTAGCAGGGGTGACCCGTAACAATTACTAATGGTGTGGCTGCAGCAATAGCAGTTGAAAGATTGGAAAATATCCTTAATATAACAAAAATGTGTACTATATAAGATATTATACTAGACAAAAAAATAACTAAGTTACTTACATAGAATTATTTAAAAAAAAATTATAATATTTCATTCTATACTGGGAGGGCTGCATATGATATTTTGCGAACATTTAAATATAAAGCGATATAATTGTAAATCTTGGTTTTATATTTTTGTATTAAAAAGTTTTAGAGATGAACAAAGCGACGAAGGAACAAACTTAAATAAGAAAATGAGTTTTAAAGTAGTAAGTTAATAATTGTTTTTTGTCTAAAATTTTAGTTGTAGTTATTCTATAAACATCGTTATTTTGCAATGTAATACGTTATGATGTACCTATAATATATATACGCCAGTACTAGAATCCTAGGTACCCATTTGTATTATTTTTGCTGTTTTTAAATACATACAATGTATTCTCTTTGAGCTGAATTAGCTCATTATTAGAGAATTTTCAATAACTAATATGTATCACCTAGTATGATATTCATCTATGAAATAAGGAAATATAGCTAAACCTAAATTTTATGATCATCGATCGAATTTATAATTATATGCTAATCAATAATTTTGATCTCCATGACTCGATAAAATTTAAAAAAAAAACACTAAGGTCCATATGGGATTCGAACCCAGGTCTTTCAGGTCAATAATCAAAGACTCGTCTATCGTGCTGGTTATTTAATAAATGTTTGTATTATTTTATATTATATTTTGATCTATTAAAATGTGTATTATACTTATTATGTAATATTAAAATAATTTATAAGACGAATATTTATATTTTCTTTTGCTATACATAAAGCAAAAAAGTGATTTTTGTACCGAATTTTATAAAATTACTGGCAGTTTTTTCTGCAAAACAACAACACCAACTAAAAATATATATTACATACTTATAAAAGCAAATGTAAATTAAATATATTTATATACAAAAAAGGGTAATAAAATATATATAAGGATAATAAAAATAATTGATTACTACGTTTTATAATCGTATAATTTAGCAATTAGACGAAACCGACGACGCCACTATTAAATAGAAACGTTTTACGAGACGCTCATAAATTTATTTTAGAAGTAGTGTCGGTGAGTTAATTAGGACATTTGGCACACGACAGGGTGGTTGAAAAAAGCGCAATAAAACAAAACAAAGGTGTCCGATAAGGAGATACATGGCTGCGGGCGGAGGCATCCGACCATATGGCACACTCGCGGGTCCAACTACACGAACCTTCGTTCCGCATTAGGGAATCCTAATTTATATGGTGGCCAGGACCCATGTGGGATGATTCAGACGCGACGATCGAATGCACGCCCATTTGGCGCTAGCCTTGTCGTCCTTCGAGATTACCCGGACGCGTTGAATTCCTTTAAAGCCCATTGATGTAAGTGGTTTACTAATATTCGTTAAAATTGAATAATTGTAAAAAGATTATTTTTTATCTCATCTACTTAAAGTCTGTAAACGGAATAATGTAAATATTTTTAAATATTTTGCATTGATATTTTCAGTGGCAAGAAAGTTATAAAATTTCATTGAGATGTTTCTTTGTGATTATTTCATTTTTATAATGTCGCAAAAAATGTATCTAAGACAAAACATCCAATCTACACTAAAATCTATTTTCAACTGATCATGATTATGAAAATCATTTTTTCAGAAAAAAATATTTTATTTTATATCCTGCATTATAGAATAACTTAGGTTTAATATACACATACATAAATACAACTTATTTACATGCTAAAATTCAATAATAATTGCATTATAAATTTAACCTCGTAATGTAATATAATATTACTGCTTATGACATGAACAATATTTATTAAACTCTCATTGCTGTTAATGACATCTATCTGTTACAAATAAAATTAACAATTTTTTTTCATTTAGAAAACGTTGCGGTTATATTATTTACTGTGTATAACAATTACTTCATATTAAAAATTATTATTTATTTAATTTTTAAATTATTATTTTATTCGTTGTAATTTTTGCATGATTATTTATAGACACATATCTTAAAACTAGTTATTAGACAAGATGTCAATATTAAGCTTTAACACAGATCAGTCACGATTTGTTTCGTTATTAATTCCAGTGATTTTTTCAACATACATATGTACGTGATTGCGTTTTTTTCTATCGCGATTTAATTTACGGCAAACGCTTATTTTTCGATGCAATCAATATGGTTAGATACTATTGCTAAACATCCTGCGGTTTTATATAGATTGCCTTGTACTAGATTAAATAATAATATTGTTGGATTAATAAAGACATCAGTATCAGATGAAGATTTAAAGCTTCAATATTTTAATATATAATATATACATACATATATATATATGTATCTTACAATTATTACTCTTAAAATAATAACTGCCAACATAGATTGCACAGAAAGAACCTTACATTGATTTTTCTGGATTCAAAAATTGAATATTAACCCAAGTTAAAAAATAATATGCCTTAAGCAAATCTAATAATAAAACTGGAAATGCATTCTAGAAATACATATCATATATCAGTTTTGATTATCTATTTTATTTTATCTACTGAATATTATTTATTTAATGGAAAAAGTAGTAGGACCAGTATGTTTTCTAGAGAAATTAATATTCTCTTAGGACATATGGAAAACAGATTATCTTTAGTTTTAAAATCTGAATTTAACAAATTTATTAAACATTGCTGATTACGTTCTTTAATTTGTATTTTAGTCTATTAAAATATTTTTTTTAATAATTAATAATTTATATTTAAATTTCACATTAAAAATGTAGTAATTACTTCAGCAGATATCATTGAAAAATCTTTGGGACTTTGTGGTGTTATAACTTTTAATACAGGCATTTAATTTAATTTTTAATACTATAATATTTTTACAATAATAATTCCACTCATTTCCCAAGTATTTTAAGTCGAAATATTTGCAATCATCTGGAATACTTTATATATATTCCCAAAACAGATTATGTAACTTTAAATTAAATTCATGTATTCCTTAAAAATTGTTTGCCGGCACACCAAAATAAAAGTAGTGTTACTAAAAAAACTTGTATATTAATCAGATTTTGTGACCCAATAATAAAAAATAAATATTATTCATAGACATTACAAACGCAATATTTTTAATAATATTAGAGATTAATAAATCGTGAGGACCATATCCATATGTCAACTTGCTACGAATTATTTCATATGTCAATTTGCCATAAATCAGCCTGGGCTAAGGAAGTGACAAAAAGAACCACATATTCAATGATTTGTATTATTCTTAATTAACACAATAAAACGAAAGATAACTGCCCAGGAAGATTAAATCTTTGTTTGCAAGTCTCTTAAAAATCGTCGAAAAACATCTTCAAAACTGGCTGCTAAAGTATCTGCAAGCGGATGGCCATCTATTTATTTGCGGACGTTGAGAAGAAGGCTCAACGATGTGGGACTCAGAGGTTATAAAGCCTGACACAAACCGTGGCTCTCAGAAATAAATAAAACTTGAAGGTTAGAGTGGGCCTTAAAACACTGAGATTGGACATCTGAAGATTGGGCAAAAGTCATTCGATCTGATGAATCAAACTTTGAGGTAATTTAGAACTAATTTTGGGTAATATATAACAATATTAAAAACTTAATTTATTGTAATATTTCTAAAGCAATATTTTTTTTTAAATAATCATACTTTTTTAATTTTTTTGGGTTTTTGGAACCAGTGGCCTAGTTAGGGTATGTGCCGCCCGGGGCAATCCTTAAAATTGCCCCCCACCCCCCCATACATTTTTTGCAGGGTCATAAAATTAGCATTTCTTAAAATAATAAATTGATTGTTGTTAAGTTCTTGCTATTCGTAGATTTACATAAATTTCAGTTTATTCAGGGTTAAGAACCACACTAGACGATTCCATCGCGAATATGCCGCCCCCAAGCAAGTGCCGCCCGGGGCGGCCCGCCCCCTCCGCCCCCCCCCCCCATAGCTACGCCACTGTTTGGAACCCCTGGTGTAGAATACGTGCGTTAAAGATTCAGAGAAGAATATCTAGCTGATCGCGTAGTATTCTAAGAAATATATTGTGGCGGAAGCGGAATGGTCTGGAGTTGCATGACAGCAGCAAGGGTAGGAAACCTATACACTTGCGGGCAGGCCTGCTGAAAGAGGGGAGAAGAGGGAACAAATTCCCGGAGAAAATTCATTTATAACAAAAATAAAAATCGACCTCAAATAATGAATCCGAACTGAGTAACAGTTGTAAATTAATAAAAAAAACGAATGTAAATTAGTAACAGTAAATTTAGGTATTCGTTCTGAAAATTCAGATCGAATACCTAATAAAAAAATCAACAATAGCACCATCTGAATTATGTTTTTATATATTGTATTATCCGTAATTTGACAACTGTATTTAATGTAGCAAAATAAATTAATAATATATTCACTTTTATGTGATTATTCCTAAAATAAAATCTATTAGAAACATTCGAATCTATTCCGAAAATATTTTTTAAAATATGTTATTTCAGTAAAATCATATCAGAATACATTTTCACAAGTAGATACATATTTTTACTAGTGAAAATATAAATTATCTGGCAGGTGCCAGTAAAGTTATATGATTTCAACTTTTCGATATGTAATATTATATAATATAATATATACTGATTTACATTGTTATCAATATTTATTTACATCCGATATAAAAATGTTACAGTGAATGTGTATTTTTTGGTAAAGTTATATTTCTACTTGTCAAGTCCAAATACATTTTTAACAGCAGATATTTAACTGATATTTCACACATTTCGATATTTCACTATGTTTTAAAAATATGATAGTTATCCTTACCGACATTACTATGGACTTATAATATAAGAGGGCTGATCAAAGTATATTCAAACCGAATTTTGCTTTATAGGAGAGCGCAAAAACAATTATCACTTCTCAGAAGACAAAAATTCAAGTCAAAAGCAATAAAATCATGACGGCGACGGCACGATTTGGGCAAAATTCGGCTTAGATGTGCTTTATTCGACTCTAACTCATAATATTATTATATAAAGCTTTAATATAAACCGCGATGGCACAATTTTATTACTTTTGACCTGGACTGGAAATTCACTATATGGCAACATTGAACAGCAAAGAAAACACGACTAATCATCAGGTAAATATTATGAATAGATATTTTTAATAATTTTTAATACCTATTTCGCGTAAAATATGATTACAGAAAATATGTTGCAACGGTGGCTAATTTCTAAATATATTTGTATTCTTTTTAATTGTACTCTATATTAATAAATAAAAAAACTATACATTTTACAAATTTCAATTTCTTAAAAAGGGCATTTTTATTTTTTTAAAGTTGTTTTAACAGTGGCACTCTAAAAAACTACAATCACAAAAAAATTACAAAGCACCAGAAATCGTTATTGAAAAACACCACGCAGTTTTTCAGAAACTTATAATAGCAAAAAAAATATTTAAACCATAGACACGCCTATAAATAATACTCAAAAGCATTGTAGTACGTTTTCATAGTCATTGTCAGATGAGAGTTCTCAAATGATCACCTGGAAGTCACGCTTTCCGGAAAAAAAACTAAACAATAGCGATATTGGTCTTAAATCGGTCTTATCTCCAATTTGTTTTTTCATAAAATGACCAGTATAAAGGACTCACAAACCTACTTATGACACGAATTTACTCACTAACTGAGATATTAACTCAATTAAGAAAAAAACTCTAGGGGTCTATAAAAAATATGTATTTTTCACAAAGATATGAATCAAAAGTGAAACTAAATACTAACGCAATTGGCTCGTAATAAGCTTCCTCGAAGGACCAATAAAAAATCTGTGACACTTGGTTACATCACAAATCTCCTTTGAAATCTTGGGACAGAATTTTTATTTATATAAATTGCTTAAGTTTCAAAAGGTAAACAAGGAACAGGAGCTCTCAAGACAGTTTGATTAACGATGTTTAAGAAACGGCACGCTTTTATAAACTTGCTCCAGTCTAGCTGACAGACAGCACCCCAATTAAACGATATATCAATACTCTCGAGCGGCAACAATAGTGACCCACATGAAATTTGGTTGCACAAGCTGTCTATATTTGTCAGCATGGCTCGTGCTTTTCGGCTACCGAACAGCGAGAGGTCATTTTTCACCAAATTTCGAACAACGTCATTAACCCGCGAAGTGGGACTATTGCGCAGGAGGGCGTAGCCCCGTCACGACCTGGGCGACACCTGTAGATCCGATGCTAAAATCTGACAAGGGAATGTGGAGCACAACGTGACAGATACTTCTGGGTGACCTCTCCACAATAATATAATTATTGTCTTATCTGAAATTGAAAGTTGTTTTTCACCTCTCACCCATACGCACAATGTTCGTATAAGAGATGCGTTGTGATTAGGAAAAAGTTGGTAGTAAATTTCACGTTGTGACCACTTGTACGCCAAATACAGACACTTAATCGAATTTAATATTTCTTACTTAAATGTGTGTATCTTTTGATACAATATAAATATTTTAAAGATTTTTCAGTGCATGCTAATATTATATCAATGCATCGATTTTAACTATTATTCATTCATACTCATATTAATTTTTAATAAGTGGTTCGTTAAAAATAGCAATTAAATTATACATTTCTTAATTTTTGGATTTTAAAATGAATTATCTGTACTTAAAAAATATTTAAACGAACAATTTTACGCATGATAATACTATTCTACGATTTTGATAGACTAAGGCCGGTTTCACACGTGCCGGATGGATTCACCCGGCACCGGGCCGGCGCCGTGTAGTGGGGATGGTGTTGTATGAACTAGTACCTACCATTTCAGACGTGCCGGTCGAATCCATCCGGCGCCGGCCTAACCGGCATACAACACCACCCCCACTACACGGCGCCGGGCAAATCCATCCGGCACGTGTGAAACCGGCCTAACGGTTCTTAAAACGTCGGACGACAAACAAATATAAAATAAAGAATTTTATATCTACAATAAAACATATCAATATATGTATGTATATTTGAAAATATATATTAGATAAACAATTAAATGCGTATATCTATTAAAAATAATTTAAAAAAAAAATACGATATATATATATATTTATACAAATCGCAAAAAAACAAAAAAATAGCTCTTGTTTTCGTGATATTACTTAAATCCTTAAAATCCACAAATAACATGTTTATCACTAAGAACTTACTAACAATTATCTTAAAATGAAATGTTGACTCACCATTGTAAATATCTTCATACCAATGCAATTTTTTTTCACTCACTTTTTAAATGCATCGTGCCAGAAATTCCCACATTGTAAAAACACATCACTTTAATTTAACACATCACAAATTTGAAAAAACCACTAATTTGCCTTTATCTAATGGAAGATAAAATCACTCACAAGAAATATCGAAATTTCCACATTACGAGACATAAAAAAAACACAATTATATCTCACTAATTCGGTAATTTAAGAAAAATAATATTCTAGCAAACCAGCAATGTCTAAATGTTTAATAAACTAACTGAAAAAAACAAAAAAATCGTAAAATATATGTTTTATTTTTAAATAAATAAGATAGTATTAATAAATATTCAAACGCTTTTTTTAAAACATTTAACTCCTTACTTTTACTGTATAGATTTTTTCCGCTGCAAAAAATGTGTATTTTTTAGCATTGTTGTAATATTAATATGTCCAAAATAATCCTTGAAATATTTACATTGTATTAAAGATACACACATTTATTTTATTATATATTATTGTATTTGCGAAATGGTGCCTTTATTTGGCGTACAAAAAATACATTGAAATATGCTTTATATATGCCCCCTCTTGAATATGGCCAGAAAAATGCATGTCTTTTAATATCAAAATTAATTAAAAAAACGACCACTGACTGGCCAACTTTCCTGGAAAAGGCTGAAATGACGTCCCTGATTTTAAATCAGAAATTTTTGGGCGATATTTCAAAGAAAATCTGAAAAAACAGTCTCGAATCTATTCCGAAAATATTTTCAAAATATGTCATTTCAGTGAAATTATATCGGAATACATTTTCACTGGTAGATATATATTTTTGCCAGTGAAAATATAATTTATTTGGCAGGTGCAAATAAAATTATATGAATTGGACTTTTCTATACATATTATTGTATACATTTGTCATTTAATTTTTGCTTCGGCGACTACTGCTGTCAGGACGATTGCTCTCACTGACTATTTCTACTAGCGAAAATATAATTTTACTGATAGACGCTAGTGAAATTATATGCAGCTCTAAAATATTTATGAAACGCAATTCGACAGTTGCGAAACGTCCATTTTCTATTCAAACCCAAACCTAACTTAATTAAAGTTTTTTTGTTATTTTTTTATTATTTCACATAAAAAATATGTGTATATAATAAAACAATCCGGAAAATTGCTTTCTTTTTTTATATTACTCCACATATTATTCGCATAGAGAACGAAAGTTGTTTTTGTCTTCTGTCTCAGATTGCGCAACCCCCAGGGCTGCACTTTGCCCGCAAATACGACTATAAGTTGCGCAACTTTACTTGTTAGCCCACAATTCAATACCAGATATCATAATGGACTTGTTAATATGTTTTGTACAATTTGTTGTTAATGCGTCACAACATCGCAAAAAGCGAATTAAATTCATTGGGGTAGTTCAGAAATAATAATAAACTGAAAATATATTTCAATTAGCACAAACTCTAATATGTATAAACCCTTATTGTATTATATATATATATATATATATTGTTGATAAGAATAAATATTAATTTTATTGAGGCTTAATGCAAGAAATACCCAAAAAGCAAATGTAATTTAATTTTTTAATTAATTAATTTTTTTTAGCACATGAAGTTATTTGCACATAAAATCTTAAAATTAAGACATACCTTCTCACTAATGTATATTATCGAATGTTTCTCTCATACCTGTCGTTGCCATTTGAACTTAAGAGACCTTACCATTATAATATAAAAATCAGGTCTGCAACATCACGATACAAAAATCACGCCGTCCTTCGAGATAAATCTCAGCCGATTAGAGTTATAATTTATGGAAAGTCGAAAAAAGTACAACAGACTCTCACATTTGATGAGCATTTTTTCCTTTTGTAAAACGTGATGTGACTCTAGAGTCCACAAAAGGCACCGGCGGTCACGACCCCCACATTAAAGGCGACCACAGTTTGATAAACAATGGTAATTAAGACGCTGCGGGCCTTTGACTCATCAGATACCGAGTAAGATGGCGAAATTTTTGTGACCCTAGGAGGGCTGTGTGCGGCACGAAGTGCCGACGTAGATTAACTCCCAGATCATGTATCATTCTGGAAACGGAAAACAACGCGTTAATTAGAAATAATTAGGAAAAATAATTTAAAATCATGAGAAATTTAGTAACTTATTAGCGTATCTGAATTAGCGTATTATCGGATTCTTAATAGTGCCCAATTATAAAATATTTTTGATTATATTTAAAAATCGTCGAGACTACCTGTAATTGTTGCGACTAGATCAGTCACGAAAAACATGTCCATGGGTCTCATAAAACTAATGTATTTATTCATGTTCTTCAGATCTCTTATGCAACAATTATATTTTTCATCGGCGTAAACCAACGCTTACTTATATTAATAATCCATTGAAACTGCATAAAAATTAAGACCTTACTTGCACAAATAAGGTGCAAAATATATTGGCCGAAGCCCAAATTACATATTTTTAATAATATCTGTATTAGACAATAACAAAGAGTCTGGCTTCACCCCGAATCATCTCTTACTTCCGTCAATTTTCAAGAGTATATAAACCAAAACACTACTATACTGAATCACTTTTTTCAGAAACTTCAGTAAATAACTTTGTTCAGATCTATTAATGCTCATAATCTCGCAAGCAATGATATTTATTTAGGATTTAGCTCTGAAAGTTTCGCTATTTGCAGTCAAAATCATGCGTTTTGCACGTAAAAACTATCTCTATTTTTCTTACATTTTTGTGCTACGCGTTTATTTTTGTTGAATTCTGCCAGAGGCGTCATTTAGATTTTAAAGGGGGGGGGGGGCAAAAGTTGACTAGTCAGTGGTTGTTTTTTTAATATTACGATTTATTTGAATTCATAGTATTTCATTAAATTACATGCATTTTTCTTGCAAAATTTCAGAACAGCAGAGAGGGATCAATCTCAGCTATACCGTCACTGCCACACCAATCAGAACTCTAAGGATCTTCCACTGATATCATCCCTCCGCCAACTTCTCCACCACTGCTAGGAGAAAAACGATACTCACTCATCATAGTCTGTCGCAATATGTTATATAATATAATAAAATTCTTACTAGTTTCCACCTGCGTCTTACTGTAAAATATTTTTTTTCTCTGATTAAAATTTCGAGACTTTTTCTTAATGTATATGCCCGTTATCTTTGTTTTACAATATTTTTTGTTTATCCTACGTCTCACTATATATTCTTCTTTTTCACTTTTCGCCAATCATCAATCTTATTAAAGTTGCTCTCTACTTGAATGCTGTAAGACTAACTTATGAAATAGATATAATGTCATCTTTCCGACCCATTTAATCTTAGTTAATCTCCAAATAAAATAATATACTATCAATTCAAAATTATACAAGATACACGAAATTGTTTTTGCACAATACCCAAACGTGATCACAAGCGTTTGTCAAACGAGCCGCGTTTTCATTTCGTGTTTTTGGATCTTAATTGCCGAACGCTATTTAGAAAGTTTCTCCCCAAATGTCAAAGCACACAATGAAAGCATTGTGAATCCACCTAGAACGGAGCATAAATCAAAAGCAAAGAAGATATTGATTATTTCGGTCCGTTCTCGAAGCATAATTTCCATTACACTGTATAGTCTTGACGGAACGTGACGAGTGCGAACCGATCTTTGGGCTTCAAAGATTTAATAGTCGGTAAGATCAACAGATAGTAAATATACCACATAGATCGTGGTACAGCTGACCCGATTCAGTTTACCGCTCAATTATTCGCAATTAATATCAGTCATATTTCGGATTTGGAATTCGTCGAGTCCGAGCTCAGATTATACTTGATTTATTACATTGCCTTGCTTCTTTCTTATCAATCTCAAATGGAGCCTTCGATGGGTATCGCTTGACAAATTATTATATTTCAACCGTGACATATTGCTAATCGAGGGTCTTTCACAAAAGTGCCGTTGTATCCGAAGGGAGTTAGTACCTACTATTGGTATATAGGCGATCGGAGTTTTCGATGTTTATCGAATTGCATAAATCACACGTTTGACATTAAACACGCGGCCACGGTGGTCCGCCGCTTTATATATTATAATATTTTATTATATAGGTGTATTGAATTTGAATTAATATCTAATTCACTTTAGTTTGAAAGAGCGGTGTTAATCAATCAATGTTGCTTTATAATAAAACTAGATCTTATGTCCTTTGTGTAATAAATGGATGAAATACGTTCAAATGGATCAACAAAGAAATATTTCGTAATAACTGTAACATTTAAATGTTTACTCTTTAAAATAAAGCATAGTTAATCATAGTAATTAATCAGAAAAATAAACAATACAAATACGAATGTAATGTACACATTTACTTTAATTTTAGTAAATGATAATAAAACACATTAATAAAAAATATTCTTGTTAATATATATTATGACACATTGTTAGTCTGCATTATAAATTTCCTAAAAAAAAACAGAGCCCACAGAGCTGGCCACACACGCTCGGATCTGCCCGCCGGATTTGACAAATCCGACCGTGTGTGGTTGTAAAAAGCACGGACGGATCTGTCTGGCGTAAACCGTGTAATTGATTATTTTTTTTACGCCGTTAGTTATTATTCTAGTACTATTGGGATAAGGCTTCATAATATGATTGTTTAATTGAAATGCATAATCACCTAAAAACACGTAAATCTGAGCTCAGACATTTTGCGTGTGTGGCGAAGCCCGGACAGATCTGTCCGGGTGTCCGTCGGGCTAATCCGTACGTGTGTGCTTGGCTATTGATTTTCAATGCGCGTTCCTTTTGCTATGACAGTAAAATTATACACTTAAAAAAATCTTTTGACACATTAAACCATAACATATTATTAGAAAAATTAAAACATATTGAAATAATAAGACCAACGCTATATTTATTAAAAAACTATTTCAATTAAGCATAAGCATTTTCCATGAAATTAGACATAATTTCTTTAAAATATTTTGCATTTAAAACCTCTAATGATTTAACAAAATTAATTAGGAATAATTGTAAAGAAATTAAAAAATATTTTTAATGAAATCATGCAACATTAATAAAAAAAAATAGTGAATAAATATATCATATCATTACATAATTGTTATTAAATATACGGACAGATTAATGCTTCCTTTATAGTAAATTTAATGTTGTAATGTTACAAGAGAGCATATAAAAGCGATATTTAAGGAAAGTTGTAATTAGGCCTTCTAATTACAAATTTCTCAAGAAATATAAATTCTCATATTCATTTTTAGATTTTCTCAATAATTCTCTAAAAATTTTGCTAAATAAAAATATATAATGTGTAATTATAATAATATATTATTTAATTTATATTTATATTATTGATAAACAGAATACTGGATGATCGTCGAAGAGAACAAACTTATTGACTAATAAGATGATTTATTTTAATGGACGCGAATAATCAAAGGATTAGAATGGATCAATCTATTTCGATTGCTTACAGAGCATCGAATTACGAATGAATTCTGGGCTCCCAGATGTATACCCAAATCTTAGATTATATTGTCAATATAGCTGTTGCAACCTTACATTTTTATACATCGAACAAGATAAAAATAAAAAACCTCTTTGGATTACAAAAAAACGGAATTTAAGTTCGTGTGGAAAGCCCCCAAACATTTATGCAAACTGCCGATTTCCACGCTAAGCATTTTTTTTTTTTTTTTTATATTACCAAAGCAAAGGTAAAGCAGATTAGAGTAGTTAAATAAATCGTAAATATTTTTTTGCCAGTAAGCTTTCAATACAGTATGCATATATTAAGGCATATGGCATGGACACACCCTTTCTTATGCAGCGGATAAAAATATTCGTACAAATTTATTTTTAACAAAGTAGGCTTTATGAAAAATTTTGGGAAATTTGCTGATTAAGAAATGAGACTTTTAGACCACACAGATGACCATGTTTGAAAGGGTCATTGTCTCAAACCCTAAACTCGCGTTAATGACTGTGACCAAAAACGATCATTTATTAAGAATGGATATAAATAACATAATAGCGTGAAGGTTTGGGAGACTTTCAGAGTAAGACAGGAGACGGTCAGAGAGGAAGACAGATGGAATCTATATTAAAAATAATATTAAATAAATAAAAATAGTTTATACAACATTACCTATAATTTTTAGCAATATAGACAATTGTAAAATAAATAATTGATCCATAATACACGAGCAAACACAAAAGCCAACAGCAACGGAAGCAATCCTTAACAATGGATGCAGAAGTCGACCCCACGATTTGCCCGGGGGGGTTTTATAATACGAACGCAGCGGCTTGACCCCAGCGCCCACCTCATCATTTAACATTGAAAATCCATAAATAAACACATCGATTAATACAATATTATATAGCGCAGTAAACACCGTGCGCTACTGCTTATTTCGGCAGGGGTGATAAAAAAATAGCCGTTATGCGGAACAAAGGTGCAGTGTTGGGTATCAATCACCTGCGATGCCAATTTATTGCGATTTAATAACATAGATTAGACGAGATTGAAAATTTCATCACTCCCCTTTATTCGCGGGTTCACCCCCCGTCGGCACTTCACCTGCCATTTAGGTATAATGCCCGATATCTAAGTCAGGTGCTAAAATCAACGGTTGCGGAATTGCCGTTTAGCGCCATTTAATAATGGAGATTCACGCCCAAACTGTGAAAAGTATAATGGGCCAATTATTTTTTTTAGTAGTAAACCGTATTAGAATCGATCATTCAAAGCTAACATTTTTTGTAATCGATGAAAGGCTCTTTTACTATCAAAATTGGTTTATTTGATTTAATCAAATATGACTTGAGAAGTGACTTTTATGTGTATGAGTTTGATGTGATTTATTTTTTTATTTTTTGTGAAAATAATAATTAAATAAATACGATATATTACTTGATTACAATTATTTTTTTGTGTTGACAAGATTATTCAGATGTAATAATCTAAATGCTTATTTCGATGACACTTTTATGACTTAAAATCATCAATACCATCATATCGAAAAGATTCAAAAAAGGTTTTTAAGATACCTTTATAAGAGAATATTTGGTTATTATTCGTTCTTATATCCCAGCGCCTTTCTTTAAGGAGTGTTGAATAGCCACAAATAATGAAGTCACCGACAGCATATTTTCAAACATTACACCACACAATCCAACTACAACGCAACAAACAAAATAGCCTCGATGATATGTTCTCCGGGTAAACGTAAAATGAAATCTCATTGATCACCATAAAAGGGACTAGCATTCCACGCACATAAATTTTCAACATAAAATTTATTTTTTCACAATCCTTAATGGAATCTTTTTAACCTGTTAACTGAATGTTTCTACGAGAACATTTTTTTGCCAAAAGAGTCGAAAGCTTTTCCAGGTTTGACAGTGAAGGGAAACGGTGGTCTCGGTGAATTTTCAGAAACAAGTCAACCAGAATATTTCCAGTATTATTTTATTTTTGTCATCAATTTCGGGTTTTCTGAAGATCTCATAAATCTATTCTCAAATTACTTGACCAATAGATATCAATTCGTCAAGTATAATAACTCTTTTTCAGAACGATATAAGACCCCTACTGGAGTACCTCAAGGATCCAATTTGGGTCCATTGTTATTTTTATTGTTCATTAATGACATAGAAACAGCAATAGAGCATTCAGATTTTTTATTATATGCAGATGACTTGAAAATTTACAAGAAAATGCATTCGATTTCTGATTCCCTCGACCTACAGGAGGATCTCAACTCTATATGGAAATGGGCTTGCTATAACCAATTGCCTTTCAGTGTAAAGAAATGTAACACAATTTAATTTTCAAGGTCGTTAACGCCGGCAAAATATTCATACCATCTAGGCGGATATTTTCTGGAAAGGTTTTCTTCAACTAAGGATTTAGGAGTTACTTTCGAAGAACGTTGGAAATTTAGCCAGCACATTGCAGAGACTCATAGCAAATCCTTAAAAATGCTCGGTTTTATCTTGAGAAATTCGCGCTACTTCAGGAATACTTTAGTATTGCGCACTCTTTATGATACTCTAGTCCGCAGCATACTAGAAACTAGCTCCATCATTTGGATCCCAGACGTAATGAATCAATGTAATGTATTGAAGATTATTTATACTTGAAGGAATACGGGTATTATCCGTTCTTGTTTCCCAATGCTTTTATTTTAAGAGCCCTGGGATACGTTTCTTTGTCGACTCGCAGAAGTGTTTATGTAATTAAACACTTCTGGAAATTGCTCAAGGGCATCGTAGACAATCCTTCAGTGCTCGAGCAGCTTCAAATGTGGGCTCCTGAAGGTGGTTATAGTTCTCGGTCGCGTCCACTATTCTTGCCTGTAAAGTCTAGAACTGGAGCACTTGCCAACTCTTCTCTGGCTAAGGCTATTCATCTGCTCAATTCTGTCCGTAGAAATATTGACATTTTCTCTTGCACATATGGAGTTTTGGTTCAGTTCTTATGGGACAATGCACACCTGTTGAGGTGATTTGTGTCTGTTGTTTTGTCTTGTTTATATTTGTATGTATTATGATATATTTATACTTTTGACTATCGTGACGCATTAGATTTGCCTGTCAGGTCACGATGGTTATAATTTTAATAAATAAATAAATAAATAATCTTTATTTTCAATATTATCACTTACAGCTCTGGCCAATTGAAAGTTTCATAGACAATATTTGACGAATTCTATTATTAAAATGCATTCTTTCCTTAAAACTTGTTCTATTGTATTTTTTTATGATCAAGTGCATCTGTGGTAATAATTTACAAGATATTTTAACTTGTAAAACCTCCTCAGTTGCACGTTAACCTCGGTTATGTAAAGACAACCCTAAAATCATGGAAAGATCTAAACAAATGTCGATCACGGTAAAATCTAAAATAATAGCATATCTCGAAGAAAATGTTTTAATTCTAGAGATAGCGCGAAGAGTAGGGTTTAGAAGTTCTGCTATTCGAAAATTTATCAAAAAATGTCGCGAAACAGGAATTCTAGATAGGGTGCAAGAAGGTGGTCAGAAGCGTATGACGTCTGCTCGAGAAGACCGCAGAATAAAGGATATCATAAAAAATATCGATTTTTCATTTTTACATTAAAAGCAAAGGTTTACCAAATAAACTTCTACGTATATAATATCTTGCAAAGTTATTTATTTTTTTAATCATACTAAAAAAACATTTTCAAAATAAATATCATATTTCCTGATTATTTAGTCTCTAGTATTTTTATTTACCAATATTTACCAATAAAAATAACCATTGTATAAACTTTATTTTAAAAAACTGTTCTTTAAAATCACTATAAAATATCTTCAGCAATTTTAAGTGCCATCAATTATAAAACCCACCTTGAATTCATAGCCCAAAATAGATAGAAAAAAGCATCTAATAATTGAGTGAATACATATTTAATATAAATAATGACGTTTTTGAGAAATCACTTACTTTGTATATTTTGTGTATGTGGATAGCACACTCGTCTGTCAAATCTTGTTTGTTGATGATGTAATTACTTCACGTTGGATAGTTCACACACTCACTAGTTAAAGCACACATAATCTAGTGTATGTATACACGAAATGTAACATTGTAAGCTTTAACTAAATCTCATAGTGTAGATAACATCTACTCGACGCTATATCGAGTTTGTTTTATTATCCGGAAAAAACTGCAATTTTGAAAGCTACCATTAACATTACAAATATTTTTATTCGCCTATAGGAAATACTTAACTCTAATATCTCAACTTTTAATGTCTTCAATAAAACAGCAAAATTAATGCGTCACTTATGTATTAAATTATTAGTTTGAAATATACAGATTTTATGAGTTATAATTTAACTCATTCCAGAAAAGAAATCAGATGCGTTTCCTATTTTACTAGACGGCAGATTATTTTTCATATCTTTTTTCTTGTTCTGCTTCTTGGTTTGTACTTCGACGTCTTCAAAATACTCGATATTCCAAAACTTGATGTCACTGTTATGCGAAAACGAGGCAATGTACTTGGCATCGTGCGATATGTCAATCCTCTCCACGTTCATCGAATGCTGCCCAACAACGCCCAAATGCTTATGAGGAAACAGATGCATGGCTCTCAAAACGCCGTCTTCGCCAGAAAATACAACAATATTTTCAGTAATTGGCACCATGCACGACACCGACTGTTTGATTCCCGGGTATTCATCGGTGTGTAATCCAAATTCACCCCAATTGAACATGTACATGCTTCCTTTAGATGAACCAGCTAATATTTTTGTCTCGTTCTTATACAGACCCAAGCATGTGAACTCCGACTCATACTCTTCGGTTTGTACGTGGATTTTTCTGAAAATATAACGCTTCAATTAACAACAGTTCCAATCACTAGACGCATCAAACTTTTATATATATGTTATAACGTAAAAGATGATTTAAACTACACTAATTTTACAGTTCAATAATTTTACATCTTATCGTCTGATTCATTTCCTTTTTTTATTGAAAGACAATGAGGTTATAAAATAAATTGCAGCATATTATGAGAGCGACGAAATGATACAAGGTATCACAATGTGGCAGGTATGATGGAAAATAGAGGGTGTGTCCTGACAGTATCAAAGTGAACAAATTACAATAATTGGCCTTTGTCTCTTCGGAAGGTACATTGTGATCTACATAATAACAGACTTCATATTCCAATAAGAACAATGTGAAGCAAGTTAGCTTGAATCAGTAATAAATTAAGCCATTTGCATGTACTTAATTATAAATTATCATTTTAGATGGAGTGCATGCATAAATATGATCATATAAGTATAGGTACAAACAACTGTAAATCGATAAATGATGTTAATAAAAAAAAAATTGGCTTTAGATTTGTTGTACAGTAGATTTACACTATTAGAAAACCTAAATATTATAAATTTATATTTGTAAAAAATGTATTAAGTAACTTTATTACTATTGTATATACTGTTTAAGTATATAAAACTATTATATTTATACATATGCACATTATAAGTATTTATAAAATACACTTAGTTATTTTTTAAATAAATTAAACATTAGTGAAATATAACACATAATTTTTGCACTGAAATTATATTAAAAAAACCTAAATAAGAACATAGGTGTAGAGTCAGAATCTTTACTGATGATACATTAAGAATGGCACAAAATAATTAATTAATTAGAAAATATGTTTTCAGTGGATATAATGGCCGAATGCAGTGAATAAATAAAGTTTCTCTAATATGGAGCAGTAAAATTTAAATTTAATTATTTGATATATTTTAACTGGCTTAAATAGTGATAATATAATCCTCTGAAAAATACACATTTACTGTAAAAGTTGCAAATCGTTTATTTGCTGTCTAAACGCAAACTTCTGTCCGAATGAAAATTCTAAAATTAACTAATATAAGAAATATATTTTTACTAGTAGAAATATATATCTACCAGTGAAAATGTATTAGGATATAATTTTACTAAAACAGTTAATAAACTTATAGTTATCCCAGTAAAAATATATCTTTGCTGAAAAATACACATTCACCGTAACATATACAAAAATAAAAGTATCAACATTTAAACCCATTTCGAGTGATTTAAATTAGAAGAGGTTATTTTTGTGCTAAAATGTTTTTATTATATACAGTGGTGGTGCCTTGATGTATTTTGAATAAATGAATATAATATTGCAGAATAATAAACGTCTTCTATTTGTTTTTTGATCAGTCCTCGCGAATTTGGGACAGACAGTGTACTTTTGTATATTTGAATGATCTTTTCAAAACTAAGATAAATGTAAATATATTATTTGTATCTATATATAATTCTTGTTTTTCTATTAAGAAAAACGAAGATAGATTATGCTTTTTCGGAATTAAACTGAAAGTAGATTAAATGCTGAACAATTTTGCCCAATTATTTCTAAGTTTTTTAGGAGCAAAAACAATATTCAGAGTAAAAGTAATTAGAGCAATAAGCTTCACAACGACACAAATGCAGCTAAATTAATAAAATTAGAATGTTAGACCTGAAGATGTTGTTAGAATGACCATATTATGCTAAATGCACCGTTCCCACTCGATCACCAAAGTTAAACAGCATTGAGCTTGGTCAGTACTTGGATATGTGACCAATTGAGAACACCACCAAATGTCATTGGCTATAATGTGACAAGTTAATCACTTATCTATCCAAATAACAAAAAAAACAGATTACGAAATCAAAAAGAAAATAGGAGAGTTGTAGATCTGATCTATTATTATTATTATTGAAGAAAAAAAATAAAATGGCAAAAACGCCAAACTGCTTCTAGAAATGAGATAAGAACTGTTTTAAAAAATGTAGTCACTTGCGAATGAAAATTTCGGTGAGTCGTCTAAATATGAGAAGTTTTTGTTTTGAGAACACCTTTCTTACAGTAAATGCCAGTTAATGGTTTTGAGCCACGGTTAGGCAGTGATAGTTAACTCGTTGCCCAGAGAGTACCGCAAACCAGAGTGCCCATGACCTTGGGCCCAACACCCGGGCTTCGCCCTTAACTTGTCGAGTCTCCAGTCCTAAGATAGAAAGTTGTTCCTCATAACAAAGCCGAGCATCTTGTAAGATATCACAGACATCGTGTATGTGTAGAGAGAACCTCTACTTGCTCTCAAAAGTGATTCCGAGATCTTTAGTAGAAGTCTCTCTAGCCAAAACGTTGCCACCGAGATTGTAGGAATAAACTGATGGCGAACGGGATTGAGAAAATGAGTTGAATTTCTGCATCAAGAGATTTTGTTACCGTTTTGGTGAAAGACAGAAGGTTAGTAACAGTGGAACAGGCGGGTCGAAACACGTGCTGTTGGTCCAGCAAAACTTGCCGAAAGTAATTAAAGACATATCTATGAATAATTATTTCAAGCAATTTAGCAAGAGCTGACAACACTACTGGTCTATAATTCTTTATGCACAATTTATCACCATTTATATGAATAGGGGTGACTTGTGCATTTCCAAAGATCAGTAAATGACGACGTCTTGAGAATTAGATCAAAAATGCGTTTTAGAAGAGCAGAGAGACTAGCTTCGCAACCCTTCACAATAAAATCGGGAATCAAATCAGGCCCAGAAGAATGCGCCTCGTCTTCAATTTCCTAAAGCCGTATTTAAGATCCGAGTACTCAGTCCCAAAACCAAGAACAAGGAAAAGGAAGCGACTGAGCAGAAGGCGAAAAATATTCCTCGAAAACAGAATGAAAATATTGTGCAAACCCATCAGCAATACTTTGTGAACCGTCCAATGTTTTATTGTCGAAGTTCATCATTTTCGTCATTGACTGAGCAGTGCGTTTAGTGTTAATGAATTTTCAGAGCCCTTTAGGATCATTAATTATTTGTTTTTGGCAACTTTTGTAATAATTGCGATCACAGGAAATTATCAAACACTTAACACGCGCTCTTAATGAACGAAATTCCTCAAGAGCAGACGGATGTCCCGATCTCTTCCATAACTTATGGAAGGCGTGCTCTCTTTTTAACAATGAAATTATCTCAGTAGAAAACCATCTAGGATATGTCACGTCAAGCACAATCCTTATCAAGTAGTATTCTTATCAATATAATCCCTACTTTGTACTAATTCCTCCTCATATATGATTTTGCAAAATTCTTTCCCAGATTGATTTTCAGAACACATTCCCGTAACAATGAATTGTATTTTTCCAACAGATGGACTAAATTCTAATAAAATCTGTTTCCAGTTGATTTGGGAGTGATCACATAGAGCCAAATTCTGTTTAGCTAGGGATCTTTCTTAATTATTAGTTCTTAAAACTTATGATATTTAACTTAAAATAATAAAAGATTAATTTCATAAAAAATAAATATCATAAAACTATGTAGTAATGGAAATAGGCTATTTAGGCATGACAATAGAAAAAATTGTTTGAAGTTACGAACGGATTTAGACAAAAATGCTGCTTTCAATAATGGAAAAAGGTAATTAAGACACGTTCAGGTTGTCATTCGCATATTCAATACATTGTAATACATATAATGTATTGAATATGACTCAATCTGCCTCATATGTATGAGTTTGAATAAAAGATACATCTATTTGTTATATACATCATAGACAAAGATGTCCGATAATAGACAAAGTATTAAAATAAAATCTTATGTAAGAAAGCATCTGGATTCTAAATCAACAAAGATAAAATAAATTTTCTAATGAGTACTACAGATGACTGCTTCTTATTCTCTGAATATTCGAGAAACTGAACAACTTTAGATAGTTTACATTAATTCAAATGGAAATAAAACCCAAACTCGTCGCCGAAAATAGATAACTTCAGAACAAAAATCTTATAAGAGTGATTGTAATCCGATTAGAACTAGTAATTACTAGAAACATTAAATTTTTCTCACAAGTATTATCCAAATACATATGAACAATTTTTAAGAATTTTGGAAGGCTTGAAATTTATTTTTTCATATGACTCAACAATACTGACCTGGCATTCATGTTTATTGTGCTCAAAGCACCGTCTCCACTTGAGCATACCAAGTATTTTTTCGCAGCATTGGTAATCATGTCCGATATATAATCTGAGCCTAACGATAGTGAAAAAATGGGTTGGTCACGTCCATCACGTAAATCCCACATTTTCACAGTACCATCATCATCACCTAGAAGTTAATATCATGAAAAATATAATAATTAGCTTAGAAAATATAAATTAATTGAAATAATAAACATACCTGTCACTAATGTACTCTCGGATATAGATTTAACAGAATATATAGGTACACTATGAGACTTGTTATAAGTACGTATCGTTTTCGTTTGTTGCATATCGAAAATCAAAATGCTTTTATCCTAAAAATCAATAATATAAGTAGAAGAATAATGATAAAAATAAATAAATTATAAATTAAGACATTACCTTAGATACACTGTACAGATATTCTCCGTTCGGATTAAATTCAACACCTCGGCAAGCCTTATTATGAAATTCTTTATTAAAGATCAATTCATTCTCGCCTTCTTCCTTGTATCTATACAGCAAGACTTTTCCGTCCATCAATCCGGTTGCCAGTAAGTCGTTTTCAGGATGAAAAGAAATATCTACGATAGACTCTTGAACGTCAATATCAGCAGGATGATCGCGAACTTTTTGTTTCGCTGTCTTAATCGCTTTCACCAGTTCATCTTCATCGTCTTCCATTTTCTCGGTGACTGCTTCGGGTCTTGTGTCACTATCGGCGTCATCTGAATCATCTATTAAAGTAAAGACAACAATTAAACACATTTGAGATTTTATATAAAAATGTTGTATAGTAAAAATGCACACCATCTTCATTATCGAGAAATTCATCTATAGAATCGTCAGAATCGGAGTCAAACGAACCGTTCGACTCACTGTCGTCGCCTTCCTGCACAATATCAAGCACGTCTTCTCCGTCGCCCATGCTTTTGTTGTTAAGAACCATATCTGTAAGAAAAATATTTCACAATCTGTGTTATATTACTATAAATAATTTCATCTAAAATTCATACAACAATAAAATAACAATAATTCTTCAACTTTTTAATGCAGTAAAAATACGATACTCGATGTAAATAAACAATAAAAAATCTTGCGGTGTTTTGTCGTTGGAATTTTCCACTGCTATAAATTTACATTGCGAACAATCCGATCTAATCCTACATTTTACACGTTGGATATTGTATTATTTGCATGATGAAATATGTGTTACTATATTAATTAACTATTTAAAGCCGAACATACTGAAGTGTGCGTAGTACGACGACTTAACCTCAATATGACGGGCGACGCACGTCAACACTGGGTGACGTTGGTCTAAATAACTGTTTTAGTGACACTTGTCTTAAGCTCCTTAATGTTGTCCAAGTATTACTTTTATTGTATATAACAAGATAAAATATAAAACCTAAAAATAAAACACATTATTTTACCAATATGGCAGGAGTGCTTTTCTGCATTTTCTGTTTCTCTAACGGGAACGTTGTTGAGTAAATCAGTCAATAAAGCTGAAATTTTTGCTAACCGATATCTGATGTTCAGAAGTGACCGGGGTACGCAACAACCGCATGCGCTCAGCATGAAGATTAAAATGGTAACACACCACCGAAGAGTACATTTTATTCGCGATTGCCTAATTAAACAGAGAACAGCTGTATGTGTGTTTGGTATATTTTCCGTCAACGCAGGCACGTGAAGTGAGTGATGTCTATTTTCACACTTTAATATCTGACAGTATGACAAAAATATAATCCGCTCACCCCAGATTGACTTCGCCCGTTCATTGTTTAATGTTTATAAAAATAAGCCTAATGTAATTTTAACGAACATGTATGCTAATTGCGATGACGTCGCAAAAAGCAATTATATTTTTGTTAAAGACTAATATAATTTATCCAATATGGTTCTTGAAAGAGGTAATTACAATGCTTAGAAGGAAACATGTCATATATAAAATTTAAAAATGAACAGGAAACTGTCTCATCTACGAAAAATTTCGTTCTCTGTGATCGCGCACAAAGTTTATTATTTGCAATTGCCATCGAAACTTAATTTCGGATTGGGATTGTAAAAAATTGTAGATCCAAGAAAATTCTGAAAATTAGTTAGCTCAAAACGCCCACTCCTTCCATTCATCGATGAGTTATAACAACATAAATTTTGAAGGTTCTGAAGAAATTGCCGACAAGATTGGTAAATATTTTTACATTTGGATTTTATTGCTAATTACGATGAGACACATCGTTCATGGTAAACTTTTTTAGTTTGGTTGATATGGAATACGGATTTACCAAGCCGAAGTCCTTTTTTTTCTCTTGCGAAAATCTCTGACAAAGCGATATAGTATAAGCGCGTGAAAGTTAAAGAAGGAAATATCAGTATGTATTGATATTTTTTTTAAATCTCACCTTATTTATATGTGTTACATTCATTATAAATAGTAAAAATATCATATATGGATAAAGAATATTTAAAATCGAATTTATAAAAACATTGTAGTGAAAATGTTTATACCATATATTTTAAGTTTATTTTTAATTTTGTGAAATGATTTTATTTGCATAATGTAGCAAAGACGCCGCGAATTGACGTATGAAGATATATTTAGCCGCTGGCAACACCGATCGCGTGTCAAGAGAGGAGTGTTGTCGTCGCGGCCCGCAACCATGACCATGGGAGATGAGAGTCCTGTGGCTTCCCTCGTCCTACCGGTCCTTATCAGACCAGTTCTCACTCAGGTATTATCATCTCACCTATACTTACGTACGCATACCTCGCGTTACTATTGCTTTGCACGCAAGTCATATTAATTATCTCCAAATCTCGTTTTACCTAATCGTCTTTAATTATCATCAAACTTTATAAGATGTGCGTCATTACACCTTAGTATATTCTTACTGTCACTTGTTTGCCGCTTAGTTTATAGCAGTGTCCTTCACAGTTATTATTTAACACACTACTGATTTAGTAATCAAAGTGCAAGGTGAAACTAGTTCTGTTTCGGTTTTCACTTTGTATGATGATTGACTAGTTGGACAATAGTAGTATTGCCTTCGTTGCTATAGATTCGATAGAATAACAGATCATTTCAAAATTGTTCAAACACTCGACAGCTCATTATCATGACTACCTTATAGAACCCAACGGTCTGAACATTAACGAAAATCAACGGTTAAATTAGCACATTTACAAATATAATCAAACGTTACGCAGCTTAAAATAAAATAAAACCTAAACTAGTCTGCCGAGTTATATGGTAGCGATTGGTAAATGTCCTTTAGTCATTTGAAGAAACTACAGAATTCTAAATTTTAAATCAAAATCATCCCTTAATGAAAACGTAACTTCCAAGGTGACAATTTGTGGAGGACTGTCCTATAATTACAACGATACGTACAACAATGCTTATTTTATACAATGCAAAAAGTATATAAAAGGTTCTAGAGATTTTATACTTCGGTAATTGATGGCTCTCCAAAGACTGTATTGCTATTACAAATCCCACAAATTAAAATCACCAGTGCAAATAATCCTCTTATCCTAAAATATCAAGAATCTATCGAAAAAATTCTATTAACCCTTTGCGCATTTTTCTGTTTTACATTTGTAAATTTGATTAATCTATTACTTACCCCAATGGTACGTTTCATTAGTAATAATATTTTATGAAAATCATAAATTTATTATTTATTTTAGTGGGAAAATAAATATAAAAGAAAAAAAATCGTGAAAATTACGAATATATTACGTATGCACTGTTTTATTTATTTTTGTTTATTTTTACTATTAAATTTTTGTAATTTCAATATAATTATTTATTATCTCGATGGTACATATATTTATCAATGATATTTTAATATCATTCATTTTTGGTGAGAAAAATACGTATAATACACAATCTAAATCTCTTTTAAGTGTTTCTTGGAATCGATACCATCAGAATCACAGATATTCTTGAAGATTTTAGACCCAAAATGGAAGTAAATGTTGAAAATAATTACGAAAATCATATTTCATATCATATTTTTAATTACTGTATCGAATAAATTTATTCGATTTTGTATTTTTCAAGTAAAACTTTTTCTTTCGACAAAAGTCCGGCTTCATAAAATAATCATAAGTTGATAAATTGAGACGTAAATAAAAAAAATTAAAATGTTGAGAAAAACTGTATTTGCTTTATTTATAAATATAATATAGTGATTAAATATAATACAATAAATAATAAATAATCATAAGTTGATAAAAGTGAGACGTAAATAAAAAAACTCATAATAAAATGTTAAAACCACTGAATTTGCTTCATCAACAAAAATAATATTGTAAATAAAAATGATAATAAATGTGAGATGTAAATAAAATAATCATAAACTGATAAAAGTTGGAAATTAATAAAAAAAAGCTTATAAAAAAATGTTATGAACCACTGAGTTTGCTTCATAAATAACTATAATACAATAAAATAAAATAATAATAAAAAAAAATTGTACAAAACAAATAAAAAATAAATTCACCCCCATGATGTATATGCTGAAAAAAGTAACTCACTAAAATGCGAAATTTCCTTTCCTAAATTATTACATAAAAACAAATTTGAAAAGCTCTAATATATTTAAAAAAACAGCTTCAAAAAAATGTAAAGTCCATCTCAAGTTCAAAGGGTTGATAGAAGACTGACTAGTACTTACATTCACAGATTTTATTTTTAACAAAAAAGTAACCAAAAACATTAGGTTCTTTTTTTGTTTTATTTTACTAAGTTTTATATAACTTAACAATAAAAATAGTAGAAAATAAAACACATAAACAAGATAAAGCAATAGAAGTGATAAGTATAAATCTCTACCAAGCGTCATGTGGCAACTGGCGAGCGTGCTTCGTTTGTTTATCATATGTAATGTAGACAAGTCGAAACACGCAAGCTTTCACTCAGGTTGGTGCAAATAGGCACATGTGCTGCATGCGAGTTTTTTTCATTCAAAAGCATGAAATGGTTAAATTAAAAATAGTAAAGTAGTAGTTAATCTTAACCCTTAATTACTCGCACAAAGAAAATTACATAACTGCTCGCATGGGGTCACAGGTGACCCCAAATTGTAGGAATAATTTTTATTATTTATTAAATATATAAGTAAATAAAACTTGTTTATTATTAAAGTGCTTTATTAATTCTATTATAATTAAAAGGAATAACATTAACTAAATATCTAATTAAACAAAAACAAGCTAAATTAAAATAATTATCAAAAATTAACAATTTATACTTATACTGAGATAAAGTTAAAATTTTAGAATATTTTTATGAACTCTCCGAATCACTTTTATTACACTGTTGACAGTATATTTGAGAGTGATCATTGCACACAAACTTTGCGTTTAGTTTTACTAGTTTTGTTTGGCAAAAAATCCTGAGGTATATCGGGTTTGTTTTTCTTGAGTGTTCCAACTAAAGTGAGCTTGTAGGGTGGATCCAATAATTCATTTGCGAGTTTCACGCTCGTATACCAATTGTCTACGGTAACATTACGGTTACTTTTTTTTATCGGCTCTACAAGACGTTTTACTATGTCATTTGGGCTGTTTGAGACTTGGTAAGGACCCGCAGGTTGTTTGCCAGAATAAACCTCAAAGGCCAGCAAATAAAATGTTTTGGAGTCTACCAATGCTTGGTTTTTTATACCGTATTTATTTGGTTTGCTTGGCATGTAAACTTTGCCTTTGAAACGGCTACGGAACCCAATCAATCTCTTTCAAAAAAGTAACGTAATTACTCGCATGGGGTCACCGCTTAAGAGCGCAGCGACACATCCTTCCACTCCCGTTCCTTGGTCGCTACAGGAATACAAACTTCGACGCGGGTTATGAAGCTAGCGGGAGCGTGGGGAATTTCGAGAAACAGCAAATGCTTCATTTTTTAATGCGAAATTGCTTTGACCCCATGCGAGTAATTAAGGGTTAATAACGCCTTTTTGCCATCAAATTCACAAATTTATGGGTGTTGCTAAAAGTGCAAAAAAAGATTATGATGATAGCTATATATATTTTTTATAAATATTTTAATGCTTATTTTCTCGTTTCAGCTTGAAAGAAACGATGTGACAGCATCTCAAACGTTAAGAACGGCACTCTCTAGGGCAGAGGCTACTCTACCCGGACTTAGCTATGATCTTGTTGCTGGAATATTACGGCGCGCTGACGTGTCCGTTAACATGAATGAAAGCATTCTCAGATTACAAGGAAGCACCACGGAAGCGGATGGTATTATTTTATTGTTTATAATAGATTATTCTAATAATATAGACATTCTGCCATATTTATGGCAATTGAAATATTTGCTCTATACCCTATGCTCTTTTACAGCTATGGAGCTCCGTTTAAATAGATCCGAAGATGCGTTCCAAGAATTGAATAAAAAGTCGGCTGCTTTGAAAAAGATCTTGAGCCGTATTCCCGATGAAATAACGGATAGAAAAACATTCCTAGAGACTATTAAGTAATTATATTTTCTTATTTTTAACGACGGTGCATTTCTTTACCTCTTTAATAGATATTTCTATATTTTTTACTGCAATTGCTTAAGATTTATTTTTTAGTATATCAAGTTCATATACTTTTTTGTATCTAGTACAAATGTGATTGTAACTTACTAATATGCTACATTTATTCCATATTTTATATACAATATAAATATATGTATGTATGTCGATCTATAGTTTTTAAGTCCAGGAACATGTTTTTATTTTGCTTTATATATTTATATTAATGTTGTTATTTTTTACAGAGAAATTGCATCGGCCATAAAGAAATTATTGGACGCTGTCAATGAAGTAGCTGGTTTTACTCCCGGAACTGGCAAACAAATGCTGGAGCAACGTAAAAGAGAATTTGTTAAATATTCCAAACGTTTCTCTAATACTTTGAAAGAATACTTCAAGGAGGGACAGTTAGTATTTGATCATTAATATTAAGACCCTACAGCAAGTATTTTCTATTGCCCGAAAATAACTTTTGTATGTGTCGATATTATATATCTTGCTGTGGGGTCTTCGTTGTTTATAATTATGAATAGAGAACTATTGAAAAATATTTTCTCTAAATAGTTTATCATTACTTTTCAGAGCGAACGCTGTTTTTGTGAGTGCGCTGTATCTCATTCATCAAACCAACCAAATAATGTTAACCGTCAAAAGCAAGTGCGAATGAGACGAAGTTGATGAATATGAAAGTTTTATTTTAACGACTTACATACCTGCATATATCAATTATAACCCAAATCTAGTGCACTTTTTATAAACTATTATTAGTGGTATTTTTAAAATTCGCAAAGTTTTATTTTTACAGATTAACAACGATTCCTAGATTTAAAATTTAAGTTTTACTTTTCTGTTGAAAATTTATTAGTAGTTAAAATCTTGTTTTAACTGTAAAGTTGTTTAGAAAAATATTTCACAGTCCAACTTGGAGGAGAAAAAAATTATAAACGACTGATTCTATGAACTTGTTGATTAATGTTTTTCATATGTATAACAGTACATTGTGTATCATATATACTTTAGGTTTGTAAGTGCCCAAAAATACATAATCCTATTTAGATGTTTATAAAGAATTTATTATAAAAAAATATTTTCCCAAAAAATAATTTCTTGTTATTCTTTTCAATTTGAAAATATAAAAAAAGTGTATAAATATACGTATATGTATGTATATCATGTAAGACTATCCTTCGTCAACGTTTTTATAGACTCGTTGAATTGCCCAAAATAACATAATGAATATACGGTGCCTTCAACATTGACTAGTGAAAAACGTTCGGTATTTCTTCAGTCGACTGATTGTTGAAATGTAATATTATTTTTAGATTATTACAAAAAACGTGCCATGACACAGTCAATATTTTTTATTTCTTTATATTCGCATTATTTCTGTTTATATATTCAAGGACTTCCGAACTTATCGAACGCTGTTGAGAATATTTAGCAAATTTTATATTTAATATAAGAAAACAGTGTTGAAAAATATTTTTGGCGAATTTCAAACGCAAAAAATGATTGGTAACTCACCAACTCCCAAATAATATCTCTATGTGTATAAATAATATGAATAATAACAATCATTTAAATTGTGCCAATTATATTATATTATTTACAATGAATATAATTGGATCTAAATATTTATTTTGGCATAAAGCATTTTATTTTAATTTTAACAATCTAAACATGTTAACTGTCTAACAGTATTAAATATAAATTGTATATAATAAAAAAAAGAACCCCAATTTTGTAAAATATAACTCACTTTGAAAGAGTTGATCGTGTATACTTTTAATTAACGATTGACTGAAGCATTTTTTTAAGAAGCTAACATTATTTACTAATACATCCTGATTTTCACGTATTACTACTATCATTTATATTGTAATTGTTAATAATGATTAGGTCAGGTTGTAAACCTAATAGTAGTTAGCACAATAGTTAAAAAAAGACTCTTGTTTAATGGTGGTGGTTCTAGTTTAGGCTGTACATAGTCAGTTAGTATATTATTATCGATATGACTGTAAAAGTATTCCACTTATATTTATAATAATAAAATGTTTACGTTGACCATTATTGTTTTGAATACACACGTCACACCGTCGCGGCATAGCGAACACTATTATTGCGATAATCGGCTATTTCAGATTCAAATGAATACAAATTAATTTACGTGTGCAATGTGCATGTTTATACATCGTATAAATTAAATTAGTTAGTAAAATTGTTACAAATTGCAGAGTATGTAAATTTTTGCAATAGAATGTATGTAGTAAAATGTTACATCAGTTAAACACATTACCTTTTAACGGTACAAGAAGTTTATTTTTAAAACTATAATTAAATTCTTAAAGTTCATTTCCGAATCACCAAGGCTCACGTGATTGTTACTGTCCAAGTCAGCTAGAATTGTATTTTTGTAAAGATAATTTTGATGCAGACTAAGGATGTTAATTTATAAACACTAGCTTTAGCTAACCAACTATGCACTTAAAGAGATGAATTTCAAAGAAATGAAGCAGTTACAAAGAAAATCAAATAAGTAAAATTGTACTGAGTGAAGGAGAAGCACAAGGTGTATAGGGCGGATTCCCAATCTCACCTAAGGAAGTATTGTTCCCCTACTCAAACTGATGCGAAGAACCTATCATGATAGTGAGCTTTTCAGATCTGATGAAAGAGTAACCTCGTTCTCCCTTCAATGTTCAGACTCCTACAAATCTGATTTATTTGAGTCATGCCTATTTGTATACGTGTTTGGCCCAAACCAAGTAGGAAACTTCGCTCAGTTTGCTAACCATAAAACCTCTGAATCAAATCATTACCTGCGACGAAAGGTGGATTTTATATAACAACCGGAAAATCTGAACAATGGCTGAAAACAGATGAAGCACTCGTATAGACTTAATTACAAATGTTGATTAAAAAAGTTAAAATATTAAAATATGGTTGAACAATTTTCTCAATTTATATGGTATAGATACGTGATGCGTCGCTTATCTTTTAAGTCTTCCTGAAGATCAAGTTCAATTCTTTGATATTAAATTTTGCTGTATTTCTGGTGTTCTAAGTTTATATCTGTATTTTCATCGGTGTTAGCTCCACTTGATTTGATTTTGAGCTGAATTATTATCTTTTCAAAGGCAAAAATGATGTATAGCAGCGTTCTGGCTAATATATGATTGAGGAAACGGGAAGAGATCAACGTCTAATTTGGGGCGGAACTGTAATCTTAGAATAAATCTGATATCTTATTATACTATTCTAACTTTGTTAAATAATGCATTTGATTTGGATTGTTAAAGTTCAGCAACAGCATAATTTGTACTTGCTCGCTCGCTCGGCTTGTAAGGGATGCACATTGTTTCGTTATCTTCACCGGCACGATAGATCCTGTTTTAGCGTTAATTGATTTCAAGTGCTCTTATTTCTTTACGCTCAAAATCAAAGCTTAGTCACATAGATTAGACACATTGCTACGTTTTTATAAGGTTAAACTATCGTTTAATTAAAGTTCTTCATAGTTTATCAATTTATTGAAGTTTTCAACATGAGATTCGTGTCAAATCGTTCATATAGTTGTTGGGACCACGTACATTGGTGATACCGACGTGATGATCTCGCGTAAAACCTTCAAACACACTTTGTGCAAAATATTATTATGGAGTCAGATATATCAGCAAATGAAGACGCAGCCACAACAGCTTCGAGCTATTCTCCGAAGTTGCAAAGCTTCAGCGTACAGAGTTTCGAACATGTCCAACTGCTTCGAACATGTGCAACTGCACTGCTTCAACGGAACGTTTCTTCCATGCGCCAATACACACTACGCACCAGGATCATCATGCACACTCCATTTAATAAACACATAATTTTACGTTTACGCCGATATGCTGCGCATTAAGACCAGACTATAAATTCTGCAGGAGTTCCACGCCTCACTCCCTAGCTTACCTTCGCAATTCTAAACTGCTAGGGTGGTACAGTGGGGACCACGTACATAGGTAAGAAAAACTCTCGTTGGACATGTATAGGTTGATCCAATTCAAGTTTCCAATGTTGGCAGCACTGTAAATCAGACAACTGTCAATAATCACGCGTTTTCCAAGTGTTAGTTTGCCACAACACATTTACGAAATGGATCGCTTAACCACTGCTTAACGCGCTAAAATTGTTCAATTGCTTTACAGAAAGAACAATTCTGTACCAACTGTGTATCAAATTTTATGGGAAAATTATGGTAAATTTCATTGTTCTACGGAGCGAAAAATTCGCAACGTAGTGAAATATAGTACGTATTGACTTGTCGACTGACCATCGTCAATCAGCAAGTCAATGCGTACATTAAATGTTTTAAACGTTCAAAGATATCATTAAATTTGTTTATTCATTTAATAAGTTGCATCATCTTTATAATATATACATGCTATTACTCGTTTGTTAGTACAGCTCAAATTGATTTGGGTCATGCCTGTTGTGAATTTTATTAAGACCAAGAGATGCTTGGCCCAAACCAAGTGCGGTAAGCTCCCGCCCGGTCTTTCTTATACTGCTGACTTCCTTACTGCGCGGACGCGGTATTGAGCCTAAGTATAATGTTACGCAGACGTAAAATGCCCACAAAAGCCACTGGTTTTTATGTTGTGGCCAAGTTTTTATTTTTTATAAAATAAAAATAAAATAGTTTTGAAATTCGATATATCTGTGTTGTTTCAGTCGATGATAAGCTCTCGGGTATTGGAAGTCGAAAGCGAAGTACTTAGTAGTTAAGTCAAACTCTGATGTCTGAATGTTTCAGAAGGAAGTGTCGTAAGTTCGCTATGTTCGCGCTAATAAATTCTTTTGGAGATAGGGAAGATGCTTGACCTTTTTATATTCTCGCCTTCGGTCCAATGCGATGATTTGGGGTGGAAACAGAATGTTGTTGTATATTAATTTTTCTATATTAATGACTATTATATTAACCCCTTGCAATCCAATATTTTTTCTTATTGAATCCACTGTGGTCTAATTTATTTCATCACAACAATTAAGCTTCCATCACTTATTTAGGGTATTGCCATGTACCCGTTCCAAATGTTGAAAGTACTACCTGAAAAAAAACACCCAAGAATGCAATGACATAAGAAAGAATGTTTCGCTCTATCTTTGTAAATGGTATTTAGTTAATTGTTCACTATTATATAATAATTCACACTACACCAATGATTCTCAACATATTTTTAATCGCAAGGAATTTATTGTTTTTATTATTACTTTGGTATATGAAACACAAATATATTTATGTATGTACATACTCGATGTTTGGTTATATTTGTCCATTGTATGATATTTCAAAGCAATATTCCATTCATATATGCTCACATATGTATGACTTTCGATCACGTTTTAAATAAAAAAAAAAATGTTTTTTTTAAATATAATATTTTTTATATAATATTGAAATAGTACCAATTCAAGCCGCGCCTCGTGCGCGTCGCGACAATTTTTTTGCCCTTCATGTAAATTGTTCGTTCATCTATACCTATAGATTACAACTTCTCTTTTGTTTAATTGTTTATTGCTTGTGGAAGCCTTCTTGAAGAAATGTAAATTATCCGCAAGTAAGTAGTTTTTGTTATATTTCTACATTCATTTTTAACCGGTGAAAAACAATTGAAAGAAATCGATAGGCGATATAGAATTTGAAAACCTTCTAGAATTTTTGGTCTGACTTATTGCCTAAGAAAAATGATCGTTGTCTCAGAATGTAATCGCTTCTATTTACACTTACGAAATTGCATTACAATAATCCACGAGCGTTTCTTTCATGTTCATCGTCGTCATCGTCAGTAAATAAATGTTTACGATTTAAATACATAGGCAAAATCTCACTAGGTATTATCACTTTCATTACCGAAATTGATTGTATTCACTAACAGAAATATTATTTTCATAATAACTATGATAACTTATTTTGTCAAATAAGAATGTATTATTTATTTATTTTGCTGCATTAAATCCAGTTGTAATTTATCGATAAAAATCTATAAAAACATTAAATTTATTTAATTCAGCTAATGCTGTTGTTGTTTTTTCGTTATTTCTTTGCTTCTGCTGTAGGTATTTAATCTGAAAATTCAGATCGAATACCTAAATTTACTGCTACTAATTTACATTCGTTGAATTTATCCTCTCATAGTCAACAATAATTTGCTAACAAATTTTAACACAGACGGAGCCGCGTCAAAAAACTACAATCTGTCCTTTTGAATAACCATGTTTATTGTGAAAGCACTACCTAGAAAGTGGGTGCTTTTGAAAGCAATGTTCCGCTCCTTTTATTTCCTGTATGTATAAAAAGGGCTGAAGGAACTTATACCTGAAATACATAATATATTTTTATATTTATTTATAGCATAGAATGGGTTAACTCGTACCTATTATTATTAATTCAGGAAATTATATTACGATATTAAAAAATATAAAAAATACCATTTTTGTCATGACGCCCGGAATCATAATTTTTCCATGGCTCGGGTTCGCTCTCGGCGGTCCTGCCCGTTAGATACCGACTGTCTTTAGTTTAGGTCCATTTTCAAGTGGGCCGAATCCGAATGATGTCGGCGTAACAAATAAACTTGTTCTGCAAGTCACAAATACTGTAAGTAAAATTTATTATGTATCGATAACTTCCGATAGTACAATCTTGTAGCTAAAGATTATAGTTTAGGCTTTATTGACTAAAAAGCAGAAAATTTACGTGACAATGTCATTTAATTAAAGTTTTTGCAATGGTGAGTCAGGAGAGACGTACGAGTTGCATCGGTTAACGTTAAGTGTGTCATCGACCCTTCCTTGAGCTCATTTATTAACATATTAAACCCGCAGGGACGCGCACCGCCGGTTTGCCTCTACCTATACGTTTTCCCCGTAATAGAGAAAGAGAGAGAGAAAAGACACACAGCTAGCGTTAGAGCGAGAGAGCGATAGGTTATCTCACGGATAGCGAGCGAAGTCACGTTGCATTTTCACGTGCCGGCTGTTAAAGCCGTTCTGGTGGGAAGTTGTCCTGGTTGCGACACATTTCGCTCTGAACGTTGAAACGAACCGGTACTCTTTTTGACTACAACGATTCGTATCGCGATTATTATAAACAATCTAAACAACACACCAATAAGTGGCTTGTGCCAATTTTATTGGTGATTATTAAGTGCGCAAATATTGTTCATCAATTCAATCAAGGGTCTCGAATCCACACAATTATATTTTTGCATATAATGCACCATAGCCTGCTTTTCAAACGATACCCATACAGGTAAGTCATTTTTTAATTGTTATAAAAGTAATTTGTGTTAAGATTAAATCAGCTAACAATATTGTTTTATGACATTTTTCGTGTATTAGTTTTAATAGTAGATTACCAATCAAAGATTAGCTATCAAGATATTTTAATAAATATAAATAATAAATAATTATTCATACTACATTATTTAATTAATCACATAATCAAAAGTCATTGTGTTATTCTTATAGATATTTTTAATATTTTTATTAAATCAGTAAAACTCTTTTAACGATACTTATTATATATTAAAATAATTGAAAGCTGTGACTTTAGCTTCAGATCAAAACTTTGTATACATTTTTTTAAAGAAAAAAAATATTTTATTTATATAAATCGTTACGTTATTATCGTTGTTGTTATCTCAGTTAAGTAAATAATCGAGTCTTTTAAAAGTAAGAGTAATTATCTATTATTTTACTGAAATTGTAATATTAAAAAATATGTCTATTAATTTGTGAAAAAATAATTAACTGTAATTAATTTAGATTAAATACAAAATAGTACTAAAAGTTTAGTGTGATTTATAAAAAAATTCGGTTACGTTCAATAAAAAATTGTATACAACTTATTATCAATTGTTGACTTTTTCTTAGTCATTTTCATTATTTTTTACTTTTACTTGTGACGCATTACTGTAAGAATAACAGTTAACAAAAAATGCCATAAGGATTTGACTATCGACTTTTTTATATAGTAAAATCAATAGTAAAGCATATCAGCCGTATAGTCGACTATAACAAAACAACCACTTACTTAATGTAAAAGTAGTCATACTATCGCGCTATGTGTTCATAATCTCACGCTGCGCACTCGTAATATTGCGTTTCGTTGACATGATCTCACGCTTTTAAATTTTACCTTTCCATAATAAATTACTTTAAGCATTAATTTTTTAACTTGATTATAAAATAAAATATTACTTTGATTATCATTATCATTTATTTAAAAATACTGTGTTTCTGTAATGATATACCACTTAGAAATGAGTATATTTTTAATACATACAAGTCGTAGGCATACATTTTTTTTTTTTGTAAATGTATACATATACCAAAATTACTCATCATAGCATATTACATTTAAAGACATGCCATATATACACAAAATCAATTAATTGTGTTATAAATTTTTAATTTTCTTTCTCCGAAGAAAAATTTCTTCATTTATTAAATTTTATTTTGAGTGTAACACATATGTTTTAACTTTTCCTCTATTCTATTATATGTGCGTGACTTTGATCCTTATCGAACTTGAAGGACAAGTCAAGCACTTCAATCTTTCAATATGTTTTATTCCGCGTCCTTACGTCACGGGCGCTAACGGTATTAACGGTAGACCGAGTGTCTGCGTGCGTGACCCAAATATATCAGAAGAAGGTTTATAATATTTTTTTATAAAAATATTCACTCCGTCTATAAAGTAATACTGATTTAATGGCTGAATTTTTTTGTTTTCAAAAATATTAAATTGTATTCGTGAAATACAAATTCTAAGTAAAAGCGAATTATTTATATATGTCGCGTAAACTGCCAATGTAATCTTATACATCGGATTTTAATATCAATTCCCAATAAACTGCTTAATAAGTAATTTTGTCATTATGTAAGAAAAAAAATGTTTTCATGGCCTTTTAATGTTTAATTAATAAAAAAAGTTTTTCACTGAAAAACTAGTTTGTTTTTATGTTTTTACTCTAACAAAAAAATCAGGAGAGCTAATAACATATAACGCGACTTTATCATATAGTATTTAAGTTGACTGTTCAATTCCGTATATACGAAGTTAATTAAATATATAGTTTCACAAAGTGCAAAATCGATTTTGAAACACGTAATTAATACATTACATACGGTCGTGTGTCACGTGTTATTGCCACGAGCTATCGTCGTTCTCGTTGATTAATATCATTTTATACTATGATGAACAACAACTATGTTTGTAGCGAAATAAAATCTAAATCTATATTATAATATACAGACAATAATATTTCTAAAAAACTGCTTCAGTGAATCATCACATTATTACTGTTTATTTCATCTTTCGTCATTCAACGATTTGTTACGATTAAATCTCTAGACGCCCGACTTTTTGGCCATATTTAAAATTAAAATCGGTTAAGCGATTCAAACACTTTAGTACGACTTTCGCCTAGTTCACACAAGACTCGGCCGAGCCACTCGACTTGCAATCAAGTGGCCGTTTACATGAATATAAAGAAACCCATTTAATACTTTAAACAAGAAATCAGATATAAAAGTACATAGTTTAAAGTCAATACGTCATCAGAAACTGAGTTAAAACAGTGGTATGGTATACTTGGCCCAGTGAATAATACGCTTCTATTCACTCGGCCGAGTAGTATAGTATGCGTTTATACTAGTTATAAATGTACACATCTTACAATGCTTTTATAATTCATAACAAACTCAGTTTTTTTTCTAATAATAATAATACAATGTTGGGTCCATGTTTATTTATTATCCATTCTTTAACTAAAAGTTCTTCCTATATACAATTAATACAAAAAATACTTACGCATGATTAATCAATTTTAGTGAAAGTCATTTTTTAAGTATATAAATATTAAACATGTCAATACGCCACGAACTAAGTAGTTATTCACATAAATTGGTAATGTTTACATTTAACGTCTTGACCGGTTTTTTCGTGTGATATGCGTCACAGTTAAACCTTATAAAAAAAAAACGCAACGAACTATTGAATAAAAGATTTGCGACCACTGATTAGCATTACGGAAATATTCCATCTTGTTATTTGATTGCGATGGCGTGAGATCTATATAAATGGTCTGAGATTTAAAAAATGACACATGAACCCTAGACAAGTTGTAAATTTTTTTAAATTACTTTTGATTTATATTTCTTTTTCCAAATTAATGTATCACCTGTATCAAGATAGTAAGCGACTCACTGTATAACAAAAATAGTAATAGTACAACGAACTCATTTAGTGGTTTGCTATTTTTTAACGATTAAAAAAGTGGATATTACGAGAAATTTATTAATTAAAAATTATTATTTATTTCGCAACAATTTTTTAATTACATACAATTAGTATAATTAATATAAATATGTGATGTTCTCGTGGCCTTGTTTGCAAAGATTGGATTATCCTTAGGATCTCACACATCGTAGCTAGACTAGAATTGATGTGAAGTGGAAAGTGTGAGTCGATGATTGGCGTAGCTTCGCTTGGTGCAAGTTTTGGGTAGGTGTGTCTTGAGTTCTAGAATATGAAAGTTCCAAATGAAAGTATTTAGTGAAATTTTATTGTAGAAATATATACGTCAGTCGAGATTGAGGAATAGCTTTTGTTCTTCCTACTCTAAAAACTTAAGCCAATACGACAATTTGCGGACGGAAACAGACTTTTATTGTCTACCTTTATTATAAGTACGCTTTTTAGTAACGTTCCAAATATAAACAGCTGTAAATTGGCAACGCCGTTTACATTCCGTATACAATGACTGGGCTTTTTTATGGTCTATTTGAAAAATACCTTAACCTAATGCGTCCTAATCTCCGATCATCACGTACGTTAGCTTAACAAATACAATTGCTTAGCGAGTCGAAAACAATGATAAAAATATTGCTTTTAACAAGTCTTGCTTTATGTTTTATGCAATACGATAAATCTTTATTATGCACATATTTTTTATATTTATTTAACAATGAGCCTGTTTATATTTTGGCATAAGTCTCATTATCTATTCAACAATATAGGCTCAAAGTACTTTAATAATTTAAATTAATACAGAAACTAGATTTTTTATTTCAACATCATAGATTTATTACGCCTACTCTCTTTTTAGGCACCCAACGCACGCAGAGCTTTCGATAATTATTTCACAAAAAACAGTTCTAAACTCTTATTAATGTTATTAAAATAAGTATTGACTATTCATACAAATACTATAAGCATACACACGTTAAAGATTAATTTCTGTAGCAGTTTCCCTCTGAACAAATTTCATACTTTGCATCATTATCTTTTAACGCGGCTATTTTAAACAACGTTGCTGCTACCGGGACTTGATAAACAGACCTAAGCTAAAACGGTAGTTTTGATAACTTTTTAAAAATAATCTATTTTACTTTACGTATTCTAATTTCAATTTCTCAGACGCAATTTTATTATAATTTTAAAACTCGAACTCACGACTTTTAAATTGATAAGCTTGACCTTTGTTATATCATACTTGTTATTTTGATTTAGCGAAAGTTTTAATACCATTAAATTTTTAAGTGACCTATATTATATTTGAGACTAAATAATTAACACGTTAAGGGTTTAAATCATCATGCCCTAAAACATTGAGGTTTTTATCCTGATAATAATATAACTCTGGATTATGTTTCTAATCACATAGATAAATATCGATATTGCTTAATCAAAGTCATACCATGACGTTTTGTATCAATACTTTCGCATTGGCGTAAATCATTAACAATAAAAAAATGCAGATTGCAAAAAGTTTTTGTATATATATACAGTAAACAAAGTACTTGTTTATTTTCATTTGGAAAATCCAGTTATACTTAGATTCCGGTGGATTTTGTGCTGGAAAGCCACTGCTTTCTTGGTATTCTACTTGTCATCTCGGTCGATATTCCGCGTAGCTCCGCTTGATGTGAGTTTATATAAACTATCGTTTGTTCCGCAAAAGTTTCAGTTGAAAGTGAGTTTAGTACGCCTAATTCGCGCTTTTATATTATGGGATATCTTTAGCGACTCTAGGGACGTCATTTCAGATTTTTCCAGGGGAGGGCAAAAGTTGGCCAGTAAGTGTTTGTTTTTATAATATTTCCATTTCATTAGGATTCATAGTATTTCATTAAATCACATATATTTATTGGGGGTTTCTATTTAGAAATTAAAATCGTGCCTTTACCGTTGCAGTGGAAACGCTCATATTAAGACTTTTTATAACAATATTACTACTTACAATAAGTGAACGCTCGTTACCGAGCGTTCCCACTGCGACGGCACCGACACGATTTTATTGCTTTTGTCGTGAATTTTTGCCTTCTGAGAAGTGTCAATTGTTTTTTGCGCCCTCCTATTGACCAAAATTTGATTTGAACACTTAGATCAGTACTCTCATATCAGAAGTCTGTAGTAATATTGGTAAGGATAGCTATCATATTTTTTTATTTTAAAACATAGTGTAATATCGAAATGCAGACAAACTATGGAGCAATATGCGAGAGGCGATGTCTGTCTGTACTTCTTCTTCAGCTTATTTCCTCTTAAGAATTTAGTTGGCTTAGTTTATATTTTGGACTTGATCCAATGAAAGTTCAAAAACAAATTAGTTTAAACCTTTCATTAGGTTAGGTTTGGGTTTGAATAGGAAATGGATGTTTTGTCATTTTAGGGATACTGTTACATATATTATAGGGATACCATTTTAACAATTTGATTGTCGGAATCATACTAGTCGACTTTTTCTAATTTGATAAAATGCCTGATTCTACGTCATTATTGAAAATAATTTATATATTAAAAATCACAATTACTATTTTTAGAAGGCCTCGATGGTAAATCACCATGTTTAATTTTAAATCAACGCGAAACCATAATTCGTTTACATTGTCCGTCAAATAATTTTAGAGTTACGTACGTTCACGTAACAAATCGGCTTTAATGTCCGAATTTCGAATCGCCTCTCACCTATTTATAACCTATGTACAGCCACGTGAACAGAGCTACTATATTTACTGCCCTGTCAATCTATATAACAGCATACTCGGTCACGTTTATGTCAATAACGTCTCGTTTATTTTTTATTTTATTCGGAGATTATGTTTTTTTATATTAACACATATTTCTATAAGTTGATGTTAAAATCGCCAATTGTTTAGAAATATTTCCCGGACGAAACTTATATTTGAAAGTTCAAGCTAATGAAACAATTTGATAGCTATTTGTTATTTAATGCTTCGGGATAGGAATATTTTATATTAAAAAGTGTAATTTTTAGATACCTTGCTATTTAAAAATATACCTTTATTTTTGTAAACCTTAACTGTGTTTTCTTAATATTTTATATTTTTATTGTACTAATTAAATAAACATTACTTCACCTCCAAATCATATATAGTTCAAAAAATATCGATAAAATGTCATTAGTGATTTTGTCTAGACGAGTTTCGAAGCTGATAAAGTTTATTAATTAGAAAGTTTGTGGGGTTATTGTGCAATCCGGAGTGTTATACTGATTCATTCAAGGCAAACAATTTTTGTTATTTCGAATTCCATTGTTAAAATTTTAAGCCCACAATTTTTTTTATTCATTTGTTTAATTAAAATTGTAATATAAAATAAAATCAATACTGATATTTTGCTATTGAATTAAATAAAAAAACGATCACTGGTACTGAAAACCCTAGTTTAACACTGTGGCGTCAATCACATATGTAATAATGCTGGATCGTTGTACGAAGCAGCGCCATTGTTTATTTGCGTCATGAAGTAACACGGTATTTAAATACCTATATGTTTATATTTAGAACTAGCTTATTTTTATAGGTAGAACCTCGTGAGGTGAGCTTATGATAAATATACTTACATATTTTATTTCCGATTCACATTATATAAGCTAATACAAAAGTATCTGCTTATTTATTATACAAAAATGATATACACATATCATAGAAAGTAACGTGACAGGAAAGCCCAAAAAATATTATAAAAGCATTTTATTTTTGGTTTAACTTATAAAACCTTTAAAACATCATGAACTTTAGTGGACTTGTCCAGCTTTAGATTTAGTCTATTTATAAGCAGAAAAAGTTGCTATAAATTTCAGCATAAGTTTTTCTTTTTACACGTAATAAACGGTTCATTGTATGAACTCTCCATTTTGTGCGGCTAAGAATTGAAAATACATTTTTAAACACACATTGAAATCATTACATTGTTAGAAGTGATATTCTACCACATCACTTCAATTCCAATCGGTTCAGATCATTGGTCTTATATATTATTTTCTAAAACTACTTTATCGAGATCTTGAGTTAGTTAATTAATACGCAATTCCAACCATTACTAAATTTAAGCACAAAACACTTTCTTTAAACTAAAATGTATATTAAACATTTTTATAGAACACGCCACTGAAAACACAAGATTCAGAGCACGTTATCTGGACTTTTTTCGAGAAAAAAGATAAAATCGAGCTATGTCGTTTATATTAGTTATTGAAAATTCTGTAATAATGAGTTACTTCAGCTTATTGAAAATATCTTATGAGAAAAATAATCAAAGATCCTTTGCACTTGGCTGAAATAATGATTTTTAAGGAACTACATAGAAACCTATGATAAAATAGCGATTAATATATTTCTTAAAAATGTGTATCTATCATCAAAGTGGTTCCGAAAAACATCATCATCATTTTTGAGTGGCAGAGTTTTACTTTAACATCAATTAAATCGCAACAATTTTAATCCAATTTCTTTCAAAACCAATTTATTTTATTTAAAATATGTGTTACATAGCACAAATCTATTTTTATGAAACAGTTTATTTTTCTTTCTAATTATTGATTATTTATTACATTTCTTAAAATTTTAGTTTATTTTTTAAGGGCATATTTAATATTGTACCTCTCTAGGTTTAACATAGTTTTTATTGCAAAGCATATTTATGTTTTTAGTCTGGTTCTGAGAAACGTCGTAATGTAATTGGGCACAGCGACGGTCGCCATAGCACAATAGAACATTTTTGTAAATAATCACGACCGATGAAAACTAGGTATCTTACTTTTACATTGAAGCAAAAAAATAGCCAAAGAAATAGGGGCGATAATGGACCAGTTTTATGATAATGGGATTCGCAAGGGATACTTATTGTGGATCACCTTCCAAATTAGTTAATAAATGCTAAACACTATTTCGATATGTTTTGTGAACAACTCTCGATTTTTATGCATAATAATAAAACACCGATTACTATTCGGTTTATAAGTGAAGTTTAGAGGAAAAATTATGAAAATAATTATCACTCAAAAATTGCTGGAAATAATACTCTAGGAAAATGAAAACATAGATAAACAGTAAATACACAATAAAAAGTCATGTGTAGATTCTTAAAACTCTGTAAACATCCCTTGTATCAAGACGGTTTGTGTCTTTACTCCAAAATAATCTGGTTTATACGACTGTGTTATTTATTTAATCAAGCTGCTTTATAGAAATCGATTTAGTTATGGAGACTATTATTTTGCGCATAATTAAAAGTAAAAGGCCTACATAACCGACTAAACGTAAACAATATTTTTAATTAAAACCCAACATCTAAAAAACGTGATCGACCATTCAATCAATCCACCCTTTCAGAAAAATGAAATAAATACCCTTTATCTAACGATTAAAACGTGACACTATTTCCTTTTCTAACGAATTCGATTTCCCAATTAAATTTTCTCACTAGCAAAATAACATTGAAATCCCAATGTATAAGACACGTGAGTCTGTGATATAAATATAAATTATAATAAGATTTTAATCCGATGTCAATCGCACACATACAACTGATTGGTGCGAGATGAGAAAAATGTACAAAGATGTAGAAATATTAAATAATATTAAACTTATGTAAAATATGGTTGAAATTCAATACAACATCGACGCTTTAGTTGTGTAATTGTTTGGTGAAGAAGCCATATTTATACGGGAGGAAATTGAAACATCGAACAACTTTTAATCCAAGTCACGTTGCTGTTTTTATTATAATTATAATACATAGTCACAGTTACGTTATAGTATTGTATCCAATAAACATTTTTTGTACTAGTACGTCAGAAATATTAAGGATACGTATTTAAGATATTCATTTTACTATATTCGATAACATATTTAGTTCATAATACTATATTTATGAACTTTGCTTTTATAGATATAATTAATCTAATATTTTAATATCCAATTCCAAGTAGTCATTATCTACCATTTTCAAGTTATTCAATATTGTTCGCAGTTATTCTCGTATTTTATATCTCTTTATATATTTTCCAGTACACCGTCGTGCAACGTGAGCGCCTAAATAATATGCACATCGCTTTCAAAAACACAATAAAAATTTTCCCATCGATAAAATTCCCTGGTATTGACAGTATTTATTGCGGATCACTTTCAACGCCTCATCTCCTTCAACTCAATCGCTACGACGATTCTGGGTTGATCAACTTGATCTACAATAGTCTCTCGCACACAACACGTGCTGATTCGTAACTTAACGGCACGTTTTCCACAAAGCATTTTATATAAAATTAGATCGACTGTTTGATTTAAAAATATATACGAAAACAATGCGTTTCTTGAATAACACACCTAATTTTATTTGCATTGACGTGATTTAATTTAACTGCACCATAAATAATATTCTGAAAAATAGCTCATGGATCTATATAGAATTATTTATAAAACACTTAAACTATAATAAAGAAGCGAGAAAAAATATTACGTGAAAACTCATTGCTTCAGTGGTGCATTTATTATTAAAGCTTAACGGCGAAGCATTTAAAACAATCAATCTGAACGAGATATTTTGCTATCGGTTATGAAACTTAAATTTGTTATGGTGATTTTGTTAAAAGGCTTTCACTGAAAACCTTATTAAGAGTCACAATGAAAAGCCATAGAATTTAAGACTTTTAAATTATTGTTTTACTAAAAATTCAATCAAAAATAAATATGGCATAAAAATTATTACAAACAAAGAATATTTACGTAATTCCTTTGAAGTTATGGATTTATTCGTTGTATGTTTTAACAAATATTAAGGAAATATAGATGGCGTTTAAATAAAAAAAATGTCAAAGGTAGTTTGATTACGGTTATAAAACCAATTAAAAAATAATTAAAATTGCTTGAATGCTATTGTAAATTATATAATGGTAAAAAGAATAAAGAAAATTTATGAGAAAACTTTTCCGATTCAATTTTCTATTGTATTTCATTTTCTTTTATAAGTTGAATTTACAATAATATTTTTACTGCGCACCCAATTAAATCTAAAATTTTTAATTAAAATGTTATTTATGAGTAATAAAATATTTTCACACTTATAATAATAAATTAAATATATTTTCATATTAATAAATAAAATATGTTCATATTAATGCAAAATATTAAAAAATTCGTAGAAAATAAAAGACTGTTTAGAAATGAGCCGATTTAAACAAAAAATATTTGGAACCATATTCATCGTTAATCCGCCTTCGAGAATGAACAATTTGTGACAGCTTTTTTTGTATTTTGTTGTACTTGTCTCACTTTAGTGGTAATATTCAATTACAATATTCTAAATAATTTATGTTATATATTTATATAAAAATATATATTTAAGACCAATAAAGAATAAATTTTATTAACTATTTTATTTTTTTCTTTATTTATAAATTAATTTTTGGTTTTCAGGTAAATTAAAATGGAGTGGGTTTTAGTAAACCCGCAAGTACAGAGCACCTTAGGGTCGCTGGGGTGTTTTGAAGGAGAAGTTTATCGAATAAAAGATGATTGCTTATGTATGTATTTTACTAATATTACTTTTATTTTTATTAAAACTGTATTTTAATCATATTTTAAATCTTCAGCTTCCTTGGAAAAAATTTACACGAAGCTCATCGATGAAGACCGAATACTCAGATCGTTCCGCAGAACTATCGGTTTCGGCCAGAACATTAAAAAGGACCTCGTACCTATTCTGGTTCATGTCAAGGACAATCCAGAAGTCATCGAGCTCACGATCAAGATACTGGTGAATCTGACTACGCCAGTAGAATGCCTTCTGTCCGTCGAGGAAATGTCCAGAAACAATGTCGGTCGTCACACCGTCTTCGAAATGAACAACCTATTGCTCTCTAGCAAAGAGGCGTTCGTCGATAGCAGAGCTACAAAATCCATCTTGGACTATGCAAACCACATCATCGAAAACAACGTGAAACTTTCGCTGATCAATGTGGACAATATTAACAATTCATTGCTGCTGCTGCGCAATATTCTGCACATTCCAGAAGTGAGGGTTATCACTGGACAGCAACCTTCTCCGCAATCGCAACAGAATCAGATCCTTTGGAATCTATTCACGCAGAGCATCGATAAAACGCTGCTTTATTTGATCACCTCTACATATGGGGTAATTATATTTGATAAAATTAATCCGCTGCTCACAAATAATCTTCATTGGTTCTTCTTGATTATCATTTTTCACTAAGGAATGATGCTTTGAACAACCAGGTATACAAGTTTTCTTAAAAAACAATTTGTGAATATCAATGATTATTATTCTTTTTTTAGATTTTAGTCAATTAATTAGCAAGCATATTCAATCGGCTTTAGTCTTTGTTTTATGTCTTGTTTAATATGCTTGAAACAAACTATGTAGTAGCTCAATTGAAACCCATAGTTGTATCCTATACGTATGGATAGGTTAATTTATAATAAATAATGCTTTCTCAAGCTACATCATAATTTTAGTGTCTAGTCTATATATGCTTTCTCTGTGTCAATCTTTTTAAAAATAATAAGCAATATTCTGAGGAATTGCTTGTGTTGCTTAATAATAATAAAACACATTTCTGTTCGATATATTTTCAGCCATTTTTAGTTATTATTTATCAGAAAGAGTCGCACGAATATTTTTATACGTCTCATGTATATAATTACTCTGACTACATTATCTTGGGGCACTACTGATTTAAAAGCTAGTTTTTTTACTTTATGTAAAATGATATTTAAATATACAGTTATTGAGAAAGAGCTTTTTAAAATTTTAATTTTAATCCATGCGCCATACTTTTTTAAAAGTTTGACTGAGGACTAAAAATTTTTTTTAAAAACGCTTTTTTTCTCATTTAAGCTTTAATTTTTTTATCTGAAATTTCACATATTGTAGATTCTTTACTAGTTTTTGAATAAATATAATAGTTGCTATTTTCCACTGTACTGTAAAGTATTAAAATGCCTTTGTTGCATTGTAAATAAATTCAGAAATTTCATTCGGTACTTCTCTTCTATTGTAATTAGATTATTCCCAGGAGCTTGTCTAAAGTTAGGGTTATTTTTAATTATGAATTTAACTTCATCCTTTGCTATTTTTTTCATAGAGACTTTGACTTAATATGGTGTTTCAAAGTGGTAAGATACGGACAATTACTGTTTCTGTAATATTTATTGATCTTGTTGTGTTTCTTATTGTTATTATTATGAAAGATTGACTTAAGGATATATTTTAATTTATCTTCATATCAATCTCTTATATTAATTAAGATTAATCAAATATATATTATATTGAAGAAAGGTACATTTTCATGTAATAATATGTGCTTCATATTTTTTTCAGACACACTGCAGTATAACAATAGTACAATTATTAGCTTTAATATACAAGGATCAACACATTGAAACATTACAAAAAATACTCAACTTGTGGTTTGAAGCATCGCTCTCTGAAAGTTCTGAAGATAATGAAAGTAACACTTACCCACCCGATCAAGGTATAAAATCAAATATATTTTGCCATATAATAAATAATGGATAGTCATAATATATTGTTGTTATGTTATTAGGAAGCGACGATTCTTCACCCACACTGACTTCTGATCCAACTTCGGATTCCTCGGATAATGGTGACAAAGGCAAAAACAGTATATTCAATGTAGAAAATATCAACAAGAATACTACACTAACCGGGCAACAAACAAACGTATCGACGTGTCAGAAACTGCAAGAAAATGAAAAACACAACATAACGTCGGCAGATTCGAAGGCAAGTTACAATAAATAACACAGAAAAATATAGTTTAGTTTGATTGGCTTGAATGACTGAAAATTTGTCTCTTGTTTAACATATGTATTTGAATTGCATGTTTTATATAAGGTTTCAAAGTTGGGAGGATCATGTGATAATATTAAGTGGACATCTATAGCTTTAAATATTTTTTAATGTTGGTTATGTATGCTGGTGCTGATATTAATAAATATTAATTTAGATTTGGAGTTATATTATAATATACAAGAAGGAGCAGAATAAAACCTTAAATATATTTATGCACAGAGCTTAACACAATCTATAAAAATATTTTGCCTTAGTGTGCACCATTTGCTTCACCTCTTTATTGGACCTGAACCTTTCTGAACGCGCAACATTTATTAAAATGACTAGTGGCGATATTTGGTAAGTACGATGGATGCTCAAACATAACACACAGTTGCAGCAAAGTACCCGTCCACGTCGTTATGATTTGATTGTAACTGAAGATACTTCTTAAGGAAATCTGCGTTTGTCATAATAGCAACAGTGTTATTTCAGAGACTTTTATGCAGATTATTGTGTATAAATTGATGCGATGCCTTTAACTACTTGCTGTGCCTGACCTCGTCAAGAAGAATCTGCTGCAGAACTCATATCGTTTCTCTAAAGTCCATTCGTACACTATGAATTTTAATGAGTTCAATGAGTCAAAACAACATAAGTTTTGATTTATACTGCTACTCTTCAAACTGTATTTAACACCGCTACCAATTTACAAAACAATAGAGCAGTATCTTCACATCAGAGTTTCATTTAACTCCTCATTTGTCTCACCCACTCACCTACCAAGGTTTTCATATGCAGCCTTTGAGACCGCGCTATTTCTGATCATTTGTCACAGCTCGCAAATCGCAATATGCTTCCAACAACTCATATGAAATGTTAAACAAGAGTTAAAATAAATATGACAATTGATAATATATTTTTTTGATATGTTTTTTAATTTTAATTTTTATATGATATGATATTTTTTTATTCTTGCACTACTCTCAACTATGATCTTCTCACGTCCCATTCGATGTATTTGATGCGTCTTATCACCTGTTCTTACGTGCTGGCTTAAGCAGAATTCAGAGATAATCATCAGCAATTCAGCAATCATCACTAACAGACTTAACGGCAAGAGAGGTCCTACTACACCTCTATCATACCTGGTAATAAAAATATATTATACTTCACAAGTCATAGGGATTGTTTGAAAAAGAGAACTTTGACATAAAAACTGTCAGTGCATTTGGCATAGTCATGTATGTTTGTGTTTAGGTATTGTTTTAACTCACAAGCCTTTGCGTTTTAAAAAATATATTAATAAATGTTCCATTGTATATAATGTAGCTGGCCCTACAATGCGGAACGCGTGTGATGCACGCACTTACCTTTCACTCACTCTCGTCACTTAACACGCGAGCGAGCGAAAGAGAATGTATCTCACCGTACGCACTTGCCGGTCTCACACCACCACAGAGAGTAATAGTGCAATACTATCACATTAAGATTTAAAGCAGAGCTCGCGAAGACGCAACGGTTTCTGAGATAAACTCACATAATATATACATATTATATTTTTAAATCATATGTAATAGTTTGGCTAAATTCGCACGTTTATCTTTCAGACATGCAGTGGACCTAATACAGGTCCGAAAAGAGAGTGCATTTCGGCACATTCCGAATTTTCAGATTGTGGATATGTCACCCAAATTGAGAACAGAGAATCAGTTTCGACGTCGAGTAACGAAGAAGATGAAGTGAAACCGAAACATTTCCATCCAAAGGCACATACACAAAAGCAACGACATAACGCGAAAAAGAGACACATTATGACGATTCAAGAACGTAAAGAGAGACAAAGAAAAAAGCTGATAGAGAGAGGCAAAACGAACAAGTTAGTATGAGATATTTTGATTGATTTGATAAGATTTCTTGTAATTTACACATATTAATTTTAGAATCAATATGAAAGGACTTTTACATTACTTACCAACTGATGATGATATCACTAACATGCTGAAAGAGTTCACTGTCGACTTTTTACTGAAGGGATATGGCAGCTTAGTTCATTCGTTGCACTCTCAACTTACGTGCAATGTGAACCTTCAAATAGACACGTCTCACTTCTTCTGGCTTTTGACTTATTTTTTAAAGTTCGCCGCTCAATTGGAATTAGATCTTGAATTCGTACATCAAGTCTTGTCATTTGACATCATTTCATATTTGATATACGAAGGAGTTCATTTGTGTGAACAGATCCAATTATTGTCAAAGTTCCAGAGCAACGATCTCAAATCATGCCTAAGAAGAATGCATTTGGTTAATATTTATTTTATATCTGAATAATATATTATTATACATCAATAATAATTTATCTGCTTCCGCAGGTTATAACCGCCATAAGGGAATTTATACAAACGATAGATATATACAAAAAGATATCACACTTAAGCGACAAAGATAGAGTGCAGTTGGTAAAACTTCAAATGCGTCTGAGTTCCACTGAAGATCTGAGATGTCTTTTTGTTTTATTACTGAGACACTATCAACCGGATGTCCACAGCAAACAATTTTTACATGTATGTTTAATTTATTATTAACTGCCTAATGAAAATCAAACTAATGCTTCTCTGTACACTTTTAGGATTTGATAGTCACAAATCATGTTTTTTTGATTTTTTTGGATAATTCAATCAAGCGACACGAATGTAAAGAAACAGTATTTATAGAGCATATACAGCAGTAAGTATAAAAAAATAATTTATTTATAGGACGTAACGTCTCAGACTAGTAACTCTGAGGTTGCGGGTTCGAGCCCCGGCAGCGGCACTAGAATTTTAATTTATAAATACTGCGCTATTCTAAAAAAAACCGGCGCCAGCTGCAGTGACATCTATTGGTTCTAAATTATATTACACATAATAATTTATAATTATTAATATAGATGTCACTGATTCCCAGACTTTCAGTCTGGTGGTTAACACTTACTTGCAGGTATTTATGATATCTGATTGCCTTACTTAGTTGGTACAGATTTACCTAGTTGAAGCGCATTTAATTTTTATTTGTTTAATAAAAAATATATAAAAAAATAAATAATGCATAAAAAATTATATAATAAAAAAAACAAACAGCTTCGAATCGAGGCAATAATTTTTATTTTATTTTATAAGAAAAAAACAAATTAACTTTATAATACAACCAAAAATCAAACTGTTTCAAATCCACTTAATTAATAATGTTAGAATAATATTGTTGGATTTGATAAAATTAGACAGTGTGTTATTCTACATACATGTATAAATTATTGTATTTTATTCTAGGTTTGCAACAGTTGAAGTAATGCATCAATATGGAATACTTTTACAAGACTACAAGACAAACGGAGAATATATCAACGATTGCATCTTTACAATGATGCATCATGTAGGTGGTGATTTGGGCAATATCAGTGCATTGTTCCAACCGAACATTCTCAAAACATTTTTATCAATTTTGGAGAGTAGACATGAACTATTTGAAGTAAGTTTATTTTTTATATAAAATAAAATAAATTTATAAATTGTAATGAAATACTTTATATAATTTCATAGGATTGGATGGACCTGATTGACTATGTTATAAACATATTCATGAAAAATCCCAAAGCACCAAAAATTCCTATCGTCGTATCAAAAATAAGTGATAAAATTGATCTAGCGATTGATATTTGTGACGTAGATAGGTAATTTTTTGATTTAATAATATATTAGGTAATTTATTGTTCACTTCATATATATGTATATATTCGCATTATTACAGTTGGACTGAAGAAGAATTGGATAATTTGCAATGGAACTACATGCAAAGTGCTACGAATCCAAAAATAATTGAAAATATATGTTCGTTGTACAAAGACGAAGGAATTATTAAGACTCATAACTCGGTGTTGAAGCAACTATTAAAAAAACGGCTTATATCAAAAGAGGAGTACAAAACTCTGTTGATATGTAGCGGATCAAAGAAAGACGTACAAGAGTATTTCAATTTTACACTACCGTCAAAGTTACCGGTGACAAATGATGAAGTTGATGTTTTGAAATCAGAACTCGAAAAGCAAAATATGAGCAAAGCTCTATCGTGGCTGCAGAAGATTTTACTTGAAGTCTGTTTTGCAAAGCTAAGTCACAATAATGAGAAGACGAACGAGAAGCAGACTATGATAGAAACTTTGGAACCTATACCTTATCACAACGTTTGTGAGTAAATAATCTTATTATTTTCACTGATACTTTTACTTCTATATATATATAATATAATTTTCTTTATAGTGATGAATCAATCGACTCCTGTTGTACCATGGAACAATGAACAATCAACGGCTATTCACAATCAAACATTTTTGATTTTACTTCATCGTCTAGGATTCCATTTACCGGTGGACTCAGGAAAACTGTTTGTTCGTATACCAAATTTTTGGACACCAGACGTTTTATTTTACGTCGCCTGCAGACTCGGTCCTATTGATGAATGTAAATATTGTGCTTATCTAAATATTTTCATAGGGAATTAAGTACTTATTCAATATTTATATTACAGCTTCTTTAAAGTTTGATGTGAAGCAGTTCTTCCCGGATGTGTCATTATCAGAACTAACAAGCGATTCAAACAAAAAAACGAATTGCCAAAATGAAAATAAAAATGAACTTGTCCTGCAAGTTCAACACACTAAAAAAGTTAGTTCGGTCGAAACTAAAGTCACTGAATTGTAATTAACTTTGTTTTACTAATTAATATTGCCGTTCTTAACACATAAATAAAATATTATTTTTTTAATCAAAAGATCGCCAACTTTGCTTATACAAGAAACTAAAATATCGACTATTGAAGAAAAATGCAGCAATTGGATTAACGTTGTTAATACTAAACCAACTACGATGCAGACTGAGGAGTATGTACTAAATAGATTTACTTTTTTATGGTGTGCTATAGGGAGAGGTATCATGAATTACAGCAATATTAAAAATGTATACATTGAATGGCAGAGGTGGCAAGTTCCTAGAAATTCCTAGAAAACATCCTTCGTACGTCTTTATATGATACATATATTCCCGTTATTCTTATAACATATTCAAAATAATTGATTATGTATATATTTTGGATAAGTTAACCAGCTCAGTTTTATTTCAAAATGACGGCTGTTTGAGAGTAAATAAATTAGAAAAGGTCCTAGAGTTTTTTTTATAAAATATTTTTGTGTCAATTAGATATTTTTTGAATTACATTTACACTTAAAATAATAATATATGTTCAATACACTATACCTCTCGCCTATTACACTGTACAACAATTTTAAAAGTTGGCCACAAAGATAAGATTCATATTGATTTATTGTAAAATTATACATCATTGATATAAGTTTTTCAAAAAAAAAAATATAAAAATATTCTTATTTACTACTTTATATATATTGAATTAATTTATAGGTTTTGGGATTTAAATTAGATTTTTGGGTACAAGAATTCAGAGAATAAATTAAAAAAAGTTTAATTTTCTGATAATATGACCATGCATATTTTTGTGCAAAAATATGACCCCATATTTAAAAAAAAAATTAGGATAGTACAAAAATGAATCAAGTGATCTTATTTTAATGACGAATATTTTGCTGTACAGTGTTATTATCATTAATATTCGCATCTGGCGTGAAATCCGGTGTATCCAACACATTATCTTACACCGTTATAATCTGTCGGAGACACTAGATTTCACGTCAGATTTTTCAAGGCATATTTTCTTACAGGCCATTATCTACTCAGATAACAATGCTTCCTGATGAGAAGATGAATGAAGAATTTTCTTCGCATATAGCTGGGCTAACTGCTGAAGACAGGTACATTATATTAAAATATTAACACATTCGCCAATTAATGTGAGTATTATATGAAGTACTTTTATTTCCAGTTTATGCGAAACGGCTTCAATCACGTCAGATTTAACAAGAATGTACGTGAGCGACGAAGAAGAAAAAATCGATTAAATAATCGATAAAATATTATGTGAACTTATTTCAAAAGTGCCTCTCAGTATAAATGAATACATATTGCATTAAAAAAAACTCAATGAGAGGCGTATAAACATAAATCTATACTTAAGGATGACTTATTGAATTAATCCATATGACTTAAAAGTAATAAGATGTTGAAACAAATATAAACAAAAAATAGATCATTTTTTGAAATAGTTAATTAAGAATATTGCGAAAGCAAAAGCCGTCTGTTAATTTACACGAACTATTATTACATATAATTTAAATTGCGTCCTGAATATGATTATATTTTAAATGCATATTATTTAAAAATTACTGTTCATTTGTCTAATAATAATATATACAATTTTGGTGTTTTAAATATAATAGTATAAGCTTTATGTGTGTATCTTAATATATTGCGTAATTGTGATTAACATTAATTAGAATAGGATGAGAGTCGTACATGATCTAATTTATATAACCATAAAAACCATAACCATAAATAACTCCTTGTGTCTATTATTATAATGCTGTTCTAACGCCTTTACTGCTAATAATTTATATGAAAATATTAAATATAAAATTACATTTATAATGTAAAATACGCATTCTAGTCATAATTTTAATGTGATAAATAACTAGCATAATGTGCTTTCAATATAATATATGTAAAAAACTCAATTATACATAAACATTCTTTATACAGTTATAAAACCAAAAAAAAAAACTAAACAGCCTCAATATCTACTGTGTTGATTATTTAGTATTTTAGTCATTATTATTATACTATAATATTACTATTGTAAGATTAAATGAAACTTTACATTAAATGTTTGTGGTAGAAAATAAATACATATACACATACTATATAATATATCGATTGACAGTTTTCTATTATATATTTTATGTTATAGTAAATATTAATAATGTATTATTATCTCATTTTACGACTGGTTTTGGCAATATTGATAATAAATGGAATGCAGTTTTATCAAGTTAATATAAATCATATGATTAAAATGTACTGATTTGCTTAATACCACAGTTAATAGTATACTATATAAAATATGATGAATTTATTTGTTTAAATAATCACTGAATGTACAAACATAATATATCATGAATTATTTGGAATATTTGTTTTTTATTAGGAATTAAAATATTTATAATTGTGATAAAATATTTTTAAAGCAATGACCATTTTAATAGTGATACTATTTTGCCGGCTGACATGTGTCACACTGACGGGTATAATTAACGGAATTTCAATGGCTCTGGTGATGAGATAAGAGATGACTCATAAAATTCCGATGATCCATTTAAATGGTTGAATTCTGTTCTATTATTATTTCTAAACCCAAGCTTCAGTCGCAGTTGAGACGCCCTTTCTCTACCTTTAGCTAGTCGGTCTCCCACTGAAAAAGAGTTATCCATCGGCGCCGATACTAGGCTCCTAGAGGGCCTACCTCCAACAGGGATGGATTGTGCTCCAGCCTCCAGATGCCACGTCACCAGAGAACCAGCAGCCCTTGAATACTGTGCCCACTAATGAAAACAAAAAAATTATATTTTTATTCATTATTATTTGCACATTATGATGACCTACATTTTAGTGAATTTAAAGAAAATAAATAAATAAAAAATATAACTAAATAATTTACTTAATATGTGAGCCATGCACACCTGGAGATATGTTCATCGTCGCACATAACATACACCAATTCGTAATGATTGTTGTTTAACATACATTTTTGTTTAGTGGACGTGTTAAGAAGCTAGATGGTACGAGCCAACCTGTACAGCATCAATAAACGAACGCGATCGTGATTTACGTAGAAAAGATCTCTTGGATGACATGGTTTGACATTAAAGTGGAAAGCGGTTACTAAGGGTCGTCTTAGTCGATATTTGATGTCCGATACTTGGTCGATACTTGAATTGGGAAAAGTCAAACATCCGTTCCAGTCTTTGTCCTTTTGACTAATGCGATGATTCTGGGTGGAACCAGACTAAGTGATTTAAGTAATGCGATTATTTGGAGTATAAATAGACATTTTTATTGTCTAAATAAATATGTATATAATGATTCAATTTCAATAATATGATTTTTATGAAATTTAGGTCCAAGAGTGCATGTACTCGCTGGCGTTGTTATGCAACGCAATTCTTTGTATTTGCCACCGATTAATCGTCTTGCAAATAATATGTTTTATGGCAAGTGCCTTCATATATATAATGGATTTTCGCTCAGCACGCACGTTTATATAACGCCATAACGCCAACAAAACAGTTTTTAGCAAGTCCTTCGATGAATTTCAACACAACAATCGTGGGTGATCTTAACAATAACTTTTAAATTAAATTATACGTTATGTATTTAATATGTTATAGTGAAATTTCATAGACGTTACATTTAGGAATTGCAGTATTGGCAATACCGGTATTGATTTGGGCAAAGATCGACTTTTAATAATACCGGTACTACAAAATAAAAAACCGGTAGTACTGAATTTTTTTATTCAAATCAATAAATTTTATTTGTAGAAATTACTTCATGGATTACAATTACAAAAACGACACTGCTTATATTGCTTGTAAGCAGAAACGGAAAATGTAATAATGCTCATTATAAGGGATTAACCTAAGTAGTGCTATCGGAATAGTATATTAAAATCAGTGGCGTAGCTATCGGGGGGCGGAGAGGGGGCGCCCCGGGCGGCACTTGCTTGGGGGCGGCATATTCGCGATGGAATCGTCTAGTGAGGTTCTTAACCTTGAATAAACTAAAATTTATGTACATCTACAAGTAGCAAGAGGTTGACAATAATCAATTTATTATTTTAAGAAATGCTAACTTTATGACCCTGCAAAAAATGTATGGGGGGCTGCAATTTTAAGGATTGCCTCGGGCGGCACATAACCTAGCTAAGCCACTGATTAAAATGAAATAATATTTTGCAGTATTTACGTTTTTTTTATTCTGTAAAATTTACAAAAAACATTTATAACTTAAATTTAATTCATGTTACTTTTAACGTGAGTATAAATAAATAAGTATATGTAAGATAAACTTATGAAAATCAATATTATTGCTATAAAAAAAATATTAAATTTTCAATAATTAAAATAATATTATATAAATATATCACATAAACTGTTTTTAGAATTAAATATGTCGCGTTTTATACAAACAGATTAATGATTTTTATTGCATTTTTATTGCACATTTTATTGCATAAAATGCTTTTGGATAATTGTAAATGACCAAAAATAATGAGTAATATAGGAATATATTTTAATAAATTAAGTTGGCAGTGATCTGACTCTTGGTTTAAAATTTAGGAGGCAATCAGAAATGTTTTCTTATACTTTTGTTGCAAAAAAAGGAATTTCCGTTAGTATTATTAAAAATAAAATCCTACAATATAATAAATTAATGAAAATACAGATCCAGCTGTCCTAATGATTTTTATTAGTGCTAGTGTTTTTTTATTATCGCACTAAAAAATAAGCGTATAAAGTATTTTTAGAAGCACCTGAATGTAAGGAAGATTGTTTAAAACACGAAATATGCATAAGTAAATAAACGAATAATTGGTCATAAACATCGACAACTCAAGTCAAAATTTAATCTACTTGTTAATTATATTTCCTAAAAAAAATATAATCTTTGGATTTGAGGTGCGACCTCCATATCCAATAGTAACATTCTTGAGAGATTCCAAAACAAAGTTCTCAAACTAGTCAGTGCTTCTTAATTTGTGCCTAATAAATAAATACTAAGTGACACTCAGTGTTATAGTGTAAAACAAACAATTAAAAAAAAGTGAAAGATACTTAAACAGACTAAAAGATCATCCTAATGAGCGAGTGGATTTATTAGAGACAATAACATAAGTGAAAGTAGACCTGAGCGTGAAAATGTTTAAAAACTAACCAGCAGATTTAACTAACATAATTATTAGATATACTTTTTTAACTAAAAAGAGCACTAACGACTAACTTATTATAAAAATATAATTTTAAGGCACAGTGGTGCCTTGACTCATGTATTTGAATATTTAATGGAAACCTCCAGTAGGATGTTTCCTACATGTTATTTTTCTTTTCCCGAAGGGCAAAAAATGAAATTAGCTTTAAATTTAATTATATATATGTTTATGTTTGTGATTGTTGAATTAAATGGCATTATATGAGGGCAATGACATTGTAATAGTCGGTTTTTGAACTAAAACCACTGAAATGAACCTGTTGCCGACAATCGTGATCTCGTGCTAAATGCACTCAAAACACACGATCTTAATCTACTTAATGAAGCTTGACCTCTCACGTTCGTTTCTAATATTAATCAGAACAGAAACAAATATTTTAAATAGCTTTTTTCGAATGTGCTTCAAAAATTTGATCTATAATATAAAAACGTTCAAGTAAAAGTAAACTCGAATAAATGATAGAACAGTCAAGGGTCAAGCAAGGCAATCTACTTCTATCGATCAAACTCACATATACTATATATTATTGTGTTTATATAACATATTACATTAAATAGATATATGTGACGTCTAAAACTAATACAGTATAAAAAAGACTATAATTTATTATTCAATAAATTCGATTAAGCAAAATAATAAAAATTTATTGGCAAATATTTATATATACTTTTAGTTTATAAGTATGTATTTAAAAAAAATATCTAAATATTGGCACATTTATAATAAATTTTTCACTCATAACTATTGCTAGACTATCAGTTAAAGTTTTAAGTACAATAGTATTAACTAATTCGGCTAAACTTAAAGCAATACTTCATTTAAAAAAGATTAACGATGTTGTAAGTTATTATGATACCCGTCAATATACCTGAAGCACATTTCTTCAGTTAACCTCATTTTGCACATAAAATCTTTTATGTCAATTTATTTCATTTCAATTACGTAATCGTCTTTTTTGTCCTTGTAGCAAAGTTTACATATTTTCACGGGTAAAGAACATAAACTTAAAAAGTGCTCTTCTGTGCTTTCTATAATAAAATAAAAATTAACGTTTTACAATTCTCTATCTGCCAAAATCACCTTCTAATCACCCGTAATTTTGCAATTTTCAGATCGAATCAATCAACTTTCAAAACTAGCAATTATAAGTTTAAGAAAATAATTTCAAAAAATAAAACATTTTATGTGTTAGGCAAAACATTTTAAAACATATAATCACATTTTTGTGCAATGAAGGGTATGAATCTATTTTCTGTATGCAGTTTTATATAATATATGATTTTATAAAATACAACAATAATATTCTCAAGATTACAGTTTTAAATTTAATTAATACGTTGCAAATTAAAAACCATGCATATTCCCGTGTTTTTTTAACATACATGTATCACCATACACTGCAGACGACTTTGATCAAAGAACGAAAGTTTTTTTAAGATTAGAGAAAGAAGCAAACATGCTCGATTTGAATGTTTCAGAAGACTATAAAAAATAAGTTCATCAAGATAATAACTTTAGATGTATATGAGTATCAAATTTTGGGGTCGAATAGTGTGACTTTGTCAGCCAGTAAGATGCTTTATGGAGCTCTCTGATGCATATAAACCTTCGATTCGATTTTAATCAAATAAATCCCTTACATAAAAATTCTGGATATATGTATAATATCTGGATAATGTTTTAATAGTGACATTTTGGTTTGATAAAATATCTTATTTATTGTCCAGTGTTGACCTACAGATCGGAATGCTGGACCATACTAAACGAGACGAGGACATATTGTTGCGATTCAAAAGAAAGATGATGTGAGGCATATTTTGCGCAATGAAAGAATGCAGGGCTTGGAGAATTCGATTCAACCACAAATTTGAGAACTTAAATATTATCCAGAAAATAAAAATAAAAGATAAAATTTTTTAATAATTGTTATTATATCACTATAAAACTATTGCTGTTAATTTTATAAAATTATATTTAAGAAAAATTTAATTTTAGTCATAATATATCAATTTTAAAGTCCACAAACAAGATTCAATTTTGTGATGAAACCAAAGTAAGATGGATAAAAATAGCAAATAAATATTTCAGAACCATTCTCGTTTTGATTTTATCTGTAAGCGTGGGATAATTTTAGTATATAAATTTACTTATCGTAAAAACACATGAAAGGGCTCACCCGTCCCTATATATGGTTGACAGCAAAAATGTATTTCTGCTATGAGTTAAAGAATTTACAGAAACTTTATGAAGTACCGAGCATTGTCAACTCTTACGGATCTTAGACTTGAATGCATCATAAAATTTTTAATGAAAATTTTATAATTCTTTATTTAAGAATTACTTAATTTTACATGCAGAATTTCCTCTTTTAATATTTGCAAAAGTGAAGAATAAATATTTTTGTGACTTGTAAAACGATAATAAATAATAATTACTTGGTTACATAGTTTATAATTTATAATCATATCCTAGTTTGTTAAGCCCTTGACCCATTGTTAAATTAATCCAGCAAGCAAATAATTGATTTTTTTATTTTTTTGCTAACCGTAAAATGCTTGAGAATGCCAAAATGAAATGTGACCGTTTCGTAGCAAAGAAATATTCATTCAATGCACTGGAAAATTCTTACATTGAAAATTCCTCTAACGAGGGACTTTGTGTAATTCCATCCTTTACACTATTGTCTAGTTTACCCTTATTGATGAATCAATTTTGGTCACAGTCATTAACGCGAGTTTTATGAAAGAGATCCTCACAATATGAAAAGTCAAAAAGCCATCGTATATGGTTAAAGTTTGATACACTTTATGAATAACACTGAAAGTTCAGACTATTTGAAACTTAATCCAAATGTATTATAGTCCATGTTTACTGCATTTAAAACTTAATTAAGCTATAATATGTTAATTGCGTAATAAATGCTTTGGAAATATTTTATGTACTTTTCACCTTTACGTATATTATATTGTTTATAGGCATCATACCATTTTATAATATTTATGATATAATATAATTATTATGTAAACCATACTTTATAATCTTCAAATCGAACATCATTTTTTATATAGATTATCAATATTACTATTTTTTCTGTGAAACTTTTATTTGGTTCACTTGCTCCGAATCTTACACATCGATGAACCGCTTACAAAAAAAACACAAGTAATCATCTCAGTCAGCCGTCAACTCAAAACCGACAGTTTTGTAATCATTATGAGAGATGAACTGCAATAAACGCTATGTTCCTCCGACACACTATTTAATCAAAGTATCAGGCCGCAAATTTCAATCAATTTTCACCGAGTAGGTGTGCCGGGCCAATTTATATTTGCACCTCCGCTCAACCAACCAATTTTAATATTCCCACTTACTTTTCAACGAATGTATGTATGCAGTTTATTACTATGTAGCGGTTATATCTGTTGTGGCTCGTATAACGTTCACTTTCGATTGTTTTGCCCGTAGACGCAGCTTAACCTCGATATTTTAGATATGACTAGTAAATATTAACTTTTACCAGAAGGGATTCGAATATTATTGGGTCGCGATGAACTTTTACTTTAAGGGCAATGATGTCGTGACGTCTGTGTATAAGAAAATGCACTGTAACAAGCGTCTCATCTGTTATGCAAGTTTCGAAGTGCAATAATGCAACTGGGCGTGTGCTTTAAAAGGCGAAATTTTATTCGGAGACATATCTTGCTTTAAAATTACAATTGTCTTTTATTCTGCAATAACATAAAGGTCAAAAATAAGGTGTAAATTCATGGTTAATATTGGATGAATACATATATTTACAAACCAACTACGATGTACAAAATGTAGATTGTCTTAGATCCGTATTCATGGGAATGTCCTTTAAGATGTCCTTGCTTGGTTTTGCATATATAAACCTATACATATAGTAAGTACAATATTATATTAAATAATAAAAATATGATTTTTTTTTTAAAAATAATTGTTATATATATTAATAATATATGACAAAAAAACCCTTTGATAAATCATTACAAATGTAAGCTAACAATCAATTCCCGAAGAAATATTTATGTACTGAAATAACAATACTGAGGATTTGCTTTTATCCCTGGAACACGTTCGTGCGTTAGGATTGAACTCTAAATTTGTTAAAATTTATTGATTTAAATTTATATTTATTTTTATTTTATATTCGCATTTAATTTTAAAGGTACAAAATTTTTCTATAAATTATTATTAAATCACAAGAGTTTTCAAATAAGCCTTAGTAGTGTGACATTCAAGTAGACTCTAAATCGTCTTGAAGGTTAAATAACTCTTGTAATTTTCTTTAGCTAGGTCTAGTTGATGGTTAAAGTGTAAATCGGTTTATTTCTCAAGCTTCTGAGGATTGTCTTGTACGATTCGTCGTAATTCTGCTTGTTGCGAATTCAATTGAACTATTTTTTATTCAAAGTGGTAGTTCTGAATAAAGTTCAAACTAGAGTGTCTGAAAGAAGTGATTAAGTGCGGCAATGTTATGGCTCATATAATTGCCAAAGTTTGCATTGAGGCGTAGAGGATGCTCGTGTCACTTGAATCGCGTTCTGTACGACACTCTAATTCGTAGCGTCCTCGAATATGATTTCATGGTCTGAAATTCAAGTGAAGCGAATTACTCCTTGTATAATAAAAAAATGTATATAAAAAATCTGAGAACCTCTACAAGAGCGTCGTATCCATGTTTGTATTCTAGTGCCTTTTGCAGTGAGATTGAATTATCAGCATAGCGTCTACTCAAAGAAGCACATTTTAAAATTGCTAATGGGCGATGTCGATAATCCGGCAATGCAAGGCGACCTTTGAGTGTAAGCTTTGGAGTGCCATAGAGAGTCACGATCGCATCCCTTATCCCTTGTCCATCGCAGTCAAGATGTCAGCGCTTGGACACTCCTTTTGCACTACAATATTTCGGCGATAGATATGAGAAGCTCAAAAAAAATGTGAGATAGTTCTAGTATGCACCTTATTTTTAATTATATATTTATTATTTGTATAATGGTCTGTGGGAAAATCTGTAAAGTCATGAAAGTCAGGTTTGTAATAATTAAGTATAATAAAATTTAAATAATATTACTATAAAATTAGAGGATCTATAACGTATATTTTAGTTCTCTATCGTTTGCCAATGCGTTGATTCGTAGCGGAACCATAATATTTGTTAATGTCTAATTAAGAACATATTTACATTGATTCAGGCAAACTAGCAATTAAATGGGCAAACATCATCATTGTATGAAATGCAAAATTTTGATTTTGGTACCTGTTTTAGCGCCAACCCTCACTTTATACACCAACTAGAGATTCTAATCCGAATATATTCGCTCGTTTTATAACCATTTGTAGTGGAATATATTGGCTAACCATATGAACATAGAGGTATGTTATTTTTTAAGTCTTTGTGTATTACAGCAACATGGGTAGTCATTTTTATTTTTCAGGTTAATCGTTCCGTTTTTATTTTGCCTCTTTAGCGGTATCGCAGTACGTCGGTTGATCTTTCACTATTTTGTAGTACCGTATATATTATATTTATATATATATACATATATAACTGAAGAAATAATCTATAAAAAAATAATACAAATAAATTAAAGCGTATGAAATAAATGAATATAACAAAAAATATTTTATATTAATTTTATATAAAATTTTGAGAGCTTCTGAATTGATATAAAAAAATCCACAAAACCCGAATAATAAACTATAAAAAAATACATTAAATAAATTAACAAAATTTAATAATAGAAAAGTGTTAAAAAAATAATAACACATACTAACACAAATAGTAGTAAATTAACTTAAAACAAGAATTCACTATAAATTCAATATAAATAAAAACAACAGAAAAAATAATGGAAAATACGTAAAATTAACAAATGTGTATAAATTAACTCACAACTCAAAAAGTACACAGTCATGGCCATGACAACTAATAAACAAACAATATAATAACGAAATTTCAAAAAAATAAATATTTTTTAATTAAAATTGTGCAGTTGCGGAGTTGCTCAACGGTTGGTATTTCCTGATTCCTCTTAAATTACTAAGAATAATATGTAAATCTAATTCTGTTCGAAGTAGTTTATTATAGTAATGTACTTTTGAGCATACTGTTTTTTTTCAGCAGTATGCTTTACTTTAATGTTTGAGACATGTTATGCTCTATTATTTTTAAAATAAAAATTGTAGGTCTGAAAACATTTTAGTACTTTTTTATAACATAAAAATATATGTGTATGGAGGAAACTGTTTTCATTATTATTGTATTGAATAGTTGCTAATAACGAATATTTTTAAATTATAACACCAACCCTCGGCATTGTTCATATTTTTTGCAATTGCTTTGAAATTGTTAATGGATACCGTTCGGTGGTAGAAAAAAATGTTTTCAGAAACTATACAAATAAAAATAATAATAATAATTAATAGATACGTTTCATAAGAAATTTTAATCTTATTTCGTCGCAATAAATACGGGTGATTTCTATATATATACAGACTTAATACAATTAAATAAAACTAATGTATTATTTAGTGCTTAGTAAAGCTCGAATAAAAAATAATATTTCAATCTAAGCGTTATTTTGTAATTTTTGCAAAAATTATTTTATCTAATTTATTAGAAATATATAATATTGTTGCGCAATAATTGAAGTCGAACAATATAATATATTGTAGGTTATTTTTTATATGTATACTTAACATCTCATCCTAGATAATACACTTATTTTTCTACTATTTTTTTTAATTACAATGTTCCTTAATTGCTAAAAATCTTCAGCGCCGCACGAATAACGATAACAGTGCATGATCGCATGCCGCACAAGGAGCGATTTGATATGAACACTTAAACTATTTTCAGATATCATAGGGTCTTGCAAAAATCCATTATTATTATGATTCTCTCCAACTTCTGCGCCACGCAACGATCTATTTTTTTAAATTATTTTCAAGGATCATTTTTTTAAATTAAATACAATAAATTAAAAAAATATATTTGCATTGATTTTAGCTTTTTCATGTCTGCCGTAACTGTTCAATATTGAATTTATTGTTTTTATTTAAATATTGAATTTTGAGTGAAATTAAAAGAGTGTAAAGTATGCAAAAAAATGTGCGACCTAATAAAATAAATTTTTATTCGTAAAATATCAATTTTATTTAAATTTATCATTACTATCGAGTTATATTTTACGCATCTAAATTTTTATTGGGCAAAATCAATTAATTTAAGCTATTTAATAATTATATATATAGTTGTAAATGTTAACTAAATTTATTATCATTTAAAAAAATCTTTAATTGAAGTTAATTTTACAAATTTAATAAATCGTACCGGTCATCGTCGTTCGTGCAACGTATTTTTATTATAATTTAACAATATAAACAGCAAGTTAATTGTTGAAACATCGCTAAATTGTTAAAACAAATAAAAAATAAATTAATTCACAGCAATCTAATAAATTAGATACCAACCACCAATTAAGTGATTGTCCGTAATTGTAGCATTTCGACCGCCCATACTGCAAAGTAATAAATAAAGCGGTCATGTACAACTAATAAACAAATAATAAATATTATAAATTTATTCGTGTATGCGATTTGTCGCGGTGATGCATGGTTATTAGGTTATTATTACACGCCCGACTAACCATGATCGCTGACCGCACCGAGCAAATTATCCGATTTCTTTTCCTTTACACCGCACTGGAGTTGAATCAGTCGCAAGATGGCCTATGATCGACTCTTTCGTCATTCATCCGGATTTGAACTTTCTTTAATTTAAATAAAATAATAAAGCACCTTTGACAACAAACTGTGATTACAAACACTGCAGTTGTTCTCTCAAAGTTTGAGATACCTTTATAGATTTGAGATACTATTTCAAATCTAAATTTTTAATTACTGATTTGAATGATAAATAAGATAAATAACCGCAAAACATTTTAATAATATGCAGTAGTATGAAATCACTGCCGACAATAATACAACTCGACATGCCAGCGAAGATTCTGACTTCCAGGACCTGCCACTTTACCACCACTGCCTGATAGCGGTTCTACATTTCTCTATATATGTAATAACTTAATACGTTTATAAAATAATCCGTTACCAGCTTTTTAGGCATCTATTATGGCTTTCACATCACATCTCATCCCTTTGGCTTTAAACTCCGAAAATGTGATTCTATTAAATGTTGAGAATTTAATATTTATGGTAACGATCATCTGTTCTATATATTATATGATACAACTGTATAATGCCGACCAGAAAAAACATTATTTTTAATAATTAAGTAATTTAATATTACATAAAATTAAAATATTCGGATTTTTTTAAATTCAAAAGTTAGTTAATCTCTGCTAGAATAATCGGAAATTACAATTAATTGGAATTTACAGAGATTACATTTAGTATGATTTTTTTTCTCTATAGATAATCGTCTTCTGTGTCATCGAGGCCAATAGTTCTTGGTCACCTCCTCTGTTCTTGTCTACAAAGGCTAGGACTGCTCAATGCGGTGCATCTAGAGCTTGATTTCTTTGTGCACATACGAGAGGTTCATTCAGTTTGTATCTGACAATTTTTTTGACAATTTATTTTTAGTTTTTCATGTTTTTAATTATTTATATGTTTTTAAATTGTTATTTATTTTATGCTTTTGTTCCATTGGTCTTATTTTAATTTATAAATATATCTCATATATAATAAAAAACCTCAGATATTCTATATAATTGTATACATCCGTATTCATACATAATATATTCGATTTGATCATGTACCCGCATTATTGATGCGAAAACTCTCAAAGCTTTCAAAGATTGCATTAGTAAGTGAAAATAAATCAAAAAGCTCTTTTCCAATATATAATAAAAAATGAATTTCCCACGCATGCACATCTGTTCATTTATACAAATATAATTGAATTGTTCCAAATTGAACCTGAGTCGCGATTATTTTAATTCGATATTAATTTCCGTTTGTTAAATGAATATTCTCCCAATTATTTCAGCATTGAAAGTATGCGTGCGACTTTAGGAAAATTTCTCTGACTTAATAAAAAAATGTAATTTGATAAGTGCTTTAAATTAATTTTAATGACTTTGCATGTATTTTTTGCCGATAGATTTAAACGACCTTAAAAATTATTGATTTTTTTGTAATATCAAGTATCAGTAAATTTTGTGTACTAGTTTAATAGTGTTATGCAGAATCGACCAAATCAGGAAGTATGTAACATATTAATATTATGTTATAATGTTTACGCAGTTAACTTTGTTGTAATATGTGCGCTTGCTAATCTCGTTTTATAGATATTAAAATTTAATGTTTATTTTATGTAAGTGATTCTAATTTAAACATTATGTAAACTTTGTGAAGATTGATTTAATTAATTAAATGGTTTATTGTTTGTGTGTTGGTTTCCGCTATCATTTCTTCAAACTCATTTATCAATAAATTAAAAACACATTTTAAAACACATCTATTAGCTGCAAATCATAACATATTAAAAATTAGTATATTATCTTAATAAGTATATTTCCCACACATAATTTATAATGTAATAAAATTCATATTAGATCTCTCTCGTAACATAAATAACATTCGACTAATAAATTCGCACTATAAATTACTTTTTTTTCATTCAGAGTAACCGACTGTTTAACATCAATCCATCCTTTCTCTCCTTTCAAAGAACAACTCGTTATAATTGCATAGTATATAAACACTAATAATATATGATATTAAGATCAGGTCACCGTAGGTGTAAAATTGCGTTGCATACGCAAATATTACATAAATTTTCATATCGTATATACACATTTAGACAGTTACCTATGGGAATTAAGCTAGTTAGATTTGTAGTTTTCGAATCGTGACAACGACACTATAATATCGTTACAACATATGCATGATCTGAAAGGATATGCAATAAACAAATATGCACTGTGATAATGCAATAGTATTGTTTATACAAAGTAATAAGAACAAATCACTATTTTATTCATTTATATATAGGAGTGTAAAAAACAATTTTATTTGTATCATAAAATATTAATTTATTATTTAAATCCGCAAAATATTTGTGAAATGCACTATTTGGTAGTCTTCGGCTCATTCAGCGAATTTGCATTTTCTATGAACTCAAAACTTTGTCATTTCAATGTATTTTTTATCTGAGTGAGCAAGAAGCATACATGGCAGACATCACAATGGTATCGTTTTTGGCTGAAAATTCATGAACAGTAGTGAAGTATGATCTATTGCGCTATCGTGGTGCAAAGTTTATTATTTTTTTTACAGAATTCTAGTCAAATTCTTCGAATTATCTCAAGCATGCAGCGTAAAACTGCAAATTTAATAATAAAAAAGCAAGAAGAAAAACCTAGACATTCGATTAAACTTGACGTGCTTTTTTTATTTTGGTTGCATCGTCAGGGATTTTATTCAACAATTTATTTAAAATGTTTTTGATGAAAATTCAACATTTTTTGCAACAAATTTAATTGCTCCTTGTCAGTTAAAATTGTTTTTTCAATGTTCACTGATATTCAATGTATTGAATCTTCTTGTCTTTGCGGCTCTATTGAAAACATTTGTTTGAAAAAACATTTTCGCCAAAAGCAATCTGAAACGTAATAATCTGTTTTGTTATTTTTTTTGCATAAATTGATAAAATATTAATAAATTTTAGTGATATGATTTTTTAAGCAGACTTTATAATATAAAAAGTATATAATGAGCTAGATATTTTTCCACATAATATGGTTTTAGATAAATTAAAATTATATATACCTAAATACATAAACAATAAGTGTTTGTTTATTTAACGATTTTTATTTATCTATTAATGGTTCTTAAAAACATTAAGCATCATCGACTCTCAACAGCTGCAGACTTTTACGCGAAGGATCCTATAGAAGATTTTTGTGCATAATTGAGAGGGCAACGAACAACGAATTATACGAATTGTATCAGAAGCCTGATGTCGGCAAGTACATTCAAATATAATGTGGTCCGAAATACTGTCCCGCGTGGACGACTTGAAACCTGCAAAGCGGCTAACTTTTATAAGCTGTGTTTTTATAATCAGACTGGATGGAATAGGTGCGTGGCACAGGATAAAGTAAGGTTGAAGATAATATTGTAAGAGGCGCTATACCGATAATAATTATTTGTTTAAGACCTTTCGCGCATTATCGTGCAAAAGGATTGGCAACCTTTTCGATTGACCAACATGGGGACCAGACATCGCACTTCATTGTGCATTTTGTCATTTTTTTTCAATAAGAATAACTCAGTTGCTATAATTTTAAAAGGCCAATTGGAACAATTTTGGTTTCGCGAAATGATTTGGGATTTTAAAATACATTATTCACACATAGGCAGTTAGCTTTTTGCTCCCGTAAAGGATTTACTTTTTGTTTCATGTTACAATATCATATATTGAGTAAAAGTGGTGTAAAATCCACTTCTTTTTATTTCGTTTTGATTCGGTTTATATGGCATTTTTCAAGTGTTTTGGTAATTTATCCAGAACTATTACGCTATTGAATTTATAAAGACTATTGAATTTTTTTGGCATGGCTGGTATATCAAACACCTTCAGTTGATCGTTGTCAACAAAAGAGGAACGCATATGAATCGGCACGAATCTTTTTGGATCATCATTGCACCGTAGGCTACTTTGCAGTATCTACCAGGCGCGTACTGTAAGATACTTTTTCTTTCGTTCACTTGCGTGTTAAGTGACGAGAGTGAGTGAGAGATAAGTGACGAGCGGAACGCACGCCCTTATCTCCGACTCACTATATATGATACATAAATGTGATTTAAATGAATACGATGAATAACATTTTTAATAAAAAGAATTAATAGTAAAATCAAAAAACTTGAACAGTAAAAAATTTCCTTCTAACCTAATATTACAATACCATAAAAAAGTAGTTTTTATCATATTAAATACATTTTTTTGTACTATGAATATATGTAGTATTTTTATTTTGACCTACATACATTGATTTATTATTATTTAAAAAAAATAGGTACTTTTTAATAAATAATTAGTAAACTTATAATGAATTACACAAACTTTATTTTATTTTTTAAAAGTCTTTGAAACAATTATGTTATTAAATGAATTGCTTTTATTTAAAGCTTTATAACCCTTCGTTGATATCGGTGCCCCTTCCTCCGAATTTGAACCCAACACCTTCGATATAAATGACAACGAACGTTGAAACGAGTCCAGTTTGCCACTCGTTCGCCTGTAGCGTCGGTTCAAAATGAAAACGGTAGGACCGAAAGAAAGTTTTTCATGTGATATATGAAATGCATATGTGATAAAAATGTGATGTTACTTGAAATAGTAAAGTGATGATGAAGTGTGAAGTGTATTAGAAGTGATCATGTGATGTTATACTATATACATAATAATTGTGTGTATGTGTATAAACAATATTAGTAACTTTAATTATAATGTTTTTTTATTAAGCGCATATAATAAGCTAAGATACAAAACTTCTAGATTATTTTACGTATCTGTATTTAACATATAAACATATTAAATATTATAATACACAGTAAAAATATTTAGGTTACTTTTTAACTATCATAGAATCAAATTAAATTAAAAATATTAAGTAAATATAAAAAGCAATACTTTTTACTTTTTTATTATATTATAAAATTCAATCATCATTACTAACATAGTTTTATTTTTTTATGAAATGGCAATAAATTAATTAGCAAACTAAGATTTAATTAAAAAAACGCACTTGACTCTTAAATTGTGAAATTTCATCTCATCGATAAGCAAACATTATTTTTAATTTCGATAATTATTTACATATATGTATCATCATTATTTTCGCCACGGAAGAGAAAATCTTTATAACTGTAATTGACTTAAAACTGTAATTTTTAAACTTATTTTATTATTAAATACTGCATTAGTATTTTTTTTAATAAAAAAAATTAGCTCTTTATATTGTTTGCACATCATTTAATTAGTATTCCTTCCTCGACCCAAACAAGAACATCAAAAATAAGTTTAAATTGCTGCATATCTCACATTTCTTTTTTTGTTTTCATTCAGGTCACGTTCGCGATCTTACTCTTACTCAACTATGCTAATACAGCTCGAGTAACTAAAAGAGGATTGTATCCAGACGGTCCTTTCTATGGATCACACCAAATATTTTACAACGAGCATCCAGTACACACACAGTATCAACCCAAACCCAAAATCATAACACCTACGTACAACTATAACTACGAAAACCCTCTGAGCTACGGACTCAACAACTTCGGTTCCTTCTTGCCCAGTTTCCATGAAAGCATCTATCACTATCATATGCCAACGTTTGATTCAGGATACAACTATGAAGTACCCACAGGACCTAAATTCGAAGAAGAACCGATGATGGACTCCTTCAACTTGCTCATTCAACCAGCTCTAACGCCCATGGCCATAGCAAATGCGAAACTAGGACCAGGACTGAGAGCTCCTATGAGAAGAATATTAACTTCAGTCAATCAAAATCTGTTCTATCAATATCCAGGTGTCATTCCAGAGCCTGGATTATCTATTCGTGTGCCTATAGAAATGGCCAGACCTACAAGAGTAGTAGTACCACATCACGGCAGAGTTGCCATAGGATCTGGAGGTCTAGGATACAGAACGCTACCCGGAGGAAGGATCGCTTTAGGCTCAGGCTCTGTCGGTGTGACTAACTTAGCTGTAGCCAGAGCAGCATTAATCAATCCGAAAGCTCAAGTACAACAACCGACTCAAAACTTCCAGCAAGTCGTGCCAAGAAACTTTTTACCAGCATCGTCCAATAGTTTAACAGTCTTCCCGCTGACGGACGATCAAAAAAATAATATATTCGGATAAGTGCTAAGTTGAAATAAACGCTTCACTGATCATCAGTATTAATTGTAAATATATAAGTAAAGTACTGCGATTTTATTTAAAATATCAGTGAAGAAGTTTATTCGAAGCTAGTCTATTTATTAACGACTCTCTCGCACGCCTGTGTCTATTGTATATTTATTTCTGTTAGTCAATAAAACGGTTACCATTTTAATCTAAAGTTTTTATTTCGCCAGTGAAAGTAATTACTATCATTCAAATCCAATTATCCATAGTTTTGGAACAAGTATCTGAAGCAGGAATGTTGTATTATTTTATTTTACGTAATCAGATTACAGTTTCATTTCGTATATAATATAATTTAATAACATTGTTAACGTTGAACAAAAAAGAGACGCAATACCGTAATTAATATTTGTTGAAGCACATTAGAGAAATTTTACGCACACCGGATAACGATTTTGTGATAGGAGTATTCAAAGTAAAAAAATTGCCTCAGTCGACAGCGATTCGATATAATTATTTTTTTACGGTTCGATAATTACGTAGACGTTGCAATCCATAAGAAGTTACAGAAAAAAACATTTTGTACTACTTACTTTAATATATTTTTTATAATGAAAATAAGAATAATATTAATTCACTTAAATAATTTATAGTGAAATAAAATTTATAAAAGTAAGGTTTAATCATTGCATTTTCGACACAAAGATTATAAGTAATCAATATTATTAAAAAAAAGTATTGAATGAATTTGAATTAGATGAAAAATGACAATATTATTACATAAATACACAAAGGAATTAAGAATTAAAGTTAAAAAACACTAGATAAAAATTTCTAGTAATTATGGTTCAAGTTTTGAAAAAAAAATATATTATAACGGCATAAAAAAAATAACTTTCAGTTAAATAAAAATCAATTAAATGAAAAATGACCATATTAATAAATAAAAACACAATAAAGTTAAACAATATAAAGGCACAAAAAAATATAATGGTTTAGGATAAAATAAATTTTAACTAACATTAACTCTAAAAAGTAAAAGAAAAATTGTGAATAATCTTAGTTTACAGTATGACTGTTTAATTTATTATATTATAACACTAAAAAAAGATATTGAACTATTTATTTTAATTGTATGAATATAAATTATATGAAATATAAAAATTAAAACACAAAAAAGCTTTAACCACTGCATAAACTTAATACGAATTAGTAATCCTTTATATTATTTACATTTTACATATTATAATATAACATAATTAAATTGTATTGTTGGTCATGCAAAAGTAAGTTTTCATCCCTATATAATCTGATTATTAAGATTAATTTAAGTTGTATTAGCAACATAAGTTGTCAATTACTTTAATTATATATGATATAATTATATGTATTATATATAATCGTCAATAAAACTAGCTATCCTTCAATGTCCTAATTTATCATAAAAAATAGACATTAAAAAAATAAAAAACAGCAACAAAACCTGACACTAAACAGTTTAAAAAAATATGAATAACTAGTTTTTTCTAAGCGCATTTATGACCTTCAGTGAAAATTGCTATTGCATTTCGATGACCTAATTTTTTGTATAATACATTTCATAAACCTCTGAAAAGATAACATAATTAAATTTACAACATAAAAAATTCAGAGAGATCCTGAATAAAAATATGTTATCGAGAAAATAAGGAAATAATCAAAAAAGATTCATTTAAAAAAACAGATTTTTTCTAAATAAAAAATTATACCATCGCTTAAAATATGGCAATAAAACAAGAAAAACATCATTTGTAATAATTGATATTATATATCAAAGAAAAAACTTAACTCACGTTTGAGTTTGCCATTATTTTGCATTGTGAATTTTGCTATACATTCGACACAGTGCAACTAAAATACATATTTTTTTTACTATGTAAGTGCAATATGTCAGTCTTTAAATGTTAAGTAATAGTATTATAAAATAAAAATAGCATAATATTGAATTGATCTTAATATTGTAAACGTTTTGTTTTTCACACATCGAATAACATTTTTTTTGAAAATATATTTTAATAATCATAGTATATTTTGCATATAAAATGTTAAATAAATGGGAGTTAGTAAATTCTTAAACCGACACAAATAAGTTTAATAGTTCATGGTTTTTATTTTTTTGAGTATGTAAAGTCATTTTAATCAAATGATATTACTTCAACACACATAATTTTTTATTTGTTATTCATTATGTATACGATTTTAATTTTTTTGATAATATTATTTATTACGTATTTTAAATTCATATATCAAGTTTTTTTGCTTTTAACAATTTTTATTAAACAGCAATTAATAATACAACTGCAAGTTTATTACTACATAATAATCTATCACAAACTGTACTTTTTTTATAAAATTGAACTTTCCAAAATTCACTCCCAATAATTTTAAAATAAAATAAACATTTAAATAAATTCAATTACTATCTAATCTTTCTACATTCCATCGAGTCAAGGAGATTGAAATTGTGGATAACACTGATCACTATAATTCAGTTTAACCATTTTATTTTAGATTTCCTTATAAGGCGTACCAAAACGATCTATGGTAAATATATAATTGATACTTTGAATAATGAAAAATATTATTTTTTTCCTCCGATTTTTTTTTTAATTTTTGTAAAATTGCTAGCCGCCCACTCTATAATAAATAATTTTCAAGATTTGCAGTTTCATGTAGTTTAAAATAATATTCACACTATTTATAATCAATCTAATTAATGGATAAAATATAATATTCATAGATTTCTATGGGTTTTAAAATTTAATTTTAAGACTTTAGCTTATTTGGATCTAATATTAATTACGATTCGTATTATTTTTTTACTCAATTGAACACACCTTTTCCTTAAACTAGCAGCTGCGTTAAATGATAGGCATTGGTGAATGTGATACAACTTTTAAAATATATTTTGCCAGTGAAAGTTTTTTATTCACTTTTTTTCAAAAAATGTAGATTAGAATGACTTACATTGAATCAAAAAAATTTATGGAATATTTTTTCGAGCCTGCATTTTTCAGTGTTTACTTTTCTATAAATAAATTACCCTTACAAATAAACTTCAAATATAAAAAAATAAGGAACGACATTATTAAATTTTCAGGAAACTATTCTATATTTTATTTAGTATGATAAATAATTTTCATTATTTATTCGCTAATTTTATATTTCAGCTAACATAAAATAGAGTTACATTATAGTTTGTAACAATATGAGAAGAATTGTAACACATGTTTACTACAGATATTTCTGTGGAAATAAATATTTCTGATAAAATATTTAGATGTTTAATCACTAGTGAATAAATATGATAATAGTTTGCTTTGCATTTAAGGTATACTATTATAAATATCTCATGCATATTAAAAAGCTCGTCTTATTCTAGTTATTCTAGTAGCAAGTCATAGATTTATAAGCTTAACACACTTATCAAAGCTAAGTTCAAAGTCAAGTCCATGATTTACATAACTACATTTCATAAATATTTATTTATACATAGAACAATTTAAAATGTATTTTAATAACTCTTAATTTATATAAAAACAATACGGCGAATATTTTGAGAAAGTTGAACTATATGATTCAATTTTACTGCATATAGCAAATTATATACTGGATGTTTTATTAATAGCTTAAATTTAAATTTAAGTAAATATATTTTTGCTCTATATTTATTATGTATGTAATAGTTTTAATAAATGATGAGTTGTTTACGAGTCAGATATTATATTAAATAATCAGTAATGAGTCTGTTTTTCGTATTAAAATTGATGTTTTTTATTAAAAAATAGTTTTATTAGGACTAAATGCTGCTATATAAATAAAGAACATTTTTTATGCATTACTAGATGATAATAAATTTATACAAGAATCATTAAAATAAAATAAGTTTTTGCTATTGTCACTAATCGCTGCAATTGGATCTTTACTGGCCGTTTATGATATGTATGTAGCTGCTGACAATATATAATTAATTACTGGCATATAATAATAATAATATTCTTGACTGTTTTATCACTTCAGCAAAAGAAGACTTATTTTTTAATATTTTTTGCTATAGATAAATATGTTAAAAATAACTTTGGTTTATGTTATTTATAATATAACAAATCAAAGAAAAATACCATTAAGTAAATCTGAAATTATTGCAAAAATATATTTTGCTTAGTAAACGTCAATAAAAAAATTGTTTTCAAAACAGAGCTGTGTTTAAAAGACACTGATCTAATTAACACATGAAGACCATTTTAGGTTAAGATATTCGCTGCAAAGCTTCTGAAGACCTTTAAGATAAGTAAGGGATATATGAATGTGCATAGGAAGGCCGACATATGATGATTGATTGTAGTAATAAAAAATGGACTTTAAATGTTTTTATTACCTGGAAATACAAGAAAACAAAGGAGAATATATAGATATATAAAACTATTTTTAATATACATAGTATTTAATGTCTTAAACGAAACATATTAAAACAAAATTTCTCGGCAGTCAACAATTCACGTCAAAATCGCTACTATTTTTAAAGACAGCAGTTTATAAATAATATAACATAAATTCTTAAACTATAATAAATAAATAAAAATACCTAAAATTGTACTACGCAGTAACAACTACAACCAAATAAAATAAAAGTGCTGATCCCTTAAGTTTAAATTGATTTGTGTAGATCGCAGTCCTGAACATTTTAAAAATCGCTAATAACAAAATATCTAATTATATAAAATACAACAATAATGTTTTCATGCGTACCGATCATTTAAGTTATAACACTTTTATTTACTATCCGCTGGTTTTTCAACAATTACGATACTAGTTATATCATATATAAATTTATAACCTGATTTTTACTAAAATAGTCTCGTTTTTGAACGCAAAAGTGTACTGACACTCTCAATACAGTTTTAAAAAGACGATCACCTGTAATGTTTCGGCACCGACATATTTATTAATCGCATCACCGTGGGAAATCCAATTTCTCATTGCCTCTTTTTTACCTGATTTCGAAGATGTTTTCCTCGAGTGCATGCAACAAAACGTCATAAGTGCCATAAACCTACAAGGACAAGGTAATTTTTGTCTTTACCGAGACTTTCTCGCGAAAAAATCCGGGCATTTCTCTTCGAACGTAATCGAGTACCGGTTCCTCAAAAGAGCGAATCTTAACCTCGTTTCGGAGATTACATACTTTCGATACCCATGTATGTATGTATATGATTCGCACTGGTCCATTAGTCACGAGAGAGCCCACATGACAATGCACCCGGCTGACTTTACCACTCATTTTAACGATACAAGTCTGGCCTGATATTATATAACATATTAAACAAAATAAAGTTATACATTATAGTATACAAGTGTATACTTTCACCTTCTAGATTCATATTCACCAAATCTGTCATCGTTAAATAATGTATAATGGTGTTCTCTGTGTGTGACTAACTATCTATGATTTAAGATCTAGGCGTTATATAAATGCGTGGTGATCAAATAAAAACTAAATTTGGTTTATTTTATACTACAATGCCGCAAAAATATGTTTTGTTAAAGAGAGATAAGTAATATCTAGTTAAATTAAAAGCAAAAACTTTTGTTTTATTTGAAAGAAATGGCCCACGCAGCGAGATATTTTAGTTTTTTAATTTAAGAATATTATTTAGACATGCAGTAAAAAATTCCTTATTTTAATAAAATAAATCAGATCCAGATTTTTCTCCGTAAAATTAACAATGCGCTGCTAAATCTGTAACGTCACATACACCAGCAACATTGATCAGTGGCAATACCTGAAAGACCTATGTTCGAATCTCATATGATCCTTAATTTTTTCATTTTATATCGTGTCTAATAGATTGTTTTAGTGATTATTTATAACCAAAATTTTGACCGAGGATTTTCCTATTTTCCGAATTTTCCTATATTTTTATTATCTCATAGTTGAATATTTTAATAAAAAATTTAAATAAAATCGAGTATCGTGCATAGTGATATTAATCTGTATGTTTATCACTAGTACTCCTCCCAAACGGCGAGTAATAGCGACGTGGCATTTGCATATGCCAACTGTGATATTTTCGACTTTAAAGTTATAAATTGGAAGTTGCGCTGAACAGTATTGAAATAAATTTGTAATAAGAGGAGGAATAAAAATAATATAATAAATAAAGAATGGCATTGCTCTATCTTGGGCGAAGCCGGGTAATAGAGCTTAAATAGAGATTTTATCACTAGTTTACGACCTTATTCCAGATGTCTCACGACTTATTTGTAGGTGTGGATTGTGCTTATTTCATTATAACGCATGTCATATTACAATGAAAAATTTGCAATAAATAAATATAGTCATTCTATATTCTGTAAAATAGATTAAATCATTAGCGCTTCATACATACATACATTAGCCAGTAAGCGTCACAGCTTCCACTTTTTATCCAAAACACACGCACACTGGACTAGCACAATAATAATTTAGGTGTTGACAACCAGTTACTGTGATATTATGTAAAATATTGTGCGAAATGGGTCAAAATATTTAATTTTATAGCCAGACGACATAGATATTGATAGCATTGAAAAAAGTTGAATTTTGTTATATAATTTAAAAAGAGAGAACTTTATAATTGGATATATTAAAGCTACACTCAATAAGCTTAAAGTTTAGGAAATCATCATGCTGTCAGAGTTAAAATTAATAAAATTAATAGCATCTCATTTCCGAACACTTTTTTGTAAACGTTAAATGTGATGAATCATTACTAAGGAAACACATATATCAAATATAATCTCGTTAATGAATCATATAAATTAGGTTCATTTAAAACAGCACCTTAAACGTGTTTTTGATATATTACAATATTGAGTAATTAAAACTCAATTATAAATTACAAAACAACAATGAGTTATATAATACTAATTTACGTCATATAAGACGTTATTTAAAATATAATTGGACGCAAACCATCAAAAGTGTCGAATTAAATAGGCGGTTAAACGCGCCGGTTAACTTTTACTTTCGATCGAGCTCACAATGGAATTTTGTTGGTAGTAGATCGTGATTTTAAGCTCAATCTAAATATTTCAATAATAATAAATTACTATAAATTCGTTTTATACGCGTTATAGACAACGAAACGACCTATAAAAGTACGCGTAAAATTGGCAAAGAAAATTGTTTTGCTATTGTTATAAACTGTTGTTTTGCTTTCTGAATCTTTTCACTTTTTGTCGCTCGATCGTGGTCTCCAAATCAAACGGTAAAAGTTTACAGAGATAAATGAAATGTACACCGTAAAAATGCATGCCAATAATTCAGCATGTATAGAACGATCGGTGCAATAGAGGAAAGCTGTCATGATTTTTTTATCGCGGAAATAATGCATAATCAATCACTTGACATGGCTTAAAAGACGTAACGCCTTTTCTATTGTCTATTTTTTATTTATTTATAAATTATTCATATAAATAATGTAATATATACACTACAATCGACTATTAACCACAACTAGATTATTTTCCTACTCTTACTTGTGTATGTAGGAAAAATAATATTGAATTCGTCAAAAAAATGAGTCCACATTACTTTATTAACACCTGTCAGGTATTATAAACAAGCGTGCAATATTTCAATTACATATTATATTAATATTATTTTAAATGAATCTGGTTGATTAGATTTTGATCTCAATTTAATAAAAAATAAACCTTGAGCTCATATTTTAAATATTTGTGGTTTAGGATAAGAACAACCAATGTCAAAAACTGCAATTTTTGGTTAATTAAATTTTTAAAACCATTATCAAAATATATCTATCTTTTATAAAATTCAATTTAAGACATACGTTTTTCTTTTCTAAGCTGCAAATGCGTAAAGTAGTTGACATTGGTTATTCAACGGGTGAATGGAGTAGAACTCTTAAAATATATTTAGACAGTGAAAGTTTTTTTATTATTAGATCGAAAGGTAAGTGAAGTGGTTTTTATTGCTATTTTAAACTATTGCATTTGGAATTTAAAGATTGCTATTGAATTTAAAGTATATTTTTAATCTGTATTATGTATTTTTTATCAGATAACAAAATATCCAGTCGTAAAAAATACACGTTTTTATTCAATCGTAATCTTCACCTGATTACATTAAATGATTTTGTAGCTTAACATATTGTAGCTTACAATAGATACTTGCACCAGCATCATTTGGAATTTAGATATAATTCAAATAAATTTGACTTTGACATGTGAGTGGATAATTTAATGCTCTTTACCACAGTATGGAAATGACATTGCAAACTAAAAATTAACTGAGTAAATTTCATGACGCCAGATAGCTTAATCTATTTTTTTTAAAACAGATTTTATGAATTACATTTTTTATTTTTTATTTTTTCGATTAAATTAAGACCATCGTGGCCTAACAGGTTACCCCAATGCGCCACGATGGTCGAAAGAAAATTATAAATTTATAAAACATAAAAATTATATATATAAATAAATATAACAATACTTAAACATAACAAAAAAAATTATAAAATAATAAAATTAAAAGATATAAACCGGATCAGATCCTCGTAGCTAACATTAAATAAATCAATTTTCAATGCCAGCGTATTAAGGAGCCGTATGGCCACAGCTATAGGCGAGTCGGCAAGTGCGGATGTCCTAGCCCTAACTGCCATCAAAAGAGGTCTCGATCGTGATTCTCGAAAATGTTCCGGAACCCAAAACTGGAATTCCTCGAGAATAGCTGGATTGTCGACAGCACCTTTTAGTAGTTTGAAAAAATGCTTAGCGACATACAGCTTTCTGCGAGAATTCAGCGTATCATATCCCAACGCTCCTAAAAGAAAGGCGCTGGGATATAAGAACGGATAATAACCAAATGCCCTTTTGTAAAGGTATCTTAAATACCTTTTTTGAATTTTTTTCTACTAAAAGGGAATATTTGGCTATTCGGGGATTCCAAATTATAGATCCCGATTCAAGAATGCTACGAACTAAGGTGTCATAGAGGATGCGAATAACTGACGGATCGTCAAAGTGAAAGGCATTCCTCATAACAAAGCCGAGCATCTTGGAAGATATATCACAGACGTCGTGTATGTGTAGAGAGAACCTCCATTTGCTCTCGAAAGTGATTCCGAGATCTTTAATGGAAGTTTCTCTAGTCAAAATGTTACCACCGAGATGGTCGAAATAAGCTGATGGCGAACGGGATCGAGAAAATGACACAGTATGGCACTTTCCGACACTAAAGGGCAGACGGTTAACGGAAGCCCATCTCCACAGAGAGTCTAAATCACTTTGTAGAGAGAAGGAGTCCGCAACAGATCGAATGCATTTATATAATTTTAAATCATCTGCGTACAGAAGAAAACTTGAATTTTTAATTGCTGTATTTATGTCATTAATAAATAACACAAAAAGCAGAGGTCCCAGATTGGATCCTTGAGGAACCCCCGAAGGGGTAAAATATTCTTTTGACAATCGGCCACCATAGGTTACAAACTGTCTACGATTGCTTAAATAACTCGAAAATAACCGAGTTAAATTATCTGAGCAACCGAGGTTCGACAATTTTTTTAATAATAACGTATGACAAACTTTGTCAAAGGCTTTCTCAAAATCTGTATACACGACGTCTACTTGAATTCCGGCATCGAGAGAAGTTTTCACCGTTTTGGTGAACGACAGAAGATTAGTAACAGTGGAACGGGCAGGACGAAACCCGTGCTGTTGGTCTAATAAAACTTGCTGAAAGTCATTGTAGATTTATATACATATAATGGCTTGAATTGTAAATCTGCCAACTTTACTTTTGGGGGAAAATGACCTGTACCTTTAATCGAAATACACATGCTCAAAAAATCTCCAATTAAACATCACAAACAATAAACTACAAACTTGATATATTGCTTTATTTTTCTATTTTCAGTTGTCAAATATGGAGTTAACCCTTTGCACTCGTATTTTTTTTTTGGTTGGGGTAGCGCCAGCTCGTATTTAATTTCGAGACTTTTTTTATGTTCAATTTTTGGAAGTAAAAATGAAATAAAACATGTTTTGATTAATCTTTTTACAAATTAAAATTAATACAGCGAAAGATTGATAGTTTGTCAGTATTTTAGTTAAAAAAAAATTAATTAAATATTTAAAATATATTATAATTTTAATACTTTAATCGGAAAATAACTTTTTATATTGTACTTTTTTAAATAACTTGTAAAACGATAACTATGAAACTTAGAAAAGAATAATTTATTAAAATGTGTTCACGAAGAATTGAACTTACTATTCACAAAAAAAAAAAATTACATAGTATTAGGTATACATAGTATAGGAAGGTAAATGTAATGATGTTTTTAGATGATTTTTCGTCCATCGCAATCAAATGCGCGGTCAAACAAATAAATTAATTATTTAAAAAACAGCTGAGTGTTGTAGCGGCAGGGGTTTATAACCATTAAGAAATTTGTAAATAGCTAGATGTCATATGAATTCTGAATAATTAAAATATTGGACTGATTGTATTTTTTTTGCACCTATCGTTTATTATCTTGCGCAATGCGCTTATTATCTTGCGCATCGCGCTCGTTCTATAGCGTTTAGCGCTCATAACATCGATCAACAATTTGCGTTCATACAAAAAAATAATGGTTACAATAAAATTTAATCAAGATTAAAATTACAAAGAGCACAAGTTTTTTACTTGTAGTTTTTTTTTCTTAGTAAAACCTTAGTTTTTAGTTTTTTTAATTGTTGTTTTTTCTTGGTAAATAGTTAATATATTCCCATTAACAAGTTTTAGACTTTTTAGAAAATCAGATTACAATAAACGTATTATAAAAAATAAAAAAATATACTGTTAGTTAAATAAAACATATATCAACATATAATAACGTTTAAAAACACATTTAATACGAAAAATTGTTATGCACCTTACAATAAATAAAACACAAACAATATGCACATCAGCACATATGTTTTAAGCAAAAGGATACATTTTGACGATATAACCAATGATTTTTAAAAGCAAAATTTAACACTTTTGTTGCCGATAATGAGATTCCAAATAAAGTAAAGCGAAGGTCCATATATAAAGGAGAATCTAGATTAGAAAATATGGTTCTAGGACACTAACCGCCTGGAAATATACCCCTTGGACAATAACCCCCCGTCAAAACCCCCCTGGACATTGACCCCCCGTGCAAATAACCCCTGACAATTAACCCACCATGCAAATAATCCCCCTGACAATTAACCCCCGCCACGTATAAAGATAATACTGATATTACTTAACACGTCTCGTGACGCTCTATTATACTTAATAAAACATATACTGACGCCATTACCAAAGTTTAGCTGTATTATACATACATATGTATCTAGCCTAATAATATTTTTTATTTTTTTTTAATACTCTTTATAACAATTTTTCTCGCACCGGTCACCGGTACAAAATATACAATACGTATATTTTCTTCGTAAATGTGTTAGTTTTATTGATATTTTAAAAATTCTGTATTTTGCTGAATGAAATAAATTAGTATTGATATTGATTATTCGTATTAAACATTATTTTATTAAAATAATGACCATTTATTATAAATAATAACAACTTATATAAAATACTTATCTCTATACGTGGCGGGGGTTAATCGTCAGGGGGGTTATTTACACGGGGGGTTAATTTTCAGGGGGCTATTTGTCAGGGGGTTATTTGCACAGGGGATTATTTGTACAGGGGGTTAATGTCCAGGGGAGTTTTGAAGGGAGATATATCTATCCAGGGGGTATTTGTCCTGCGTTTACATGCACTTAGGATAGGAATATTTAAAATACGAAAAAGAAGGCCAAATTAAATTAGATATTTTTTAATATATTCACTGTCTATGGCAGAGGTCAGAAAATTACGGCCAAATCAAGCCCTCTGCTTATTTTAATCCGGCCTGCAAGTAATTGTTAGATTTGACATATAAAAAAATCAAAGTATGTGCTATAATAGAGCGGCCAACCGTCGAGTTAAGGAGCTAGCTGGGTATCACCTTATAAGGTGCTCCTATTGCTTTGTATTTCACCGTGACGTTATGCACTTTAAATTTGACAGCATCTTCAGTGCCCACGTAACGCCTTTTGCAATACATTTGAATATTTGAGAGAAATGATAAAGCTCATTTTAATTTTGCTTCCTGGCCCGCTGAGCTTAAAATATTTACAATCTGGTCCTTCACAAAAAAGGTTTGCCGACCCCTGGTCTATGGTGTTACACGAGCAAAATAACCTTGTCTATATTCTTCAGTCATATGTTTTACAGAGAGACATTCAAAACGCGTCATGGCGATTTTACAACTTTATATTTAGATTGTCTTGTATAACCGGAATGTCGTAGTCCTTAAGGCGTTGAACTGATATCCTAGAGACTATCGGTTCAGGTCCCGCAGCAAACTAAACATTTTAATATTAAGAATGCGCTATTATTAAAATGAAGCCCTAACTGCTAAGCGACATCTATTGATTGTAAGCTGTAATTATAGTTAACAATATACAATAGATATCACTAATTTACAAACTGTGTTTTAAATCTTATCCAATTAAACGTGTAAGTGTTTATTATATAACAATAGTTTTTTAATGACGCATATTTGAGTCATCCACCTTTAGAGTGTTAAATATGGATAAATTTATATAAGTGTAATACAATCCTAAAACTCACTGAAAAAAATATGTTTTACAAGACTTTTAACCCTTTCACCGCGGATGACTTCTATAGGTGTCATCAAGAAAATCGCCAGTACTCATTAGACATTTAAAGGTGCCGTAAGCATTTGAGCCTAATAAAATGGCTTTTTAGTATAATTTAAGGCTGTAAATCAATTATTTGAACCATAATATTTTTCAAAATATGGCATGAATAGGTGCCCCCACATATTAACAAATTTCGAAATGGCGCTCAAAAATATCAGCTGTGGTGATAATATAAATCAGGGCTGTGGAGTCGTTAAAAAAAAACACGACTCCGACTCCGACTCCAATTCCGATATTTACCAACAACACGACTCCACTCCGACTCCGACTCCGACTTCGACTCCGACTCAAAAAAGTTTAATTTTATCAGGTATTTTTGGTGTTTTTCTACAAGTTTAATATTCATACGCTATACACATTCATTATTACGCAATTAAAAATTGATAAATTTCATCATTTAAAAAATGCTCGGAGTCGCTCATTTTTCACGACTCCGACTCCAACTCCGGCCAAAACACCACGACTCCACGACTCCGACTCCGACTCCACAGCCCTGATATAAATGCAATTGGGGCCAGGCCCCACCCAATTTTTTCGTACATAAAAAAAAATAGGTGGGGCTGGTAAAGTTTTATTATATTTTGTGAAAATGATCAAATTTTATATTTAGACAAATATTCTACAAGTTTTTCGTATGTATTTGCCCATTTGAGGCAGAAATGATAAATATTACATTGTTTTTTTGTGGGGATCTGTTTTGGATTGGCAGGCGTTTTTACACCTAGAGCGAACCAGCGTAGCTTGGCCTCGTGGCTTTATTTTTGAATTTTTAAGTTTTGAATTTATTAAAACAGTTCTTAAAAATATAAATAAATTAATCATAAAAAATTATTACATTAAAAGATTATCCTAAAACTTGAAACTTTAAATACTTGTACCAGATTTAAAATTGGTAAAAATAGTCTTAGCATAAACGCATACTATTACTGTCACAGTAATAATATCACGGTTAATATCGAATTCATCGTCACGTCCTTAAAAATTCAATATTATATCGTCATTCGTAATTATATGGATAATTTTTAAAAGAAAATCAATATATGTATTTATAAATAATTAAAACACAGATTACTAATTCTGTTTTACATAATTTAGCTATTTACTAGCTCGAAAATATATTAAATGTGTCGAGACTAATATTATCGTTAGAGTTGAGTACCCAGGTCGATAGTTGTCAATCGCTCATTTTACTAGTGCGAGCGAGTAAGCGAGCTCTGCTAGCATAACGGCATCTCGCTCTTTTTTCCGTCTTAAAAATTTTATTTTTATTTCATAACAGACACACAATATAAAGTAATAATTATGCACAATTAGAGCATATGATCCCGTTTCATCCCATATCATAAAAATATAGATGCCCTTAGAAGGAAAAAATCAGTTTTAAAGCATTAATTGACAACCTAAATCTGTCAAGTCTAGCGCGATGCCGTCCTAACAGCGCGCGCTTTGACCATGTTCCGATGAAAAATTTTACAATAAACTTACACTTGTAAATTTAAGATTATTGAGTTATTTGCATAAGTTAAAAATTCAATATTACTGAAATGTGTTTAACAGAAGTCTTTTTACTATTAATAAATTTAAATTTTCAAAATTTGCTTGAACACAAAGCCAATAAATGCATTCAAAGTTTTGTCGACATATTGTCGACGTTCGAGTACAACGCTTGAAATACGATGTCGACACATAGTCGACTTACGAGCGCAAAGGGTTAATTTTTTTTACACTTTAATCCATTGATATGTGAGAACCATAGCGTTTATTTTTATAAGTAAAAAGTGTCAAATATAATTTGGTATTTTTTTGCCATCGATTTTCAATTTACTTTTAATGCATCAAAGTAAGCCATTATAAAATTTATTATGCATGTAAAAAAAGCTGATTTTCTGAATCACGTGACATCGGTTATATTGATATCAAATCACAAATTCAATCGTTATTTTTTCTATACTAATTTATGTATAATATATAAATTGCTTTTAATTATAGCAATATATTTTCTTTGAAAATATTTTTAATTTTTGTTTTTATGACTAAAAAAAAGTGCAATTATGTATTTCTTACTTGATGTACGGTAGATATATGACAAACTGAACAGCGACTTTTAAAATTGTGATCTTGAAGTTTTTCCTTGACAGCGGCCTTTGAATAAATAACTAACGGTCACAAGTTAAAGGTAATAATTTATAATGTCTAAAAGGTAATAATTTAACGATAAAATATTCCGAAATATTTGTAACGTTATAAAAAACAAAAATACAGTTTGAATAATTAACACATGAATTTATATTAAAAAATATGAATGAATAATATTTAATATTTAAAAAACATGGAGCTTTGAGTGTTTTAACTAATATTAATACCACGTTTTATTTTAATTACTTCTGCTGCTGAAAACCCTATCACATTCAGCAAAATTTGGAATTATTTACAAAAAGTTCACAGCTGCACAATGTCAACTCGGAAGTATGAGCTATTTCTAGAATTTCGATAATTACACAGAGTTTTTTATTTGTTTATCGGTTATTAGTTGCTATGACCATGACTGTTATAAATAACATACATTTAATAATGTAAATTTTGCAAAATAGGTACAAAAAATCAGAGGAAAAAATTACTACCTGCGTTGTGAAAATACATAAGAACCTAAAAAATAACACACGTTTGTTCTTTTACAGTTGATCGGTTTTTGGTATTTTAGAAATTAAAAAAAATACTTAATATTTAATATTTGGATGTATTCGATTAACTAATAGGTAAAAAAACAAACGATTATATTCGGTATTCGAATATTCAAGTAGGATCCTTTAAAATAGTTTGAAACAATAGGCAGTATAGTAAAAAATATTAAGCTAAATGTGGTACATAGTGGTAAGATAAGAAATATACCGATTCGTTACAAATATTGGTTTAAAAATGTAATGAAAATATTTCGAGATGTCCCCATATTGTTGTTAGCTAGTAAAATAAATTAAAAAATAACTAAAAATTAAAGTAACGAACTATTTTATTGTAATAATCATTAACCTAAGTATTCTAGTTGTGCTAACATATTGATTTGATAAATTTATAAAATTATTTCTCTAATTTTTATTACCTGTTTTTTTATTTCTTAGTGATATTATCAAAACAATCTTCTAGCGTTTTTTTGCAAAAAAATGAACTTGCCGATAATCGTCTGTTGCACTCGTGTTATTATTGCAATTAAAAGTCTTACTAGATTCCACATTGAGTCTCATTGGCCTCGAGATCAATTAACCTTAGGTGTTTTTAAACCAAATAAACCAATTTTTTTATTGTGCTATTTTCAACTTCTTTTATCTACCTGGAAAGTATTAATATATTTTAATTAGTATATTTATTCCATATCGTATCTTAAAACGTCAAATATACAAAAAGTAAACAGCTGCGTAAAATATTTTATGATTAGGATTTCATTCGTTATTGATAAAAATATTTGTAAACATAGTTCTGTATTGCTTGTTAAAAAGTTACGATAAAAATAATATGATCGAAATAATAAAAAATATATTCTTCTGGATTTGCGTCCATATTCAGATCGTCATACATTTTTACAAGATTATCATGAAAAAAAAATAATCAGTTTTGTATTGAATCATGCTACTACTACTACAGACATTAAAGCACTGCTATAAAAATAACATTGAGCATTGCATTAAAAATATATCATATCCCACGACATTATTTATTATTATTACATTATCCTTTAGAAATGTACTACCAGTCTCTTTGAAATACATGTTATATTAAAAATGAATTGCAATTATTATATTATTGTACTGTTACATTTTTGCAGTCATACTATACAATAAATTGCGTCATTCAAATTGTCTTTATATGACATGCAACATGTGATATAAAAATAAAACTACTCTCGACGATTTTAATGGCACTTACGACATTTTTTATGATATATATGATACATACAAGAGATTTTCATTAAAATATATGCTTACATCTAGTTATTTATTTAGTATTAGCTATTATTATATACGCATAATATAATTAATTTTGCTAGTAATTGAAGTCATTCAATTTAAATTTTCTATAGATGTCTAAAAAAATAATACAAAAATACTAGTCGACTTTGAAAGTCAATGTGTCCTTTATGTTGTTGATGTTAATATGTATCACGTTTTTTCTGATATTTTGTATGTTCTATCACGTCCCACATAGATCTAAATAACGATAATGCTAAATGAAGTACATACACGATTCGCAAAAAATAGTATAATATAAGGAAAAAGTACAAGGACACTAAATTTAATTTATAATACAAGAGATTGTTGGTAAAGTATGTACATGTAATTTACTTTATCACTACCACGAATCGCAAAAATCACTCAAATGAAAAATTAGAGCATAAGATCGATGGTTTCGGTTATAAATCGATTATTTGTATTTAATTTGTGATTTTTACACTTTCAGTTCAACACCGTAACATCAGTGTTTTTTGTAATATCGCTCTTTATATAAAATATAAAATTGACGAAATTTTCAGTAGATCTTTCAGTTTAATTGGCAATTAAAACGTGACTGAATTTTGCACTTTTACGATAATTTCGACACTACAAATATTTGGCAATCAGTGTGGCAATTTGATATGCATAAAAAACACACGAGTAATCGATATCGCTTCAAGAAAAGTATAAATTGTACATACAAATATATGTCAAAGACCATTGATTTTTTATATAATATATTTAATTCTCTTTTGACACAGTTAGATCAATGTCGCTCACTTATCAATAATTGAGGAAATGCAATAAAATATTGAATTTAAAAATAATTATACAGCGTCAATGACGAATCGATTTTCTTCCTCATTAGTTATAATTTGGGGTGTTTTTATGTTACACAACGTTTCTTCTAATGAAACAGTCAGAAAAACCATTACATCGAACACTCATTATAGTTATAAATCATTTTTGTCTAACAACGCCTCTGTATATGTATTACATGTTATGTGTTACATATATATAAAACATTTATAGTAATGTTGAAAAAGTTTAAACTCATGAGGAATCACACTTTCTTTCCACTTGCATAACAAATTACTATTGAACGTTCATTGAGCGCAAAAAATCCATACACAAAACTAATAACGAAATTAAATCAGAACGTTGAACCATAACATAGCACAGTTTCTCAAATAGTAAAATAAACAAAATAACACAACAATTCATTTAATATTACAAATATATAGACAGAATCAACAATGACATATTTGCATTCTTTTTTTATAAATAAAACATTAAAAATAACCTGACTAGAAACAACGACTTGATCCGTCCGTTTATTTTTTTTATTGTTCACTTTAATGTACATTAAAAAAACTGACGAAGAGACCAGTAGATGCCCATCGCCCGCGAAAACATACGATCATGGACGCACACATTCCATCGTAGAGAATATACTGTCGCTGCCACACCAATCAGAACTTTAAGGATCGTCCTCTGACATCATCCCTCCGCTAGTTTCTCCACCACCGCTCGGAGAAAACATCTCGCTATTTATTGTCTGTCGCAACATATGTAAATATAATGTAATAAAATCGTTTCACGACTACAAAATCACACCCTAGGGCTCTCAAACCTTAATGCCACAACTAAATACAATAAATATAAATAGCTATTTAAATTAATTATTTATATTAAATTAGAATGGTCATCTACACGCATGTTTTGAGAACCGTGGTTAATAAATTTGTCAAAGGAAATAATTATTTTTTCGCACAAGTGTTCGGACAGAGAAATTATAATTATGCAATAGTTTATAATTGACCGTTTCGAATTAGGTTTTCCTAACACTACCGAATGGAATGCGATAAAATTTACCATTCTATATATTTTAAACATACATACATATCGCAATAAACGCAATAACAATTTCATTTCATTTTAAATTAGATCACTACGTGATTCAATGCATCTTCCGTTGATTTTGCGAAATGCAGTAGTCATTTTTTTATTATACTAGTGCAAGGCTCAAAGGAAGGAACATGATAATAAAAGTAAAGAACTATAGAACAATTTTATACAGTTTTATTGTTAATTGAATGAAATTGGAGAAACTTTTTTATTGCCACAAGGGAAGTGATAAAAACCATGTAACACAAACAACGATCAAACGGACATAAAATGAAACAACGATTGATTGATTAATTTGATTTTACAACATATCTAACACAATTTTGTATCGTTAGTGTTATTATTTTTGCAACATTTTTATTTGCGTTATTTTTTTCGTATAATCAAATAGTATTGCGCCAAAGCCTAGCAATTGATTGGACGCGTCTATTAAATCGTGTTTATTACAAAACAACTATCGTCTTTGTTATCATCGTACTTTTTTTATAATATTATCATTAATAATATCGAATTGCAATTGACCTAGATAATAATGCAATGCTTAATTAGATATACATGTATATAAAAGTCCTTCAATTGAAGTTTTTTTATTAAATAATATAGTGGCATTTTAAATGATAAAAATATATGTAGTACATCTTATAATATCATATGATATATGTACATTTTCATATTTAATAAATTAAAGTTTTACCCATAATATTATAATATATACTTGCAAATAATTGTAAAATAATATTTTATAAATAATTTTGTTTTTTATATGTATATTCTGATATAATATATGTATTAGAATACCACGTATTTTTATATATAATTTATTTAATGGTTTGAAACTTTAATACACATTTATGGTTGCAAAAGATATATTATTTATTTATTTCTAAATTTTAATTTCATATATTAACGACATCTATGTAATTATGGCATATTTTATTTGATATACAATAATGTATAAAAATATACTGTCCCACTATGGATGGATTTGATAATATGCTTTTATAAACTTTTTATATTTTTTTTTTACTTGAATTTATAATATTTAAATAAAAGTATCCTAATCACCTTTACATTCTATAGTAATTAATACATATTAAACAAGTTATTTAAAAAATAATAATTAATAATATGTATTTATATTAACCTGCAACATTTAACTTTTACTTATTCAATACCTATACTATACTGTTATATTGACCAAAGTTTTAATGCCGATATTTCAGTTTATGTTACTGTTTATAAATAGTTAATATTTTTTTATATTATATGGTATTATTATTGTTTGTATAATGGCCATTATAACGCATTGGGGAAACCTGTCAAGTCACATTGTTCAGATTTGTAATAAAACATAAACATATTATATGTAGAATATGACATTTATACCCTGTTACGAAAATCGTAATGTGCGAGTATTTTCTATATATTGTTTACGCTATTATTGCATTCTCAACAATTGTCATCCTTTAGGGAGATCAGCCATAATGACCCAATGGACAAAAGTAATCACATATTTTGCCAGTAATAATAAGCAATTCCACGCAACTTTGTTGACAATGTCTACTTTATTGTTTTTTAATCCTGTTGTCTTATAATATATATTATTAGATATGGATTACTGTCCATTATTTCACAAAATATAACACTATATATTATTTACATTATGCACCGAGATTATCTTTACTGCTAATAGCAGCTGTATTTCTTTTTCGAAAATATACGCTGATGGGAGATTGATCTATTTTTGATAATAACGTAGCACCCCTTACATTTTCAACAATTGTGTAATTAAGTACATAGCAACATTTTCAATCTTAAACAACTATTTAAAAACGAGCGTTCCTAAACATATTTAATTAAATAGTATTTATTATTAGCAAAGAGAATTTTTAATTTTATTTTGCGCCACAAAAAAAAAATCTGATCCTCAGATTGACTTCCTCTGATGTATTTGAAATAGTTTGTGAATACACAAATTTAATTAAACACTTACTAACAATGTTCAGTGACATTAAGCGGCGATCTTTTGAGTAATCCAGAGAGTCGCGATCGCGTCCCTTATTCTTTACCATTGCGGCCAGGACATCAGCGGTTGAGTACGCTCCTTTTGCATAAGCCATCCAGTTTCGCAGTGAGCTATAATAGCTATGAGGAGCTGGAGCAAAATATTTGAGATGCTTATCTATTTTAAGTGTGCACCATACTTGTTTTTCTTTTTTTCTGATATATAATGGTATAATTATTGTTTTTATAATGGCCATTTCGAGATTTCTAACCCTAAGGGGTGTGAATTCGCAGGCAAGAAGACGCAGGTGGAATCTAGTTAGAGTTTTATAAGATTATATTTACAATATGTTGCAATAGATGATAAATGGCGGAGAAGCTGGCAGAGGGATGATGTCTATAAGTCACCGCTCATAAGTCACTAGTATGAAAATTATATCATAACACATTAGAAAAACTTTTCAAGTCATACATATCATAATTAAATATAATTTTACACAATTTAGTTATTTCAAAATTCAGTTGACCTAAGCATATGTATTATACTTACTAAATGCTTTCATCTTTTTATAATGAAACATTTGCAATATATTAAATTGCGTTAATATGAGAAAGCATTTTATTTTGTTAATATAATTACCATTTTCGCCTTACTTTTCCTTTCCTTAGCAAACAGTTTGTATAAGATTTAATTATGCATATTAATTTATATATTTATGATTAAACAGGAATTGTGTAAAAATAAGTCGATTTTTTACAATAATTTCTTGTTTAAAAACAAGGTGAAGCAGCACAGCTGTCGAAAGTTGCCTCATCGAAGATGCAAGGATAACTTCGTGTGGATCGTCTGAGTACTATATAAAACGAAAAGGGATTCGAATCGAAGTAGTTTAATTTAAGAAATTCGCAAAGACTGAACTGTATCAACATGAAATTGGTGAGTATATTGCATAACTCTGCGCGCAATAACTTGATTTTGTCTTTAACGCTAAATATTCTTCAGTACATCATATTAACTTTACTGGGATTCGTCTCTGGAGACGTTCAAAAGCGCAATTCAGAAGTTGAAGGATACGACTGGAATCAATATGGCCATGAAGAAACGTCCTATGATAATCAGTATCAATCATATCATGAAGCAAACCATGGAATAGATTACCCAGCCCAAGAATCCGATTCAAGTCCAGTTCACATATCGAATCAGTATTCATCTTATGATTCTTATGATCATGCACAGCAATTCTTTGTCAAGCCAGATGCAAGCCCAGTTCACGTACCTGTGGATAGGCCTTACCCAGTTCGAGTGCCAGTCGCAATTCCAAAACCATATCCAGTTGTGAAACCTTATATTGTAAAAGTTCCTGTCGTTCAAAAGATCAAAGTTCCAGTGGTGAAACCCATTCCCATATTTATACCTAGGCCAATACCCATATTCATTCCCAAACCTATTTTTATTAAGAGTGGAGGACTAGGCGATAAACTCGGACTTTTAAATTCTAATTGGAACAAAAATAACAATAAATGGCAATAATTGACAATAAATTATGTACATATGTCTTTATAGTAAAATATATTAAATTATTATATATTTTTATGTTGAGAAATGTTGTTAAAGCCAAACTTAAATTAAACAAATAAAAGTTTATACAATACTATAACAACTAGTTTTATTTTATTATTGATGGAACTATATTAATTTAATATTAAGATAGAAATATGCTAATTCTAAAACAATCAAAGTCAGTGAAATAAATAAAACGAAATAAATCTTAATTACTTAATAAAATAAAAAAGTGACAAGCCTAAACTATTTTAAACATTAAAATATAAAAGATATTTTATAATTAAAATAGATAACCTTTTTAAAAATCAATCTACCGGTTTAATTAATTTTTTGACATTGATTGATTTTGTATCAAACCAAAAATATGTTCCAGACGTACAAATGCTTTTTATCGTTAATTCTCTGTTGTAACATGACAGGCAATGCGATACAACAGTGTAAACACAATCAACAATTATTAAATAATTAGTGAGACACAAGATTGAAAAAAAGTCTCCAAATCAGTGATTTTTTAATATTTAATATTACTAATAATCCATAGATCTGTGCATGAATTATTTAAATTTTCGTCACAAGACTCATCCGTGAGATTATGAAAATCTAAGAAAACTGTAACGATCGATTGTAGACACGATAGACACGATAGAAATAAAAAAACTCAAGGGTTCATATGGGATTCGAACATAGGTCTTTCAGTTATTAGTCAGATTTATACATTTAATCTGTTGTGCTAGTACGTATATGTTTATACATATGTATATATATAATATTTTTAAAGGAAAGTATCCTTGACATAACCTAAGAAAGTGCATCGTAATAAAAAAAAAGCGAGATAAGATCCTCTGCAAAGAGTAGTACTCAATTCAAAATCTACCTCATAATTATATGGCGTAATATCCGTTAAAAAAAATACATAAAAAAATCTTTAATGCACATACAATGCTTTTTATTTTTTTGTAAATATCCATTAATATTTTAATACATTATATTTAAGTCTACATTGTATTTTTTATATTTTTAACATATAAGAATAAAACTATTTCAAATTATAAGAAAACATCGAAACAAGAGAATCATTTTTCTGGAGCTATTACTGTATTATTTTTTAAATTTACCTCTTTGACTCGTTTGATATTTCATTCAGTTGTTTTAAAAACAATAATATTTCTTCCTAATTTTCATACGTCATGGACCGTAAATTTCTCAATGCATAAAGTAATGATCTTATTTTATTAACCAGCTTCGTCTCGCTACAGTTTAGATTAAAACTAGAATCGGACATTTCTCTTCGCTACGCTTCGATGAAAATTCTCTACTCTGTCGGAAATTTTGTGAACGGCACTAGACAATAATGCGCTTTTTTAACAAACTCGTTCGGTCACAATACTCGAAATGTATAAGCTATTAAGTACTTATGAAACGAAGCTAAACCTGTTTTATACATCAACAACTTACCGTTTACAAAAAATAACACGACCGACTTATTATATAATTACAAATTGCTTTCTATAATGACAGTTGCTCATTTGTGTATTTAGATTTCTTGATAATGTAACGGATGACTAATGAAAAATAGATTAAACTAGAACATAACTCTTTAAATATATAAGCATAATATTTTTATTAATTTAGAAATATTGTCTTGCAACTTAATCATAATAAAGTATTTATATTGAAGATTGAACTATTTAAATTAAAAGTTCCCCTTATTGTCATTAAATTTTGATTATATATTATGTGTATTTGTTTCAAAAAATAATTTTACTATGCAGAAGTTTTTATAAACAATTGACAACACATTTATTTAACAGATCATATGCTTTCTTAAATTACGTGTGAATATATTAATAGTTCATTCGATCAAGGTTATACAGGTGAAGTAATGTAATAGACTCACTTATTTTATTTTAGCTGCAGTTTCTTTTGTCATCATTCACACTACTTAACTTATTTCCTCGAAAAGAAGTCGGCGGTTTTTTTTTATTATTTTTACTACTTCAATTCACGTGTGATGGTCGACCAGTAAACGCATCTGATTTTAATAATCATATTATACGTAGACTCGACAACGCACCCGCGCCTTACGGAAGCAAGCAGTATAAAAACTGGGCGGAGTTTTACCGATCGGCTTGCGGCAAACATTTTTGGTCACAATGAGATTTGCAACGGGTATGGTTCAAATATATCATAACATACACAATACTAAAATATAAGGATTTACATCAAGTAACCGATTTTAACTCAGTCGGAAATATGAAGAAAATAGTTTTTATTTATTTATTCCACGAGGGGTGTTATGTTATTTTTTTTTTATTTACAGTCAGACTTTTTTATTTGGGTTTCAATGAAATGATTTTTTTTATTCGAGCTCAAAAGTACAATACGGTGCAGGTCATGAAAAATACATATTTAGGATTTGGCGAGGGTACTGTTGATCAGAGAAAAGACGTTAGTTCTAGATATTTAATACAAATAAAATATGGTAATACTAACATTGAGCCCCGTGAAAGGCTCTAAATGCTATTGAAAAAATATTTAAAAAAAAAACACTGTTGAAGCTATAATTCACAAAAGATTTGAGAGTTTTTTCTGCAGCTGTCTCGCAACATCTGATGAAAATAATGAACAAATGCACCGTTTCGAAGTCTGTTATCTGTTAACTAACTACAGTGAAATATCAGTATAGCGAAGCTCACGGGACCAAAGAAAAAATTTCGTTATACTGTAAATTCGTTATATTGAATGTAAGGAAGGTGATACATTTTTATTTTATTTTATTTTTAATTACTATATTACTACAGCATCAAAATAACCTCTTACAAAATTGAAAAATCATGTTTTGTCCATTTTTAAGGATACTGTAATGAACACAATAAAATTTGTTAAAAAAATGTTTTATAAAAAAAAATTTTGAGGGTCGGCGAAGCACTTCGAATGTCGCTTATGGGCCCATACGCACTGTCGGCTAGCCGCCGGCGACTAGCGGCCGCCGGCTCAAAAACGTAGGTAACTAGACTAAGCAGCTAAGCCGAGCGACTCGAGGTCGGGTAGTACATTCGCGAAGAAATTGCAATATTAATTTTAGAGAGAAAAAAATATTATTTTAATTTCAATATAATATTCAAATTCCCCATATGTAACGCTTTTGGTTTCCCAAACGCAGTTATAAATGTATCTGTATTATGTTAATAAAATTAATTTAAATCGAGAAGCAAGAAATAATATAAAATAATTATACATATTATTTCACAATATTTTTTTTTCGTTATCAATATTCATATAAAATTATTGTAAACGATTCGGGATTCAATTTCTACGATGAGCGTTTCTGTGTCGAAGCCATTTTTTATGAATGATGTATAAGTCGCCTCGAAAGTCGCTCCTCGTGCGAATGCACTCATCTAAACCCATGCTTTTATAGGTTGCCGCGACAGGCAAGTCGCCTGTGCATCACCTCTGCGCAGGATCGCGCCTGACGCTCCGGCGACTGCGCCTGCGTGCGTATGCACCCATTTAAAACCATATAAAGTACAGTCGCCGGGCGGCTAGTCGCCGGCGGCTAGCCGACAGTGCGTATGGGCCCTAACGCTGCATCGCAGGCGTGCAATTGCGCACGCATCCGCATTCATCTTGTATTTTAGCATCAATTAGTATCCAGATTGTAGTTATAGTATATGCCTAAATGTAAATATATTATCTATTCAGCCTTGCACACTTTACGATATCTTATGAAATATATGATGTAACCAGAAGACGTTCATTTTTTTCAATAAAATTTAATATAAAGTTATAAAAACATTAACAAATTATAAACGAAATTAACAATCACATTTTTATACTAAACTATTGGGAATACGACATATGTTCGTATCCGTTTCCTTGAGTCAAATGGGAAGAACTCTCCTGCTGAGCATCTTGGCGCTGGTACACTGGCGCCACATGGACCTGTTGATATTGTGACTCTTCCGTTTTCGGCTGATGCTGATAACTTGAATCACCATGTCCTTGTTGATATTGGGATTCCTCTGCATGCGGCTGATGTTGATAACTTGACGCACCTTGGGCCTGATAATATTGAGACTCTCCAATTTGAGGCTGATGCTGATAACTTGGCGCAGCATGGACCTGTTGATATTGGGACTCCTCAGTGTGCGGCTGATGCTGGTAACCTTGATCTATTTGCTGGTACGATTGCGCCAATTGAGAGTATTGAACCGGTTGGTGTACGTGTTGCGACTCTTCATAATGCTGCCCGTAATCGCCGATGCCGTTCGACTGTCCTTGATAAGAAGAATACTGATGAGGTGACTCGTACCCTGTCTGGTGCACCAGATGCTCCGAAGGCACCGGAACAGGAACCGGATGAGGTACTTTGACGATCTGTGTCACCGGAACTGGATAAGGCTTATTAACTTGGACAGGATAAGGCACGCCATGAGGAACTTTGACGGGGTACGGTACTGGAACTTTGATGGCTACTGTTTTGGTTATCCTGATGACTTTTGTGGGTATTTCGGGCAAATCGACGTGCTGACCTAGAAGCTGGAGTTTTGGATGATAATTCGCGACAGGGATGTGTTGGAGATGCTCAGAAGGTGCAGCATGTGCCACAACGACCAAGATCAAAAGAGATGCGATAATCTGAAATCAATTGAAGAATAACTCATAAATAAAATAACTGACCTTTTATATCTGACTTTACTCGTTAGTAGATGTTTGATTAGTGACAATTCTGTATAAACTCTGGATATGGTATATTATATTATATTTTAGTGTAAGAATAAATAAATTAGGTGAGTGTGTTATCGTAAGTGGTTACCAATTTATATTGAATAAATAAATAAAATACATATTAAAATTAAAAAGTAAAAAAAAATGAAGACCAGAAGGATTCCACAAAAAAATGCCGAAAAAAGTCAGGATATCTAAGTCTCGTGTTATTTTATTAGCAAAGTAATAACAATTATTTATTAAACATTAAATTAGGGGAATTTTATATAATAATATATTATAAGCCTTTCATGTAAAAAAATAATTAGGTATCTACATCTGCCTTTTAAGAGTATGTTTAATGTGTTAATAATTAGATTTGTGTACATGTTATTAATCGTTGCATTTTAACCCTTTGCATTCCAAAGTAATTTTAATAAGTGTTGCCACAAGTTCTAGTCATTTTGAATGAACATATTTAATTTTCATTAAATACAATAATAATAATAAATATTTCTCCAATATTATATATTTCAATATAACGTATATTAAATAAATTTTATTTCAATATAATAAGCTTCAAAAGGTAAATTATATATTTATAATATAAATAATATTATATTAATTTAAAAATATTTATATTTTTTTTCTTTATAAAATTTAACTTTTATAATTGATTGGAATTTAATTGATATTAATTCAAGAAATTTGCTAATATTTACTTTACTAGATTATAAAAATTTATTATTTAATATTATTAGTTTTAAGATAAATTTTAAATAGCTTGAGAAAAAATGTGCAGACGGTGTGGACATAGAAGCTTCCAGTAAAAAACAGATGTCTAATACGTGTGGACTACGGACTCCAAAGGGTTAACATTGATACCATTTATTTTATAACTGGTACAATCTTTAAGAAAAACGAAAAAGCTTCAAAACTTGAAATAGTGAATAGAATATTATATATAATATTAAAATTAGTTACTTTATTGTTTTTTAATTAGTTATTAATTTTATTGAGCAAAGATTTTTTATTTAATTTTAACTTAAAAAAATATTTTTTCTATATAATATTATTAAAACTTGTGTTTTAATACTGATGCATACTTTTATGTAATTTTTAGCAATGATTATGCAGAAAAATGATTTAATAATTTATATTACACACTGCACAAAAATCGCAATTAAATTATTTATTAATTGCTTTATATAGTTTTCTTAGTAATAGTCAAACTTTAAATGAAAAAATATTAATCAAATTAAATCCACAAGTCACTCCATCGCAGAAAATGTTATGTTAAAAAGATTATAATTTTTATGGATTTTACAATATTTATGTAAACAAAAATATTCTTAAATCTAATTATAAATAAATAAATACCATACCATATATCACATAAATTTTAATAAGATTTTAAATAAAATACACTATAAAAATAAGTTTACTTAAGTCATAATTAGGCAATTAAGACTTAAAAAGTTTTTACATTAAAATAAATAATTTGCTTTTACAGTTAGTGAAATGGAAGCTATAGGTAAAAACCTTATAAAAACCTCATGAAAAATGTGTTATAACCAATAAGGCAATGCAAGATTGACTTTAAAAAAGGTTCTGATAATGCATCATTAAAGATGAAACAATTTTATGTTATTAAATAAAATTAATATAGAAATACAGATCGAATTTAAAATTAGTTCTATTAGAACCAAAATAAAGTTATTTTAATATTTAGATATTACTGAATCCCAGGGATTCATATATACTTATTATATGTAAAAAAAGGTAATTGTTTCACGAAAACCATAGAAGTTTCCTTCTTTCCTTTTGCACCAGATATATCACAAAAAGAAGACCACCACGTACCGAAGCCATATTTCCGCGTGTAAGTATCGAAGGATCGCGGTTACGAAACTGATGTCCACAAAAGTGAAGTATCACTATATATACTGGCACATTCTCTAGCGGACAAGGAGAGTGGTACTTTCGCGTTGTTGATATAATTTGCCTCTTAAAGCAAATCGCCAAACAAGAGATGATATGAACGCTGGACCGTCACCGACACCTTTTCTTCCGCTTCCATGACAGGAGATGTGAACCTACATACGTACAGTAAAACCCCTTTAATTAAAGTCGGACTTCCTAAAGCGAATATTGGCATATTTCTATTATCATATAATAATCTAACATTTATTCTTTGTGTTTCTAAATTAACTTTTTATATTATCTACAAATAGTATATTGTTTAAATTTTATGGCAATTGGCTTTCCAAAATGCGAAAGGCAGTCATTACTAATATAAAACGTAGTGACACTGAATTAAAAGTATACGCTCATCTGCAGTAAAAATAGTAAAAAAAAAACTCACTTGTAATAAATAAAAATATTATTTTTACAAGTAGTGTAAGTATATTGAAATTTTAAATAAGTAAGCCCTAAGTCGAATAATAAATTACCAACATCAAATATCCTCATTTTTACTTACCATATATTTTGTCACACATGCGAACTGATGACGCATTATTTTTCTAAATTACTCAGCATTCAAAAGTCATAACGTAACAGATTTTCACTTTGAAACTTTTAATATGAATTACTCTAAACGTTAAAAAAACAATTCACAGAAATACAATCAGATTTCCAATTGTATATTAGAACTGTAATATCATAACCGTTGATAAATCAACGGAAGGTACACAAAATAAGTATAAATTAACCAAAAGTTATCTATATTTAATTAACTTTACTCCATTAATGTACGAAACACAATTTCAAACCTGATAAGACATATGTATATTAGACTAAAAGATAAATTCTGATTCTCTCCAGAATTATCGACATTAGTCAAAATATCAAAGACTGATAGAGACGTTGGATTCCCCCTCATCCTTCAACCAAAAAAAATTCACTCCACTTCTAGCTTGGAATAACGATAGTTTGCCTGAACTTACACCAAGCAGAGCTACGCCAAATCGACCGAGACAGTTCTTAAAAGCCTAAGGAAAATATCTACTTTCCTTCGACCGCCCAATCAAGTCCAGGTAAAGAAATCAATCATTTTGGCTGCTCTTTTTCTTGGCACGTTTCTAGACATTGCTTATAAAATGCATCAAATATTAAACGCTCACCAAATCTATTTTTTTAATGAGTACATCAGTGACAAGAGATAGCCTTTCACTCATCAAATCAATTACTATATTCATACATATGTAGTATTGTCATAAGATATATTTTTCTCTCATTAAAAAGTACTTTTAACAAGTTTTTCACGAGTTGATTCTACCTGTTCAGTCTGTTTTCAAACGCTACTAACTTAATCCAGTTTTTTCATTCTATGGAGTCTTCATATTATAAATTAACCACATGCACGTACACCAAAACTTGACTCCAGGCCTAGGTAATTCAGTTAATAATACAATTATATTTAACGGTGCTCTACTGTGTATCAAAATATATGCATATAATAAATCAATCATTAGTTGATCTACCGGTTTCTGGCATTTAATATGAGACTTACAAAACAAAAATCAATGTATAGACTTAAAAAAATTACTTTGGTGTGAGTTATTGCCTGGAGCCAAAACATAAAACTAACGAATCGTGAATAAATTGGTTATCTAATGTATAACTGTTTTATACTTACGCCTTTGAAATTTTATTCCCATGAAGGTTTATCAATATTCAACATTAAAATACTCTTGAATGTACCTTTAATTAATAAAAGGGAATAATAATAAATATGGCTACTTCCTTAAGAGCGATTAAACTATGTTTAAAATATACATTTCATTACATTTTCAATTCATTTTAACGATCATAAGTTAACAGAGCTTCGTTTGTCCTATATGATACAAAAGTGTAACGTTTACATAAAGTTAAATTTCACTTTGGTATTGACCAATATTTTACATGTTAGATAATAAATTACATTGATCTACCCTGTAAATGTATGTCGTTCAAAGTTGATTGTATAAAAAATGAGTGTTATATAGAATTACGTAAAAGTAATCTCATCGTGCGGATACTGTTCCCTTTCACTAGAAAGATCTTTCCATTTATTTTTATTGTTTTACCGCAGCGCCATTTTTGCAGTGTATATCTTGAATCATTGCAGTGCAGTTACACTATTACTTAATCGACGTTTATTAGCAATATTTTTTTATAAAAACAATCTAATTTTTGCTCTGTTTACTGCCATATAAAAAACGCCAATTTATTGTAATTAAGCAAAATTCCATAGTTTTTTTAACTTTGACTCAGTGAATGCCATTTTTTCTTTTCGTTTCATCCATTTTAATATAAATATTTAACGCGATTTTCTACTATTTTCGTACTTAAAATTCAAACCGTTCCATTACCAGAACAAGAAACATAAATAAATACTTAGATATCAATTATATTGCTTTCCGGTAATCAATTTTTAGCATCAGTAATATTAACTGTTGATACATCTTTATTATTCTAATTGCAAATAAATTAATAATAATATGCTAACATTATATTTATTAAATTCAACTCACAATAAACATGTTAAAGGTAGTTTCTCTTTTTTTATATAATATCATATATACTTCGACAATAAATTATTTTTCTAACTTTTATATTATAATACGTTTATAATAAATTGTTCTCTAATATACTTCTTAATTTATCTTTTACCTTCTTATATATAATATATCTATACTTCTAAATAACTTCTCTAATTCATTGTGTGTAATTTTTTTTAAATATTTCTGCGTAAAAATAGTAGTTTAAAGTAAAATAGTTGCGTAATATATGAGGCAACAATATTATATTATAATATATACAATTTTCTACTATAAATATATACTCGTATTATTATATAATATGTTATACCATAAACCTTTCTTTCTTAGTAATAGTTACACGAAAATATTTCAATCAATTAACAACATTCAAAATACAACTTCCTTCTATGTTTTAAATAATACCAGCACGATTGACAAGTGATATAAGTCGGTAAAAATACTTGAAATACATGAGCTCGTATTCCATATGAATCCCAGTGTTTTACAATTTTTTTAATATCTGGGATTTTGTAATTAGTGATTATTACATAACTATTATTTCGAACGGATTAGGTTTTTCTAAATTTTCCCAATCTCACAGGTAAATATCGTGATAATAAATAAAATAAAATAGATCCAGGTATAAAATAATAATTATTAAATATGTTGTGATTTTAATTTCAGCATTGTGTCTTTATACTTAGTAGTTATTGATTCTGTTCACCCCGTTGTAACATCAGATTCACAATACATACATAAAACATTAACTAATTGCTTATATTATCTCTCTATCATTAACAAATAAACAATCTCACAATAAGTATTAATAAAACACTGTTATTATATCAATAATAAAATATATATTATCTAAATTATATTGATATAAAGCAAGAAAGGAAACAGTAGCAACAAACGCAGTTAATCTGTAAATATATTTTTTTCATCTTATATCTGCTTAAAATACATAATAAATGATAAACAATATCAATAATATTGGTACTAATTAAGAACACTGTAGCACTCCCTGATAAGTATGTTTATTTTCTGCACATTGCTAATAAGCAATGTGAACTTTTTTAAGTTTTATCTGTTTAAAATTATTTTTATTAGCCGTAGAAAGATTCGCGAATATTTAAACTGAAAAGATTCTCAGCTCAAGCAGAGTATTTGCTATTATTCCTGAAATCTCCTCTGCCTAATCCTACTATTCCCCCAAACAATTGGAGCTGATGTGGCGTAGATAGAATTTGCAAATAAATAAACTTTTTTTAGTCAAAAGCTTCCATCAAATTATTGATCGCCAACTCGCTAACTGTCCTTATAGAATGTATCTTGAACACACAAATATGATATAAATTAATATAAAGGAAAAATGAGTTCCACATTAAAATAACCATAACAAGTAAAGACAAACTAAAAGACAATATTCGATATATAATAAACAAACGCCTTTTACAAAATATAAGTAATATTTAAATTCACACAAACTAACGCCTTTCCGCTTTGCTCAAACTTAATGAATATTCTACAGTCGTAAAAAAAAGATAATGAACGGAAAGAAGAGTATTTTTTCGAGATCGTCTTATTGCATTACTTAACACAATAAATATAAATATTCTCATTAAATCCCGACAAATTTTCAACCGGTTGTTTTTTTGTTCCACATACAAGTTTTTTGGCACTAGCTTTGCATAATTTTTGCCATGTTCCAAATTGTTAAAATTATATGAATCGCATATTTATCTAAACCTGTTTTTTCTGCAAGCATCTTAACAGTCGATTGGTGGTCTTTCATCATTACAGAAGACATAACTGACATATTTTGATCGTAAGTTAATTATTTTGACCTTCCGGAACGTGATTCGTCTTCAACACTTTTTTAACCCTCTTGAAAGCTTAATACCACATAAAAATATATTTCTCGATAGTCTGGAATCTCTATAACTTTTAATATAAGGCAAGTTAACATATTTTAATTCAAAAATTCCCCCCACAGCCAGTTCGCCAGTGTTGCTACTTTGGCTCTAGATTTTACAACGGGGTCGGTCCCCATACAAGTTAGTGAGTGTTAACCCTTTATGTTTTTTACAGAAGCTTGAACAAATGTTAAAAAGCTTATTTATACCAATTAGACCGTATAAACTCTGCCTCTCTACTGCCCTCCCTCTAATTAAGGTGAAGTATGTTTCCCGTGTAACAAGTGAAAAACAAAATCATTTTGGTTCTTCCAAACGACAACAAAAACAAAGAATATAAGATATGACATTAAATGGCCACCAAGATCATGCGATTTAACGCCGTTGGATTTATTTTTGTGGGGTTACGCTTAGATTCGTGTATACGTCGACAAACCCGGAACGTTTGAGCACCTAAAAACTTATATCCGGCAAGTTATAGCCAAGATACTTATCTTAGAATTGTATGGAGTGCGCGAGTAAGCTTACTCGCATAATTGTATGGCAGAACATTTTTTACAATTTACCCCAAATGCCAAAAAAACACATATTCTAATTTTCATGAATTGAAAAAAAAATATATAAATTCATATGTTCATCATAGTTAATGAAAGTTAAGGTTAAGTTTACGTATAAAAAAACTCATTTCTTAATTTATTAAAAACAGCGCTGCGCACGGATGTCGTATGGAATTTTTTTGAACGCGGCGAAGACTTAATATCCGATAACTTAGTTTGTTACTCTATACATTTTATAAGTATAAAAATTAAAATCTTAATAGATCATAAAATTTTACACATCTATGTTTTATTATATTTTTAATTAAAAAAAATATGTTCTATATTACCCCGCCAGTAGTAAATTTTTCTTGGGTGCTACAATTTAGTAACAACAACAACGATGCACATCCCTTTATCGCAGCGTGAATAGCGTACGTCAAAGAGATAAGCGAGAAGCCGGCGAAGATGGCAAAGAATACATCCAGTTCGGCCTTTCGCAAAATCGATGTGGACCAATTCAACGAAGATAACTTCAAGGAAGACGACGCCGAACCTACAGGGCCGACGGGACCTGACGAAGGCGAAGTGTCAACACTGCTCAATCAATATCCTTTTTGATCACTCATGCGTTCTATTGCACTAATTAAATATAACAATGTTTACTAATAATACACAATAATACTCTTATTGTGTGTGTATCCGTATATTTTTGTTCTAGTTTTGTTATCGCCTTTTCTAGCTTTCGCTTCGACCACACCCAATAATGTGTCATTAACTCATGAGCAACTTACCTTTTTTGGATCTTGGAACTATATAGATTCAAAATTAATAGTGATGCAATATCCTACAGTAATTATAAATATCATCTGATCCAGACTTCATATCTGGTTTTGTTAAAAAATGCTAAAATAATCTTGGATATCCCTCAAACAAAATCATTACAATCTTTTTTTAATACATTTTCACTGGTAGATATATATTTTTACCAGTGAAAATATAATTTATATAGCAGGTGCTAGTAAAAAATACGATTTCAACTTCTCCATACGTAGTAATGTATAAATGTTACAGTGAATGTGTAGTTATATTTTCACTAGCGAAGTCCAAATACATTTTCACCAGTAGATATATATGTATAGCTTTTTCTTGCATATTCCGTTAACTAATTCTTAATCTCTAAGATGATGTGGGCTTTGGTAAATCGTTAATCGACTTATGTGGTTCATATTTAGTTATACTATCAATTAGTTCAAGGTATTATAATTATAAGTTATTGTTTTATATTCATGGCGCATTAGCTTTAAGTTTTTAAGTTCTAATAAAACATCAATGTATTCCTTAAGCATTATATACAGGAAAATTTATAGACGCCCTTAAAACAGTCTTGCAGTGTGCACCATTAGGTTCAAAAAATCAACAAGTCAGGGTAATTATCTATTTAATAATTATAATTACAATTTTATTATATTTTTATACATAATGATTTTTATATTTCAAGGATAATGCGTTGACTCTAACTCTCAAAGTATTATTAGCCATCAAATCAGGCCAAATAGAAGAAGCCGTCGCCACACTAGACCTGGACCTTATAGACGTTCTAATGAAGTACATTTACAAAGGCTTTGAATACCCCTCGGAAGGATCAAGCGGACACCTCTTGCTGTGGCACGAGAAAGCTTACCAAGTCGGCGGAGCTGGAGCCATAATAAGAGTCATGTCCGACACGCGACGTATATAAAAATGCTCAAATTACATAAAAAAATATTTAATAATAAGTTAAACATATTAAATATGCTTGATTATGATGTATTACTATTTTAATATTAAATAATAAGCTCCGTATCATAATGTATTATAAATCGGAATTGTTAAATTGTGATGTTTTGATTCAATTGAATATATGCAATTAATTCATTTCTTAAACATTATGTTCCTATTATATATTTTTTACTTAATCAAAAGCAAACAAGCTCTGTTAGCCTTTATCCTCTTAAAACGTGTCTTAATCTTTTGCATATGCACATTTTGTACCTGTATACTTATTTCCTGCATATATGTGATTTTGTAGAGAATGTTAATATAACTGATTTATCAATATTAAGACGAATTAAATCAACATCACAATTGTGATACTCTTAAAATATTGTAATCTATGATTCTCTAAAGGTCAAATTTTATTAATAAAACTATAATTTTTTACTTGTATCAAGTCTGCTTTATTATAAAAATATATATTAAATCATTATATTTAAACTGGAAAGAAGTGGCTTATTGCATAATTTGAAATTACTGTAATTAATTACACTGAAAAATAAATAAGCCTCTTTTTTCATTGTTGTCTTTATAACTTTGACTGTTTCGATTTCATCAAAACGTTGTGCATGTCCATCAGTGAATCTTCCAAAGCCTGTCTATATTTCTTTGAGCTCGTTTCGGGGCTAACGTTAAATGCTGATGTCGAAAATACAATATCGTGAGCTCTTGGATTATAGCATGTCGCATAGCCGTCATCCACTAATGGCGCAAAGCACATGAATCCGTCACATTTTGAAGCAACCTAATATGAAACATTATGTGTAACTAATAAATAAAGCTATTCACAATAATAGTTATAACTCACTTGACTTGTAGAAATGCGCATTCGCGAACTCTTCACAAAACCGGTATCTGAATAGAAATTCGGTATTTCAATTCCATTCTCCAGAGCCGTCAATTTCAAGCTCAGAAGATGTCTGTCAACTCCTTGGCCGTTCATGGCCTGTAACAAAATATATATTAGTAATATCGAGTTGTCCCAATTTTTGTTACATTTGCATAAATGTATAACTTTTAATAAATCAAAGATAATTTCATTTTTCTTTCAGTGTTTATTAACAGTAGTCGTATCAACTATGTTATTTAGTAGCGGGATATATTTTTTGTTTCAATATTATCAACCCTAAATCAAAAATGGCAGTAGAGATAAAATAATCTTAGTTAAGGGAATTTTAACATTGAGTATCTTTTTAGGGGTTGTTAGTGAGAATATTAGGGCTGCCATCAAGGCAGGTACAAGATTAACGATACAGAAGCTAGCACAAATCTCAACGTGTCGCCTACATTAGTGCACAGACACTTAAAAAATTAGGTAAGGTGTCAATTTCCAGAATATGGGTATTTCATAATCTAAACAAAATTTCGCACAGCGAATCTCAATATGCCAATAATGAATGATTCTAGAAAAGAAAGATTTTTCGGTCGAATAGTTACTGAAGATGAGAAGTGGAAGACAGTGGTTGGATGCCAATCAACCCCAAGAACAGGATTACACCCCAATAAGATAATGAAGGGCATAAATCATTATGAGTTGGATTATAGGCAGACAGTTACGACAGACACATAGTGTGCTCAGTTAATTCGTTTAAAAGCATAATATAAATTAAAGAAAGATAAGTTTACACCAAGACAGCGCTCGCCCTCATGTATCCGAAAAGACGACAGAAAAATTCAATAGATTTTCTTAGAAACTTCTTTCTCACCCACCATATTCTTCAGACATTACTCCAAACGTCTATTATATATTTAGATCCCTGAAACAGATTTTAGGTGGAAAAAAATATTTTACACAGTGTAGAGGCCCATATGTGTATAGGTTTAATTATGGCCAAAACATGGTGGCACTCTGGTAACACTGACGTGATGTAGGCACATTTTTTTGGCGACTTTGGCGGGCTCGCACGTCAGTGCGGCCTCGTGCACTGTTCATCCATTTTTATATATTAAACATGTAACATCATATACCTTTAATAAAATCGACTCAATATGTGTCTAATTGCCATACGTCGCCAAAACGGATATAAAAAACGACATTAAAGAATTTATTGCTTTCGATAGCCTAATCTTTTAATAACTATTTCATTAAGAACAGTTCTGAAATTTTAATAACGCTTCATAAAGTTCATCGGTTGTTAAACTCATATCGAAAGCATGTTTCTATATTTTTTGCCTATCATTGATAATATTAGAACACTTAGAAAACAAAACATAGCTTTAAGATGTCATAGAGATGATGGAATTTTAATAAATACACATAATGAGAGTACAGTTGACCCCCCCAATAACACGGGAAATTGGGAACGTGGTATTTGGGGAGACTAGAAAATACTCGTACAATTTTTTGCAATACGTTCATGCGAATCAGGCGCATGTGGTGAGATATCTTCTCTTTGGCTCGCTCACACATAAAGTAACAGGCACCCAAATAGCACGTGCCCAATTTACCGTGTTATTGGAGGGTCTACTATATGACCAACGGGGAAAATTTTCTAGAGATTTTAAAATTAAGGATTCGAGGAGGAGGTAAACTTCTTGAAAAAAACATGTCAAATCTGCATCTGCTAATGCAACATATACATATATCTAAACCTAAAGCAACCTAAAATAGTATTATTGATTGCTGCAGTAAGGAAATAATCAGAAAAATTATAAAATTTACACTCGAATCTAAATATTTTTCTGTAATATTTTATGAAACAACTGATATATCATAAATGGGTTTGGTAATTCAGTATGTTTACAAAAATTAAATCGGAGGGGTTTTATTGGATCTTTCAACTAACTTTGGAATTTAATTCATTATAGGAATATTTGTAAAAAGGTATTGTTGCCGACAGATTAATTAATCACTTTAATTTTTACCAGCCTTGTATCTTTACCTTACAAATATTCCTCATTATCCTATACTATTAAACTATACAATTATATCATGCTAATACCTCGACAGCGTAATCTTTATGTGCCTTTATGGCATTTTGCAATGCCTGAACTTTTTCTTGAGCACTTGTCTGTTTACTCAGCATGGATTCTGCAAAATGAATTGACTCTTCGGAACACGATCTAATAGTTTCAGTCCTGCCACCTAGGTATTTTCGAGTAGAAGCTGTTTCATAGTGAGTGCCTGGTACACGATGTAATCTAAAAAAATATTATATGAGATATAATGCATTTATCTGATAGCACTCCGTTTCTACATCTTGCAAACTAACTAATTGTCCATAGAAACAATAATTTATAATATAAGAACATATTTTCAAACCTATAAAACGCATATTGGATGGCCATTTGTATGAAACTATCCGGACTTAACTTTTGTGACTTAATAAACTCTTTACCGTACATAGTAAAAGAAAAGCAGCTTAAATCTAAGTCATTGACCAATCTAAAAATAGACACGAGTAAACATATAATAGCTCAAATGACATATTCAATCAGTTATTATATAATGCATACTTATCAATATTTTCTTTTGCGGTGTCAATAGCTTTATTTACTTCAAGCGATAAGTTGAAGTCCAATCGTGTAGCATTTACAGGTGCTTTTGAAGACATCTTATTTGCATATTTTCCTTGATGTCTTTAAATAAATATAATTATTTATGTATAACTATGTAAATGTTTACCAAATACTTTGATTTATTACTAATTGATTCCTCTTTCGTATTTTAAATTATATTACAATAAAACACTCACATGTAATCTATGATATGATCAACCAAAACGGCAACGGGTTGTCCTTCAGCTGGCGAATGTTCATAAGTCAAGCCGTTAATTCCATCTTCTCCTATTACAAACTGAAAAAGTAGCAAACATAAACTTAAAGTTGAGTCTTAAGATAATACATTTTAACATTAGAATTACAATATACATATATTTCAATGGATATAAATAGTATTTATAGAACATAAGGAACCAAATAGATATTTTTTTCTTACTTGTACAGTTTTGTCGAACCATCTATTACCGGAATTCAGTTTACTTCCACCGCCATGTATCGTCTGTTCAGCAGCAACTGTCTGTTTTTTAGATTGCTCCAAATTTCCAATTCCGCACCCCTTATCTAAACTAACCACGAATATACTTTCTTCTATCGCTTTCAAATGCTCCCTGTTCAATTTATCTATAAAAAAACATAATTTAAAATAATATTCATGAATGAAAAATTAAAGATACACTCACCTTCAATTAAAATGTTATAGATTTTTCCCCAAGTGTCCCTATGTTCTGTTGTCATAATACCAATAGGGTTTTCTATACGCTTTTCAGACTGAGAAACGATACTCTGCAACTGTTTAATCAACTGTTCTTCATTCATAAGAACACCGTCTTCTCCAAATACTTTCAATATAAAAATCTATTTAATTAATAAGCAAAAAAATTAGATAGTGAAGAAAATATTCCAAAAATCAATCAGTCATCACTCACTTGATTATTGTGGAATACTGTTATATGTTTAGAATTGTTATACGAAAGTGAATCCCTTTTTAAACCAGGTATACGACATGTTCCCAAAACTTTTTTATATTGTGTCATATCCAATAAGTCTTTTCCCATTTTGTCTTGCGGTATCTTATCCCTATAATGGATAATTTACTATATTAAAATCATACCTAAAGATATATTTGTTGAGAGATGAAAATATTAAAAATAAAATAATAATACTCTATGTATTAACGGGTTTAAAAAGCTTGTAATCTAAGAAATTAACAAATAAATTTACCCATCGACAAGATCCTTGTAATCCATAGCTCCAAGTATGACTCTCGCTGCTTGTGCAATTTGATCATTTTTATTATTAAAAGTTTTGAATGGCCAAACATGTCCAGGGTTAGAATATACAACCACAGGCATCCGATAATCGAGATAAGCGGAATGTAGCCACCATTCTCCAAACCAGTTTTCTTTTGTCTTAGCCCTTTTTTCTAATAGTTCCTGATTAATAAAATTTACTTTGCATTATATGATATAGGATAACCAGACAATAGAACACACGACTATTGAACGCACAATGTGTTTTGTTCTCATGTGTTCAGTTGTCATAGCACCATGATATAGTATAGATTGAATTGATTTATTTAAGAGTGATTAATACCTGTAATTTAGTTCCGACTCCATTCACAGATCCAAATTCTTTGATAATGTTTGAAGTGACGGTCAACTCCTGACGATTTAGATGCGGTTTGATGGATTTATAATATTTCTTCAACGTGTCTTGTAATGCAGGCACAGGCAGACTTGGTAATACTGATTTTGATGAGAGATTACATGTAGCAATCTTATAGGATCCACAGTATGGGAATGCGATGTTGCGAAAACCGTACTAAAATCAAATATTTAAATTGTTAATACTGTAGCATTATGGAATATTATTGGTTTTAATAGTAAGTAAATTAATTGATTTTGAAGTTAACATTTAGAAGGATTGTCTATAACTCTGTATACCTAGATTAATTTATAAGTGCATAGCCCGAAACAGCTGTGAAAAACTTATGATACAATTGAATTTAGCGTTGTTATATCTTTATGGCAAGACAAAAAGCAAAATTATTAAATAAAATTATATGCACCAATTTCTCAACGTTCTATTTACTTTATTATTAAATTAGCATGTATTATCAAATTAATAATAATTATATTATTTAATAGAAATAAAAGTTTACGGAAAATATGTTTTATATTTTTGGGGAGTGAGAGTGTGGTTGTTGAGAAAAGCGATTGTGACTTAAAAAAAGGTTGGGATACACAAAGAAAATTAAACGGAAAGGAGAATAAAATAATACAGTATATTTTTATCATTGGCAACATCGAATTATTATCTTTTTATTTGTCACGTATTAATTTGAATGTTTATCGATTATAATAAAACAAAGGCATGCAATAAAAATGGAGTAAATTTAGAAATGCATATTTATGATAAACAAAAGATAAAAGAAAAAAAAAGTGGTCGAAGAAAAGTGAAAGTAGGAACTAGCGTTCGTTTACCATAGAACGGTGATCGGCACGCATGCGCCCCCCGGGGCCGTGCGCAAGCGCCACAAGTCGAGTCATGGCCCTGACTGAAGACATGTCTGTATCGAACAATATTGAATGCGGAGACACGTCAGGTCTCGCCAACCCCGGGCCCCGACTCAATTCGGCGCACGTAACAGCCGATGACATGCGCCGCAGATGCCACAACTTCAATTGAAATAATTACTATCAGGTATTTATTTTGCGCTACTGGCTCGTATTATCGTATTTGGCGCTCGTAATATCGCACTTCGCGCTTATATAAGATAAATACTCTTTCTCTACCTAGTAATTCTGCACACATATTTTTACAAGTGTATCAATAACTGACGATTACTGAAATTTAATGTTTTTTTAATAATCTTCTGTCATCCCACAATAGTTGAAACAATAAAATAAAATATAATTAAATCCTCATTTTGCCATTGAGTTTTCAATTTCATTCATGTACAAAAAGAAATTATTATTTTAAAAATAGCTTTTGCAACATTGTAAAAGCCGTCCAAAATATATGCCGGAACGGCGTTACGTTGCGTTACGCAAATAAAACACTGGATACAAATATAATAACAGTTTACCTTCGCTAAAATTCGGGAACTTGTTTTTAAAATTTAAATAAAATTTAAATTATTAATGTTGAATATCCCTGCATTCTGGTAAAAAAAAACAATGATAAATGGGTTGTGCTATTGACGAAAACGTGAAACATGAGTTGTGTCACCGTACAGTAAATGTCGCGGAAACATAATTCACATATTTTATAATTTACCTGTAGAAATAGTATGTACATATAGAAATATTTTAGCAAAGCAAATAGAATTTATAGCTATTATCGACAATAAACAATGTACATATAAATAATATAAATTAACCTACAATATGGGAACTAATTAAATAATATTATTTAATAAACACAGTTAAGAAACACTGGCGAATGCAGTCAGCAATAGGTCAGTTTTATATTCTAATTATATTCATTCGAAAAGAAAATGATTCAGCTATATATATATATATTTATATGATAGTGTGCGAATTATTCCCACACATATACATAATCGTCTAGGCTTCTATACATATTATTTATTTATATTTGCAAAAATAATAAAAAAAACAGCGATAACTGTTATCAGTAACAGTGATAATAAATTATTGTGCATGTTGAAAACCTGTGGAACATTCAATTGAACCAAATGTAATAGGCGATGGGTGCCAAAAACTCCTAATAGAAATAATAGAAGCATTTTGATCACTCCTTCCTTATTTAACAAAACCTAACAAATTAAAGGTGAAAGTAACAACAGGTTTTCAATGTTGGTAATTGGTATTTAGCAAGAACAAAACTTGCATAACTTGTGTTATATGCGGATATATAATCGTTATGGTTTAAAAATAATATAATCTGTCCTTGATATTGCTTTTTAATCCTAATATTTATTATGTGGATGACTGTTATATAACTGATTTTAGCATTTTAATAATATAGGCTCAAAACTACTAATTACGAAACAAAAAATACAAAACCTTTCAGAATTGTGTTTAAATTTAAATTAATTCAACTTGAATTAAATTAATCGAAAATACATATAAAAGTAATTATATTTATATAACTAAACTACAACTTTAGAGAAATTAACTCAAAAACGGTTCCATCGCAAAGTTAAAAATTTACATAATTTAAATTTCAAATCAAGCCCAATATTCAAATTAGTAGACAGTCATTTGTGTATGCTAGGCGAAAACTGTATCATTATTTTAAAGTTTAATATGGTAATTCGTTCTTTATCGATTCCATAGAAATAGTCTGCCTGTTTTCATCATTGCAAATAAAAAAAAACTCGTTTAGGTTAGGTTTGGGTTTAAACAGCTTGGGAAAAGCAGTGGTGATTCATTCCCATTCCATATAATAAATTTAGTAACCAGATTATGGCGCAAACAAAAATTGCGCTCACGAAAATTACACACAGTGAAAATTCTAAACATTTTTGTTTAATTGTCAAATATATTTTTCTTTTAATTTCAATTACTTTATATTATTTTATATTTTTAAGTAAAAATTTGTATTAAATTGCGACATGTAAGTGCATTATTCCAATGTGAATTACTAATATAATTGTAAAATATTTTTAAAACATGATATTTTAAAATTAAAATCATAATAACGTCTATGATATAAACTGACATTATTTATATATATATTATATATTGAAGAGGTTTACCATAATTATGAAACTCTAAACCAGGATAGCTAAAAAATGTAATTTCGGAATGCTTTGTTAATTTTGGGATGCTGAAATGTGCTAGGCTAGAATGCGGGATGCTGGTGACAGCTAAAAAACTCATCTTGAAATTTTGTGAAACCAGAACGTATGGTAAGCCTAATATTGTCGTATTCTTAAATATATAGATATACATACATATGTGTATATTGATTATCTATGATCAGAATTTTCGTGTTTGAAATTTTTGCTGTGCGCTACTTTCGTTTGCGCAATTATCACCGAAATTCACAAACGCACGAAAGCTGTAGTCTCACTGCAAACGCGCGTGCGCACAGCAGTGAGACCAAGGCATGAGTGTCACTGGTTACACACCGGGGAATAAAACTGGTGGTTTTTTAACGTTGCGCCATGTTAATTAATAATTTTGTTAGACTTGTAATTAAATGGTCAGAATTTAAATCAACTTTTGGTCAGAATAAAAATCAATTTTGGGTCAGAATTTTATTAGCAAAATGGTCAGAATAAATATTAAAAACAATAAACGGTCAGAATAAAAATAATAAACGGTCAGAATAAAAATAGCATACAGTCAGAATAAAAATAATAAGCAGTCTAAATAAAAACAATAAACGGTCAGAATAAAAATAGTATACAGTCAGAATAAAAATAACAGATAGTCATAATAAAGTAACTTGCTGCCATAATCATATATTTTACGCAGGAAACTTGAAGTTAACCTATTATATTATCTCATTCCAATTGTGGTACTCCCATATGCGTCTTTGCTTTTTGAACAGTTAGTCATAGATAGGGGGACGCAAATTTAGTTTTTGCCTGGGGCGCCAAATAACCTAGGGATGGGGAACCTGCGGCCTTGTGGATCATTTGGTGCGGCCTTTTGATTGACGCCAGAATTTATTTATTTGTTTTATTGGGGGCGTATTTATATTTGAATATAGATTTTGTTATGACCAAAACTTGGCGGCACTTGGGTAGCACTGGCGTAACATACTCTCTTGAATTTTCGACGCCGACGGGCTCGCACGCCACGAGTGCAAGCCCCGCGCTTTGATTACTTGTAAACAACATGTAATAACTTCGTATCACAAATAAAACATTACCGCAGCGGCTCAATCTGTGACTTATTGCCACCCGTCACCACCCCGTCGCTGAAGTTTTTTTATAAATAAAATAAATACACAATTTCATAATTCAATGTTCAAATAAATATACGCAAGTTTTTGGAAAAAGAGCATAATCAACCCACGTAATCGACAATCGAAATATACTCACGTATGCTTTTTTGCTTCTTAACAACTAACAGCTGTGAATCTTCATTTTCGTACTTAACGCAAATAAAGACACAACTACGATCACAGATAACTGACACAGAAGAACAACTGAAACTGCTAGCGTCTATGCTTGAACAAAATTTTCAAATGCTTTCCAACAGAAAACAAACACAAATCAGCCATTAAAGTTGGTAAATTGTAACATTAAAAAATATTTTTAATTAAGCGTGTACTTTATTATGTATGTTTCTTGTAAATTCATGGCTGGATGACTGAGAGGAAGTTTAAAAAATTGAGAAAAAATAAGAATATATTGGATTGGATTAAAAATATTCCGTACATAAAATTATTATATAATATATTGTAGTAAGATTCGTTTAAATATGTATAACATTCCTGTATTTTCAGTAATTAATAGATTTTTAAATAAAATATTCATTTGATGGGGTGGGGGGGGGGTCAACGTTTTCGTGTTGCCTTATGTTGAATCAGATAAATGAATGTGGCCTTCAGAAATATAAAGGTTCCCAACACCTGGCTTAGGTCGTTTTACCCTATTGTGCCGGAAGAAATTGTGTTGATTCGGTGGAGTGTAATAATTTTGTATCATGGCAGCATTATTCTCATGTGGTATTTTGACAGCTATCGCGTGTGTTTTGACAGGTGAACCGATAACGCCAAGATGGAGCGACGGTTTTACACCGACGCCGCAGAGTACTGGGAACAAGTGCCAGCCACAATGAACGGCGTACTCGGAGGCTTCGATTTTATATCCGACGTCGACGTGAAGGGTTCGCGTCGGTTCATGGATGAACTTTTACTGAAACCGCCGAAGGGCGTTCGACCGCCTGGTGCTGATCTAGCGCTGGACTGCGGCGCCGGCATCGGCAGGGTGACCAAATACTTACTGATGCACTATTTCAAAAAGGTCGATCTAATCGAGCAGAACGCGAAGTTTCTCGAGGAAGCAGAGAAGTTCGTGGGCGACGGGGACAGATTGGGAGATTTATACCCAGTCGGTTTGCAAGATTTCGTATCAATGAAAAAGTACGATGTTATCTGGTGTCAGTGGGTACTCGGTCATCTCACGGACCAAGATCTCATTAATTTCTTCATTTCTTGCAGGTTAATAAATTATTTAATACTCTAGTTAATCTAAGAATGTATCGCTTGGGACCTATTACGTCAGTACAGTAAATTAAGCAAATCTTATATCAATTATTTAAATGAATTCATCTTCCGCTCCCCATCCCAACAGAGGTGATACAACTCTAGTCACGCCAATGTCAAAAAGTGATCATTGCTTTAGTGGACCATTTTCAAAACAGTGACAAAATTCCTCAATACTAAAATTTGGTTATTACAAAACTTACAAAAATCATTTGACAAGGATCATGAACCTCTCATTCGGGATAAATGTTAGCTATGGTACTCATCTCCTGCTCTTCCTTCTTTTTATTAATGACATATATTACATACGTTCATTAAGAAATTAAAGATGAATTTAATGTAATTTTAATGGTGGGGAGTATGTGAAGCGTTACATTTTTAGAACAAGAGTGTAGATATAAATACTGCAATGCATTTATATACTATTTATTTTTATATACAGGGACTCACTCGCTGAAAATGGACTGATAATCGTCAAAGAGAACTTTACGTCTTCGAATAAGGTAGAGAAAGACGACACAGATTCATCCGTCACCCGGCCGTTAAGCTTGATGTTATCGATCTTTAAACGAGCGAAATTAAAAATAATCAAAGAATACAAGCAAAACAACTTTCCTAAAGGAATCTATCCGGTATACATGTTCGCCTTGAGAAGCAAGAGAAGTGGCTCCGATAAAGGAGAATCTAAGATTCCACACGAAAATCTAAAAATAACTGAGACTAAGGACGAAAAAGACATAGCTGATAAATTACAAAATATAAAAATTGAAAACTTAGGTAGTTGATGATGTAAAATAAATTATTTGTACAGTTCAAACATGTATTTATTTTGGTAATTTCATAACACAAAGTTTTGTAATACACATTATACAATAAACTAATTAATCAATTATTTTAATAATTGATGTTATACATATCGTTATTTCACACTTTAAAAATTAACGATGCTAAATTTGCATCTATTTATTAGATGACACTTAAGATTTTATTTTTGGATTTCCAAAATTTAAATAGCACTACATATTTTGAGATGATCGAAAATATAATATTACAAACTGCTTTGAGCAGAAGAAATTTATTTTGAATAAAAAAATATAGCTTTCTGTATATTTTTGCTTAAATTAGGGATTTGGGGTTTTGCGCATGTAATTCAAACCCGACGGCAACTTTATTTCGGTGACGCCTTTTGGGAACTTTCTCTCAGGATTGGCGACCAACGGTAGAATCATACAATCGTCTCCAACCTAAAATCAGAAACAAAGATTTCAATAAACAGAAAAATTTATCTACAACATTAACGAAAGCTTTTGATGAGATTACAAATTATTAATATCTTCTATTTTCAAAATTCATAATGTAAATAAGTAAATGAATGATTTTACCTGCCAATCAGCTGGAGTTCCAATCGGATGTTTTTCAGTCAGTTGCATTGCGTCAATAGTACGAAGAATCTCACTAAAATGATATTAAATAACTCTATATCATAATTTTACACTTTCTTCGCCTCCAATATAAGATAATGTATATCTAGTTATCCCATTAGCCTTAGCGCTTTTTAAGGTACAAGTTAAGTGAGTTAAAAATTTACTAAAACATATATTCTCTATCTTTTTCTACAATTATTTTCGATATGTTACTCAATTTCTTTGTATCTGATTCGAAAATAATGTATTTTTAGAAGCAATAAATTCTTTAATTTCGTTTTGTATAAAATATTTTTTTCCACCTAAAAACTGTTGCAGGGATCTAAATAAATAATAGTCATTTGGAGCAATCTCTGAAGAATACGTTGAGTGAGAAAGAAGTTCCCAAGAATATCCATTGATTTTTACCATTGTCTTCTTCGAAACATAAGGGCGAGCACTGTCTTGGTCTAAAATAACCCTTCTTTGATTTATAAAGGAAGGTCTTATTATATATTATTCAAATTAACTGATGTAAGTGACAATTTGGGCTTTTGTGCTGGCTTCTGTATCGTTAATCTCAGACCTATTTTGTTGGCAGCCCTAATATCCTCACCAATAACCTCTAATGTGTCAAATCTTGTAGCGGTAACATAAATATTAAATTAGTTCTTGTAATAGCATATTGGTAAATTCTGGAACGACTATAAATATAAGCAAGTAAATGAATTTATATGTACTTGAAATTCCTTCCTATGGTTGCCGGATACAAGATGGACAAACGGAATTTCTTCTTCGGATCTATGATGAAGACAGCACGAGCGGTGAGTGGCATTCCTTGACAGTCGCACTCATCTCTATCCAACATGCCGAGGAGAACAGCGATCCGTCTCTCTTGGTCGTCGATTATCGGAAAAGGAAATTCTGGCGAAGCATCATCTGCAAAAACGTTATTTTGTTATAAATATTAATATGACTATATAAAAAGAGATAAAAAATACGGTACCAATGAAGCTCTTAATGTCTTTTGTCCACATTTTGTGATTTGATATGGTATCGCATGACAAGGCGATCGTTTTGACATTTCGCTTACGAAATTCAGGCATCAGCTGAACGACACGGGCCAACTCCGTGGTGCAAACGGGTGTAAAGTCAGCGGGATGAGAGAATAATATACCCCAACTGCAAGAAATACATAATTGTTCTAAAAAGGCATCACTAGATGAACACTTCTCAGTGAAGCAATACATTCTTAGAAAAAGTTGAACATAAATTTATACGTACGAGTCACCCAGCCATTTGTGAAGTTCAATCCTTCCTATAGTTGTATTGACTGTAAAATTAGGAAAGTCGTCTCCGAGCGAAAGCAGTTTACGCCCGTCCGTGAATCCGTCACTCTCGCTGAAAAACATTCACACAGAAGATTATCACCAGGGATGCTTTCCTGGGGGTTCGCGTGAACCCTTTGATGTGAATGCTATGGTTCGTGCGAAGCCCCCGTTAATTAGAAAAAATCTTTCTTTCAATATTATTATATTTCTTCATTTATGGCGCCAATATTCAAATTTCGTTGGTAAATTTTCTGTCGATAAAAACGATTTCTACGAAGACGGCGGCATTAGTTTTTGGTAACCATGCGCTGACCGTGTGCACATTTTTCGCCTAACCTCCAAACTTACGCAAAACGATTACAAAACAAATATTTCCTAGCGGATTTAGCTCTAATGATTGACATTCTTCAGGAGTGCTCTTTACTATCCAACGCTCTTCAAGCTAGAAATATAAATATTTGCAGAGGAAAACAACTGATCAGAAGAACAATTAATGCTTTTCAAATTCCCAAAGATCGTTGCAGTAATTACGAAAAAAAAGTGGATGAAGTTATAAACTCGGAAGTACCTATTAAAAAATATTACCTTTGTTGAAAACAGAATTTATGGAAACCTTCCCAGAGATTCTCTTATTGACAGCATCATAAAAAATTTGAAATTAAGATTGATTGGTTTTCCTCAAGTAGGGTCAAAAAAACAAGAAAAATATTGATAACAGCAAAATTTATGAGCTAGCCCTTGGAAAATTGAAGATATTGTATTTCCGTGGTTAGAGGTCGAAGAGAATCTTGATATTGATAAGAATGATTTCCGTAATTATTTAGAAAATATAATAAGCAATGGTCATCAGGAAATAAGTAAAATTCCAAAAAACATTCAAAAGGCGAAAAATATCATTAATACGATTGCTATTAGTAATGCTGTAGCAGAACGAGGATTTTCATCGATGAATATCATAATCACAGATAAAAGAGCCAGATTAACAGTGCAGAACGTATCAAATTTGATGACTTTAAACTTAATTGGTCGCCCGTTGAAAACTTGGAACGCAGTTCCCTATGTAACAAGTTGGTTGAGGAACCATAACTCAGCAGATGATACCAGGGTGAAACAATCCAAATCGAAAGAATATAGTGAAATTCAAGTAGCTATTTGGAAATATTTTAAATAATTTAATTACTTTATAATAATGTGTAAGTATTAATATATGAAATTTCAGAATTCTAGTTTATGTAAATAATTTTGTGTCTTTTCCAATTAGTAAACAAAATAAAGGTAAATATGAACGATAAATTGTTTTTTTTTCTGATAGTTTAATATTCATCAGCTAGTGTGCTACTCTGCCAAATAATATTTCAATGGGAATATTAATATTAAAAAAAAATGTTGGAAAATATTCACTGCGAATGCGAATCCCCATGTAAAATTTTGAGAAAGCATCCCTGATTATTACGTGTAGCTAGTTACATCGATGTCATCAGTATCGCGCCATATTGTATGTGCAAAGGATTAAATACTGATATTACATAGACAATTTGATTGTAGCGTATCTCTTGTCTATATTTACATAGGAAATTGCGTTTTATCAGTTTAATTGGAACTAGCATAGTAAACCGATGGGAATATGTTTTATTATAAAATTGATTAGTATTTGGAAAAAATGAGCGATATGTACATAAACGCGATTTATTATTAGAATGAGGATAAAAGTTAAGATTATATATTAGTTATGTACTCACGTTTACATTCCATACCATTTTTAGATTACAAGGCAAAATTGTTAATTGAATAATACCATATTTATTTTTTGCTTTCGAGTACTTGTTTTCAAGCATAAAAGGTAAGAAACAAGAGTTGAAAACATATTTAAATTATAGTAAATATATTAAGATATATATTTACATTAATTATCATAACTGACGAATGACCTAAGCTGCACATATAAATAAGTCAAATTGACCTACATAGAACAATTGAGTAAACATAGGTATTGAAAATAGTCGATAGTTCAATGGTAATTTTTAAAATTAAGTTTAATCTACAATAGAATATAGCAACATAAGAAAATTGGTGTAAAAAAATCTGCATATTAAATATATCCACGTGTGATTTTACTAAGATTTATGTGATATGAAACTTTTATATGAAGTCAAACTTTTAGAATTTCAAGACCAACCGGGCGAAACGTCAGATGTTATTATCAATTATCCAACGAAAACATTGACAGAAGATAATTTGACATGATATTAACTGCAATTTTGGCGGATTAGAAGACAAGGGGTCAACAATGTATATGCAAAACAAAATTTATCTCTCGGTTGAACATTGATAATTAATAATATAATTCACAAAGCGATTAAAATTGGCGCAGATTGTCAACTTGTAGACTTTATATGTAGTGTTGGCATAAAAGCTCTGAAAGAATTTGCTATAGTAAAACTATTGAAAGAGTTTTGAAACTGTAAAAGTCATTAAAAAAGTACTTTTTGAGTATCGCTAAATTTCTGCAATTAAATAATTTAATGGCAAAATTGCAAGAAATTGGCTACAGCTACAGCTACAGCTACAGCTGCTGAATGTTATAAAATAATTTTGTGAAGAATTAAAAATTTATAAAATTGTCGAATTAAACCAAAAACCTACATGGGAGGCAATTCATTGCAAGGGTGATAAATGTATTGAACGAAATGAGATGTATTAATTGATTTGTAGCACTGGGAATGTTTAACACTCTCACACATTATTGAAAAAACAAAGTTGCAAATTTAAAGCAATGTTAATCATCAAAAATATAAATTATTTATTTTCACAAGTTCATTCTTGTTCTTATCATTAATAAATAAAAAGTATGAATACATATGTGGGAGCCTAAAAAATAAATGTTCAAGTTATCTGTAGGTGAAAAGAGAATAAACATAATATTTTTTAAATGGCGCAAAATGTCTGCCGACGAATGGAAACCGACGTCCGGACTGATAATTATCAAATAGAAAAACTCACCGTCGCATTTCGCTCATTCCTAATTCGCTGATATCTGCGGAACGCCAAAGCGACACTGAACCGGCAAACTGTTGCTGGCGAACTTCTTGCGCGCATGAGCGATGCTTAAAGTTGCCATACTTTAAAATCCAATACAATAAGATTTTTAATTTAATATCTTATATTATTAAATTGTGGGTTTAATTTCTAGGAAATGACATTTTTCAGAGTTTACTTTTAAGTTTATCGTTTAGATCATAATTTCTTAACCTTTTTACATCCGCGGACCACCAAAAAAATCAAAAAATGTTGTGCGGACTATCAACATTGGAATAAAATAATTATTATTTAAATATTTGATTTTTTATTCTAAGCAATTAATTTTGCAACACAGTATGCTAATATACCCATATTAAATCAATCAGTAACAAGAAATATAATTTAAAAATCCATAAAATACAGCATAAAATTTAATTGTTTATCGAAATAATAAAAATCAGTTATTATATGACTTTTCAGTATTATTTATAGATCTTCCAGAATTCCTATATGGCTATTTAGAACGCTTTATAAATAGCCCATGTGAAGTGACCCATTTCAGTGAATAATTAAAATATAATTTTTTTAACGTGTTACGATGTCAAGACTAGACCACATATATGGTTGTTAGGACCAAAAATATTCACTGACCCGAATAGTCTTTTTAATAGTCACATTTGAATTATTTTGACCCGCAGCCAAAAAAGGTTGCCGAGACATGGTTTAAATCATTTAAATATTTTTAATCGAGCATAGAACGGGATGAGTGTTTATTTCATTTTCTAATTTAGCAATAGTGAAGCATTGCCGGGTCCACTATGACTAGTATATATATATATATAATTAAAATAATACTTTTGGGACGGTGATGGTGACGGATGGCAATTAGACACAGATTGAGCCGCTGCAGTAATATGTTTATTGAAGGTTAACGCATCTAAATTCGGCTCCCATAATACATAGAAAAAAGCAAAGAAAAAAACATATAATATTCATTGTTGTAGTTGTTACAAAAGTGGAATTCCTCGAGAATTGCTGGATTGTTCAATGCGCGGCACGTTCAGCGGTTTGAAGAAATGACAACTCCTAAAATAAAGGTGCTGGAATATAATAAAAATGGAGTATTTGGTTATTCGGGGATTCCAAATTATTTGTGCTTAGACAAAACTGTGACTGATATATATTTGTCAAAATGAGTCGATATGAAGTTTTATAACATAAATAGTAATTGTAACATTTCAATCTGAAAGAATAGCGGTAAATAAATAGGTATTTGTTTTTTAATAAAGGCAACACCGCGACAGCGTTGACAGCGCTGAGCGAAATGAGCAGCGAAACCGTCGCCACCGTCGCGGCTCATTACAACGAGCGACGAGGATGCGGCTTCAGCGCGCGACGCCGCTCGCCCATCTTCCACTTGCGCAACTTCAACAACTGGGTGAAGGCGACGCTGATCCAAGGGGCGACTCTGCGCGCCGGCGTGGTGTCGGGCGCCTCGGTGCTCGACCTCTGCTGCGGTAAGGGCGGCGACCTGTTCAAGTGGCGGGCGGCGCGCGTCAAGCGTCTCGTGTGCGCCGACCTGGCCGAGGAGTCTGTGGCCGAGTGCAAGCGCAAGTTCTACCAGATGCGACTGCCTTCCGTGGGCGTCTTCCTCGCGGCCGATTGCGCCGAGCGTCGTCTGGCCGACATGCACCCGGAGGCGGCGCGCAGCTTCGACGTCTGCAGCTGCCAGTTCGCTCTGCACTACGGCTTCGAGAGTCCCGCGCGCGCCGAGCGCATGCTGGCCAACGCGGCCGAGGGGCTGAGGCCGGGCGGAGTCTTCGTCGGCACGCTGCCCGACGCCTACGAGATCGTCAGGCGGATGCGCGCCTCCGCCTCCGACGACGGCTCCTTCGGCAACGAGCTGTATCGCGTGACGCCGCGCTTCGACATCGCCTCTCAGCCCCATCTCTTCGGCGCCCGCTACGACTTCCGTCTCGAAGGCGTCGTCGACTGTCCCGAGTTCCTCGTGTACTTCCCGCTTTTGATCACGATGGCAAAGAGGTTCGACCTCGAGCTCGTCGAGCGGCTTAACTTCGCCGACTTCTACACCGCCAAGCAGTCGCAGAACCGAGACCTGTTGCGCAAGATGGAGAGCTTCGAGACGGTGCATCGCCGCGAGCCCGTCTACGATCGCGTCAAAAAATTCTTCGAGGAGAACGACAGCGCCCAACAGGCGGGCACCATGTCCGAACAAGAATGGGAAGTCGCATGTGAGCTCTCGTTCTTTTTTCATTTTTTACACAAACTATAAACCTAACTAACAATTTCTTTTATATTATATATTACACATATCCGTGTACACCTTTTTTACATTTGACATAGATTTTTTAATAGGGAACTGCATAAATATAAAAAATATACTAATGATTTTAATTTTAAAGTAACAACTAATTTTACAAAAATAATTACTACTTTAGCTGATACGCTCACGTTATATTATATTTGTCCGAGAGGAATAATCACTTTTCATTCCCAAGTCTCATAATATTTCTACAGTTCTCGTTGCTTTTTAAAAATAACTAATAACTTTAAAAGTGGCAACTGATGTTACCTTAAAGTACGTGTAGATCGGCAACAAGTAATGGTTAACTTATAGCAATACGTCATATTTTTATTGTTTGGCATACATAAAAGGTTCAAAAGTGGAATGAAAAAGCGATATGGCGTGGCGTGGCGTCGCGGTAGGTTTTGCAGCAAACGGGCTGCTTTATAGGCACGCTTTCAGCCCTGACAATGTTTATGTCGGCCATAACCCAATATACAATATACTAACTTAGTCCTAAATAAATGTAATCATATCTCTCATTGTTATATGAAAATTAACAGTAAACCATAAGGACCGATTGTAAATACAATAATCAAAAAATGTAACCTTACCAAAAAGTGATATTAATATTTATGGAGGATAACGAAGGTTATTTGTTAGTATTGACTTTTTATATTTCTAATAAATATTAATTAACGTCAGAGTAATCATATGTACATGTGTATTCATTTTAGTAATAGCTTTTAATTGATTTGTATACCTATCACATATAATATGTGATGACTATTTTGCCATATTGAGATTAAGACACATTGCCAAGTTGAAATGAATTACATATTGCAATTTCTTCCAACATTTGATTCTGGAATATCAATAATACTTTTGTTATAACAATCGTGCTATTTTTTTCTATTAAAATAAATATATTTACAAAGCCACTCTTATATTAAAAGTTTATATTGTTTACGCTCCCGTGTGCTCCAACGTTTTGCATAAACTCTATTAACAAATATCTACTGTGCTAAGATATCTGTTTATTTATTTGAATTTAATGACAAATGTCTGATTTCGTCGAATCCCCGCATATTACCACCTGGCAAAAACTTAATTTTATTAATTAAAACTATCAAATACAAATATGATAAATAATATTTCATTTAATAAAAATGTTATATATTATAATAAAATTTAAATCTAACATAATATGATCAGAACAGAAAAAAGTCAAAATGATAATATTTTATTAGCGCTCCGGGCAAAAACTAAGTCGCTATCCTTGTAAAATCTTTCAAAACTCATAAAAATGATGGTCTCCTTTCTGATAAACTTTGACATTTAATAAATTAACACTTTTTCATTTTTTATTTCAGCGATGTACTGCACCTTCATGTTCGTGAAGAAACAACCGCGTAAGGAATCTGAATCCGATGCTTAATAGAACCGAATATGTTCATATCCGACTATTTGACGATATAGTAAATATTGAATTAAAGTCTGCGGGGATGCATTTCTTCAAAACTATCAGTTGCGGAAGAGATTGAGTAAAAAAATCTGACAAAACTTTATATTATAATTGTGATATAAGTTGCCGATAAATCAGAAATCGACAAATCATGAATCTGACGGTGTAAAAATGCTGACGTATGCTGTTTAAAATGATTATTTTTATATATACATATATATATCGAATAATCGTATATGAAATATTTGTAATATATTTTTGGTGAATGAACAATAAAATTGTCTTAATTTATTGAGCTATGTTATGCGATTTTTATATTAAGATTTCAAGATTATTTTAGTTTATCCGAGAAGAATCCTGAGTGAAGTGATGTGCGTATTTGAAATATTTCATAGAAAAAAGACTGCGAACATTCACACAAATTTGTGTATGACTTTTATTAAAATTTAAGCAATAAGTTTGAATTATTATTTATTTTATTAAAATATACAAAATAAAAATATTTATAACATCTTGTCCCTGAATTTTTTTTATATACAATGAGTTTTTCTGAGTGAATACAACGATTGTAATAGTTCTTCAATCATATTTTTGTCAACTAAAGTACATTTTAGTTAATCAAACTCAAACTCAAAAACATTATTATATTGCATTCTAATAATAATGATTAAATAAAGTAAATTATTTTCATTGCGTAGAAATACGTCAAAGGGGAAAAGGTTCAAGTTTAAATATTAGTAAATTGACTTGAATACAGATATATCTATACTTTTATGTAGAACAAGTATCTAAATCATACGTCTATAATTATATGATTTTAGTGTTATGAATTATTTATATAATAACAAACTTCTACAACTTCTAAGGATGCATCGCTATAATTATAACATGATAACAAATAATATAAAATCTTATTGAGATTGCACAAAACAAATCCCTATAATACTTATCAAATCCATTAATAAAAAAGTGAATACTGAAGACAATTCAACGTCTAATAAAATTCTAGTTTTGTCCTGAATCATCAGCATCGGTCAAGGGAACGTTGGCTATATTTCAAGCTGTCATGTTTTAAAATAATTTATTATACACTTAGTAATTTAAAGAGAAAGGCAACAAGTAGGTTGGCTATCATTTCACATTTAATATTTAAGCACTATACATAAGTGGTGTGCCTAAAATTAATATTACTTATGTATATATATTAATTACTACCATATATGTGGGAATCTTAATGATTAATTAAGAGATCCCAAGGGATATAAGAATCGTGCAAGACACCCAATATTGCACTAAAACCACAAACTTTCAGAAGCCATTAATAATCACTTATAAAGGCAAACGAAATTAAGATACACAGCTTAGACAATACTTTCGACCTCGCATTGATACACCTGTGCTGCTCTACGATGCACGTCAACGAATAAGTGTGTTTCCGAAGATATTGCGATTGGTTCTGAATAATCCTCGTCAGCAAATCGTCGAGGCTTTCTCAAACGATCAATATAAAATAGTCGACACTTAGTCACATCGGCAGAACGTCACGGAGAGAATATTAGGACTCACGATCGAAAGAAGAAAACATCACGAGCAGAGCACTTAAGAGATTAATGACTTCCAAGACCTACATTTCAAGCTCCATTGCCTGTTTCGACGTCTATTTTTTCTATATATGTTATATACTCTGATTTTGATTCTTATGTATTCCTATAATTATATAATTCAATAAGATTGCGACACAATTGCAATGCTGCACCGTTATTAGTTCATCGCCCTAAAATCGTGATATATGAACGTTTGTTTATACTAAAGCAATTAGAGCAAACAAGGGATCGATTCAGTATCATTCGTTTGAACGAAACGATAAATCGATGGGACACTTGAAACTGGAAACAGTACTACACTTGTTCTCTTTGTCACAAAGAGATGTTGCGTCACATGTTATATCACAGGTCGATCGAAGGGACAAATCGATGGTGTACATGTTACCTTATGGAATGTGTCATAAGGAAATGCGTCACGTGTGCAATGTATGTGCAAATTCTTATATCCCAGCGCCTTTCTTTTAGGAGCGTTGGGATATGATTCGCTGAATTCTCGCAGAAAGCTGTATGTCGCTAAGCATTTTTTCAAACTACTAAAAGGTGCTGTCGACAATCCAGCTATTCTCGAGGAATTCCAGTTTTGGGTTCCGGAACATTTTCGAGAATCACGATCGAGACCTCTTTTGATGTAAGTTAGGGCTAGGACATCCGCACTTGCCGACTCGCCTATAGCTGTGGCCATACGGCTCCTTAATACGCTGGCATTGAAAATTGATTTATTTAATGTTAGCTACGAGGATCTGATCCGGTTTATATCTTTTAATTTTATTATTTTATATTTTTTTTTGTTATGTTTAAGTATTGTTATATTTATTTATATATATACGTTTTTTTATGTTTTATAAATTTATAATTTGCTTTCGACCATCGTGGCGCATTGGGGTAACCTGCTAGGCCACGATGGTCTTAATTTAATAAAAAAAAAATAAAAAATATAAATATGGGAATCAAATAAAGAGAAGACACTTGATCTTGATCTCGGAGAGAGAGAGAGAGAGTGACGGTCAGAGCCAACACAAAAGCGTACTCATTTAAAACAAATCGTTCGTCCAGCCGATTCCTCCTCCCGGGTCCTTAACATATATTTAATTTTTATGTATATCTATAAATAAACTGTTACTAGCTTTTCGGCGTCTGTTTGTAAAGTTACACCCTTCGGCCTTAAATTATATTTATGAACTATATGTTTTCATTGTTTAGTAGTGCATTTAACTAAGGTTACCAGATTTTCTCTTTTGAGAAGGATTGTCTTTGAACAAAAATTTCCAAAATGACTGAGCTCCCGTAGCAATTTCTCTTACTCAAAAAATTTTATGATATGACCTTGGATTAAAATTTTCGAAACGACCTGTTTTAGCTCCCGTAGCAATTTTTCCTCACAAAAATTCCGAGATGGCCTTTAAACAAAAATATCCCCCTTATTTATCTACGACGATATTTTTATCCATTCCTATTTAATTCGTTCTAATGTCTAGATTCGTAAAAAGCCATTCAGTAAAAAAATGAATAAATAAACCCGTTGGTTGTTTAGCGGACGAGTGACAGACACAAATTGGGCCGCTGCAGCATTATTTATTTAAGGTATATAGTTTACATGTTGTATGAAAGTAGACGAGGCAGCACCGGCCGTTGTCTCTGTGTCCAGGTACACCAAAAGAAGATACTGCCCTCCCATCCCATCAGTGTTACTAAAGTGCCGCCTAGTTTTATTCATAATAAATAAATATATGAATAGACCCAGACAGTTGCATTGGCATTTAGTCGCATATAAATCCATTCGAAGAACAGGGCTACTAAAATAAATACACTTTACAGACCTGGAAAAACACGATTGCGCATTTTTAATAAGTATAGTAGATACTTCAAAGAACAGTGCCGCAAAATTTAGGCGTTTTACAGCGGACAAAATAAATTCACTACAAATTAACGTTATAAACTTTCAAATTATATTTAAAATGAAAAATACAGCGACGTCATTTCAGATTTTTTCAAGGGTGGGTGGGTTGGCCAGTCAGTGGTTGTTTTTTTAATATTTCAAAGGCAATAAAATTTTGCCATCGCAGTGGGTACGCTCAGTAATCAACGTTCACACTACGACTCTTATAATAATATTACAAAAGCAATAAAATCGTGCGACGATGCCGACACGATTTTATTGCTTTTGACATAAATTTTTCACTTCTGAGAAGGGATAATTGTTTATGCACCCTCCTATTGACCAAAATTCGGTTTGAATATACTTTGACCGATACTCTTATATAATAAGTCTATAATAATATTAGTAAGTATGGCAATCACACTCTTAAAACATCGAAGTCTGACTGTACTTCTTCTTCCGCGTATTTCCCCCGGAGAGGTAAGATGGCTTAATTTTGGACTTGACCTAATAAAAGTTCTAAAACTATAAATAGTTCTAGAACTTTCATTATGTCAGATTTGGGTTTGAACAGAAATTTCACAACTGGCAAATTGAGCTTCATAGTCATTTTAGTGAAGCATATAATTTTACTAGCGCCTATCAGCTAAATACTATTTTCGCTAATAGAAATATATAATATAACTTCATAGAAAAATACACATTCACTGTAACATTTATACATCGCACGTAAATAAATAATGATAAGTGTATAAATGTATATATTACTACGTATAAAAAAGTTTAAATCATATAATTTTACTAGTATCTGCCAGATAAATAATATTTTCACTGGTAAATGTATATATCTATCGTTGAAAATATATTCCGATATGATTTCACTGAAATGGCATATTTAAAAATATATTTTCAGGATAGATTCGACCGTTTTTTTAGGGATAACCTGAGAATTTCTGGTTTAAAAGCAGGGACGTCATTTTAGATTCTTACAGGTTGACCTGTAAAAATCTAAAAGTTGTCCAATTAGTATTTTTAATATTTTGATTTCATTAAAATTCATAGTATTTTTCTGGTCAAATTTTAGGGGGTGCAAATCTCCGGACTTGACCCCCTGAAATGACGTCCCTGGAAAAATAATGCCACATTCAGATACTTTACAATATTTATAACTTTACTCTATTCAGAAATAATGCAGTGGATTTTTTTCGGCTATATTTAAGTTAAGCCCTTTTAATTTACCTGGAAAGTCAAGACACACGTATTCAATTGACATGATCGTAATCATTCCAATTTAAATTTTAAACAATAATAGTAAAATTAAAACAATATTAATATTCAATTAAAGTAATAATTTACATGGTAATATGGGGAAAGTCATCATAATTTGTATACTTGTCAATCAATTCTAAGAAAAATATTTTGAAAAACTACTATTTTTTCAGTATACATAATATTTCTAACTTTCAAACTACAATAATGGTGAAATAAATGACGATTTTTGCATTTCCACCTTTTTTTAAAAATAGTAAAATAGGCCTATTTATATATAAATCTAGGTTTTATTATGGCTAAAACTTGGCGGCACTCAGGTAGCACTGACGTCACGGCAGATTTGCAACGGCCGGTGCTGCCTCGTGCACCATACGTTCCATATTAATAACATGTAAATCAAACTATATTTTAATAAAATACTACTGCAGGGACACAATCTGTGTCTAATTATCACCAAAGTAGGAAATAGCAATAAAAATATAGGGAAACAATGCATTATTTAGTCAAAATGATCGGTATTTTTAACTATGCACTTTTTTAGTAGGACATTGGTACTTTGTGAGTATTAGTAAAACAATGAAATTATGGCGTATGACGGATTTATTTTACGAAGTGAACTAATGAAATGCTGCCTACTAACTGTGATTACTGAACACGGTATAGCACAGATTAAAAGTAATACATTTAATACATAAAAATATGAAAAGCTTAAAACTTACAATAAAAAAAAAATGCATGATTTTTTAACTTTATTTAAAATAAATTTAATAATATAAAATAATACGATATTAATATATAAGTGAATAGTTATAGTGAGTGTATTTACATAAGAGATGAAACACAAATATAACGAGCAGTTTTCAACAGAACAAAATATACAAACAGACTCAATTCATAATCACTGACGCTCGTTACAAATTGGACCGTACTTTACATAAAGTAGTTAATTTTATAGCATTTTAAAATGAATTTACAAATAAATAAGATACATAAATCAATAAAACAAGACGGAGCTCAAAATTGGTCTTTGATTTTTCGCCTCGAACTTATTGAGCAACTGATCTATGTCATTGTCCAGATCTGAACTCTGCGCCATTCGCGTCACTAAATCCGTGATCAAAAAAGCACCGAGCGTCGCTTCCTCGTGATTGTCTTGTATGTCAATGTTAATTATGTGCACAGGTTGGCTATATATAGACGTCTTAGAAGCTATGAATTCGACGACTTGGTCGTACACTCGTTCTTCGCAAGTCAATATCACATCAAACCGTTCGTTGGAGGCCTGGAACCTCTCTGGATTGCGCTTAATTCGCCTATTTCTATCTAGCATATGTAAGAGGCCGTTTTGCGTGTAAAACGACTTGTCTTTTTCCATTAAATCGTTATATATGTAGTCGTATGCTACGCCAAACTCGTAACAGTTGGGCTTGTCGGCCGCCACTCCTGGAAGCTTGACTTTCTCTCCGGTGCCGAAGGATTTGACCCTGAATCCTTTCTTAGCCAAGTAGGCATGCGCTTCCATACTTCTGTTCATATTCGACGAACATATCACAGCCACGTAAAGATCCGAATCCGCCATTGTTTTCGATTTTATATTTACTAAGCCTTACATAAGCATTTCAATGTTTTTTGCTAAAAGCCAAGTAATTAAATAGAAAAACGCCAATCGTCGTAATGACGTTCATCACAATCGTGTTATGAAGCAATGACAGCGTCTCTCGTCGAGGTTATATTTTGGCCATAACAAGGATAATTTTGACCAGAGTGAAACGTCAAATAAAATTAAATTAAAATTTATAACAAAACTATCTGTTGTTCGTAACAAAAACATTAATTATTATTTAAACATATTTTTCTGTAATTCTTCATTAATTTAAATTGGAAATAATTATAAGAATAAATGTGGAACATATGGCTTTACAAATTAAATTAATTGTTTGGACGTGATGGTGGCGGGTGGCAATTAGACACAGATTGAGCAGTAATGTTTTATTGAAGATTTATGAAGTTTACATGGTTATTTGTAAATATACGGGACCCGAACGCGAGACGTCCTCGAACGGAACGTGGGCTGCCAGGTGAGAGAAGTTACCGTCACACCAGTGCTACTTAAGTGCCGCAAAGTTTTGGCCATAACAAATCTAGGCTTCCACAATCGCTTTTTTTAATATAGAAGTAACTAAAGGGAAGCCCAGGAGATCGCCCGTATAAAGATTCGGATAACCGACCGCTTAACTTGATGTTAGTGACCGACTAAGCGAGAGCCAATTATTGCTGCTAGTTTGCCTTTTGCCAGTGTTCGCGAATATGCCTGACATACGATTCTTCCTTTGTGGAGGTCTGTTCTTCTCAAAAAATTTCAATATAGAGAAGAAAAAGCAATTCCTGACCATCAATTTGAGTTTCAAAATTCACATTCTACAGTCGATCAGGTGCATCGCATTAACAATAATAGTAGAACCAATTATAAAAATACTTGAAAAAAATATAGAAAGCTATATTGGCTTATGGGAAGAAACCCCAAACTATCAATATACAACAAAATCAAGATATTCAATCAAATCCTGCAGCTAGTTTGGGTCTACGGCATACAACTCTGGAGATGTGCCGAATAGTGCCACATTAAAATGATTAAAAAATTTCAAAATAAAGTATTACGAAACATTGTAAATGCTGATAGAGATATACAAACATCGTGACCTAGGTGTCGAAGACGTCGCCAGTGCTATAAAACATTTTGCTGCTAAACATGAAACGAGGTTCCAATAGCACGTTAACTTCGAGGCACAAACAACTTGAAAAGATGGCTGAAGAGGACTAAACCCTTCAAACTGGTCTAATTATCATTACTGGAACCCATTTACTATTAGTAATTGTGTAGTGCAAAACAGAAAAATTTTAGACGCTATTGGGTGACAATGATGTTTTACACATAAATTATTAAATATAGAGTAAAATTAATTGTCGGTTTTAACACCAGTTTTAATGTTTTTAAAATAAATAAAAAAATCGATACTCAATTTTGTAATAAAATATAGATAATAACACAACAAAAAACCCTTTTGCTGTCTTCAAACAGTGATATGATACAATATTTAGAACAAAAGATCTGTACATAAATTACTACTTACTAAGACATAATCAAAACTAGATACGAAACTAATCAGGAAGTCTGGTCAATATTATTAATTTAAATTTCACGTAAATAAAAATACAATTTGGTTTAACAAATATTTTATTTTTAAAAGTAATTAAATTTTGCACATTTTTCCAGTTTTCGTTGATACATAATCAAACTCAACACCCTTGTGGTTGTGTCTAAAGTGACTTTTCATATTACTCAATTGATAAAAGGCTTTGCCGCAAACAGGACAACAGAAAGGCTTTTCGCCCGTGTGTATTCGCTCGTGTTCTCTTTTATAGCCACTGCTAATGAAGCATGAGTCGCAAAATTTACATTTATACGGCCTTTCGCCAGTGTGTCTTCGTATGTGCTCTTTCAATTGTGACTTATATAGAAACTCACGTTGGCAATAATCACACTGAAATGTCTGACTCTTTGTGTGTATATTCATATGCATCTGAAATTAAAATTGGTAAAGTTAGTTATATGTAAATTTTACAAAATTAGTTTAACAAATGTTTGCTAGGTATGCGTAAATACGTATTTATTGTAAAATAAAACCAATAAGAAACAGCGTTATTCTCACACCAGAATATAATATAAAAGAATTTTGCATGACCACATTACCCTACTAATTTCAAGTATCGGAAACTAAGATAAAAATTCAAATTCAAATATAAGCACAAATTGCAGAAGCGCATATTGTTTTAGGTGCAGAAACACACATATCATTGGTTTCAAATACTTAGTTCAATATATATTATTTAGTTTGAATATTTTTTTTTATTAGTAGGAAATAGTAAAATTGATAGATAGAATTTGTGACAGTCTGTGATTGCAATCATTTAAACCCGTTAATTAATAATCTACTGCAATTAGGTGTTAGGACATTTTTTCTAATCAGACTAGATAGATGGGAAAACATGATTGCGATAGGTTTAAGATTATCTAACACATACAAGAAAATACTAATGTTCTCTAAAGCCCTATATTAAGCAGAATCTTAAGCCATGAAAGCCAGAGAAAGAAACACGAAAGACTTCTTTAAGATTTGGTTCTAAAGAGTCATTAGAGAACGAACTTTTATTGCTATATGCAAAATAAATAAAAAACTTAAACTTCAAAATAATTCAAAGATTTCCATTAAAACATTGACATGCACATTTTATATTCGAAATTAATATAATATGCATTTTGTTAGAGAAGAAGAGAACATTAAAAAAATATACTCACCAGAAGACTACGATTACTAGCTACAATTTTATTGCATATATTGCACTTGGTCGTAATCTTTCCGTGCACAAACCTCACGTGCCTCTGAACGTCTCTCGTCGTTTTAAATAAAGAACTGCATATTTCACACACAAACTTTCTCTCGTTGTGTATGGACTTGTGAACGCTTAACTTGGACCGCGAATTGAACTCCTTCGAACAAACGTTGCAAATGAAAGCTTTTCCACTGTGTGTGCGTAAATGTAGCTTAAACGCTTGAGCCGTCTTCAATATTCTACTGCAAAACGTACACTGTTTTGGATATTCTACAGACTCAATTCTCTTATTTATAGAGCAACGTAACTTTTTCGCATGTATAATTTTTTTGCATTTCTTGATTTTATTTTTACTCATTGTCACTTTAACGATGTCGGAAAAGTTAGTGGAGTATTCTCTCTCGCTGCTCGATCTATCGGTTGTTTCGTATTCTTCTTTTAGGCTTTCTTTCGATGGCACTGTATCAATTTCTTCTTTTTTGATCATATCCAAGTTTATTCTTAAGCTTTCCCTTAATAATTTATCACTTTCTCTACATTTACTTTTAAAATCAAAAGCGTTTTCTAAACTAGAAGCACATGTCACGCATATATACTCCGGTAATCCATCATTTTGGTAAATCTAAAATGAAAAAAATTGTATTTAACAATATAGTTTAAAAAAAATCATAAGCTTTGAGACGCGTATAGAAACAATACTCATGGTATTGCACTCCGAATATTAGCATCATCGGATGGTCGTTCACAAATACTACCTGGAAATTACGCTTTTACCAAGGGATTGCTATTGGTCCTGATTTGGTATTCACTCTTATTATTACATTGAATAAATTTGGCAATGATTATTTTTTGTATTTACTTATGCACACTCTTGCTCTGAACTCCCCTTCAGAGCAGAATTGCCCATCCAGATTCTGAATTGGTCGCATTTATTCAATCTCTAGTATTATTTTTAGTATCTTAAAATTTTCAGAAATTAATTTTCAGACTAATTTACATATGTATGTAGATCCTGTTTTTTGTATAATGTCTTTATTTACTTAAACATATTCCTAGAAACGAAAAAGTTTGGTATTTTACTATAAATGCATTGGAAACGACAAAATTAAGATTTCACTGATTACGGAGAAAACTTATCAACTAAAATGTTAATAAAACGGCAAGCATAAAATTTATTAAAATATATTTTTTCAGTCCATTACTTACAAAGGCACTAGAATTGTCGAACTTAAGACAACTTATCAACAAAACTTTATCATTTGCTGATTTATGAATGAAACAAGCAAAACTGTAGTTATCAAAAAAAAAAATGAGTTTATTTATATAAGATAAGCACGCAGTAATTAACTGTTGGCGACAATATAATATATACAGAACTTATCGCATTAATTAAACAGGATAATCACCTGTAGATTGCACAGTATCTCAATTTTATTGTTGAGCTTATTATGGTAGATATTCAATGACGGCTGGCCACACATACATAATCGACATACGTTATTCACTTGCAATGGATCCATTTTATTATATTATTTCATTGTTATACTTCATTCGTACTAATGGATTATACAATACTCAATAATGAAACGAAATGTCACAAGCATAACCTAAAAAAAAAATAATGTTGCCAGTACGAATTTGTTTACCTCGAAAAACAATTGACGTTTACTAAAAAATATTTTTAATAAAAAATAATAATATATTTTTTAATTATAATATTAAACTTTGCAAGAAAGTAAATTGAGCATAAATCAATATTATTTTAAAATTATATTTCGGATGAGAATTTTTTAAAATACTTCCTGTTATCGAGGATCATATTTTTCTATAAAGCTTAGGTTTGCTAGTTTTTTGAAAATCAATGTCCTAAAAATCTCTCGTATGAATCCTTTTTCGGTACGAGAATAGACAAGTAATCTAAATCAAAAATAAATTTATAAAAATGACCTCTGTTTAGAAAGTAGTACATTCTTGTAATATACTATGGGAAGGAGGAGGGGGGGGGGGTGTCCATACACTTGCGCAGTTAACGCCAAGGTTAACTAAATGATACTTACCAGAGAAAATAATTGAATATAACTTGACAATTGCGTAATTTAAGCAAAGGGTAAACCTACAATAAAAATAACGATAAATTAATACAATAAAACTGAACAGACCACTATATGTCCTGGTTTCACACCATCGGTACCGGTTTCACATATCGATCCTGGTTTTTTCGGGATTGTTCCGGTTTTACACATTTTTCCTAGCTTACTTCTATTTAGTTCTCATCAGTATCTTGCATTGCAGTCTAGCACATCTCAGCACCCCAAAATGTAAAAATTTCCGAAATGATCTTATATTTTTAGCTCTCCCGGTAGAGCTTTATAATAGGATAGTAATTTTAGCTTTTTCTATAAGGGGGGGGGGGGAATTGGCCGGTCAGTGATCATTTATTTTTTAATTTATATTTAATTAAGATTTATGGTATCGTAATGACTAGAGAATCCATACGCTTTTATGCATTATGGATTGCACAAACAATACGTCATTGAGCGACAAAATTCAGCAATTGTCATTACCACTTTGCATTATTCGACATCGGAATATGTTTATATAGCAAATTTCGCTCTTTCAAGTCGTGGACATATTTCTTTGGTCAAATATACAAGTGCAATAAATGGTTGACTAATCTCTGCATTGTTGTGATTCGCGGAGACGTCTTGAATCACCGGTACAAAAGATCTGACTCTAGGAGAGACATGGTAGACGGCAGAGAGACGTTAGAGTTACGAGACGTCGGGGAGACGAAGCAGTGGACAGGGGTGGCAGAGAGACGATCGAGTAACTGGGGCTCACAAACTGTTAGGTTCATGCCTTCTTTAATTCTCATGGTGCGAGCTTTGGATTTACAGTCTTACTCAGTGGTGAAGTTCTAAAAAAATAATTATTGGAACGCTACTCTCCTTTGGAGTGATCAGTGAGATTTTAGTTTATGTAAATCCAGAGACGACTACCCTAGTTATTTTGTTTGTTGCATTGTAGTAGGGGTTTGCAGTGTGCTGTTTAAAATTGTATTATCAGTGACTATATTGTGAAAAAATGTAGCGGAACGATGTTTTGGCTCCACTATTCTACTGTTCTTGATAAGATCTACAACGAGTCGGTTGACAAGAGCTGATCTATGTAGTACAACTTGTACAACTCATTTGGACAGCTGACATATGCTGCTCCAGTGGAAATGTTAAAATTTAGCTGCAGAAAAAATACGTTAAACATAGCAAATAAAAAGAGATTCTCGAATTAAAAATATGCATAATTACCAAGTAGTAAATAAATTAGCTGCACAGTACCAACATTATGTTATATTGGGCACGAAGGACAAGGAAAAAGACACCAAGTGAAAACTTATTATTTTGTAAAAACAAAGTACTATGCATCACTCTTTGTTTTCTTGCTTAATCTGAATTTACTACAATGCTCATGTAATGCAAGTTGTGGTAAGGTTTATTTATTGTTTGTATGTAACATTTTAGAGACAATGACGAGCGTTACAGTAAACTCGCGATCATAATCAATAGACAAAGAAAGCCGGAAGAAATGTGATGTCTGATTATCTTGTATAAGTTTATACTGTGAAAAAATAATAAATAAAGAACGCGTGTCATAATCATATATAATATAGATTGTGTTATGGCGAAAATGAATTAGGTTGCACAAACATATCAATTGCTTTTTAACAATTGTACAATTCGCACAGCTTCGTAATGATAACACAATAATATATTACATGGCAATAAAATCGAGGAAAGTGCAAAGACATTTAATTGATATGAAATAATGAGCCCCACTACGACAGCGAATACAAACAAGTAACATTTCTTAAACTAGCCTTATTTTATTTAATATTTAGTTTATTTCAGTAAATTATATTATTGTTATTTACAATTATATAAGATATACCTATATGTTTCATTGAAAATATTATCTTATAATTTACTGACCACGAAATTGCGCAATGTAGTTATAATAAAAAATGGTTAGTTTCTTGATATCTTTTGAATAACATTTTGATATTGTTAAGAGCGTATAATTGTAAGATATGTGTACCATAGAACTGTGCTTCTAAAATATACAGTATAAGATTATGAACTAACCCGAGTGAGAGTTTTTTGCTCGTTCTCATACCGTTGGCGTCTGAGAAGCTCGGATGCGGGATAAGCCGATATATTGTAGAGTGTGTAAAACAGGAACGTCATTTATGGCGGGGAGGGGGAAGGGATTTGTTCCTACTTGAATTTTAAATATTAAAAAAATACCCCTGACTGAACAAAGCTGAAATGACGTCCCTGGTCTAGAAAGACAAAAATAAAGTATTTTCGCTGGCCCTTCAAGCCCGTTAACTCTTTTATGCCGCGGTATTTTTATTTGGTTAGTAATACATGTCGCATATTTTTAAGAGCAAAACATATGATAAATATTGAATTAATGCATGTAATTATATTTTACTCACATAATAATAAATAAGTTTCCATTTCAGAATAATAGAGCGTTTAATAATAGAGAATAAATTATGTATTTAGTGTGATTTTAAACGACAATATTTTTTCTTAACGCTCCGAGATATCTCTATACTGAAAACAAATATTTAATCGAATATATTATTGGTTTGCGACAAAACTAGGAATGGACACCAGCGTCTTTGTATGCGTACACAGGCGTTCTTACGGCATTCAAAAGGTTAAGATGGTCTTCTTGCGATGGTGAAAGTCACACGCAAAAAATATAAAACCCCGTCTTATTTTTGAGAGGAGGTTAAAACATTCCTTTTTTGCAAATAAAATGCTAAGACGCCAACATAAACAGTGATGTTTTGTTAATAACTTATATTTTCTTAAAATAAAGTTCTGAAACTTAATTTATTGTGCAGATGATTCAAATCAGATGTATAAACTGTTATTTAAAAAAATCAAGAGTGAATTGGTTACAAAGATTTTACACATATTTTTCATAAACTGCTGTATTTTTTTGGGTAAATAAAAGTGGTATTTATTTTTATTGTAGTTAGCTTATTTATCTATTTATTAATTTATTCAATATGGCAAAAAATTGACGGCACTTAGCACTGACATGACGGCGGCGAAGGGCATAACATTATTTTGGTGGACCTTGACGGGAAGACAACGGCCGGTGGTGCCTCGTCCCCTGTTCTCTCGCATATATTATAAACATTTTATTTAAAATACAATTGCAGCGGAGCAATCTGTGTGTAGTTGCCATGTGTCACCATCCGTCCGCCAGAGTAGTATTAAAATGAATGGCATCATTTCTTTTCGTGAATTGATTTCATCGAATTTCAAATTTATTTGGTAATTACGTGATTGTTATACATCAATTAAATTATTATTAAATTACTTACCTACATATTATTATTTAAAAAAAGACAAAGACAGATGTTGAGAAGTATAGTATAGATATTATAAAGATAAGCTCACTACAAACAAAAGTAAGAGAAGAGCGATACTTCATATTATAAATTACGAACGACTGGTCACAAAGCGGTGTAAGTTAAACTTTGGTCAATGGTTTCATTATGATTAATATATATTTTTTTATATTAAGGCTTAAGTATTATTCTTTAATGATAATTTGTTTCTCCCAAGTGTGACATACATACAAATGTACAAAACATAGTAAGGAAATTATTACACGAAAAATAGTTTGAGAAGCGTTTTTATCTATACGCATAAGTGAAACTTATGTACGTAAATAACTTTATATGAGAATGATTTCATTCTCAGTAACTAGTTATCGACAGGACATTGTAAAACACAATTGCTATGTTTTCGCTAGTACGAAACTCTTTTATTCAATTGAAACACGGAAGAAGATTGTGGGTGGTAATATTATATTTTTATTTTATTTTCTCAAGATGTAACTTGAAAACACTTTAAGGTTACACGGAATAACGTTTCAACCGATGAAAGAAGATCGATACGATGAAGTCCTCGATCATCTTCGATCAGCAGCTTACAAAGACACGCCGATTTACAAAGCAGCTGGGTTAGTTGGAACTGGAAAAGCACCGGTGGAATTAGACGATGTCTACTTGAATAGCTTGAAAGAAGGAGTGTCGATGATAGCATTGGATAATAATAAAGTAACATTTAATGTATTATTTGTATTAATGCAATGTCTTTTTATAAATATCTAAGTTTATTGAAAAAAATTAGCTCGCTGGAGTTATAATCAATGGTATACTGACCCCGGACGCTGTACCCGAAGCCATAAAAGCGATGAAGAAATCGCAAAATGAACGATATAAAAAGTTAGATTATATGTTTCTGCAACTTTTGATTGAAATGGATATTTTTGCTAGGTGAGTACGTATTTAATTATTTGATACACTAAGATTCGTGGCGATAAAAATTGTAATGTTCAGACATTTGCATTAAAAGTTTATACTAATAAAAGTAGTAAAAAATATGTTAATGCTATCTTATGCATTTTCATTTTTAGTGTATTAATTTCGGTTTTATAAAACAAAATGTTTTTAATTTTAAAACCATCGCTCGTTTCTGTTATGTTATCTGTTTAAATTTCTTTAATTAAAATTATGAAGGCATGCAAAACATAACCTCAAATATCATTAAAATATTCTTTGGAATTTTAATGATTCTAAATAAAATTCTCAATTGCACTGAAGTGTTAAAATCGCTATTTTTATTTGCGTTTTAAACTTACAAATATATTCTAATAACGTTTTTTTTAAAATATATTAATGAATAATATTTTTTTTCATAATAATGTTAGGAATAAAAAATATTTTTTTAGCTACCATTATATTACAGCGACTCGAAGAAGTTTATGATAATCATATATTTCACTCTCTTCATCTCATCATTACTTTATGCACACTTTGGTTAGCTATTATTACATTCTTTGTTCTGTGGTTACCATACAGTTGCTCTTGACGCAGTTTTCCAGCGTTAATCCCTTATTTTTTAGGTCCTTAATGCGTAAATTTATTGAATTTTTATACTTAAATAAACAATTACTTTGTAGTTATTTTGATTTACTATACATTTAAAAATGCCTTAAGTTAATTAGAATTACTATAAATTATAAAATAGTTTGCAAAAAATAATTGATGGTAAAGAAGTATCGGTGTATGATATTTTTTTATTTATTTAAAATAAATTAAGACCATCGTGCCCTAATAGATTACCCCAATGCGTCTCGATGGTCGAAAATTTACATAGTATTATTTTAATACACAAAAGTATATAATTAAGATAATAATTTTAACTCAAAAAATAATTCATAGAAAGAAACAATAATAAAATATAAAAAAATGAAAATATATCAGCTCATGTTTTAAATGTAATGTCTTAATAATATGTGGGGGGGAGGGAGTAACTAATTTTTTGCCTGGGGCGCTTAAGCTTTTGGTCTTGAGAACAATGGTTTGGCTTAACAATATATTATAGAAAGACTTTCGAAAGCAAATCAATTACCACAAAAACTTTTTCTTTATAAGCGTCTAAGCCAGCCATGGCCAAACCGTGGCTCACTCGAAGGTTTTGATTAGCCCTTTTGAAGCTTTGAAATTTCTATATGTTTTACATTTTCATACCGATCGACACCAAAAAATTATCATGTAATAAAAAATAAATGTTTAAACGGTTTTAAAAAATAATAAAATATTATATAAAATATCTTAATTGTAATTATATATAAAATATCTTAATTGTAAGCTATATATTTATTTTAAATATAAAAACTATCATATTATTATTAAGTTGTAAAATATTTATGTGTGGGCCCTTCAAAGACATGCATTATTTCATTTGGCCCACCAAGTGATTTCAGTTGGCCACCACTAGTCTAAACTCACTATTGACCACACTATCAGATAAACATTATCCGTTGTAATTATCGAATGGCCACCTAACGCGAGGCATTGAAACCAATGTTTACAAAGGGGATGATTTCGGAGGTTGAGTTATAACCTCATGAGCCTCACATCAGTTTCATTTAGGATAAGTTTTCTCGAAAGATCGTCACAAAAGACATTGATTTTCAAAATAGCCAACTCGATTTCATTGCTCATCTTCATTTTCAGTAAACATTTTCAATAAATTACATGTTTTGTACAATACACTCTTCTGGGGTCTAATCATCATCAATCAGTTTTTCATCGAGTCTATTATTTTACATCTTGTATAAAACGTACACATAATAAATATTTATTTATAATGATGTATATTTTGTATGACAGTTTTGTAAGCATTTTTTTTTAAAAACTGTATTTTTGATATTTTTTGTTATCTTTGGAAAGTCAATGAGAATTCGTATAACATGTCCATTTTCAAATTTGATCAAGGGAATTTTGTATCACATCTTCAGTATCAAATATATAGTAACAACTTTTCTAGCGGATGTTCAAAAGCATTGTCGTGTAAACTCAGATACCAGCGTTTTAATTCAATATGATTTTTGAGGAGATTTGTCTACATCGTATTATCATCAAATGCCACATTATCTAGTGACTATGCAGTAGTGATAGTAACCGGTATTACATCGCAGGTAGAATAAAAAATAGTATACAATCGTGTTTTTGCTTATTTATATTGTTCAATCAGCTTCGATTTTAATGTACAGCTCTCGCACGCACACGAACAGCGATGGATAAAATTTGGACACTGTGGCGTTCGCTAGTGTTAAACCTCTCGTTCTTTCTAAAAGGGAATCAATGTGCAAAGTTTCCTCGAGCCTTACAAAGTATGATAGAATACAAATTTTAGACAACATGTGTTTCTTTAGTGCACATATACTTCGAAAGCATCCGTTTATTTAGAATAACTAAAAAACGTATATACAAGTCTGGTAAGACCAGTCCTGGTATATGGGTGCGAAACGTTGACACTGAGCACCAACGATTCTCAGCGCCTGCAGATTTTCAGGCCTACTTGCGAGGATAGTACAACGAGTTGCATCAAAAGCCTGACGTCGTCAAGTATTTCGCTTTCGCTTCAGCTTACTGCGCGTGCTGAGACTATACCCGATCTCCTACCTGGGCTGTCGCGAATTACAGACGCGGTCGGGTAAGTCAGCGCGAAAATTTTGCTGATCTCCCAGCATCACTAAGCAATTTAAGGAAACGGATTTGATGATACTTTCAATTTTAAGCCCACTCGTACATTTGTCGGAATGCCAGACATGCGTTATCGTACTGAATTTTCATTCGTCAATAAATTTAAATGGGTTTCACCCCTTCATTTCTCCAAAAGCGCTGCTTCACATTGGCGTATGTTGCTAGTGGGATAGTCATTTTATTACAAATTATTTTTGTAATTTTAAAATTATCATTTTACTCGTGTTTGTTGCCGCATTTTTTGTATTAATATATTATTGACTAATATTATTTGCTTTTAACTTTAGGTTTGGTATTCAAAAAGCTTTGGAATGCAGGTTGATCTCTACGGCAAGGGATTACAGAGGAACAGGTCTCGGTAAAGCTATGGTTGAAAAGTTAACTGAGATTGGACGCAACTTAGAAATGCCAGTAAGATTATATTAATAAGATTGTTTATTTGACAACATATCATACTTAACAATCTGACTGTAACAGTTAATAGTTGGAGAGGCTGTTAATAACTATTTGTGGAAGTTACTAGTCAGCGAGGGATGGATAATGGTTAGAGAAATGCCTTACTCCGACTACATCGATGAGGTTACTCAAAAACCGATTTTTAACGTGGAACCACCGCATCACATTCTTGGAGTATGCGTAAGAATTTTAGACGAGAAGTATGTATAAATATATTATATTAAAACCATTAAATAATATTTACAATTAAAATTTAGTTATTATTAAAATTATTATACTATGGTTCAAGACCATAATAACATTATCACTTAACCTATTGTAAAATAATAAGCGTCACACAATCGTGTATTTAGGACAAGTGTATAATAACAATAATAAAATATTAATGTTATACCAGATAATAATAATTATTTAATTTTTAGTTGCAAATCAAAGGACCCGTTCCCTCTACCAGCACCGAAAATAATTTATCCTGCAAAAATGGATTGAAGTATTCATATGACTAATTAATTTCATTATTTGTATTTAAATATTATTATTCAACTATACAGTTAAGAAATAAAGCAAATTATTATCAATACATTTGTTTATTATATATGTTATAAACATTGTCACTAATTTGTCATGCTCCAAATTAATTTATTTCGTACGTATCTGTAATCACTCTACTGCCATTTTTATTTCTAATAAATATTTTATTCAATGACACTAGTATAATTAAATACATATTTAAGTGTTAAAGAATATGAAACATGTAAAGAAGTAATTTGTTGTTTTAATTTACCAATGTAAATCATAATTAAAATTGAAGACTTTATTTGAAGAGCAACCATTGTCACAAGTAAAAACCAATTTTCTTCTTTGATCACAAGGAAATACTTTATTTAATACGTTTTAAATATTAAAATACAACAAATTTATATTAGAAATAAAATAATACACAAAAAAAGATAAAAAATAACAAACACTAGTCATTTTTCATGGTTGTTTTGCTTTTCTCGTCCTCACTGATCAGTAATTCGCAAAATTAAAAAAGTTTAATGATTATGAAAGTAATAAATAATTAATTAAAATAATTATTACTAACCGATAATTATTTTTTATATAAGTAATATTTAATATTTAAGTAACTTTTATTAAATGATGTCTAAAATACAATTACAAAAACAATTATTACTTCTCAGAGGTCAAAAATTCACATCAAAAACAATACAATTGTGTCGGCGTTGTCGCATTAGGAACACTCAGTACAAGCGTTCACAATGTCCAAATGTCCATCGATGTACACTGGTTACTGGTTACAATGTACACTGCTTACTGGTTACACAGTTTTACAGTACAGCCACTAGTCTAAATTGGCATTCTCTACCTATTGTCTAAGCCATAGTTTCTTAACCTTTTTAAATTCACGGACCACCAAAAAAATCAAAAAATGTTTTGCGGACCATCAACATTGGAATAAAATAATAAATATTTATATAATTGATTTTACACAATATGCTGATATAACCATATTTAAGTATATTAAAACAGTCAGTAACAAGAAATTTAATTTAAAAATCCATAAAACACAGCATAAAAGTCGATTGTTTATCGAAATAATAAAAATAAGACTACATGCGATAAGACGATTTCTAAATAGCCCCATGCAAATACAAGCGAATACAAAACAGATGTGAAATTAATTTTATTACAAAATCAATTGTAAAATCAGTGAAATTAATTTTATTCAAAAAGTCTTCGCGGACCACCGGTTAAGAAACTATGGTCCAAGCTGCATTCAAAGAAACATCAAGACTCATCTCGAAGAGCAGCACTTGAATCAGTTGACCACGAGGAACCAGAGACTAAAGCGACTCGCCGCTTTAATTGCGAAGACTATTACTTTATATTACTATATCGACTGATACTGACACCTGCATTTTATAAATATGATTTATATTTTTTCGGTTTTTTGTTTATATTTTCAAGATTTTTTAAGATATAGCACATTTATTTGGGTGCCCCATTATTATGGCCAAGGCTGTATGTTATAATAATCTATACTAATAGTTTATAATTCATAAAATATATCACTGATTTACAAACTCTGATTTCAGTCTAATGTTTCCATACCCACCTAGTAGTTGCTGGTTGTGTTTACCCCATTGTAACGCATTAAACAAACGTAACGTGAGATTTATAATACATAATATGTTATATATGCATGATATCTGGTGAGTATGGTGAATGAGACAATACTTCTTATACCAACTCATTAAACTTTTGGATGTTCAAACATGGATGTATGGTCGCACATTGTCGTGCAAGAGAATTGAACCTTTTAGGGAATGGGGCAACACATCTTAGTTCTTGGTACAATTTGTCGACATCTTGAGAATAACTTCTAGCGGTGATTGACACAATATATATCGGCTAATTGCTTCCACTAGTTAATAAATGTAAATAAATGTAATCTTTAAAAATGTTATAAACCAGTACTGTAAATTATTTCCATGTATGTTACTATATATTTTTTTTATAATTTCCAATAAGGCATTGCAATAGTAATGTATGGTATGTATCTATGTACATGCAAACTCGTCAACCTTGTGAAAAAAATAGAATGTTGGATCCGCGTGCAAAAAAAATACTTTCAAGGGCTAAAAAGATCATCCGAGACTCTTCAAAATTGCCATTTTGGCGCGGGATTAGCTTTAGCCACTGGAGGATTCAGGGGGCGGGAGGAATGGCCCCCATTCTTTGAGGAAATTTTTAATTGAATAGTTTTTTCAGCAATCCTATATTATGTTACGTATTTTAATATTTTTTGAATGTATATGGATATGTCAAAACAAGCGTAAAAAAAGGATTATTCCTCAAATCAACAGGGATGTCATTTGAGGAAGGCAGGTAGAGGTATTTGTCCTCCCTTGAATTTGGCTAGAAAATAGTATGTCTTTTAATGAAATCGAAATATTAAAAATAAACACGACTGACCGGGCAACTTTTGCCCTCTTCCTATAAAAAGCTGAAATGACGTCCCTGATTCTAAACCAAAAATTCACGGATTATCCCTCAAAGAAAATCTAAAGAAACAGTCTCGAATCTATCCTGAAAATATTTTTTTAAATATGCCATTTCAGTGAAATCATATCATAAAACATTTTCACCGGTGGATATATATTTTAACCAGTAAAAATATAATTTATCTGGCAAGTGCTATGATTTCAACTTTTCCATACGTAGTAATTTATACATTAATTTTCACAACTTAAGTCCAAATACTTTTTTTCAGTAGATATATATTTCTACTAGCGAAAATACAATTTAACTGATAGGCACTAATATGCTGCTCTAGAATGTCTATGAAACTGAATTTGGCAGTTGTGAAACGTTCATTTTCTGTTGAAACCCAAACCTAACATAATAAATGTTCTAAGACTAATTATAGTTTTAGAAATTTCATTAGATCAAGTCCATAATACAAACTAAATCGACCCGTCTCTCAGGGGAAAAAGAGGAAGAAGTACAGACAGACGTCGCATCTCGCATATTGCTCCATAGTTTGTCTGCACTTGTATATTACACAATGTTTTAAAAACATTATAGCTATCCTTACCGATATTACTATTGACTTCTGATATGAGAGTATTAGTTAAAGTGTATTCAAACCGAATTTTGGTCAATAGGAGGGCGTAAAAACAATTATCAATTCTCAGAAGTCGAAAATTCGCAGTAGAAACACTCGGTAACGAGCGTTCCTACTGCGACGGCGACGACAAAATGACTTCCTTCTTTAGAATTTATGTCAGAAGCAATAGCATTTTATATCAAGATTACGACTAATGAAATCAAATAAAGTACATCTAAACCGAATTTTGACCAATAGGAGAGCGCAAAAAACAATTATCCCGTTACCGAGCGTTTCCATTGCGACGGCGCCGACACGATTTTATTACTTTTGATGTGGATTTTTGACTTCTGATAAGGGATAATTGTTTTTTGCGCTCTCCTATTGGCCAAAGTTCGGTTTAGGTGTACCCCAGACGGCCAGAGAATCACTGGTTTGGGTTTTATCCTCAATAGTGGTCCCTTGCTCTCCCACACTATAAACGGCGAACTCCAGCATGTGGTCGACTGGCGCCGATTATAACCAACACTAGCAAAATTATTTAACCAAGAGTTCTACAAAAGCATTATTTTGAAGTCGGATTCTTTTCGTTATTATTATTTAGTTTATATGCCCAGTGAGACGGTAATAACTTGATAACTTGATGTGTCTTGTTAAATAGAAATTGTTTTTTTTAATAACTGCATAAGAAGAGTTGTTTTATTAATAGCTTCAAGAAAATTATTTTTATCAACTTAACGAGTCAATTTACTTGATTTTATTATTAAAATAAAATACACCAGTGAATTGGAGCAACAAATTTATTCATGTCAAGTTGTCAAGTTATTCACGCACAATATATAAAATTAAATTAATGAATAAATTTTTGTAATTTAGCAGGTTAGCAATGACACACAGGTTAGCCGCTGCAGAAGATTTATTGTACGTTACTAGCTACATGGTTAATCAAGTTTGTTACGGAGTCGGTCGGCGAGCGTTGCTAAGCCAAGCAGTTCCTCCTGTCGCCGCTTCATCAGTCTGCCAACTAAATCATCATTATATTTTACACCCTTGTCTGTTGGCGTCTACTAAGGTTTTTAGGACTATTGCATTAACGAGCGACTTTATAATTAAATCGTCAATAACCGCTCTATTCACTGAAAGTAAATAAAATTTGTTTTACTTAAAAATTTTACATAAAAAACATGGTAAGGGGTATAAGGATAAGATATAAAAACAACTTGGTACGTCTTTTCAAATACATGTATTTTAATAGTAGTGTTGTGTGTATATATTTTTATAAGTAATAAAATATTCAATAAACATTTATAAAACCTATAAAAATACAAGAAAATATAAACACAATGCATATCAAGATGACTATACGGTATCTTTGATTATATAACATACATTTTATTCATAAACTCGTAGAATATATATTATATACGAATATACAACAGTTCCTTTAAAAATTCTTACATGTACGTTAACTTTACATTCATAAGCATTGACATTTTTTTTTTTATTACTATTTAACTTAAATAATTGACAATTGTGATTTGGCTGTACAGCGAGAAATTTTAGATTTTTTTTCATAATTTACTATCTTTCTTGAAGAAAATGTTGCAGTTTTTTTGGCGGAGTAACAGAAAATTTAAAGATAGTTATTATTTTAATTAAATTGCTTTTATACATTTTTATTTTAGCACACTGTTTTTTATTAAATTTATCAAAATGGTCGTTGAAGACGTCCACTTTAAAAATCGCAATTTAAAATTAGGGTGTGAACGAATTAATTTCCAAATTTAATTTAATTTAATAACAAATTTGTCGCCATTGCAATGTCATTAGTGTTTATTAACATATTTACTAGAATTTAATATATATCACCAGACCGGGAAGCAAAATAAATTGTTTGTCTAATAATTTAGTTAAAAAGAAGTAATTTATATTTAATATTTAGTGTAGGATACGGTTTTCTCTAGTAGCTAAAACCTTTGAATGAATTTATTGACATATGACTTGCTGTAAAGTTTAAGGAGTCTTGAATATATTATTATTTTTAGAAGATTATTTAATAGTATAGTATATCTGTTCTACGACGATAAAAATATTACCACAATACGTTTGGTTGGATTTGTAATGTCTAACCAGGTTTTTGGGTATTGATACAAATAATTTTTAAATATAATAATAAATTGTTTACCGTTTCAATAATAGTTTTGGAGACCGATTACGGTGCATCTATAACTATTGTGATAAAATAATAAATCTGTCTTATTTATTGCTATTAAAACTACGCAGCACGTTTTAATTTTTAATGTTTAAAATAAACTATTTTATCTTAAGAAAGTCGTTATCTTTACACTCACTTTTATAAAATTCAGTTGGCAAAAACATTGCATGTAATATTTATACACAAGGAAAAGTGACAACTCTCTATTCATATTTGCGAGAACTCCAAATAATTATTAACCTGATTATTTTAAATTAAAATTTTAAAATGATGATGAGATGCGAAGTGTATTTTTTCGATTGAAATTCCTATAGATATCGAATTATCAACCGTATTTCTAAGTTAGCTCGTTAATATGATACGTAAACACTTAATCGTATTCTCTCGTTGTATTTCGCATAATTTGTAAGTAAAGAGAAAATTGTTTTATTTATTTATATAAAATATCTTAATCTTATCGTCAATCTGATATAAATTAATAATATTAGATTTACATTGAATAGCATTTACGACAGCACGTTTTGCAGTATTTCAAATATAATTGTAATTACTGCTTTTCAATTTTGATATTTTTTTTTAGTATTAAAAGAAGTCTGTAGTGATTACAGTAGTTGATATTATAATTAAACCATTAGCAATTAGCATATTTCTAAAATATTAAATGAGTATTTAAAAATGGGTCAAGATTCGCCAAAGGTAATGAATCTTCAATTGAGTAAAATATATATGAAATATATTCTACAAAATATGTGTATATGAAAAATGAGGCATTATTTATATACCAAACTATCTTTAACCATTTAAACGCCAGTGACTCACCATGCGGCATTTATTGATTACTTTTTTTTTACAAATTATATTTTTAAAACAAATTATTTACAAATTATTAAAGCTTCATTTATCAGTAAACCAAGTATTTTACATTTATTTTTAGAAAGAGATACTGACCTTAAAGAGAAATAACAGATGACTCACTAACAAGTCGCTGGCGTTTATAGGGTTAAGTATAAAAATTATTATAACTATTCATTTTTACATTATTAAACTTACTGTTCCTGAACGTGTTACAAAATAACCCCAAAAAATTAATTTCCGCAATCGTTGGTTAAGCGTTAATAAATTAATGTTAGCAATTTTAGTCATCCTTATGAGCATTGCAAATAATATTTTAAAATTAAACTTTGTGCGTTTTACGCAGCACTAGTGAAATTTTTTGTTGGCAATTTGATGTTTATTATGAGGTTAATGTTTATAAAGAAAGTTAGAAATAATATTTGGACTAATATATCATATTACATTAATACGAAAATTTGGATGGGGTTAATTTGTACTCCACTCAGTTGGAGCAGTGTGTTTATTTTTGACTTTATACGCTGTAAGTTAAACAAAATATATTTATTACACAATATGTTTGATATTGTAAAAACACTTTTATGAGTGAGCGATTATAGTAAAATTTCTCACTACAATAAGCACACATATGAAGACCCTAAGGAAAGAACATGTTTTGAATATTTTAAGCAAAATGAGACTTACGTGGTTTTAAAATCTAACAGTCGATGTGCTGATGTGCTGATGCGATGATAGGAAGCAACGTCTAACATACACTATGAATTTCAGATTTTTTTATGCATTCCGATACATTCTTATTTACTATTATTTAAATTAACAACTTTAACAACTGTTCAATTTAAAAATTTTACTTCAACATAAGAATTTCTATATTTTGATTATTTAAATCATTTTTAACACTGACGAAAATGTGCGAATTTTTAAAATATTCAATTGTTTTTTTAAATGTTTTACGCATAGAATATATTCAGAAAAAACTAAAAAACAGATAAAAAACGACGATCAAAGTTGAGAAGACAAAAATTTTTTTTATTGGTACCTCCTAATAGACGTTGATTCCTTGCAGCCTCTTTTAAAATACATATGTTACCATGTTCTTGCCAAGGGGTCTTCAAATAAAATTGGACATATGTGTATTTATATATGTCCATCACAATACCTTTCGCATTCGATTGCTATCGGGTAAATTGGAAATCTGGTGTATTTGATATAATTTCTGTTACAATACATTACCAATTGTTACATGTCATAATCATTAATTAACTGCTATTTTAGGGCGGTTTTACAATGTAATTTAATAATACATTTTCATTGAATGTATAGTTTTTACGATGATATATGTCTTATATGTTTGATAAAATGCATAATCAATTAATTTGCTTTATAAGCAATGCCTCACTTTTAATACGCCTATAGCTATTCATATTTGTACTTTACTTTAAATCTAGTTTGCTACATAAATGATGCCTTATTTTTGATATACAACTATTTTGTAGAATATACATATATAGTTTACTTAATTGAAGATTAATTTCCTTTGGATACTCCTGACCCATGTTAACGCACTCATATTCTATATTTTATATTTACACTAAATGCTAAGGCCTGATTATACTATCAAATATTGCAAGCATAACAGTTTCTTTTATGACTAAAATTAAAATAAGATCTAAATTTCTGATATTTACAATCTGGTTTTACAAATGGTGAGAGTGCTGCAATAAATGCAATTCAAAATAGATTCAATGATTAAAAAGTGAGGAAAAAGAAAGCTTTTATCTAATATTATAAATACAACGACAGTAAACGAATAAGTATCGAAGTCTAGAATTCACACGGGTAAGAGAAAATTATTATTTTAAGATGTTCCAAAATTTTTTGAAATGCTGAAACCTGAATTTAAAATATTAAACTTTTTTTAAAATAGTCAAAAAAATTAATAGGAATTCCACCCGAAAAAATTTTACATTGAATCTGATCATTATTTTTAAAATTTAAACTAAAATATTCAGATTGACATATATTTGGAGTTCTCGCAAATAGAAACGTATGGCACTTTTCCGTATGTATATATAGTACACATTTATTTTTTGGTGATATTATAGTGCTTGTAAGAATAATGGGTGTAAAGATACAAGTTTCTTATTTTAAACTAATTTAATGTAAACACAAGCAACGTATTGATTAGTTTTATTATCAAAAAACAAGATAAATTGATTAGTTTCACCACAATAGTTATAATTGCAAATAAATAAAGCACTGAAAACGGTATTATTGTATGGTTAATCACAACAAATCCAACTAAAAGTGTTGCAGTAATATTTTTATCGTGAGAATGTGATATAACACTATTGACATTTATCTAAAAATATTAAGATCTTCGAAATACACCTAAGACTTAAAACTTTCATCCAAATCAAATATCAATTAACTAATTCAAAGGGTTAAAGCTAATAGAGTAAAACCGTATCATCAACTAAATATTAAATTACTTATTTCTATATTTTTAATTAGACCCACAATTTGATATGCTTCCCTTCACCTGAAAATATATATTAAATTCTAAAGTGTGATATTATACTGTGCTCTTAAAGTAGACGCCGTCAACGAGCAGATTAATTAATTTAATAAAAAAACAATGTGCCAGAATAGAAATAGACAAAAACAATTTAATTTAAATAATAATTAGTTTTAATTTTTCTGCTACCTTGCCAAAAAAAACTATAAAACTTTCATCAAGTAAAATAGTAAATTATGAAAAAAATTCAAAATATCTAGCTGCAAAGCCAAATCACTTTTGCCAATTAGTTTAATTAAATAGTTATTAAAAACAAAAAGCCAGTGCCTATGAATGTTAACTTAGAACATATGAAAATGGTGTTATTTTTAATTATTGTACGCTAGTCTAGATATTCTACATGTTTACAAAGATTATGTATGCTGTATAATAAATGATATTATATAGTCACCGTGACATTCATCGTCTAAATATTTTGGTTGGTATGATACTTTCACTAATACATAAAATATGTATATTAAAAAATATACATAATTAGTTTTATAAAATATAAATATTCACCTATCACCAAGACGTAATATCATCGTAAAAACTATGGTGTAAATGTTTCAACTAATTCAATACCGTCCTATAATTTTTATGCGTATTTAATCACATTTCGAATAAAGTAAAAAATAACGATTATTTAGATGAACCGGATTAACGTGAAAGACATAGATTCTAATAAGAAATGCATGGTACATCAGTTTCTGAAATACAAGTAAATAGTAAAATTTGAGAATCTTTTCTCTAAATACATGTCGCAAGTAGCTGCTGCAAAAGTACCTGAAGTTAAGAGTATAAATCCAAATCATGTATTTATATATTTTTTATAAAAGCATGTTTTATTTTATTTAATTCATGACAATTACTCTTAACTCCATGCACTTTAGATAAATAAATAATGGGTAAATTACACTTAAACGCAGTCCGCAGAACATTATTTCAATAAATAGTCAGTTATTATGAAAAATATTTCGCTACACCGCCAAATAAAAAATGTAAAATAGCAGTTTTTAAGAGTTTGTTTTCATTTTAACACCAGATTTCCAAATCAGCCTTAATTTCAACTCAGTCGTTCATTAAAATCTATGTTTATCTGCTGAAAAATCTTACACATTGCTATAAAATATTTATTCAAAACCTGCGTGCGTTTTCATATGCTCCGTCAAATGTTTGTTTTGGGCAAAGGATTGTCCGCAATGAGAGCACTCGTAAGCTTTACTTCTGTCTTCCGTGTGAACCTTCGAGTGCTGCTTCAAATATCCTTGATTGGCAAACTTCCGGTCGCAGATGGGGCATGAAATCGGCTTTCCACTCGAGTGCGTCTTCATGTGAAGCGTCAGTTTACCGGCGTGAGCCACCCGGTGTCCGCATATATTACAAATGAACTTTTTCTCACCTGCAACAAAATCCCTACATTATCATCTAACAGTTAGGAGATTAAATTTTTATATATTACCTGTGTGCGAATACATGTGAGCTTGAAGCGAACTCTTTTTAATGAAAGCTTTGGAACACACCGAGCAAACGTATGGCTTTTCGCCAGTGTGGGTACGCATGTGTATGGTGAGTTCGCCGCTCCGTGCCATTCTTTTGCCGCATATTGTGCATACGTAATCCTTTACGCCTATAAATAAGCAATTCAATACATTTCTAAATAAGAATCGATATTTTAATGTGAAGTAGTACACATACCAGTATGTACAGGCATGTGTAATGTAAGGCTAGCTCTGTTGGTGAACGCCTTTCCACAATCTTGACAAACGTAAGGCTTTTCACCAGTGTGCGTCCTACTATGAATAATTAAATTATTCGGCTGTATATAACTCTTGCCGCATACGTCGCAAACATGTGGACGATCGCCTGTATGTGTTTTCTCATGATATTGTAGAGGCTTTCTGTAATGTATAAAAAAAATATATTGTAGTGAAAAGTGTCATAAGAACAATTATATAACACATAACAAAAACTTTATTTGCATTTACAAAATGATGTTAATTAATCATGGCCAAAGGGGGCATTTGCCTCCCCTTGAAATCGAAATATTAAAAAAAATAACCACTGTCTGGTTAACTTTTGGCCTCACTATAGAAAAAGCTGATATGACTCACAGAAACAGAAGCGCATCATGTTCTAAATAAGGATTGGACAATTGAAGATTTTTATAGCCATTTTATTTGAAGCAAAATCACTAAAAGCTTTTTATTTGTGGTCCAAAAAATGAGGGGCTCTTTTATATTCAAAAACAATGCCCTGAGATTCATACAATTGACAAAAAAACAACGATTGCGTACGGATAAATTCCTGGAATAGATTTATAAAAAAAGTCTAGTTATAAGCCATACGAAAATATTTTTATTGATGAACAATTATTCCCAACGAAATCTAGATGCTGATTCACACAATATATGTCGAATAAGCCACGTAAATTAGGTATAAAACTTTGGTTGGCAGTCTATTTGAATATATATAAATCTAAATATGTTTTAAATGGTTTTACTTATTTGGGAAAAAATAAAACTCGATCCTCGATAACTTTAGATAAATATAGTTTTAAAATTAGCTCAACCGTAAAGGAAGGAAAGGGAGGAAATAACAACTAATATTTTTTTAAAGCGTGTACAAAATGTAAAAAGATTTTATGTGTGGAAAATGTACTAAGAAAATTGAATATGTTTATAAAAAATATTCTGAATAGACGAGTACAATATTATTTTTATTGTCACTCCCTTTACTATTTTATTTATAAATAGTAAAATAGTAATATGTTAAATAATTTTTTAAAAATAGAAAAATAGTGTTTATTCGTCAATTTGATAGGTGCCTGTAAAAATAAGTATATACATATATATAAGTAATGCCAGTAAACCTAGTGTTAATGATTTCTCATTAATGAAGTATTTTCCATAATTAGCAGTATTTGCTGATAATTATAAGCGTTGCCATGGAAATACAGTTTGCATATCACAATGGGGCAAAAGTTATCATGCATATTTGCCCAGCCTCGAACTCATCGTATCAGCTCCGGGTCATACGTAAAAGTCATCTGCAGTGCCTTATCATATTATTCAGATTATAAACAATGCATAATTTCAAGCAGTGGCAAAAACAAAATTATTGTAAAAATTAAGCCACGTATTTCGTTCTAACACAAAGAGCGATAAAATAAAGCTTGCCTCAGTGACTATATTTTTTTATAGTAAATATAACAATTCAGTTTTCGATGCAAATTATTGCATAAGATTGCCCCGATTTCGCGTTTATAAATATTGATCACAATGATGAATATTTATGGTTACATCTTTCGGGGCGGTTTTTTTACGTTATTAAAAGTATGGCAATCTCTACTTCTGGGGGTTGTTCTCATATCGCATTTTGTCTGAAAGTTCTTTTGTTTAAACGAAATTGAAACAAAGACGTTTTAAGGGACGTTTAAATGCGAATTTAGACCTAGGGAACAAATTGATCTTCAAAAATATTCGAGCGTTATAATTAAAACAAACAGAAAGAAAATTTCAATAATTTAAGATATTGAGAAATTGTTTTTAAAAAGAGGCAATTTTACAAGAATAATTATAGTCGAAGAAACATAAAAAAAAAAATCTATTTTGATTATAAATAAATGAGAGGTATAAACATATTATTGTTTCATATAGAAACTCTATCTTTTAAATGAAAAAAACCAGCAATAATCTTTCACAAAAGAAGATTTATGCTTCAAATAATATGAAAATACTGATTTGACGTTTTTTTATTTAAGAGACTGATACTTTTTATAATTCAAATTAGATTTTTCTCTGATGCAAAATGTTTCTATTTAAAAAATCAAATAAATAAAAAATAACAAAACATGCAGCTGCAAAATTAATCTTTTAATTTCCAAAAGAAATTTGTTTTTACAATTTAGACTAGAATTTTATTTGGATGACTTTTTTTAGCTAGCAAGTGTCCAAATTTTTATTTTATAATCCAGTTAGCATATTATAATACAAATAAAATTTCACTTACTTTTGAGCAAATCTTCTATCACAGTGTGAACATTTAAAAGGCTTATCACTCGCATGTATTGTTCGATGACTTCGCAGCGATTGAAGGTCATTAAAAGACTGATCGCAGACAGGACACGTGAATGATGCTGTTTTCTTATGCCAGAGATTATGAATAAATAGTCCACGAGACGAAAAAAATTCATTATCTAAAAATATAATAATATAAGCAAATATTTATTGAACATATTTACAATAAAAAACTTACCACAAAGTGTGCAGGGAAATTTTGCTATATTTTCATCTCTAACGTCGCACTCTTTGCTCAATGGTAGTTTTGAATCTGTAAAATTAATATTATTGGTATATGTATTACGAATTATTTTAAATAGTATTTTATAATTTAACTACCTTTGCCATTTTTTACACAATCTGTTTCATCATTTTGAGTGAATTCTTCATCAACATTGCTTTTAAACGTTTCATTTGAGCTTTCGTTGGATTCTTCCTTAATGTCTAAATTAAATTCGTTAGTTTTGCTTTCGAATAATCCTTAAAATAAATAATAATTAATAAAAAATTAATCAAAAAATAAAATTTTATTAATTTAAAAAATACCTATATTATTATCAGTCTGAGAAAAATCCTTAATGTTATTCAAATAAAATTGATTTTGATTTTCAGCGGTGAAGTTATTCAAAATTTCATTAGCTTTTGCACATTGTTGTTTGAATTTAACAATAGATGTTAATTGGTCGATGCACGAACTACATACGTTGTTTTGTAGTCGATTATAATCGAAATTATTCTAAAAATATTAATTAATATAAAACGATATATTAAGACAAATATTGAATTCATACTTACAAGTTCTAGTAGATTTTTGCAAACGTTTATAAGTTTGCAAAGCTCCACATCATAAGAAACAAACGTTACATCAAACGGCTTGATCTCTGGTTTATCAGAAAGGCATAATATGCACAATTCGTCGACATTTGTAGACTTCAATTTTTTCAGTATTTCAACAACGGTTTTTTCGATTAATTTCATTTTAATTGAATGTATATGAAGAATTTTAAATTATGTTTTGAATATAAATGTGAAATATAGTATTATTAATACTTATTGATGCCATTTTTGTGGAAAAAAACCTATCCACAGGTCAGACTACATACTGACAAGCGTGCACCTACGACGAGCGTTTTTATACAATTATGCGGTGGTCTAAAGCTATATAAATCTGTTCATATATATTGACAAATATATTAGTTTAAATTTTAAATAATTGCATTTTTATGACATACTAATTAAAAAAGAAACAATAAAATATAATTAAAAATATTGTTTCATTAATATAAAAAAAGAATAAATTGTATTAATAAAATATATATTATTATAAAATATTGTCATTTTCGATATTACCCCTAGAAGCTGCCATTAAATAGAATTTCAATTAAAATCTCTTAATTCACAACATCTAATAATCTAAGGCTTTACAAGCTAGAACATAGATTCTCAAACGACTCATTGTCCCTTCAAAAGATATTAAAACGCATTTTTTTTTATGCAAAATATATTTACTTTATTATAAAAATAAAATGTCCTTAACATTTACGATCAACATTCATTTTTGAACAATGAACTTTATGCTCATTTTTACGTCGCCCTTCATGGCTCCTTCATCACCGATCAAATTCCCCCGGAGTCAGCATTGCCCACGGGTAGGCGATATAGCCCACTTTAAGAACTTATATGTATAAATTAAAACATAAATATAAAATAAATGTGCTATTGCCTCTTTCAAAAAGAATATTAAACTTAATAAGCAAAAATATATATGATTTTGCTTTGTATTGATATGGATTTCATATTTTTAAATTTATTTTTAAGAAAAATATTATATCACAAAAGATGCAAGTGAATATACAAAATGCATAATATGTTTTCAGCAGTGTTACTTATTTAGCTAGTAATATGCTGGAAGAGTTCTTTACTATACAGTTCAATGTACAAAAGTATAATTTATTCCAATATACAATAAAAATCGAGGTGTCAGTTTCGGGCAGCGGTGTCAAATGAAAAAGAGTCGCAGAGCCTCGCAGTTGTGAAAATCGAGTGTCTCTGATTTCTGATTCCTAATTGAAAGCTAAGTCAAATTGATGAGTCTTGAGAATCAATGAGTTGTCTGTCTGTCCATGATTCTTTGAGGAAACGTGGATGAATAGAAGAAAATATTAATTTTAGATCATTATCATTATTGTTCAGTTTGATACGCACAACACTACTTTTTGGCGTGCAAAGCCATAAGTAATGTTTCTACGTTTCTATGCGTCTGTTTTATAGCTTGTGAATATATTATATTTATAAACCGTGTTTTTCATAGTCTTGCACTGCAAGGTATATCCGGATCTGATTATATAATTAGTTTGTATTTATTTATTTATTGTTAATCTTCTATGTAACATTGCAGGCGTTAGCCCAATGTGTTGCAACGGGGTAAACGAAATCAATACTTACAAATAAGTATTTATACACCAGTCTTAGATCAGTATGTAAATTAGTGACATGTATTTAATTTATATGTAACATTCAATAAATGTCATTATGTACGACATAGCTGTATTTTTATTCTAATGATTTATCACGATATTCATTCGCGAGGTTAGAGAAAGTTAGGGTAACATAATCTGTGATAAACTATCAGAACTTTAATTTTATATTGATCGCTAATTATAATTTCCTAGACACGTTACAAATTAAAACCAAAACACTAAGGTTCGTAGGACATTCGAATTCATATCTTTCAGGTATTAATAGCCGATTATACTATTAGTCTATCATGCTGATCTATGTTAACCCTTTGAAGGCTAAACAACGATATATCGTTATTCGTAATAACATCAAATAATCCCTAATTACAACCGTTGTTGACACTATGACGCTAGAAAAAGTAAATTAATTTGGGAACTTGTTACTGCGTTGGTGTGTTAATGGCACAAACAATTGGTTGTATATGTTCAACTTTATTTTTGTGTAGTATGAACCGATTAATGTGTGACAGAGTAGGATTTTTTAAAATATCAAAGCAAGCAAGGGGTTAGAAAATAACCCAGAAGAGGTTAAAATAAATAATTTTCAAGTAATGATGAAACATAAAATATACGAATTCTTACTGTTTATAATTTACGAACTTATTATTTCATAAGTAGTTTCAAATCTATTAAATAAATCTTATTAAATTGATTCAACAGATTCAAAACTATTATTGAAATAGGCTTCCTGCCTATTTTGCTAAAAGTATTTTATTGTAAACATGATTTATCAAATAATTGCTTTAAATATTGTTTTCGAACAATGATTTTTTTCGTTTCATGGACTCTTTATCCATAACCTTTGGCATAAACAAATCAGCATCACTCACGTGTCCTATCTGTGATTAGTCTTTTGCTGACCTTGTATCGCTGCAAAGTCATACAAATAAATGACATGCAAATTAGGTTTAACTTTAATGTTTATTATTTTTATTACACGCTATGGATTAAATTTTCCTCTAAGTGAAAGATTTATACTTAGATTCTTTGTGAGTGTTAGAATAAAAAACGTGGACTAATTTTTGCAAGATATGTTGTTTTGCCTCTGCTTGAGATAATGCATTATGTTTATAATCTGAATAAATTGATAAGGCATTACAGATGACTTTGCGCATGACCCGGACCTGTTATTTTTTATAAGTCTGATATTCCTTGAAATTTGAAAAATATTATTTTATCATGTTTTTATTAATTAAAGTGTTTATCGTAAATTGAGTGCATGCGTGGACGTGTATGTACGTGGACTTTTATTGGCAAAAAAATATATTGATGCATTGACATACATACACCAATTACTAAAAGTAGTACCCTGCGTTGCTCTGACAATGAATTGCAAACTGGAATGTATAAATACTACAATGATTTTAATTAATACAATATTGTGTTGAAGAAAGCAAGTTTTTGGTCATCGGTCGGTGTGAACATACACACAATATATATATTTATAAAATTTTATGAATAACTAACATTTTAAACTAATTTCCTGATATGAAGTGTGTTTGTTTTTTTTTCTAATTAAACTTGATTTAATGGGTGTTTGAAATCTTTCGCCAAAACATATTTTTGCCTTTTCTAGGATTAACTCGCGCTAATTGCAATTCTCTAATCATATCAACAAGACTGTTTAACTTCTCGCCCGAAGAATAAGTCGGTGGTTTTTATTATATCCCGTTCGACCTTAATTTACGTTGGTAGGAAGATACTAAAAAATGGCACCTCTGACATTTTTGTTCGTTTACGAATGCTCGTGGAAATTAAGAAAAGGTCACCTCAGACATTTTTAGACAGAACAAAAGTGTTTAAGGTGACATTTATTAGCTCCCACCAGCATCTCTAGTTGGAAAACGTTTTTTTTAATTTTAATTTTAAAAATATTAATGAAGGACAAAGCAAGATAATTTTTATAATGTATAGGAGCTGCGTATCGGTCCATCGGGTAAAATCTGAACGCCTAATAGGTCGATCCGCCCCTGGATACTAAGTGTACCAATAATTATAGTATATAATAAATATGCACGTATTTGAACATACGTCTGGAATAATAAGCGAATTTTCTATCGCCAAAGCACAAAAGGTTTACTCCTAATACATATTTTTTTAATATTAAATATATTTTCTATATTCTTTCCCATAGTTTTTTATTTTGGAAATTCTTAAACATAGTATCTGATATGCTTGAATAGTAGTTGTTTCTAAAACGGTGAATTACTTCGTTTTAACTGATCAACGGTAATATTGAAAACATTAACTCGTTAAAATACTCGTTGTAACGCTCGTTACATCGAGTCTCTGTGGTATGCGATATGTTTATCATCACAGCTGTTGTGTAGATGACAGACGCAGTTTCTGCAGAAAACGAGCGGTTCTTTTAGGATTTTTGCACAAATCGTCTACATACACTTTGCCATACCATGCCTCCCTCGAGGTGTCTTACATTTATAGAGTTAATAATAACGTTTTTTGGTTTTGTTGCCGGATTTTCTGGCTTCGTTTACTACGCCTTTGTGGTCAATTGTCACATGTCATCAGTATTGGCATTTTTATCAGGTACATATTTCTTAATTATTATACTGTATGTTGTGTATAATATTCATGAGCGCACTGATTCTTTAGGCATACTGGCTTCTATGGCCTTCCACTTGCATCGGCTATATTTGAAGAATACAATAACGATATGGTATTCTCCTAACCAATTTGATAGCATGCAGTTGCTTGCTTTTATTGGAGCAACAGTCGGCGGAGCATTTGTGATATGGAATATATTTCTACAACTCTATTTTGATTTAGGTACAAAATTTATTTACAAAACTAAATATTTAGGTTTGTATTTAATTACATTTATGTTTCAGATTTAGCTGATTTTTCGAACAATAGAGTTATACCGTTCATATGGTCCTTGTTGGTAACACTATGGGGATCTTTCTTATACGTAGCGTCAGTAAGGTATGTTAATGTAGTGACGGAAGAACACCAACGCCTTCTTCCTGTGACTAATAGAAGATAATTTATACTTAATATAATGGCTACAACGAAACATTCCTAAATACACGATGGATACTAAACATGCTTTATGTATTTATGCCATATTAAATTAATTTAATACTTATGATTCGAGTGCTTATGATAAAATATTATTCATTTGTAAGGTCAACATTTATATAATTTTTATATTGATACTTTTCGGTTGTACATGTAGATACTATTTGAATACTTAGGAAATGAAATAATACGTAGAATAATTTGTTATAATTCATTAACAATAATTTATAATTATTGTCGTTATAAAGTACTCATTTAAGTATGATATATTTCATTTTTTAACCATGTTTAAGATATTGTTTACATTATTATACAAAATTTGATATAACGAAGAATCGCCAAAGTGTTTTCAGTTCCTTTAAACGTATTTAGTTTTTTGATTTTAAATATATGTTAATTTTATAAAAAATTTCCAATGTTTAGTATAAATTTATATTAAAATATGTATATTATTACTATTTTTTCTACTGTGTAAATTTGTATAATATTTAATAATAAATAAATACTTTACAATAAAACGTGTATTTATTGCCATCTAAACTACAATATGCTTTGTATATGTAAATCATTCGCGATTTATACATGAAACCCGGAAACAGATAATATTTTTATCATTATCCTCATAGCGCTACAGCCCTGGTCTGATCTAAAATTATCATCTATCTTGCACTATCCTAGGCCATGCGGGACCTACTTTTTATTTTAATATACTTGATGGCATCAATTCATTGTTGTACTGATGACTTATGTGTACTGTCATTCAAAGTAGGCCCTTTGGCAGGATTCTTCTTGAATGTAGATGGATAAGGCATTAAAAGAAGAAGAATGCAGTTAAAGGAAGTATGTATTGTGCCCCAACTATATAAGGTATATATGAATATAACTTATTAAATTTATTAAGAACTGAATATTTCATTCACTCATGATCGACTTTCGAACACTGCAAAGGTTACATAATGTGATATATAATATAATTAACTAAAAGTGCATTGTGTTCATCCACGGGTGTTGTATTGAGTTTCATCAGTCACAATATAACAAGAGATATTTAATTAAAAAATACATTATCACAATTGAAAATAAGGGATCGCCTGGTATAATCGTTTTTAAATCGGATCCCAGAGCAATTAATGACTAAAGAAACATAGAAGACTCGACACAACTACGTGTACTGAATATGTATTAACCAGGGCCGCTCTAGGCGAGAATTGAAATATGTCACACCATCCCTTTTACTACCATCAATCTCTCCCCATGTCATCCAGGCTAGAAGAATTAATGCGTTAGATATAAAAGAATTTGTATTCAACGTTATACAATAAAACACATTTTGATGTGTTTATATGAAATAACTAAATAAGCACTGTTCATGACATTTTCTTTCGTTTTTAAATTTCTCTCTTTTTACTTCAATCGTGCTTTAAGTTCTTTCTCTTAATTCAATGGTAGTTTTCTTGCCTAAATTTTAGCTAAGTCTCTATCAAAGATCTCTAATATCAAGCTGGTAAGCCACATCTTTTTCTATTGAAATTATGGCTAGCCCCACGAGTCTTAGCTCATGGAACTGCGCAAATAGCTTTTTATTTAATTTAGAGAAACCTCTCTTCGCACTTGCCATTGATATCAGTAGAGGCAAAAGGATACGAAGACCTATAAACAAATTAGGAAAACAATTTTTTAACTTGTTTTGGTATAGTACAGCACATATTCAGGTTTCGAATTTTTTTGTATTCAATGAATTATTCTTGAAAGTTCAGAGCAGAGAACCACCGCATCTTTAGAGAAGATGGTGTTTCTTCAAGACTGCGCCGGGCTAGAGCTGTTTCCAATTTGATACACAAATCCACGAGTTCCTTGGAAGTTTTCATCTTGAGGTCACTTATATTGTATAGAAAACCAAATAATCCTGCAATTTTATTAAACTTTGTGAATCGTTCTTTTACAGAACTAATTGCCGTGTTAAATATTGCAAAATAGTAATTTACTATGAACTTATCTTTGGGATCAGCGATGGGGATCATCTTTTGATTCATTAGCGAACAATTAATTTTTCCTTTTTCTTATCTCTGGCTGAAAAATTGCTTTAATATTGATTTCTTCAGATAGCTCTCGAGCATCAACAAAAACTCTCTCAAATACCATGTTACTCTGCATGTTTTTTAATACTCCTCTGTATTTTTAAGCTGATTTGCTGTTTTCTCAAGAGTAAAGTGCTTCTCTTGAAGCAGTTTATTGGTCAAATTGATTTGAAATAATATATTCTGCTATGTTACAATTGCCACAATAAACTTGAATGCAGATAAACTGTTTAGAAGACCTTGTGCATCAACCTTGTTTAGTTAGATAATAATATAAAAATAGTTATAGATAACTCTATTATAGAAATAATTGATAATATAAAATATTTAGAAGTAATTGTATATAAAAACAAATTTTAAGGAACATTGTAATTACATATTAAAAAGTAGTAGAAAAATAGGTATATTATCCGAAATGAAAAATATGTTAAGTATAAGCACAAAAAATAAGCTAGAATAGTATTATATTGCCCCATTTTAATTATTGTGCAACAATATTAGATATGTTTAATAAATTAGATTAAATGATGTTGCAAAAATTACAAAATAGAGCAATGAGAGTTGTTTTAAATAAAAATAGATTTACTAGTTATATAAGTATGATTGATAGATTGGTATGTTCGAATGTTAAAGAAATATTGAAGATTAATGTATTAGTATTAATATATGTAAGTTAAAAATAATATATTACCAGAATATTTTAATAATTATTTAATAGGAAATAAAGATTTACGTATATTTAATATTGGAACACTTTCTTTTTTGCATTACATTAAATAGATATGTTTCTGATATTTTAAAATTAGCTGGAAGATTCAACAATTAAAATATTATTATTGTAATTTAAATAATTATATAGCCTATAAATATTGTGTTAGGTTTAATTTAAGAAAAATGACATTTGTCAAATGAAATAAAGTGTATGCGCATGCGCAGTAACGGCTGATAAAGTTTATCTTTAATGTTTTGACATATAAACACAGTCTACGTTTATTTATAAACATCGTTATCTTCTTCACTGCGCGCAAACATATCCCGGTGTTGTTTTTTTTATTTGTAATATGAATAGGCTGTGTAGATTTTTTCGACATGTCCACCCTGGCACTTGACAGTCGGGGTTGCATTTTCGCTAGCGGAAAATTTTACTCTTGTTGCTATGGCACTGCGAAGAATTCACTTTGATTTGGCGCTGGGCGTCGTCGGGATGATCCTGGGAGCGTCGGCGATGATCACCTTCGCATTCGTATATCACAATTACGAAGCCGGAGTTATGGGCGGATATTCAGGTAACGTTGAACAAACACAATCAAAAATTGTTCAATTACAATCGCCTCGGGTTTAGTGAATTGCAGCATAGTTATATTTTGTGCTATATATGAGTTTGGTTACCAGATGTTTTATGTTAATGTAAGACAATTTTATAAAAATGAGGATAAATGAAGACACGTCGATATATCACCGTTGATCTTTTAAAAAAAAATATTTGAGGACAAATTGCTGCTAAAAAAAGGTCACCTCAGACCAGGGATGTCAGAAGTTATTTAGCGCTCATTAAGACTATAACAATATCACACCTTATAATAAGTGAAAATCGAATGAAAGAAGCATATTTAAATTAAATATTGCCCAATAGAGATTTCCCAATAAAATCTAGAAGTGATAATTGTTTTTGCGCCTTCCTATTGACCAAAATTCGATTTGAATATACTTTGACCGATATTCTTACATCAAAAGTCCGTAGTAATATCGATAAGGATAGCTATCATATTTTTAAAACATAGTGTAATATCCAAGTGCAGACTTACTATAGAGATACGAGGCCTGTCTGTACTTCTTCCGCTTATTTTCCCCGAGAGATAAGAGCAGCATATAATTTCACTAGTGCCTATCAGTTAAATTATATTTTTGCTATTAGAAAAATAAATACATCTATTTGTGAAAATGTGTTTGGACTTCACTAGTAAAAATATAATTTCACTGAAATGACATATTTTAAACATTTTCGAGATAAATTCGAGACTGTTTTTTTAGATTTTCTTTGATGGATAACCAGAAAATTTCTGGTTTAGAATCAGGGACATCATTTCAGCTTTCTTAATATTTTTATTTCAGTAAGATTCATAGTATTTAATTTAATGACTTGTCATCATGTACTTAAATACTATGAATGGTTTTAATTGAACGTAGATTAAAATAATAAAAAATTCTGGACACCTGATAACTTTATTGAAGAGTATATTATAAGAGTGAAGTCAATTCAAGATTGTTGCTATAATCGAAACATTGTTTTTAATTTATAGGCATGCTCGCATTCGCTACGTTCATACTACACCTCAATCACTATAGAAACAACCTGTACCAATACACGAGCAAGTCGTTCGAGCGATACGAGATGGCCGGGTTCATGGGACTGTTGTTCGGTTTTGCCACAATGATCTTCTATACATTCCTACAATGTTATAAAAGGACGAGTAAGTTATATACACATATTTTACTCTTAGCAATGAGACAATACATTTACAAAGTCACAATGTGACCTAAAATGACGTATCAGAATTTTAGCAAAAATAATATATCAGATTAATTCTTTAAAATAATATATCATTTTTTACAGGCGTGTTTCCAGTTGCAACGAGCATAGTAATAAAACTATTATGGTCGTTCATGTCATTCAAATGGGGACTGATTCTCTTCCTGTCCAGTCGGAGATATTCAAATCTGACTGAAGATAATCACTACTTTTTCACCAGCGAAGTTATGGAATAACTCGATGTTTTAAAATAGTATTTGCGACGTTAAAGTAAACATATATATGCTTTAATTTGCTATTGTCGTGTATTCATCGGTGCAGTATTTTTTTTATTTTATAATATTTTAGGGGCCAGTTAATTTATTTTTTATAACAATACAAGGCTTGGCATTTACTATGAATTAAATAATTTGAATCATTAAAATAAATATCTGTCAATTAATCAATCCAATATTATTTTATTGAATTGTATTTATAATAATATACATTTTGTGAAAACATATCAATTCGGAGACAAGATATTACCTATATTAATTCCATTAAATGTAATTACTACATTTGACTTAATTTTAATTAAATAAATTAAACCATTGTCAGTCATTGTAAAAAGTATTTTTTTTAATAAATTTTATTTTACTAGTTTAGGGTTGTTATCAACGGATAGTTCTTGTAGTGATCTTTCGTAGTTCTCTTACAGTCTTGATGTAAATTCAAAGTTTATGGCAAAAATACACATTATTTGTGGTAATATGAAAGGAGAGCTATAGCACAATTGTTATAAACAAATATTGTTTTATAAATGCGTTAATCTAACTATTATATTAAACTGCGGAGGTAAGGATCTCATTTGTCTCATATATCTATACATAGATTACTTTTCGTAACATACAGTACAATATTTCTGTATATATAAAATCAAATTGAAATGAATTCCACTCGACTGATTTTTTTCTATCGTAGTATGTAATTGTCAATTTGTTTTTATTTTATTTCTTCTATGTAAATGTGTTGTGATGGTTGTATAATAAATGTTGCTTTCAGAAAATGGGGAAAAAAATATAATATTTTTATATAAAATCTTACATTGCATTTTATTGATGTGTGTGTTTGTTGTTATAATAATAAATGTCGATTGCAATTACCTGAACATTGTTTTATTAAAAAAAGTATTCGCGTGGATCGTGCAACAATGAAGTATAAAGTAAATTTGTGTTTAAATCAAGTTTGGAAGCCACTGTCCAGCTTTAAACAGGTCGAAACAATTTCAGGGCTAAATATTAGAGGTAAAGTTAGGGATTGATGAATGTGCATAGGAAGGCCGTTAGATGGTGATGAGATGTAAGTTATAAGAAAGGTACTCGAAATGTGCTTATTATCTATAGACTGAGAGAAAATTTATTTTATGCTAACGTGATGTGATAGTTCAATAATAATTGTTGGTTTCATAAATAAAATATGCACAATGTAACACACAGTATATGACAATTAAAAATAACATATTTTGGAACATTTTATTAAAGCTATAGTACTAAAAATTATTGAAATATAAACGAATATTAAAAAAATACCGTGACGTAAATGAGATTTTTGTTATATTTATACATTTAATAGCCCGTCCAAAGCACTTAAAATTCATTCGATTTTTGATTTACGAACTGGTCGATTGGCGAGTGCATATTACCTTGTTGACCGACCCAACAGCTGATTTCTGGTCAAATATTTTCGACTGTTTTGATATTGATCCACTGACCTTAGCGTTCTTTCAAGTAGAGAGCGTATCGATACTCCGACGCCAACGGGCGCGTTTTGACCAATGCAGGACAACACAAGTCACCATTCTTCGAGTGCAATAACATTATATAAAACTAAAATACTAATATAGCAATAAAAAAATATTATTTATTTAAAAAAAATGGTATTAATTGCCATTTATATAACGAAAGTTAAAGACACGATAATTGTTTTAGTGGTACTTCGCAGCTAGTAAGACGCAAGTGGAATCTGGTTAGGGTTTAATTAAATTATATTTACAAATGTTGCAATAGAAGATAAGTGGCGAGATATTTTCTTCAAACAGTGGTGGAGAAGCTGGCGGAGGGATGATATCCATGGAAGATCTTCAGAGGTCTTGTAGGTGGCGTGGCAGCGATAGTATAGCGGATGATCCCTCTCTGCTACGGTGGTGCTCGTATGGAAATTTAAAGGATAATAAAAAATACATCTAGAATTAAAAAAATAATACTAAATATTTAGATGTGCTTTATTCTATTATTATAGTGAGATTCGTGCTCAAGTAAAAGTATGGTGATTTTGCAATCATTACCAGAAATAAAATTATTATATGAAATAGCTGAATTGAATAATGAAGAATGGATGAGAGACATTTTTTAATTAATATTGTCGCTAACTAATCTGATTTAATTATAAGATTACAACAAGGCAAAAATATATTGATTTAAAGTTTACTATTAATAAAAAGCATTCATAACACAACTCTAGACTATACAATTTAATGAAAATATCAAGCATCGCTTATTATTTTCTTATAACTAGTTCATACTTATTGCCAAATCATACAAAATACGAAAAAATATTTTTTTTAACTATTAAGGTGATTGAAAAAGAAGACATCTACATCTCATTTACATATTGAACATATTTCAGAAACCACTTATTGATCTATTGAAGATTTGTATTTCAAAGAAGTAGAAAATATCTGATTGATTTCAAGAAACTTATGTATCAAATGAAAAAAATCACGAATTATGAAATCAGGAATGAACAACTAGAAAAAAAAACGATACATGCTCATGTCACTATTAATCACAGTTTTGAAACCACAATGTAAATTAGTTAATCTTTGTGGCAAAAACTTCAATCAAGCTTTATTCCATTAAAATAATGTATATGCCACAATTATCAACCAAAAATCTGAGAACGACTATAACAAAAAAATGCATATGGTAGCAAAATACTAATTTAATATTCGTTCAGCTCCATAATACAGAAAATGGTATTTAAAAAATCTAATGAAAATAATAAATAGCGTGATGTTTGGCTTTCACATTTACTAATCTTAATATATTTTGTATAAATCGACGATATCAATAAAATAAATCCTATTTGGAAAATTCTAATGATACAGCATATCATTTTACAAATTTATATTCGTAGCAAAGTTTTTGCTTCATACAGTTTATATTGTAATATAAGAGTGCATAAATATTTATGTTTTTTATATATGTGATAAAGAAACGAGTCGGTATAGTTTAGAGTTAATTCCATAATACAGTTAACGTTAACCGTACCGAATAACTGGAGTTCCAGCAGTCAGTCGCACTCGACGCTTCGCGAAGCGAACACCTATTTCATGTCGGGTTTTGTGATACGATAGTTTTTTTTTTGTGTAACACATATATTTTTTACCAACTGATATTTTAAATATTTTTTTTTATTATTAAAGTTAAGAATTTTAATCAGTTATGTAATAAGAGTGCTTTTATTTAGATTTTTTGTGCTTACAAATATTGTGATCTGAGTGAAGAGTGATACACAGAGACGTTTTTCCAATCTGCAACAATTTTACTCATCGCCAATTTTCTATCGGTAAGTGAAAATATTCTAATTCGTTTGTTTTTCGTCACAAACGAGCGATTTCTTTTTCGTCAAGTTTAATTGCCCTGCGAATGCGTTCGAACAATCGAATTAGCAGTGATTTTTTCCACTGGTTTATGGTTGAGAACGTCAGTGAAACTATTTTGCAAATAAAAATGAAAGTTATAACTATTTATGTAGGTATATATAATAAAGTTTGCATTTTAATTTATTGAAATAGAGTTGAATCAGGATAACTCATAAACAATAAAAAATATTTTCAGAGCATTTTCATGCTTATATGAAAAACAGTTTTACACATAATTAAACACCTAGTCTAAGAACACAGTGTAGCTTAAATTAGTAGTATAATACAATTGTATTGGGTGATTGAATCTTAATATTATTCCAGTAGTTATTTCAAATTATCAGAAATTTATAATGAACCAATTCCATTATATTTTGTATTTTTTTTAATTATTATTCTTATGTTTATATTATTTATAACAGCCATAGTCATAACAACTATTTGTTTACACTAAAAATAATGAATAAAAAAAAATATTTTGTAATTACAGAAATTTAAAAAATTGCTTATATTTCTAATTTTGCAGCTGTGGACTTAAAGTCTCAATGGCTGTTAAAAAATAACTTTTAAATACAAATAATGTTTATTCTAAATATGTCCAAAGCAGCAAGGATAATTAAAAAAGCCTTAGTATTGATTTAAAATTAGAAACACTTAATGCTCTATTATATTTAAAATAAAAATAAACGTTCCTGATATTTTTATGTTTTTTTTTTAAATTTATAACATAACTGTATTTTACGAATATATTCGAATACTCGAATATTTCTTCGTTTATTAACCAATATTTGTAAATATATTATATTTTTTTTCATAATGTTGCTTTAGCAACATAATTTATGATTCATAGTACATTTTTAATTCAGTTAAAGTTGTGTTTTTGACACGAGGTTTTAACCATAAATAAATAAAAATAGGTAAAGGACTATAATTAGGATTCAAGTAAAAATACTTTCTTACAAAATATTATTGTTATTTAACAGAGAAATATTTTGAGAGATATGTGCAATAAAATAATTACTTTGTTCCATAAAACGAATTGTTTGTGCATCCATGTAAGGTAAATCTTTGAAGTTTTCTTCGGAAAAGGATTTGTTGCAGAGAGTTATTCATAAGATGTTTAATGTTCTGATTAATGCTTGCTCGCATATAATCTGTGCAACAGTAATGCACAATCAATTCGTTTTATGGGACAGTTATTTTATATATTGCTCATTTAAATTATCCTCAATTTTAATTACGTATAGTTTACCTCTGTAAGTATTTTCATATAATATTTATTTTTATATTAATCATTAGTTTATTACTATTTTGTAATATTATATAAATTAATAAGTTGAATTATTTATTAATTATATTAAAACTAATGAATGTAATAAGTTTTTTTCAAAGCAAATAAATTGATTTTATCAAATGTATTGCTATGTGTGGTACTATACATTTTATCATATAAAAAATAACTCAGTATTAGTAAATCAGATTTGTGGCAAAATTTTATAAAGTGTAATATTAGCGTAATAATATAAAAAAATACGCGTTACAAGCATTCATAAAAAATGATCGATAAATCGAGTATAACAAAAAAGCAAGAAAAAACTTTATGGCAATTTAATACTTTTTATACTTTAAGAATCCGTAATTATAATCTAAATCCCATAACTTAGCTTTAAAATTATGAAATATGTACTATGTATCATAGTTATAATAATCAATCGTAAAAATGTAATTATAAATGAATTTTGGTTAATTGTTAAAGCCATTAGTTTTATATCATAGATTAGTTTCAAATAGAATCGATACAAAAAAATTAACTTATCAGGAGAATATAAGCGTATGACTTTATATTATATTTATGTATAGCATAAATGTGCAAAATGATCTTTTAAGACATAGCAATATATGTAAAATTAAATTGAATAAAACATAACCATGTTTTTTTTTATAGTTAGATATACTAAATATAATTAGACTATTATTTATTTATATATTAGGGCTATTTTTATAGGACATAGGACAATAGGACAATTTAGTTTTTAGCTATTAATGAAGCTTACTAAAATACTCAACAGGTTAAATAGTATGTCTTTTAACCGGATTGGATATTTTTTCTAGTTCAGTTGTTGCCTTTGCGAGTGTTCTGTCCAACAATGCAAGTGTTTTGCATTTATTGGCAAACTGTTTGTAGCTTATGGAACTCATTGTTATACCGTATCTCTTTCACAATTGAGAGAAATTAAAAAAGGAACGATTTGCTAACAATTATAGCGCCGGATGTATGCTCGAAGAAGCTCAGATATTAAAATCGGATGTCCGACTTCGAAGGCCTTCAAAAACACGCCTAATGAAGCTATAAATAATTTATGAGCCCAATTATTTATATGTTTGATTACGCAATATTAGAGACTGAATAATTTTAAAATGTAACAGACGTTATATCATCACTTCGTGAAATTTTATTAAACCTTGAAAATGTTCAATAATCTGATCAAAGAATTTATCTAACATCTGAGCTAAATTAATGCTTAGTTTAGTTTATAATAGTTTGTATAAAAAAATCAATCATAAGTAAACTTTTGATTGGAAGTCAAACATTACTTTATGGAGTATGGTTTCTGTGTATATGTATATGTAAGTCATTTAAAGTTACGTATACATTGCTAAATATTAAAAAGAGACATATTTTTTGAAATCATATTTTATGCGAAATATTTTTATTAGGCATTAAAATATTCATCATATTTATTTGATAATTAGTCGTGTTTTCTTTGCTGTTCAGTGTTGCCATATAGTGAATTTCTGGTACTTTTGTGGGTGATTTTGAAGGCAACGTTCCGTTCCTTTTATTTCTTGTATGTATAAAAGGGGCTGAATTAAACCAAATAAATTATTTTTATATGGTAAAAATTGACATCTGATAATAATTCTAGAAGTTAAATTTTTTTTATTATATTACGTTAATACTATCAAAATTCGTTTATCGATTAATTGATTACAAAATAGTAAAAGTTTTGCGTTAACTAGTATTTAGAATACGTTGGTAAGCAATATATGTATATTTAATTGCACGTACACACATCGGAATTTGTAAGTTTATTATTTTAAAAACCAGAGTAGAATTAGTATTTTTCAGCGTTACAAATTTGTAATACGCTACATATGTGAGCAAATTTAAATAAGCGTTTATTACGTCATGCTACGCAAAGTTTTGCGAGCGTTAAATTATTATTGTTTTTCATAGTTAAAAAATATAATTTAACCGTAAACCTCTCGGCGCGATTATTACGTACTCTCAACACTGCGTATACATAATTGGTAATCGTTTTCCACATAAAAAATAATAATAATTGTTATTTAATCGCGTTGCTTGTTTATACAACATTCCTTCGGCGATGATCAGATTGAAGTCGGATTCTTCCTCTTTCCCATATGAATATTATAATATTTTTTCAATCGCTTCCTATTTCTTTTTTCATGCGCAATTTGCTGATACGTACATTATCGCATGTCGGGGCAAAGACAAATAATCGCCCCGTATGTTTTCTCATGCCCGAGCAGGAAGAGTTACGAAGCATGTACTCGGCAATCGTAATTGCTGTATGTATTGTCTTCTTTTTTACCGTCTTCTTACTACCATCCGAATGGTCATTATCTGCTACCGTTATCTTCTCAACGATCAACGCTTTGATGCTGGCTGGCCAGAACGAGAGTTCTTGGCACATACAGATAGAATAAGGTTATTATATATTCAAACATATCCCTAATTTATTGTTGATTTAATATCTTTAGAGCACTCTTTATTTATTTTTAAACATATGAGCCTGTGAACGTCATACACTTCTCACGCCTGCTCATTTTTGGCAACTAAACAATTTCTCATAGCCGAATATTTCAGTAACTGTTTCAAAAACAACAGTTTTGGATGATCTCTTTCGTGCCATTAATTTCAGCAGCAGTTTTTTCTTTCACACATAAATATTGTATTTGATTATAATTAAAATTAAATTAAAAATCCATTTTAATAGGCTTTGTATCTTTACTTGTGAGTAATAGTACTCTGCTACGCTAATATAGTTCCTTTTAGAGTACTTAACATCTTCAATATTTCTTGAACATTCAACCATTCTATCGCAGTGAAAACGCTTGATTATCAAAGGTTTATATTAACACTTTTAAAGTACATCTAAACCGTTGTTTTCCTAATATGAGAGAGCACAAAAAAACAATTGTCAAATTCCACGAAAAAAAATTCACGTGAAAAGCAATGAAATCGTGCCGTCGCTCGAATATTTGACTCTTCTTTAAAGCATTTATAATATTATCATTATACTACAGTTTTGGGTTGTATCAATATTCTGTTTTAAAATTATATTTTACTTTTTATTTTACTATCTACAATAGTCTTATGAATATTGTTCCATATTATGTTAACATCCGTGATATCTAAATTCAAGTTACATTTTTGTAATTCGAATCTTAATTAGGTAAAAAAAATTTTTAATCATATCAATATTTTTTTTACCTTAATTTCATTATGTTTTTCTATATAAATACATTCAATAAGATGATCAGTAATTCTTGAAGCTGTTTTCACTATACATTGTACTCTTTTACTATTGGTAAAAACTGTATTTTCGTATAATTTTTTTTTAAAGCGATTTTTATACATTAAAAATAATATTAAGTATATACTAATGCCAAAATTTTTAATTAAAATAATTTCATTATGAACAATTTATCATACAAGGTGGACCATTAGGTTTTTAAATTTTTTTAAATCAATAAAAAAACTACAGGTCATATGATAATAAATGTTTATTTCACTGAAAGAACACAACTGATAAAAATGTGTATTAAAAATAAGGTCATCCAAATGTCCACCATCCCGCCGCTGGCTTTTTTCTAACTGCCACCTAGGTCTTGAAACACGCACGTATGCACATTTCTTTTTTTTTTAGTATCTGCAATCATGGTCACCTCTCCTAATTTTTAAAGATGAATAATATAACTCTTGGTGACATTTTACACAAAGTAGATAAGTTATGGAAGTAGCGTGTTTACTTTGCCACTACTGTTCCCAATATACAACATAGTGTAATCACAATGAAAAATTATCTCTAAAATACCTTCAGGAATATAGTTTAAAATAATCTTATTACTATTTGTTATTTTTCAAAGTTAAGCTGTTTTTTGCGGCATTATATGTTCCTAGGTGTCGTTAATCCATTACAGCTGGGACGTTTGATACGTTTTCAAGATGATCAGCCAAATGGCTGATGACCGGCCTCCCGTCACGGATCGACTCCTCGTATCCGTCTCCACCGGCTGGGAACTTTGTAATTAAGCCGAGACGCAAATTACTATTTAAATTGCCAAAACGCTCGGCGGCGATAAACATGGATCGTCTCGTTACAATATGATTTCCGACCAACAGCATTTTTGTTGATGGGTGATTGGACCTTAAAATCGTATGTTGACCTTACTGAAAGATTGTAGATTCGATCCGTTAAGATTTATTAGGGATATAAATATGTATAAAGATTTGAGACGGTAAATATAAAATGGATTTGCCATTCAAGTTCAGCCTTTCATTGATAAAATCACCAGAATGTTATTTAATGGGGAGTTGGTGGGAATTTTAATGAAATTGAAATACCATTGACTGGTAAAGCTTTAACTTCCGTCCCCCTGAAAAATCCCTGATTCAAAACCAAAAATTCTCAGGTTATCCCTCAAAAAAATCTGTTCCGAAAATTTTTTTTAAAGAAGTCATTTCAGTGAAATTATATCGGGATACATTTTTACCGATAGATATATATTTTTACCAGTAAAAATATAATTAATCTGGCTGGTGCTAGTAAAAGTATATTATTTAAATATTTTTATAAGTAGTAATATATACATTTACATATTTATCACTATTTATTTATATGTGATGTATAAATGTTACAGTGAATGTGTATTTTTCCGTGAAGTTCTATTTTCATTAGTGAAGTCTCAATACATTTTTACCAGTAGATATGTATTTTTACTAGCAAAAATATATTTAACTGATAGGCGCTAGTGAAATTATATGCTTCTCTAAATGTCTATGAAGCTCAATTTGATAGTTGCGAAACGTCTATTTGCTGTTCAAACCCAAACCTAACCTGATGAAGGTTCTAAAACTAATAACTCATCTCTCAGGTGAATATGTACAGACAGACATCGCATCTCACATTGCTCCATAGTTTGTCTGCATTTCGATATTATACTATGTTTTAAAAATATGATAGCTATCCTTACCGACATTGTTATGGACTTCTAATATAAAAGAGCTGATCAAAGTATATTCAAACCGAATTTTGGTCAATAGGAGGGCGCAAAAATAATTATCACTTCTCAGAAGTTAAAAATTTATGGCAAAAGCAATAAAATCGTGGGAACGCTCGTTACCGAGCTTGACGGCGACGGCACGATTTTATTGCGTTTGACGTGGATTTTTGACTTCTGAGAAGGGATAATTGTATTTTGCGCTCTCCAATTGGTCAAGCTTCATTAGTCGTAATATTGTTACAAAAATCTTAATATAAAATGTTATAGCTTCTGACATAAATTCTAAACAGGGAAGTAATTGGGGGGGGGGGGTAATGTATGCGCATTTTCCTAAAGAGCAAAGGCGTCGGAATTGTTATGTGCCTATATTTTATGTATTTAGTATTTTTGTCTGAGATTATCGTGGTGGAAAACATTGCTCTTTCCATTTTATTAAATATGGCCATTTTACAGGAAATACTAGGGTTTAATTATCTATTATATTGATAATATTTTTCGAAATATATTTTATAGTTTGATTTTCAAAGTCTTTACTACATTGCCTTGATATTTTTCTCACAATATATTTTTTTGGGGGTTTAAACTATCGCTTTTTTAATTATTGACCTGTTTTTGTATATATGTAGATATTATATTATATGCGGCAATTTCGATTGATCAGTCGACCGCGAATCTGTTTGTAGTCGCCCGCGTTTTGGTATGAGATACAGTGGCGTAGCCAGGATTTTGTCAAGAAAAAAAGGCAAGATAATTTTTGTTATTTATATTTATTTAACTCTATTTAATTAAAAATGCCGCAAAGGGAGAGGGGGATCCAGACCCCCCCTTCGCTACGCCACTGATGAGATACGTCGTATCTTGCACTAAAACGTTTGTTTAAACAATTATGTTGTATGAATCTAAAAAATAAATAAAAAATGTAGATTTTATATACATTTATCTACAGACACAAAACTATGATATATTAGCATTTATTAATCGCATTTGTATAATGCTGAAAATTTTTCTCTTGCTATAAATTAATAACAATGGGCTATAATGTGATCTATTAATGATTATAGATTTTTTTGCGATTACCGATTAGGCATATTAATTAAATCATTCTGTAAATAATTATTAAAATAATTTTTTTAATCGTTTTATTAATTAAAACTCAATTTTTATTATCATAATAAACGTGTTAATCCATTAATAACGCATTTGAGTGAATAGACACATTCAGCGTAAATTAAACATATTTTTAGTCACTGTAGTTGCAATACTTCCTTTTTTAAACCATATAACATGGTTCAAAAATCAGTGTAATAATAATATTTTTGTCCATTGCTAATTTTTAATTTGAGTTTTAGGACTAGGATAGGTTATAACTTATGCATAAACACTATATGTTTTTGTTGCTAATAACATTTTAACGACTTCACATAATTCGTTATTCAGCAGAGCGATAATATCAATAATAGTAAAATTGTACACAAAACTAAGTGCATTGTAAAGAAGATTTATTTGAATATTATTTGGTTCCGAGAAGCCCTTTGGTGTGGTAAAGTTTGTCAAAAGAAATATCAGTTTAGAACTTAGTTTTTAGTAATAGTAATACCTTTGATTGTTATATCGTCATAAATAATCATATTAAAACGAATTTTAATAGTTAAAGGTAGTAAAAATAAAAAATATATGCAAAACTATTTTAACTTTTATTCTTGAATTAATACTAAAATATTATATTTATAAATAAAGTATTTTTTAAATATTCTACATTTAATAAATGTTATTCTAAAATATAATTTTATTACAAAGTTAATCTTTACAGAGCAATTCATATTTCATACAATTTAAAATTGTACAATTTTTATCAAATGACATTTTACAATTGTTGTAAAAAGATTGACGTAATATCTCCCAAATATTAAATCGGACATAAAATAAATAAAATGTATAAAATATCTTACATTATTCGACAGTCATGTCCGAGTTAATTTGGAAACTTGTATTTTGTGAATTTTCATTTAAAAAATCAATAAATATCTCGAGAAGCCTTTTTTGTTAAAAAATAAGTTTGTACGAATATTATTTAATATTTTAAAATGGCTGCATATAAAAGGGTGGGTCCGTGATAGAAGTTATTAAGTAATTTAAAAAAAAAATATAGAGTCATTGTTAATACAATAGAACAAATTTATTGAAAAAATATACAATACTATTACAAAATTTTCTTGTTTTCATTTTATACTAATCTATGTATAAGAATTAAACCAATTTTACTAAACTTAACCTAATTTGAGAATATTACAATAGAAAACAATCTATGTTATTGATTATTTTATTTTTATCTAAATAACTCTTTTGACACTGATGTTAAAATACTAGTTTTATAGATCTGCATTTTCTTTACAAAGAAGCGTTACATATGCATCATATTTTGTACATATCCTATCAATAAATCTAGTGTATCAAAACAATATCTATTTTTATAAATATTTTTACATATTTTCCACAGAAAACTCATATCTGGGCATTTGAATCGATCTTTTAATTACCTCTTACTCCGAGTACATCAATCTTTACGCTCAAACAGGCAAACGTTCGTTCGCCTTTTTATTAGTTAATAATAACGCATCGATGCGTTGATTTGAGGCAATTTTTCAGTGAATTATGAATGATTCACTGGCAGGGAAGTAGCTGTAAACGAGGAAGCCGTTAAAATGAAACAAACTCGGTTCGTTTGGCAAACGGTTCCGTTGCGCTAAGAGATCACGAATGAACCGAACAATATTAGGCTTAGCGACTGCCAACTGGCGGTTTGAGAATCAGAAACCAATCTATTGATTAATAGTAACCATTTGAGGTATTACTAATTGCATATTTCAATAAAATTTATATAATATAGGCAGTAAAGCTTCAAACATGCTGGGAATTGCTCTCAGTTTTCTCATTAAGTAAGAAGTTCAATGGTGTCGAATAGAATCATATCAAAGGTAGTACCCTGTATAATTGATAAATAATACAACTGTGATACAATTCAAAAGAGATTTGGTATATGAATAAATGTCTTTAAAACAGTGGCTTTATTTGCAGATTTTATTTTATTCTCATTCCTCAGATAGAATTTGTAAAACAGTTTTTTGCAAAGATATATTTTGCTATTTTTAACGTGTGTTATAAAAAAATAATACAGCTGTTTCTGATATAGCTTGTATTAAGCTACAGATGTGTGTAAATTTCACCTATTCTTATTTCTCATGAAATGCATGTAATATGTATATATTAATTTTCAGAAGCGAATCAACGTTAGGTCTATCTATACCGAAAAATAGTCTCATAAATAAAAATAAAATTAAAGATGCAATCCTTCAATGTAATAAGAATGTAGTTTAAAATTGTATCTAAAGTTTCAAATTGCTAGCACGACAAACGTTCACGGTGTGAGAACTTCTTGAAGATCCAATAAGTTTACTCGTTGTAGCATAATAATCTTCACGAACCATTAGTTCTTTTACCGCAAGTTCATTCAAATCGTTAACTCGTTATGGTGGATTGCAATAATATTAACGGACCATCTACATTTTCCATTATGTGAGCGATTTTTTAGAATACATTATTAACAACTAAGTGTAGCAATTTGTGTACCAGTTTGATCCAATTAAAGTACCTGTAATTTATTTAACAATACTTATGCAAAATAATCCCCGTTTATTATATTATAATATACAATAAATTAAATTTTATAAAAAAACATGAGACAAGGCGTATTAAAACTAATTTTAATTCGATAGTTGCGTTTCACTTAAAATGTAAAAAAAATAGATACGTTTATAAAATATATTCTTTATTTATTTACCTTATTTTCCAATAGTTTAATTTTTCGGTAACTGCTTAATAAATAACAGTTCTAGACATTGATCATAAATTTTAGCAAAAGCTATCAAAACTTATAATTTGGTTTAATTTTTTTAATGACAATGGATGACCTTCCATTCATGTATTCATCGCAAATATGACCTTACTGTAAATTAACGTACACCTTGTATATTTTTAAACTTTAGTTAAAAAGCTTTAAATCATTTTAAACTGAATATTAGGAAATACAAACCCGATATACGGAATAAGAAGCTACTAATTTTGGTTTTGCTGATTTTTCATAGTGATCTTTTTAATATTATAGTTTAATACTATTATTAAAATTAACTTGCATTCCTTTAAAGTTTAATTTGTGTCTGAAAGATCCAAATTATTGAGGATTTTGTAATTCTAATTAAGATTTACTAGATTTTCCTAATCTCGCGGATAAAAAACTATAGCTAATTCGAGTCATGATAATAAGCCTTTATAATAGTTTATAAATAATTTAGTAGATGTAACTGATTTACAGTCTTTAATTTCAGTCTGGTGTCGCCCTACTTGCATGGTAGTTATTGATTATGTACCCCATTGTAACGAATTGGGCTAACGTCTGTCATGTTGCAACGTAAGATTTTTACAATAAATAAATCAGATGTTTTAGTTGCAAATAATCAATAGTAAAATTCAATCTGTTTTCAACTTTGGGGTGTGACTTTGTAGCCAGTAAGACGCAGATGAAAACTAGTGAGAATTTTATTAGATTATATTACATATTGCGGCAGACTATGATCCTCCGAGTAGTGGTGGAGAAGCTGGCGCATGTCCGTGTAAGATCTTAAGATCTTGCAGCGACTGATGTGTGCATAGGTTTATCCCTCTCTGCTGCGGTGCTCGTGTGGATGTGGGCATCTGTCGGAGTCTGCCAGGTGACTGCTGGTGTCTTATAGTCTCTTCCGGAGTCTGCCCTCTCCTCATTGGAGTCCAGGCTTAAGTAATCAGGGCTGCAAAGCTTGCTGACCAATCATGGAGCGATCATCCAGTCAATTGTTGCACTCGCTTTTTAGAACAATGAAATAAGTACAGGCGGCCCTCGACTTTCGCACATAATTGGTTCCTGAAAATGTGTGCGAATGTTGAATGTACGAAAGTAGAGGGAAGTAAAAAAAATTGAAATTGTGTGTATTTTAAAATATTTATTTATCAAGTAAATATAATATGTTTAAGAGGCGTTTAAGAGATACGTTTAAGTGGGGTTTGCGAGTGTTTCCTTTGAAAAGTTATCAAGAGTTAACTGTTTTCCACTATTCTTTTTCTTTTCTTCATATAGTATTTTATAACATGCTATGTTTTTATTGATCGCCCCACGCACTTGAGATATGCGTTCTCCATTGGGATCACAATCTTCCATAATATTTAAAAATTTGTCAAGGTGCGTGAAGGCTTCGTTCATATTTATCATTGCTAAAGAGTCTTCCAAAATAAAACTGTCTCATCTACATTACATATTTGGCTAGAGGAATATTCTCCATCTTCAATAATTTTGGATAATTAGGAAATAAAGTTTTTTGCAGCATCTTTATCCGCATCAGCCGATTCTCCAGTAAATTTAATATTATGAAAAGAATACCTCATTTTAAAATTGTAAAACCAACCATTACTTGCTTGAAAAACCGTGCTAAAATATTTTTTTTATCTATCCTTCCAATCTTTGTGCAAACTAAGAGCTTTTGCTTGAATAATTGAAATACTCAGAGGGTTCTCTTTTTGATCTTGATCATCGATCTACGATGACGAAGATTTTCCATTTCATCCATGTTTTTTTGGAAACATATCATTAAAGATTGTGGAAATATATCTTTATTTTCCACAATTTTGAACGTATTCTTTAATTGTATTTTTATTTTTCAAAATTGAACGTATTGTAGACCTGTTTGTATCATACGAACGTCCGATTGAAGCAAAAAATTCACCGCTATCAGAACGTTTTTTTAAAAAAATATTAAATTTATCTTTTTTTTAATGTGCGAAATAGCGAATTGTGCGAAAGTCGAACGCTCGAGGGCCACCTGTATACGCCTTTAGAGAGTGACATTTGCTTGCTGGATATCTCCTAGGTCGAATTGCGCAACGGGTATGTTGTGCTCTTCCGGTGATATATTGTTTTCGGTGACCGTTTCTCAATAAAAAAATGTTCATTTAATGCACCGGAGAATCCTTGCGTGTTATTTATGTGGAACCCTTCAGTCCTAGTCGTAGCTAGAGCCTTTGTGTGATTGTCTAGTTTATCCTTATTGATAAATAATCACTTTTGGTCAAAGTAATTTGATTGAGTTTTAAGAATAAGATCCTCATAAACGAGTGCTCTGTGTGGTCCCCACAAACTTATAGTCAAAGAAATTAAATCAAAGAAAGACATGGGAAGTAAATTGATTGACCAGTATATGTTTCAAGGAAGGCTACAAGAAGAAATATAATATATTGTAGTATAAAAGCTATGGATCTTGAAAGACAAAAAGAAACTGTTTTATTGTAAAGAAGCATCACATCATATGTTTCAAGCTAAACGAGCTTTTTTAGCGATCTAAATAATAAATCGGCTAAGTTATACTTTCCATATCTTCCTCTTTCTTTGCTTACATTTTCAGAAATATTTCTGTTATTAATTGATATGTTTTCTGCGTGTGATTGTAAGGCAATTAAACTTTTATGGCTGAGCAAAACAAATTAAAAAATAATATAAAATTACTTTGTGAAGTTAAATACATAAATATGTCATTTTAATCCAAAACTTTTTAAGTCATTAAAATGACTTTTTTTAAGTGGTAACAAATTCGTAGTTCTGCATGTGCTGTGTTGGTTGTTAATAAATTATATAATAGAATATTAAAAAATATCTGATTTTAAAAAGTTTATCGATTTTTTGAGTAGGAATATTATTAATGTTTATTATAAATAAGAACGGCCCTTGCAAACTGCCTTGCAGTACTCGCGTTTCTGCAGAACATAACCTGAGACTTGATATAATAAATATTTATATTAAACCGAATAATGGATGCTCGGTTGTAGCGTCATATTAAAGAAAGTGAATATATATGTACATTAAACTTTAAAAATTCATTTATCATGGATTAACGTCTATTTATTTTTTGACTAAAAATGACAGTCGTACGCGGTGAAAATAGATTCGCCTTCACACATGAGAAAAAACGAGTAAAAGTAGACGTCGTGAACGCAATAAAAGAAAGTTCCCAACGTAGCCATTGTCTTCGCATATAATTACGCTGGCGCACGCGAATTAAAAGCGAATATATGCCCCCAGAGTCGGTGAACTTTTTGCCACTCAAGTGATGGTAGTTTTTTATCCATCAAATAATAAATAATAATAACCAACGAGCCGGATGAGCGTTGGAAAGTTACGGTTTATTGTCTTTGTTACTTTTTATAAAATATACTAATAGTTTATTCATTTTTTATTATAATTATCTACCGTACACCTAAATTGCTTCTTTGGAATTTTAGCTATTTCATCTTATCAAAATCATAGGGCAAAAATCTTCATTAGTTATAAATATATGTATGCTTATGTATGAATGATAGTCAATCTAACTTCAATTAACATATTTTAAATACAATAGATAAAAACAATATTCATTATTGAATTAGGAATTGCAATAATACAGGAATTTTCAATATCGGTATTACCAAGATTGACACTGTCAATACCGGTATTGCGCGATATTAAAATGATTATTATTATTTTAATTAATTGGTAATAAGACCCTATGTGTCCATGCTTAGTGATTAGCAAAACCCAAACATTCGAATACCCTGGCAATTATTGTTTCGATATATACAAACATGTAGGAAATCCGTTACAGTATGATTAAGATGTGGTTAATTTATATAATATTATTTTATTCACTATAACTATAATAATTTTTAAGAATGAAATCTGAAATTTATTTAATTTTTGTTCATTTGCATTTTTGCAAATATAGTTATAAAAAAGTATTTTTTACTAATTTTAATGCCTGCAAAGGACGGAGAATATAGTGGGTTACTTCGGTCGAGTTCGGTTCTGCACGCTTTAAAATCTCTCGGAAGTTGTCCGAGGTTACCGAGAACGAGAGGCAAAGTGGGAGTAATTCAGTCGACTTGGCCAGCTTCGAGCGCTTCCGAACATTGTCGGCAAACGGACTGAAGTCAAAGGAACCGAAGTCGGAGCTGCTCTTTCGAGCGCGAGCGATGAGATACTTCCCCTTTCGCTCTCTCGCGTGTTAAGTGATGAGAGTGAGAGATAATGATATGGTTTTTCGCAAACTGAAATAGAACGAGTAACTCGGTTCAATTTCAGTATGCGCGTAGGCGTCCTATGGTCAACACGCATGTCAAGCGTTGCATCGTGGTCACGTGGTCAAGTTATAATACCACATGCTTATCGGGGACTTCAACAGACTCTTACTGACATCTTTGAATATTTTAGGGCACCAAAAGGTTTAATTATATTTTTGATAGTATATTATTCTAACAGATATCGTTGCTATATTTTTTTTCATATAAAATTAAATAATTAAAAAATAATTAGTGGTACTTGATTTTATTAAGAAAAAAATCGTTTCGAATATCCTTATGTATTTTCCTAGATTGGTTTATATGAATGTCACACCGTAACGAATTCTTATTTAGAATCGATGGCGACAAATTCTAGTATAGTCACAGATGTGGTGTTCGTATTCTGAAGTATCATTTTTATGGCATATGGCATTTTGCAAAAGCCGACAAAGATTTTGCGTAAATTGAATATTTACGACCGAAAAGTTTTCACTGCTATTGTATTGGTGAGTGCCCACACAAACTTAATAAAATGACAATTTAAAATTTGCGATTATTTGGCACATTTGTCGATCGCGCGCAAATATGCCAGCTGTACGTGACAAAAGCCGCCGTCCGGACGGACGGCATATGAAATTTGTGGCAGTGTGGTCGCTTACTCGGCCGACTCAGTTGTAACTTCGGTTCGGACAACTTCCAGATAGTGTAGTGCAGGCATTAATAAAATGCTTTTTTCTTAACCGCGTAAATCGAGGGATAAGTTTATATAAGCGTATGTTTGAATTGATGTATTGTTTAAGTAAGAAGCATTGGGGAAGCCTGGCAAGTCATAATAGTCAGACTTGTAATAAAAAATAAATAAAATAAAATATAAGCTTTGATTTTAATCCTAGGGATTGAAAACATATTGTGATCCACTAATATAATCCATCGATCACAGTTGATTATTTTGTAGATTACCTTAATTACTACTTTTCTAAACACATACAAAAACATTTTCTCACATAAAGAGCTTTTAATATATTAATTAAAATTTCACATTGCTAGCAATACAAAATTATAATTAAGCATTAAGTATACATACACTATTATTATAAACAACCAACTTTCATTAATTATCCAATTTATTCGCTTAATAAAACATATTCAGTTCACGTTGTATTATATATTAACAAAACAATAAACATCAATATATTCATTAACCGTAATTAATTATAAACATCGCAGTAATAACACGAACAGTACCGAGAACTAACGGTTAAATACTTGAAGCTATTATTAATGCGAAGTATGCATCATAATTTGTTTATGCATATTATATATGCATTAATATTTGATAATAGATCTTTGAATTACCAATATGTACCTACATTAATATATCACCTAACGGTTAAAATATTGAGATTAAAAAAAGAGATTCATTGACCTCCGACATAAACAGTATTAAAAAATTGGTTGTGAGTTTAGATTGATGTGTTACAAGAGGTAAGAATGGGTCCATGAAATTCCTTGGTCTTGGTGATTATCCCACATTTTTATTCTAAAAGCGAGGGAAAGGGAGACGGAGAGATGGAGAAGAGCATCCATAAGATTAATGTAATTTAATGTAACTCGCATTCCAACAGGTAATACGTATTACGAAGAGCGGTCAGATTATGCGTAAGGAAAATTGTCATCTTCGTGTAGGGTGACCACAATTTAATGTTATACATGAATGCGGTTTTAAATTGATTTTATGTTGCTCTATCTCTACGATCGTATTACTAGATATAATTGATAATTATATAATGATAAATGTGTAGATAAATATTAATGATCATTAATGACACTTCACGTTTGATTTATAAGTTACAATTATGTAAGTCTTGTTTAGTTTTTATCCATCGCATTTAACATCGATATTAGTGCTCTTATATACTCTTCAGATTTGGGGCAGTTGAACTGCCCCAATCTGGCTTATCTCAATAATTTGAGGGCGGAAACAGATTATTTGTTAATGTCTAGTGAAGATTTTTTTAGGCAGTATATGCGCGAAGGGGGTTCAATAATTCGATTTTTATTTACGATTTGATTATTAAACTTAATGATACCGTTTAATGTATCCGTCCGATAATATTCGAAACATTTTTTGTTTACACCGACGAGAAAAAATATATGGGGAAGCATATAGTTTTTAAAGACCCTTTTAGCAAGTATTTTGCAATTAAATCCGTCACAATGATTATGGATGGTCCTGAATTTTTTTCTATAAAGAGGATAATATTATGTATACTATATAAAATTATTCGCCGATTTTTCTTCTAGTATAATTTTTTTTAATTTTCTGCATAATTTTGCATTATTTAACACAAAATATTTTATTAGCACCTTTTATAATAATTCTAATAAATTATGATACATATGAATTTACTTATATATTTGATACATTTATAGCTAAGTTTTGCGATAAATGGAATATTATTTATTATTATTGGGTTACTTAATTTATCGTGCCTTCTGCACCAAATTTCATGACAATTTTTAATATGTGTGCATATGTCATAAATACTATTATTATTCAGTATTGTAGCTGTAACTATAAAGTATGGTTACAATGTGCTACACATAACGGTGGAAAGAAACTATGAGAGTTTATCGATTGAGCGGTTAAAAGCTTGTCATGGCGGTTAATTTATATGGTTACTTTTTTATCAAAAAGGTTCAACTCCAAAATTGACGGCACCGTTTGATAACCCGGCGATGGTAACAAATTGTGATGTGGATAACGTTGAATTTATCGGATCGTTATTTAATTTTCAGATACAATTTAGATAAGAGCTACCGTTAAAAAATAACCCCTGGTTAAATACCAACATCTCGGTCGATGATATTACATATACATATATCTATATATTGGTTCACATGCAGGCGTTCGGAATGAAATTATTTTCCATCGGTTTCCGTTTCCTCCTCTTTATGGGAGGTCATACTAGTCTCAAGATAACCAGCTTTATTATCATAATACATAGTGGAATTATATTACATGTACGGATATATGGGAGCCTGTGGATTTTACTGTGAAGAATCGGCCCGTAACACGTCATATACATTGTGCTTGATTTATACAACAGGTTTTTCACATCATCCACTAGATTAAAATGCTAATCGTGGATCAGCTCATACTAATCCGGAATGATATAGTATACACAGGAGCATAGAACAGATTTATGGTACTCTGTATAATTACGTTGAATCTTTCCTTTTTAGGCAATAAATTATTAAATGACTGACGTGACTTAAAAGTTCTTTTTCCTCTGAAAATATTCCTAATTATTATTTTTTATTTAATAATAATTAAATACGTATTATCATATATTTTTTCTTTTATTTCACAATCTGTTTTTTGACAATGAGTGATTTTTGTAATTATTTTTTATTCTTTGGTTAATAAGAAGAAGAGAAATACCCAGTGGAATCTTCCTTTACTTGTCTTAATAATTTTTAATAGTGATTTAGTTTTGTTATTAATGTTAGCTTACATGATATATCTTAAATATATGTTATTAGGTTAATTAATTAGTAGAGATTGTTACAATATATTTAGATGCTTTAGTCTACGTTATTTACGTGTACTGCCACTTATTAGCTCCTTAACTAGTCTATTAGGGTATACTTTTAGTAATTTTATATAGTTTTCTCACATATTTTTTATCACACTTTTGTACTTGCAGTCAGTGGCAATGTACTCGTATGGAATATACCAAGGAGCGTTATCTGGTATATGTACCATTTTGTTTTGGAACTTTTATATAATATTTGACCAGGAGAATGCACACCAAACATAAATCTGCAGACTTGCATCATACAAAGTATTTTATTTTCTAATGATAATTTTGATTTACAGCCTGTTAACCAATACAAGTTACGAAGCCAGAGTTCCAGTTGCTTCCTCTTGTTCTAAATATGAGTTCTTAAAGTCAAACATATGTCAAATAGAATCCCTAGATATTTTGCACTGGTTGATCTTTGCTCCTACATTTACAGAGCCATTTTTGTATGTTGGTTAAATGTTCTTGAAATCTCTTTGCTTCTACTTTCGGCTCCCCATATGATACCATGATTGTTGTATTATCTGCAAAAGTTGCTATTCTTCTGTCCTTCGCAGTTGGTAAGTCCACTGTGAATAACAGAAACAGTACTGGTCCCAAAACAATTCCTTGTGGCACACCTAAAAAAATCGAGTACAAATTCGTGATGGAGTCTCTAAGCATGACTTGAAAGTGATCGCTCAGATAAGAATATCATAACAAAAAAATATACATAAAAATTAAAAATGCCAATCAAAATAATAAATATTATTAATTTTCAATTAATTTATGCTGGCAATAAAACAAATGTATTATATATGTAAGACTTTTAAAGATTTTTTTAAATTTTATCTTGATATTTAAAAAAAAAAAAATTAACAATAAAATATAATATATATTTATATCGATAACCCTAAGTATGAATTGACAAACAACTCTTCAGCGAATGTTATTTTATAATGCTACTTTTCTCTCACCATTCTATTATATATATATATACACAAAGCAAGTACATAATCGTTAAAAAACTTCACAGGAAAAAGTCACTAAAAGCAACTCTGAAAAATATCTGAAAATAAATTCAATGATATAATACTTAAGCAGATGATCTGTTATTACTTTTGACTGTGAAAGTAACAGGAGATAAAAAAATAACAAGATAAGCCTAGAAGAGCTTACTGTGGATTAAAGTAAATTATAGTTTTTGTTCTACCCGTAATTACAGAGTTATACAATTTACATTTATTTGTAAAATTTAGTTAAATTAAAGTAAAATTATCTTAACGATTTAAATTAATAAGAGTTTCAATTACATTTTAGAAAACCGTTAAAATATTATCTTTAGGATTAAGATTATTTTAAATAAGAATTTATTGTTTTAATATTTAATGCCAATAATTAAATCATTATATTATAAATATAATTATTTTTAAAAATAATTTGCTTTTTCAAAAATTGTCGATTTTTACGTATATTCCTAATTCTATTCCTAATACTATATAATAAACATATTTCTCCGTTTTTAATTTTATTCAGCGCTTTCATTTATTGGTTATTGGTTAAAGTAGATGGTTAAAAATGGTTGCTGAATATTTGTTTAATAGTATTGTAATAAGATTTTTAAGATGAAGGGATGTGACAAAATAGACATTAGAAAAGGCCGGTAACAGTTTATTAAAAAGTTGTATAATATTATTTCGTAAAAACATTTTACGTAGAGATTTTGACACAAAAATCATTGCAGTGGCGTAGCTAGGGTATGTGCCACCCAAGACCCCCCCCCCCCAATACATTTTTTGCAGGGTCATAAAATCTGCATTTCTTAAAATAATAAATTGGTTATTATTAAGCTCTTGTTATTCGTGGATTTATATATGTTTTAGTGCATTCAGGGTTAAGAACCACACTAGACGATCCCATCGCGAATATGCCGCCCCCAAGCAAGTGCCGCCCGGGGCGGCCCGCCCACCCATAGCTACGCCACTGAACATTGGGTTTCAAATTTAAATGAATTTAATTTATATGTGTATATTATTTATCATAAAAATTACTTAAAATATGATTAATATGTATTAACAATATAGACCATATATAAAATAAGTAGACTTTGTAGTTAAATGATAGATCAGGAATTAAATTAAATATTTTTAATTCATTATTACATTGATATTTTTAGATTATTTACTGTTAGCTAGGGTATTTCGAAAATACAGAAAATATTTTAAAACATTTTATTTTTTCATATACTTATAACACAATTTATTTATTTTTCAAAAACCCAATATTGCGAGGCTTATAACTTTTTTTTTAATTCCGACTTGTTTCTATAAACACACTACATAACGCTTATCAACATATTTATTTTCTTCAGTGATATCGAATGCTCTTATATTATTTTCTTTACCATGAACGTAACTTATTCCCACAATTTTATCTATCTAATTTTCATCAATAAAAAGGCTAATTTTGAACACATATCGTTACTACAATTGATGCTTGTAAAACTGCTTAAGTCACGCAGATCTTAGCCAAACATAAATTTTGCTAATTTATTTATTTTAACTAGCATCTTTACTCTCCGAATATCCGTTAAATAGTAAATAAAACCTGCTGTTTGTTTTGCTGCTTCGAAATACCGCAGAATTCGAATGAGATTATTCATACAAATTTCGCACACATTTTCGCATACGTTAATGTACTCTCATCCATAAAAAAACTCATAAAGCCGTCTGCGTGTGAACCGCGAAAAAAGCTGTTTTATAGCGTCTCGTATTTATTATGGCAAACTTGTATGAATGGATTGCATAACGGGAAGTTCCCTTCTTCGCCTTCCCAGCGCCGCGTTTATATTCATTCTATTTTTTCTTTTTCTTCTACGCTTTTGCCGCTCACTTGTGCACAGAAAACGGATACAGTTAAAACCGGATAAGAATCGCCGGTTAACGTTGATAAAGACGTTACAACATGCCGGATGATGGAAGCGCTGACCCGAACAATTCGGTAATTGTTACGCGAAATTTCTTGTCCTTGGCTGATAGGTGTCTAGGCTAGATCGACGGATGTGATATTATAGCATATTAGCCAAATTACATTTTTTGTGCTTTTTGGATTGGACTAATTGTGGTTTAACAGGCGCTATCTCGTTTGAGCGGCTGAAATAATGTATATCACACAGCTATAATCGTACATAAGTAGCAAGCGAAATAAGTATCGTAATCCTTTGATAAATCAGCGAAAAGCTAACCTAATTAGTATTATAAATTAGCGTATCTCGATTAATCTCACCGATGCAATAAATTTTATATTGCTACAATATTTTGAGATTGTGAAGGTTTCGATGAAATTTCATTTGAATTCAGCTTCCAGGTTCAAAGTTTCGAAGTGGGTTTGAAGGCTTCTTTATAAAGTCTTTCGGTAACTCCAGCTTCCAAATATACTAATAAACTTTATTGACACGACATAAAATACCTTGAATCGCTACGAGCTAGCTGTGGCTCTGTTGAATCAATATTATCAGTGACCTTACACGCCGAATGGTACAAAATACTAACAAATACCAATACACATAAGCTCGTATATAAAGAAATTATTTAAAATATATTAAAATATTCGCGATGAACCAACATAATGGCTTATTCGTAACAATTAAATATTAAAAGTTTATAAAATAAGATTATTTTTAGAAAACAATTTATTAATAAAATATCGCTCTATTTCAATCTTGGCATTTTTTTAACAAAGATGCTCATTAAGTTACTGGAAGTTGTCCGAACCGAAGTTACAACTGAAGTCGGCCGAAAACTTCGACTTCGAGTAAGCGACCACACTGCCACAAATTTCATATGTCGTCGGTAAACGACGTCCGGACGGCGGCTACTTACGTACAGCTGGCATATTTACGCGCGATCGAAAAATTTTTAAATTGTCATTTTATTAAGTTTGTGTGGCCACTCACCAATACAATATCAGTGAAAACTTTTCGGTCGTAAATATTTAATTTACGCAAAATCTTTGTCGGCTTTTGCAAAATGCCATAAGGCATAAAAACGATACTTCAGAATATGAACACCACATCTGTGACTATCCTAGAATTTGTCGCCATCGATTCTAAATAAGAATTCGTTATGGTGTGACATTTATATAAACCGATCTAGGAAAATACATAAGGATATTCGAAACGATTTTTTTTAACAAAATCAAGTACCACTAATTATTTTTTAATTATTTAATTTTATATGAAAAAAAATATAGCAACGATATCTGTTAGAATAATATACTATCAAAAATATAATTAAACCTTTTGGTGCCCTAAAATATTCAAAGATGTCAGTAAGAGTCTGTTGAAGTCTCCGATAAGCATGTGGTATTATAACTTGACCCCGTGACTACGATGCAGCGCTCGACATACGTGTTGACCATAGGACGCCTACGCGCATACTGAAATTGAACCGAGTTACTCGTTCTATCTCAGTTTGCGAAAAAGTTTGAGTTGCGCTTTTGATATTTTATTAAAGAAAATAAGAATTTAAGCTTAAAATTACACATACTGCGCAAAAAAATATTTTTCGCTTTTGTAAGTGGTAAGTGGTCTGAATGTGGGATAATTGTTTTAGCGCTCTCCTGTTGACCAAAATTTGGTTTTAAAATACTCTGATCAGCCCTCTTATATTAGAAGTCCATAGTAATATCATTAAGGATAGCTATCATATTTTTAAAACTTAGTGTAAAATCGAAACGTAGACAAACTGTGAGATGCGATGTCTGTCTGTACTTATTCTTTCGCTAGTTTTCCCCTGAGAGATGAGTTGGCTTAGTTTGTGTATTCGATCTGAATTTTCAGATCGAAGCTAGTTATTTTAGGTATTACTAACCGACAATAGAAATTGTCATAAAAGGTCGGTTTTTTCATAAAATATAAATTACTAATGTAAATTAAAAACGACCACAACATTTTTGATTACTCGTAATGTTAACGATGAGAAAAGAAAAAGTAAAAAGTAAAAATTATAAAAGGAGTGTTTAATAATGAAAAAATCACAAAAAACAATACATAGTTAACGCAGTAAACAGAGAAATAATTCACATAGTAAATTTAATTTATTGTCATATCAAAAATACTTAAACAATAAAATGATTGGTTTGTTTAGCATTTACTTATTAGTTAACTTACTAAGACCACTTTCAACTGAATTTTTAATGTTTATATTATTTGATGACTCAGTCATTTTTTAAATGGCATAAAATGCTTATTTATTTATGCCACTCTAGCTTATGAATATTTTCTTTAATGAAACCATGTTAGTCGGATTTTTATTAAATTTTATAAGAAAAAATCTTATTCTTATTCATGTGTATATGACATATACCGTTGCACACCTTTTAAAATAAAACACGCTCATGATAGCACAGTAAGATACGATTGAATGCTAAAGAGTAGCTGCAGATTCCCAAGAATTGTCCTAAAAAAATATATACATATTTATGTATATAATTATGAATTTTAGGAACATCTACTTACCATTTTTGCTGATTGATTCTATAGATACACAAAAAAATGTTCAACTGACCATAATTGGCGGTACATTCAGTCACGTACAAGTACAACAAAACCTTTGTCCTAGTCTCATATTTTTATAGCTCATTAAGCCTCTTCGTGCTTTGTTTTCATCTAAGACACGTATCAACAGCGAAACCATAACGGATTCGCAAACTAGAACATATTAAATTATATGTGACTGATTCGGTGGCATGTCTGACCTCACGACAAGATAACCTAGCTGAAGCATCAATTAGTGATACGATTCCCCGTAATCTTCTTCGACTATATGTAGTACATATAATACTTACCTAATACATTTAATATAATACTCGAATAAACTATTATGTCTAACTAACTATATATAAAGATCAGCGGTCGATTAACTTTATGAGCAATGTCAAGAAATGTACAGAACTTTTCTATATGAAATGGTTATCGAAAGATCGGAAACTGGGAGCGTTGGGTGCAGAAAAAGAGAACAGGCGCGATATTTTCCAATCCAAGTCAAATAAATCCCAAAATAAAATACTTGTAAACTATTATTTGTACTGTGTATCTTTACTCACAAACTAGCTTAACAGTAAAATATCATATATGACAGATGCCAAACAGTTGTGAGCCACTGACCCGAGAGTATTTCATAATCCTAAGAATCATAACGTTACCTCAACCGCAAGCTGCAACCAACGGAATATAACATCCAGTTATGATGGAATACTATGACGATGAGCACTCATTCGCGAGTACTTTTCAGAACATCCACTATTATTAAGAAGCAATTATTGCAAAATAAAACCGCAGTCACACTCTGTGACACACGACCTTCATTCTCTCAAAATCTATCTCATCTCTGTAACAAAATTACCCATACATTCAACCTTCTGTGGATTGATCATATCATTGTTTGTTTGTTTTATAAAACACATACGATAACTAGAATCCGGAAGTATTTTTATTCAAATTAATATTCTGCTACCTTCCTTAATAATTATATTTTTTTAAAGACACTATTGCTAAGATATATGTTATAGTTACGATTTTGAGTATGCTATCTATGTTTGGGTAGAAGAAAAGTTGGTAAATACCTCCTATTGACTATAAATACAAAAAAATCTACGATAGTATTATATTCATTTGCGTTAGTTATTTGCAACTTGCATAACAAGTGAATTCGTCACGCCGGTATTATATAAAGTACACGTGCCATTCGTCAATTTGAGCAGATTTGGAGCATTCGCAAATACACATTTTAAACAAAGGAAAGCACTGTTATTTTTATTCGAAATTTTTATTTGAAATTCGTACATATTTTTTTGTTAAAAACGATATCTTCATGGCTTAAAAATACGAAAACAATGATGCCCATATTGCTCGAAAGTAGAAGTGGAGAATAAAATAATTCTCATTTTAAGGGATTAACTTAAGTAGTTTATCGGGGTAGGATATCAAAGTAGAATAATATTATCCATTCACAGAGGGCCTAAATATCGCCCTATCTAGTCTATGCGATATTTCAGCGCAAATTAAAAAAAATTAATTCAATATGTTCGATATTTTTGTACGATATACGCGACGTGTCAACATAAAATGAGTACATCTGATTTATCTCAGGCAGGTCTAACAGTATCTAGCAGTTCCCAGTAATTATATTATGTAACAAAGAAATGATCGCGTCTTTTTTTATGATAGGGATGACTGGCGAAGTGAAACCAAAAGCTTGTATTGCATACATTACATTTTTTCTATGTGTATATTTTTATCTCCATTCAAACGCAGAATATGCTACACTAAGTATTGGCGTTAAATATTAGAAATAAGGTAGTCTCAATAATTATATTTAAATAAAAAATAAAAAGTATTTGAAAAATTTGCGCAATATGTTTTAAAAAAAAAATTAAAATGTGATTTTTTTATAGCAAACCTAATTTATATTTCATTTTTTATGTAAATATAATTTTTTTTTATGGATTTTTTTACTGTTGTAACAAGTAAATATTATTGCTTTTTATTACCTCACATCATTAAGAGTATACAAAAAAAGTTGTTTTGTATACTCTTAATGATGTGAGGTGAGCAAATTTTTAAAACACATTTAAAAAATGTAAATCAGGGATTTTTAAGAAAAAAATACTTACATATGTTAGGCTAAATTGTCTGAGACTAAAAGGGTAATGCAGTATTTACGTATTTTTTTATTCTATATTCAGTGGTGTAGTAATAATAAAAATAAGTGCCGGAGCGCTGAACCTCCTTTACTCACCCCCCCCCCCTAATTTTTTTCGTGTATTTTTTAAAATATATATTCTAATCATCATGAATAAATATTTTGCACTAAATATAATAATTCTACACAAATCCTCACTTATGGATAAAGATTTCAATTTCGCAAATTATAATGACCACTCTACAAATGAAAGCTGAAGAAATTTTTACATGTGTACTTATTATATAAACCGTAGTTAATATAATTCCTTTCATCAAATAAAATTGCTTGTCACTTATATTGGTATCACCAATTTAGGAATCAGCTATTAGTATAATGGATGTAAATTGCACTGATCATTTATTGATTGCGTTACAGTTATCGTTAGTGAACTTTAATGAGGTTTTATTAAAAAACGGAATAAACATCTCTACGAGGCAGCAATTTATAAAACCGCTACTCTGACCTGAATCCACATCGACCATGTGCATTGTTCAGTGAGGAAGTGTCGAAGGTCTGCACGGATATTTCGCATTCGTATCCGCAAAGATGCGCATTGTGAACATCGATATGTACGTTCGAGTTTTCGAACGAAATCAGGGAAAACATGACTTTAAAAACAATTAATCGAAATCCTTGAAAATTAAAACAGATTGCTGAATATTAATTTGAATATTTTACGAAGTATCCTCTGGCCTTCCCTCTTCACAAAAAGAAGCATAGTGCTTATCAATTTTGGTTTATATATAAAAAAACTTATTTCTGAATTTAATAGTATATATTGGTGGTATGATTTTACGAATAGCACCTAGAGACTTGGATTTAAATTATACATGAACCCAAATATACATTCCAGAGGATAACCAATTGCTAATTGAACACATATCAAATCTACCGTTACGCCGTTACACATAACAAATAATCTAAAAAGCAAATAGAGTCTGGTTCCGCCCCGAATCATCTGCATTAATCAAAGGACCAAATACTGTAAGGAATTTAACTTGCCCTCATTCCTTGATGGTATCTAAGCCAGATCACTGACGTACTCGGTTAATTTAGTTATGACTTCTACCAAAACTTAGCTACAGCATACGACTAGGGACTGCAATACCGGTATTGGAGCAAAAATCTACCTTTGATAGTACTACCGGTATTATAAAATGAAACACTTGTAGCACAAATCAATAAAATATATAGAACATATTCATTCAATATATTCAAGGAAAATGTTCCGACTCTTGAATCCTGTATCAACATTCAATAAATGGATATTATTTTTTCGGTCTTCTTCAAATTTTAAAAATATTTCAACACCTACATAAATTATAAAATAAAAAGTACAATTTTAGCCCGTCAAACTAACCTGCCAAGTAAATTATTTATATTCATATTCGTATTGAAATAAGTTAATTATATGACAGACAATACATGATAATATACGGGTCTTTTGGTCAAGTTCACGGGCCCAAACCACACTGACCCGATCTTCTCGCTGACCGATTGCCCGAAGCCATACTGACAACACACAACGGTAATATTCGTAAAACCTGTTCGCATACATTGCGTGCACTCGCGTAATGTTACTCAACGAGCTAGCGATCGAAAACCTTCTTAGAATCTATCAATATTTACATATTTAAAATTATCACATAATGAAATATCCATATATAAGTATATTAGACAGTCTTCAAAGGTTTAACGATACTTGTTAATTATCACGGCGCCACGCTCAAATTGACCAATTGCGAAACGTTCATTTGTTGTTTAAGCCCAAACCTAATCTAAACGCAGTGGTGTCACCCATGGGTTTCCTGAAACCAGTTGTTGAAAATCATAAAATTCGTGTAATTTTTATTAAAAATTTAATTGATACGAATGTTTAAGTATTATATATAAGAGATATCATAGTATTTTATATATTAATTGCATGATCTTATAAATATATATTCGCCTTTTATCAATAGCAACATCATTTCAGCTTTTTCCAGGGGATGGGGGTAAAAGTTTGTCTCCCATAATATATTTAATGATTTTTTAAATATACAGAAGTGAAGGATTTGAAAAGGTTATTATCAAGGAAAAGAAATTTAAAGTAATTAAATTAAATCCAGAGTTCGAATTTTTATTTAAACGGTATAAAGTAATATTCTTGTGTTTAAAAATGGTTCCGCGTTTCATGTGTGTTTTATATTGAATCATCGAGAGAAAATTATGCATTTAAAGTTGATTGCCTTATAAGATTCGATTGTGCTGTTAAAAACGTATCGAACGATGGGAAACGAGCTTTATGGTTAATTTAAAATTAGACATTTATATTCCATATAGACAAAAATCCGACAATTTTAATTATGATTCGAAAGTGGTGTCGAAAAAATACTCGTATAGGAAAATTATTTATTTGTTATGAGCGAACAATGGCGTCGTTGGGAAATAAAAGGAAAACAAGCCATTCAACATTACTGGCACAGTATACACGCTTTCACACACGAAAAATGACAACAGTGTTGATAACTCATATCTCTATTAAATGCCAAAAAGTAGTATTTATTTCATAGATACACAAAAAAAATATTATTTTCATGATTATTGCCGATACTAGGTCTATAAAGTCAATACAATCATTCGATTTCACAGTATACATATTACGAAATATAATTTTTGTATGAAATATTGTTTTACGTTTATTCGACGTAATTCGCCCGTGGGCTGGAACGGAGTGTTGACATATAGCCGCAATTCCTTTAAGCTTTTTGTTTTTATTTGGCCAACCGGAAGGGATATGTATGTTACAGTGAATGTGTATTACCAGTGAAGTTATATTTTCACTGGCATTTCAGTGAAATCATATCCTAATATTTTTTCACCGGTAAATATATATTTTTATTAGTGAAAATATAAGTAAATTATTAAGCGCTGAAATTATATGCTGTTTTAAAATGTATGCAATATTAATTTGCTATTTAAACTCAAACCTAACCTGATCGAATTAAGCAAACTTAACTTGACTTAATAAAAGTTCAAAAACTGTAGTTAGTTTTAGAACTTCTATTAGGTCAAGTTGGGTTTGGTAATGAAATTGTAGTAACTTATTTATAAAGATAGATATACAATTGATGAAAGAACTATTGGTGTGACATTTTCCAGATAAACTTTTTAATTTAAATGACACTTTAAACCATACCTTATTTTTATACACTTCTGGAAGATCATATAATTACAAAAATAATGTTTTTATTTTACGGTGTTGCAGACTTTCTTCACAATGATACCAAGAGGACTCATCATCATCACAATTCTGAACCTCGTTAGTTATCAAACACATCTCGTATCATCGCACAATGTATCAAGAAAACCAAGAATGAACGAAAATAAAGTTACAGACGTAGAAACGTCTTGTTCCAAAGACTCCATGGACGTGAGAGTCAAGATGGAAAGGCCATTTAAAGGAATCATATTTTCTAAAGACTTTGCCAGAGAATGCAGATCTCAAGGTAAATTGTAAAATAAAAAAAATAAAAACCTTAAAAGAATGTTTACTTTCATTAAATGAAGTACTAAAACTGTTTTACTTTTGAGATAGTGAGTGATGATATATATTAATAGATATTGATCGACATTTCAATTTTATTTCAGGGAACTTGGAAAATTCTGTTACATTGCGTTTGCCACCAAACGCTTGCGGAGTGAGAGTCGGATCACAAAGTATAAATTCTACCATAAATGATATTAACGGAGATTATCAAGACGAAGACTTGTTCTATCTGGTGACAATTGTGGTGCAGATGGATAAGTTTTTGCAACAGTCATCAGATCAAGAGAGAATTGTCAAATGTTGGCTCAAACCGAGAGCGATGCAAATTAAAAGTTATATTATAGAAGAAATGGTTGAGAAGAAACTAAAAGAAATCTCTAACGTGACACCTAACGATAGACCCAATCAAAGGTTAGTTCTTAATTATTTATTTTATATAATGCGACAATGCGAGATGCCATTAGATAATATTAATATTTCCAACTGTATTTGATTTAAAGTTAAGAACCTCTATCTTTTTGTGTAATAATGCTCATTCCGCCACGATATAGATACGATAATATATAAAAACTAATCTGTTAAATAATTTGATCATTAGGACATATATTGTACCAATTTCTCACAAAAGTATTGAGTCCTTTGAAGATCCAAATTGAAGTTCGAAGATTCTTTGTGTATTGTGTATATTTCTCGATGCGTATTTCTTATTATTTATATTTGTTTGTAATTAAATTGTTTTTAATATTTTTTCAGATCAGGTAGAATGGGAAGTGAATGGAAAGACATGTCAGAAGATGATCAAGCTTCTATAATGGAACAAGCTAGAGCATGGATGGAAATTGTTCCATCGAATGGTAACATGGATGCTACAACCGTTGAAGTCGGCGAACCAACTATGATACTGATCAAATCAACTTTACCAGGTATTGATTCCTAAATTAATATAAGGGGTATAAAATATCTAAGTTTCTAAATCAATATAAGAAGTATGTAATATATTTAGAGAGATACCTGGAAGTAAATATTTTGGCTAGAGCAATAGATTTAATAATGTTAATATACTAGTGAAATTCAAAAACCAAGATACACTGATTATGTTTGTATTTTCAGTCGGAATCGGATTTAGAATAGCAGACTGCATGGCACATGATGGATTGGGCGAATCTTCTCAAAAACTGCTCGACGACTCTGGTTGTCCGGTCGACGAGCTCATATTCCCAAAAATGAAAGTTTACAACCACAAATCGAACATGAAATCTGCTGAAAAATATTTAAATGAAAACAAAACGCAAGACATGTTTAAGAACATAATGTCGTACAAACATGCCAGTACGATATTTTCAGCGTTTAAGTTTCCAGATAGAGCGAGGTTACATTTGACGTGCGGATTGGAACTATGCAAAGGGGAATGCTTGGAAATTGACTGCAAATTAAATCATATTTCACCTAAACCTAAAGATTCACTTTTGAGAAAGGTGCGGCTGGATAGAGAAGCGGATGGTTTAATCATTGATAGACTTCAAGTCTACAACAGCATTGAAGTTTTGGCACCAAATATAGAGCTCGAGAACGATGTGTCTGTCGGAGGTTTGCTATGTTTTATTAGACGCACAAATGAGATTTATTATATTTTCTCTAGTTTTCAAAACAAATTGTGTTTGAAGACAATAAATACGTCAAGAGTTTTTAGATATGCCTTGAAGAACGCTGTGGATATTACCTAATATGAATCCCTCTTCATATAGTCAGATATTTAAATTAATGTTAATTATAGATCAAGTACGGATGTAATTACCATGCACAATACAATTTTTAGATGTTTCACTTTTATTTTTTTATTGATTGTAAAGGAACAATTTCATATATTATATTAATATATCTCCACAAATGTCGATTTCGGTTTTCCTTGATCTGCAGGAGGACCTTGATTATATAAGCCTGCGAAAAACTACTTTTTAAAAATTGTTTTAGTTTTGTTAACTGTTTTTATGCAATTTTTAGTGTTGATTCTAAAAATGACATCCAGTTTTTTTCTATCACATAAGGTTATTACACAAAAAAGATTTTAAAAATGACACAAAATGCAATGCCCCCTTCCCTCACCAATGACGTTTTTGTTTAGAATCCACGTCAAAAGCAATATAATCGTTCCGTCGTTCTAGTGTTCATATTAAGACTTTTTATAACAATATTACGACTTACAATAAGTGAGAATCTATTGAAGCATATCTAAACCGAATTTTGACCAATAGGAAAGCGCAAAACCATTATCACTTCTCAGAAGTTAAAAATCCACGACAAAAGCAATAAAATCATTCCGTCGCCGTCGCAGTGAAAACGCTCGTTACCGAGCATTCTCACTGCAACGTCACCGACACGATTTTATTGCTTTTGACGTGGATTTTTGACTTCTGAGGAGTGATAATTGTTTTTGCACCCTCCTATTGACCAAAATTAGGTTTGAATATACTCTTATATTAGAAGTATGTAGTAATATCGGTAAGGATAGCTATCATATTTTTAAAACATAGTGTGATATCAAAGTGCAGACTAGCTATGGAGCAATATGCGAGATGTGAGGTCTATCTGTAGTTGAAGACGAGTACTTAGTTCATATTTAAGATTTGACCTAATGAGAATTTTAATGCCATAATTAATTTTAGATCTTAAATTAGGTTAGATTTGGGTTAGAACAGCAAATGGTCGTTTCGCAACTGTCAATTTGAGTTTCATAGTATCACATAATTTCACTAGCGCCTATGAGTTAAATTATATTTTTTAGTATAAATATATATCTACTAGTGAAAATTACACATTTACTGTAACATTTATACATCACATGTAAATAAATAATGATAAGTATGTAAATGTATATATTTATACGTATGGAAAAGTTAAAATCATATAATTTCACTAGCACATGCCAAATAAATTATATTTTCAATATTACTACATACTTTCCAATCCAATAATCTAGATTGAAGTTGTTTGGTTCTTCGTCAATATCGTTTGAGGACATTTTACTTTCGTGTTGCTTTTTGATTTTGATATTTAAATTCTGATTTTTATTCTGTCTGGGCATGGGGCCCGTAGCATTTGCTACTTCTGCTATATGTCTTTATCCCTTTGTAATTTAACTATCACAGCCTAAGTGCCTTGAAGAAAATTGAGGAGAAAAAATAAACGCATTTGTACACCTAATATAAATTATTGAATTCAATGGATGTTAATAATACTTATGGTTTCAGGTTCAAGACAATATAATGGACTACGGGGGAGCGATGTTGATCCATTAGCTCCGAGCGATAAAACCGTATGCATGTCTCCGAGCAAGATGGCTCTGGCTTTCTGCGTCCTCGGTTTGATCTTTCTATCAGCTTTAGTCGTAGCCTTCATATCGTTACTACGTGCCAGAAGAAAGTACGGAACAGACGGACCTCTCAGCTTCTACACTGGAAGTAAGAGTATATTCTCGGGATCAGGAAGTTCAAATTCCGGCTACAGTGGCAGCAAATTGCTCTTGACGGACAGTCCATATTTAGAACACCAATCGATGAACAGCAACTGGCCGTATGGCCGAGTTTTATAATTTTTAAGTTATACTATAGACTGAATTGTGATATTTATAAGAGAGTGAGTCACATGAGTTTCTGTATCAATCAAAACAAGTTCTCAAGTGCATAAATACCATAAAAAAGCTTCATGTCGCAGGCATGCTTTTTACTGTAACTTGTCAACTACTGTATTTGAGTGTTTCTTATTTGACTCACCCTCATATAAAAAAAATATTTATTTTAAATTATGTATGAATGTTGTAAAAATGTGATATCGTCAGATAACGGGGATTCGGTGCTGGGGGTGAAGGTAGAGGGAAAATTGTTTAAAATGTGTGCGTGTATTTTAGATATATATGTATTCATGTATGCATATTACATTAATTTACAACATCAACGGTTACACACATAAATGCCTGATTAACATATTTTTTGCATTTATAAAACTGTGAATTTGTCACATGGCAGGCCGGTTTAAGAGATTATACATTAGTCGTCAGACATAGTCCTATAAGTATTATTTAATAATTATTGTAATAATATATTTTTAAGTAAAGGATGATGCATTTAAAATTAGCCGTATTTATTACATAAACGATTTTATTTGCATCATCCTGGACTTTATGAATGATACAAAATAAATTATTTTGTCAATCATTAAGCGTTTTGATGTCACAAATGTATAACAGTTACAAATTTAAGGGTAACGTCTATTAGTTGTTATTACCCTGTAGTTGATACATACAAAATATTTTTTGTATCAACAACAATCATTATGCTGATATTTTTTTTTATTTAATTATTTAAAAGCTTTTTTTATAAAGTCATATCTACTTTGTGATTATATAAATGGAGCATACCTTACAACTTATACATACATAGATCAACAAATATTCATAATAATAAAGTATAATTAAATATTTGAAAAACATACAAAATTATTTTAGTTAAATTATGATCTTAAACTGTTTATCATTATTTGCGTTAATGATCAAACTTTTTAAACATTAGGGGTCGTCAAATTTTTTATACCTATCGCCCACTTTTGTATATTTTTAATCCGCCCACCAACGTCGCAGGAAATAAATTTATATAAATTTATCTGTAGCAATATTTTAATTTCTGGAGGATAACCAAAATTTATATCACCGGATAAAAACACCCATTGACCACCGTGGAAGCTTGAATCGCCCACTAGTGGGCTGTACGGACCAAGTTGACGACCACTGATCTAAACGAATACTCAATGTATATGAAGTTCAAAAAACATTTTAATAGACGAATATATTGTCTTGAGAACTGATATATTTAACTTCTAAGTTACAGAATATGTCAAACCTTTAAAAACATATGTACAGTTTATTGAAAATAAAATGAGAATGATCAACAAAATCCATGTTTTTAAAACAGAACTTTGCGACAAACTATATATTGTGAGGCAATACATTAATATAAGTAAGTATAATTCAATGAGATATTTTATACCTGGAGTAACTTAATCGAATGCCTTTTAGATTAAAATTATTGTGTTTTATGAACTTCTGGGTTCCAATTATACAATTACAGCTAAGCATTACTAGTAACTATCTAAATTATACACTCTCCTTCAAAGGTCAGATCTTAATTAGTGGAAAAAAGAGGACTGTCTCTCACCATGAAAGTGTTCAACCAAATTACCAAGGACCCACCTTATTTTCCAGACCGTATTCACTCCGACTTTCTCTTTAAAATGTATAATTCAATAATGAAAGTCATCATTTAATTTTTTACATCGAAACATCAAAAATGGGACAATAATAAAACTGAACATATTGTTCTATTTTTAATGTTTCGATGCAAAAAATCAAGTGATGACTTTTATTACAGAATTATACGTTTTTAAGTGAAAGTCGGAGTGAGCATGATCTGGAAAATAAGGTGGATACACGATAACTTGGTTGCACATTTTCATGGCGAAAGACAGTCACAGTTTTTCCACAAATCCAGATCTGTCCATTTGAAGGAGTGTAATTTTGATAATTACTAAAAATGTTCAACTGTAATTACATAATGGAATTATCGAAGATCAGGAAACATAATTAAAGTTTGACAAAAATCAATCTCTACTGAATGCTGGACATTTCTCATTCAGAGTAAATCTGAGAAGAACTCTAGAACCTGTACCTTTCTTTACATCCCTTTCAGAAATTACGATCGGATGGAATTTACAAGTTCATTTATTGTCAGGAAGTGCGTAAAACAGCAGATCAGCCTAATCATAAACATATTTAGGAATTAAGAAAAAATCCAACTTATGACTTAATTAACAATAAAAACTTTGAGCGAAGATCGACTCGAATCAGAATTTTGTATGAACATTTTTATTTAGGAGCAAACATCATAATATTTTATGATTTAATGGATGCAATTTAAACTCATTTTACGAAAGTAACCCATCTGGTACAACTGAGGTATTCCTAAGTAGGTATGCTATGCTGCTATGATTTTTTCGTAATTAAAAACCTCATAAAGACCAAATTGGCTGAATATAAATCAAACAATGAAAGCTTCCCCTTCGGATTTGGCACTGACTTAAGTCTATTTACCGTCAAAATAACAAAGATTACCTTTCGCAGCATGTCTGATTGTGTATTAAAGACAGGCCGTCAGAATGTAGTTTATGCAAACCCGACAAGAGGGAGGACCAGCCGGTGTAAATAACTAGGACCCGGATAATTCTTTATAAAGTATTAAAAAATTGAGAAAATTTCATTCAAAATCTTGGCGATCGATCGATATATTTTTGATTTTTATATGAATAAAATAAATAAATTGTTTTATTGAAGTCTGGTTTCTGAGTATGGGATTTCCGTTCCTTTATCTATTAGTTTATGACTTTTTAAAATTCTCCATGGGTCAGAGAAAAAATATAAAGTGGTTTTCATATTTGTTTATACAAGAAAAATCATAATTGTGCAAACTGCGAGTCTTTAAATATTGTATTTTAGACGTTTTTAAGTGTTGCCACAGAAACATGCACAGGGGCCCGATATTTTTCTTGGCGTCCCTGATTTTATGGTATATCAATAAAATGTCTCCAAAAAGAATACTTTATAATATAGACAGAAGTACAAGTCTTGTTAAACGTTCGTTAATAGTTCGTCCTGTATATATTCGTATTTAATATAAAAAAATCTCATTCTACAAAATTAATCATGATCAATTTCCGGCCTTTTTATAAGAGGATTCAGAAACGATTGAAAGAATAAAATAAAAATTGACCTCCGTTACAAACTAAAATAGAATTTAATAGTAAATATTTAAAAAAATGCGACATTGACCAACGCTTACACAATTCTCGTATAAGAACAATAAATATACTTTTAGCACGATTAAAATATTATGAAACATTAAGAACGGCCGTCCATTTTTCCATTCATCATCCGAAATTACAGCAGCTGTTGGTCTTTCGCGCAGTCTTGTAAAACGCCTTGCTATTCGTCGATAAGCTATCTGATTTGGCGACGAGCTCATCCAGCTTCTCGCCGCGGTCTAAAACGGCCTTTATTGTGCTGTGCAGGATAATCTTTGTCTCGTCCAGATCGTCTTGCATTTTAGTCATAGCGTCCGCTTCTTTGGGATTTTGATACTTAGCCAAGAAGGCCGGTAGTGCAGTAAATTCCACTGTGTCTTCGTCGCTATTGGACCAAAGGCTCGCTGGAACTTTCTCTTCAAACTCTCCCAGAACCTTGGTGATCAGCGTGTGAGCGACTCGGCTCGGATACTCGTGATCGGTGATCAGAACGCCGGCTAAATTATCCCCCCTGACGTACACTTGGCACATGTAATCGCCTTCTTTGACCGACTGTCTAGAGGCAGCTTGCGTTCTTTCCACTATAGTGACACTCACGAACGACATGAACTCTTGCACGGAACTCCTCTGGAAAAATCCGAAGCTTTGCAGGTTGAAAGTGGATTTTAAACGAGTGGCAGTCGTGGGGCCTTTATAAAGGATGACGAAAGCGTACAACTTCACCATTTTCAACTAGTTGTCTTGTAATAAAAAAATCTACATAGACACACAGCCTGTAAAAAAAAAATATATTACTGCACATGTAACATATGGTTTGATATTGGTTAAAACTAGTGCATCGATAACATAGATATTCAATTTATAAGATAAGCTACTAAATTATAATAAATAAGCAATAATTTTTAGGATGTTCCGTGTGATCGATATCGATCGCAATAAATCAATTAGATCTGTCAACCAGCCCTTTGCTTCGAGTTACTTCAAGTATACGAGGGTATATTATCAGATATGTTAATGATAACATATAATCAATATATATAATTCATTCTTACCCGGGTTAAAGTAAAGCAAAGTGCAGCGATTAAATGACGAGCGCAGCTAATGACACCTGACACAAGAGCCACTAGTTTTTAACCGATATTTGGCCATAACACGTAAGAAACATGGCAACAGTTAAATTAATATTTTAAAGCATTATAAAATCGATTTATTTTAATCTACATTTGAGCTTCAAATTAACAATATTATTTAAAATGAAACACAAAAGTAGGTCATAAACCCAAGAATTAATGAAAAAATAGGGGGGTGGGGCATATTAGGATATAAGGACGGAATAGCGTAGTCCGTAACATCTCAGATTAGTAACTCTGAAGTTGTGGGTTCGAGCCCCAGCATTAATAAAATACCGGCAGTGACATCTATTGGTTATAAATTATATTTCACATAATAATTTATAGTTACTGATACCAAAACACGGGCCCATTTGCATACAATTTCATCATTTTATTGCAGTAATTCTAGATACGATTAAGCGTTTTCATACTAATATACGGTGTTTTACATTTATTTTAACAATTATAGCTAAATTGCGAATAAAAATAAATCAATACTATACAACAGATGGTAAAAATTCGGATAGCTGTACTTATTGGGGAGTTGTCAAATACTTCTGTTCAAGACCAGCCCAAGAATGTTCAGCTCTCCGGGCTCTTAAAAAACAAAGTTCATTTGGAAAACTTTTCTTGAGAGACCAAAAAAAAGGTCATCACAGAATTTTTTGTCTAAAATCCATCCCGTAAATTTTTAACAGATTGCCACAAAAGCTAAAAAAGGTAATTTAGAAAATTTTGTTTAAAACTCCATCTCCGAATATTTTTTGAGGAACGAGATTACTATAAATTCTGTTTTTTTAGATTTTCTTCAAATTCAAACCTTTTAGTAGTGGTGATCTACTTTTTTCTATAAAAAATAATCGCGATCTACCAATATTCAAAAGGTAAAAAAAATTTTTTTATAAGTTCACAAATATTAAATGCTTATTAACATTTTAGTAGAAAAATAACAATTAAAATATATACATATTAAAAAATAATAATATTAAATATATATAGAAACATAGTAAACACTACATTAGATAAAATAAAGAGTAACCCAACTTCAGTTTCCAATTTCTTTTTAAATACATAAATTTAAAGATATATTCAAATTTTTTCATTAAACGAACATTTGGTGTATTTTATTAATTATCCGATTTAATTTTTGATGACTTTTTCGTACATTTCGGCTATAACTTTGCGGATGTTGGTTTTTAGGTGATCCAACATTTTGGACTTGTCAGCGTAGATACAATTCTTAGCGTAACCCCACAAAAGAAATATTCAACGACATTAAATCACATGATCTTGGCGGCCAGTAGAGGTCACCAAAACGTAAAATAGTGCGACTTGCAATCTTTTCACGCAAAACGTTTAACGATATGTGGCAAGTTGCGCACCCTTAATTGATATCTTCGATTTACATCGCTTTAAAAAAAGTAAGACTCATGACGCTGCCTGACCAAAATGCGCACCAAACAGTCACTTTTAGGGAATGTAATGGTGTCTCGTGAATTACACGAGGATTTACCTCCCCCATATGTGACAATTTTGCTTATTAACATACCCAAAGAGGTGGAAATGTGCCTCATTATAGAATAAGATTTTATTTGAAAAATCAGCATCTACTTCTTTCCGCTCTAACACTCAATTTGCGTAAATTCTTCGCTGTTTTTTTCACCACATGCTAAATAATAAAATTGTTTTAGTTTTACATATTATTTTATTTATTTTAAAAATAATAAATTACAAAATTTCATGTACAAAGAGTAATTTTACTAGATTTAACGGATTGTTAATTTGGAATAAGGGTAAGAAATGTGTCAACATAACATTAAAATAATGCCGTACATATTATGCCTAATATAATAGACAATCAAACCAAAATTATAGCAAGTAAAATCATACATGTAAACCAATTAACAGCCATCTTTGATTAATCAATAAATATAATTTTAATACTTTGCAATCTAAATTAAAACATAAAAAATAGACATAGTTAAATTTATTCCGTTAAATCAAGAATACAAGGATCATAATTATGATAATCATGATGATTTTTGCGCTTGTTTGAGGTATGGATTGTCTATATTTGCTGGACTTTGACTGTCGTTTTGATCTTGATTATTATCACCTCCTTCTCCTTCGCCGGCTTCTTGCTCGCCATCCGAGCCTTCTGTAATAAATAAATCAGATAAATTAATTTACCGTACAACACAAATGATATATTTAATAAGTACCTTTTTTATTTGGTGTAGGAAGATCTTCTGTACGATTAGCTACTTGGAAATGATACTCTAATTCCTCAAAATCAAATACTTGATCGGTCGGTAATAGGCAAGGCAAATATGAAGGAAACGTAGGCTTACAAGCTATTACTAAAATGAAATTCAACAGATTATTAATTTAAAAAAAATGAAAATAATAGTAGGTATTAGTTTTGGAATTAAACATACATGGAAAAACTTGATTATCTTCAGTGTTAAATAAGCTATGCGTTTCTCCAGTCTTGGCTAAAAATCTTGTTAGAGCACGCTCTATATCTCGCTTTTGAGTTGCTGCTTTTTCTCGAATTGCTTCATATTCAGTAACAGGTTGTTTGTGGGTCTGAAAAATTTAAATGTAAAAAATATATTACTTTCGTATAGATAAATAAAAACTAATATTAAGTGTATAATATATATAAGAATAGTGTTTCATTTATGAAGATAAAAACTAAGTGACAAAAACATTTTTGACTTAGTTTTTTACTGGTCCAAAGTTAAGTTTGAACTGGTTATCTTAAACATTTTCTTGTTGAATCCACTGAGGTCTAATTTATTTAAACACAAAAATTAAGCTTTTTACATATTATTTATATATAATTTATTTAGGGTAAACCCTGTACCCATTCCAGATGTTGGGACTACTACTAAAAAATACCACCCAAGAATGCAATGTCTAAAGAGAGAATGTTTCGCTCTATCCTTATAAATAGTATTTTTACTGTAATATATTGATAGAAGTATCTCTGAGTAATTAATGAAATAAAATACTGGAAATTTTATCTCAAATCATTTAAAATAGCTTCAGAAAATAGAAAATATATTGGGCATGACCTAGATGCCGTTAGACTTCTAAAAGTTAACCCTTTGATATGCCAAAAACACCCTTGTTTATCCTTATTCATAAAAACCATTAATAATAAAACATTTTCGTAAAATATTTTGTAGAGAAATAATATTATAGACTTATTCTAGTTAATAAATTAATGCTAAAGCAATTAAAAATAATTTATAAAATAAACATATAATTTTTTTTAAAAAACCCCTTTCAAACAAATATTTTTATATCTTAGGAATTTTACTTATTGTCAATATTTTCTTGGTGAATTATTTTTAAATAATTTAATGTTTATGTTATTGCGTTTTGGGACAAAAATTATACAAATAAAAAATAATATTTTGTTAAATGAATAATCAAAGTAATTGGTTGCAAACCTATATTAATGTTAAAAATATAACATTTTATAGAGCTGTGTGTTTATTAGTTATCCAATCACTAAGGGTTGGATTATGAACTCTTTTTCACAAAGCGCATATACTTGTAACGAAGTAAACAAATATTTAAAGTGGGTCTATTTAATGTCAGCACCAAAAAGCATCCGCGATTCGAGAAAAAGAATCAGCGATCAACAATGTTGTATTGTTACTTGTATTAGGCTGATGTATTTAATGAAATAATAGTGACAGGCGGACAAAACAGGTATCTTTTGTGAAGGATTGTTTTAATTTTGCAATGACGCATTGCTATTAAATGTATTTTCATGAGTAATATAATAAATATTAATCCATTATAGGCTGCTAACACAATTATGCATTGTTTATAAAAAAAAAAACTGTATTCTGAGTTCTGAACGTCATGGAGACTAGATAGAAAATTCTATGTTCTCGTATTTAAAAAATGAATAAATAATTTATATAAAATTAAAGTGGAGCATACCGGAGTTCGGACATAAGCGTGTGGATCAGGCAACGAAGGTAAGTGGTGTGGAATATGCGCGGGAGGTCTGGCTCTTTGTCCCGCAGACAACATGGCAGGCGTACGAGGTGCTACTGCTGCCGGAGGCGCTGCAATTACGTGTCTATTTGGCCGCGCTGCATATCTTTCTAAACCTTCCAAGCTCATACCTGTCATACATAAATGGTAACGAATAAAAAATAATTTCTCAAACATATTTTGTGTTATGAATAATTTACCCATGTTAACCAACGCCATTATAATATCGCCTATAACTGGCTCTGTCCTTCCGGACAATTCGCAGTAATTCCTCGAAGAATTACCGACTTCACATATAACTGTTAAAAAGAGATTATTTTTGTATACTTATTTGAATGAATAAATAAAAACGAATGTAAGATGGCGGACTCACAACATTGAAACAATTCGGTGAGCGTATCGACTACTAATAAGTCTACGCCATGAAATCCGACTTCTTGGAGCACCGTAGCTACAGTTGCAGTCAATAAACGGCGCCTTCCGTTGCATCCTTCGCCCCAAGCGCTTTCGGCGTCATCCATGTTTGACGGTTGACAGCTATCTGACAGTCGTTCGGATGTAGTGCTGCCATACCACAAAATTTAACTATAAAAATATTTTAGATAAATTATGTAAAATGCTTATATACTCTTGTGTGAAAATAGAATTTATTTTAATAAATAATTTATAAAGATAATTTTTCTCATAAAAACGTGAATAAAAATTAATTTATTGTATAATATTCCAACTTTTGGTACTGCAAAGTATATCGGCTTTTTCTTTACATAAAATTTCGGTTATTTTCTTAACTGATCGCATAATTTTTCATATATAACAAGCGTGATACAAAAAATTGACATTGAATTTTAAAATGTTTTCAACGGGAGGGACAAATTTTATCGTATTATATATTTTATCATCACGTGCGTAGCCGTTGTGTAATGAATTTTATAGTGATATATTCTGTTTAAAATCAAAAGGTAAATTTTCTCGTCATAATAATGACGAATGAATTTAGCTTCTAATTTTAATTTGACAAATTTAACTGCCTGTTCAGAATCAACTATTTTTAATGACGTTATAAAAAACTACTCTGTTAAATTGTTTATATATAAAATATTTATATTGATGCTTAGTTCTAATATATATAAATTAGCTTTACAAACCGAAAGTATTATTTACCCTTTGAACGATATCAGCGTACGATCTTTCACTGTCTTATGAAACCCCAGATAGTTATATATATATATATATATATATATATATATATATATATATATATATATATATATATATATATATATATATATATATATATATATATATATATATATATATATATATATATATATATATATATATATATATATATATATATATATATATATATATATATATATATATATATATATATATATATATATATATATATATATATATATATATATATATATATATATATATATATATATATATATATATATATATATATATATATATATATATATATATATATATATATATATATATATATATATATATATATATATATATATATATATATATATATATATATATATATATATATATATATATATATATATATATATATATATATATATATATATATATATATATATATATATATATATATATATGTATATATGTTAAAATATATTATTAAAACGAAATAATACAAAAAAATAGTGAAATAAATTAAAGCGTTGAGAATCACTGATTTTTTTCTATGAATGGAAAAATAAGTAATGTTGGGACCCAAAAATTGGCTACCGTTAATTAATGGTAGGGAACAGTGAATCTCACATTATTTTATTAAAAATAAATTTACATAGTAACGAATTAAGTATTATAAACACATTAAAAAGTTAATCTTATACCGTTGACTTCCGTGAGGTACGGAAGATGAAGTAAGCATGTTTTTTCTCAAATAATTAGAAAGACGAAATTTAAAGAATTTAAAATGCATTTCGTTGGTCCTTCGATCCACCGATAACGGCTTTCGCGATGATCAATGTTGCATGAGCCCCACATTTCGAGGGGAAAAGCTAAGCACATTCTTATTAAATTTATTTCAAATTATAAATTAATATTTATTGTAAGGAAAAACTGTTTTAGCTTAATATTTATTTATTGTGAAAACATTTTTTTATTGTTTATTTTGCCATTAGTTACTTTTTATGTATTATTTATGTATTAGGATACATTTATTGGTATTAAATATTGGAAAAATTAAGTAAACAATAGACCTTGCAAAGATATCTAAGTTTGTTTTTATCCTAAAGAAAAAAGTAAATAGGTCAAAGATTTTTAACCCATCCGTGCCTGTGGGGTCTATTGACTCCCCCAACTTTTTGATTTGTCTCAAATAACTTATTTAATATAAATCTTATTTGTCACAAACTTTTTGTATTTGTCAAAAAAAATCTAAAGAATATATATTAAAAATAATCATTGATCTTTACTATCTCCAATCGCAAAAAAAATCAACTCTAATCGCTACTGTCGCCGTGTGATTTGTATACCTGTCAGTTTTTAGAGAAATTCGCCTTCTAAGAATTTCGCGCGGCGCTCCCTCTACGCGGTTCCTTCAACGCTTCATCGCAAACTTTACCATTACCCGAAAAATCATACGGTACGAATTGAACTGCCAAACTCGATCGTTGTTGTTAATTTATTTCTCACGTTACTTTTTCAATTGTAAAATGGCTGATCGACTTGTAACTGACGAAGAGTTGCTAAGAATTTTGCAAGATTCTGACGAGAGTGGTAGCGAATACGATAGCGATATCGATATTGATAATAACGTTGCGTCTGATGAAGAAGATTTAATTGAACGTGATAACAGTGAAATAGAAGACGATTCAGAAGAAGAAATAGAAAACGTAAATGGTGGACAAACGGAAGAATTAACATATAATTCAAAAGCCGGACTTACGTGGAAATCCAATCCCCCGAGACACTCAAGAACTAGGTTAGCAAATACTTTTTTTTACTTTTTAGAATGTTTATTCAATAGAATTGAATAAATATTCAATAAAATATTGAATTAATACTATTCATTTTTTATAGGTTTGCCAATATTGTATATTCTGTTTCTGGCTTGACCGATTCAAGTAATAATGTTATCACAATGAAGGAAGCCTTCCATTTGTTTGTTTCCGAGAATATGATAAATTATGTATGCAACGAAACAAACAGATAGTGCGTACGGGACGTCAATAAAATTCTAAAAAAACACATTTCTCCCGAAAATCGTATCGAAGTTGAAGCGTTTATAGGCATCCTATTATCTTCTGGAAGATTGAATGGACGTAAAATCCAGTTCAAAGAATTATGGACAATAAACGAACTGTTCAAACAATATTTTATCTATGTCTAGAGATAGATTTTCAGAAATATTTTTGGTGCTTAGATTTGATGATCGTTTGACCAGAGAAGACAGAGAAAAAGCAAGCGAAAATAAAATGGAAAACTATTTTTGATATGTTTGTATACTCGCGCAGAGAATTATACTCCTGGCACACACATCACAATTGACGAAAGGTTTGCTTATTTATTTTTTATTTTCCATGATATTTTAACATCTTCAGTATATTTACATGTTATTCACTTTATCATTTAGGTTAGCAGTATACCGTGGAAAATGTAAATTTAGAGTTTATATGAAGACTAAACCAGGCCATTATGGGATGAAAATATAGGCGGCAGCTGATTCGGAAACAGCATACACTTTAAATTTACAGGTAATATATGGTGTTTACACTTGTTTTATTGATGTAGTTTCTGAATTTGTTTTTAATTTAATTTAAATTTACAGTTATACACGGGTCAAATAAACAACAGACGAGAAATTCATCAAGGAGAATGCGTTGTAATGGACTTGCCACAGCCTTATTATGGTTCAGGACGACGCGTAACCACTGACAATTTTTTTCACGTCAGTGCCATTAGCGAACCCTCAGAGCAAATAAGAGAGAAATTCCTCGGGAGTTCCTTAAATCCAAAAATAGGGAAGAATTTCTAATTTTTGGTTTCACCGAAAACATGACACTGGTGTCTTATGTGTCTAAAGTCAGAAGGTCTGTAGTACTTCTGAGCACTGAATTTGCTGACAGAAAATTAGCGGAAGGAATAAAAAAGTAGCCAGAAATGATTATGCAGTACAATCAAACAAAAGGAGCAGTTGACAACAGACAAAATGACGCGACAGTATTCATGTGTCAGACCGACTCGAAGATGGCCATTTTGTTTATTTATGGAGATAATTGACATAGCCGCCTTAAATGCATATATTTAATGGCTAAAAAAATCTGAACAAAGCCGTCGCAAGATTTTTATCCAAGAGCTGGCTTTTCAGTTGGTACTGGATAACGTAAATATACGAAAAAACCAGCGGAATAATTTAAAAAAAATGGAGAGAGTTGCTTTTGAAATGTTTACAAAAACTAATGAGACATGTGAACACCAGGTAACATTTCAAGAGCCAAATAATCGAAAACGTGCGAAGTGTTATTTTTGCGAAGTGTTATTTCATTTACATTTACAACAATGAATATTTTTTATATGTTTATCTAGTATTTTTTATATATTTATCTTTGTATTTTTGTGTGGGTACAGATTTTAAATTCAAAATTAAACCTTTTTTATTACAAATCAAACTTTTTTTATTTCAAATTAAACCTTTAAAAAATTAAATTAAACAATTAGATATTTTTTAATAAATGCATTTTATTATACCCACGTGTACATAATCACAGTTTATAGTTTATTTTTCCAAGCAGCTGCAGGTTATTTCTTATATGTATTCATATAATATTTATTACAATTTGCCGAAGTAACAGTAGCTACATACATAACGTCCACCAAATTTAATCGATTTTATGGATCCGCCAGCAAATTCCTTCAATTTTTATAGCCGCAATCAGGGAAATATTTCGCCCTCTAACTGTTGGCAAAGAAACGCATGCCAAGGTAAAAGGGTTTATTTAGAAATGAAGTCAAATTACATAAAATAAAAAATACGATGTACATACATACATAAAAGGTATAAGACACTAAAAATTTATCTTACCATTAACCATCAGATAGTATTGGATTACTGAGAATCTCAAGATTGTCAGATTAGTAAGATTCTATTGTATTTTTTTTATTCTGTTATAAGGAAATTCCAACATAATTTTTGTGAGTAAATATTATTTCCCGTCAGATATTACTGATTGACTTGAAATGCTTGGGGGAGTTTAGCGACCCCGTCGGATGTTATTTTTCATTTCGAGGCACCGTGATGTATGGGTTAATATAAATTGAAATTAAATAAGAATTTAAAAAATGTTTTATTAACTTTTTTTGTCACTTATGTGTAATATAACGGTCTTTGAGGACATGAAAACTGTCGTAGTTTTAATCAGATCGCCATTGAACTTTTTAATAAATAAATATTAATATTTATGGTATCTAAGTTTGTTAACTACCCTGATACGCCATCTTATATCTAAACGACAGCTATTAAACAAACAAAAATTAACATAATTCTGTCAAAAAATCCTAATATTTTAAATTAAAATAAACGTTTTTTGAATAGTCATGCATGTATATGATATATTATATATGGCATATTATGGTTTTTGAGGGCACAGTATCTGTCGCAGTTTTAATAAAATATTCATTTTTTCCAATTTAAAAAAAATATACCTAGTAAATATTTAGCTAGGTTCGTTAGCTAGCTTAACGAACTTTAAAACGGTAGCTATTAAAAAATTCTTAGAGAGAAAAGTCAAGAAGTCAAAAAGAAATTGAAATAAACTATTTTTACACATTTTTTATACAGAAATTATTATTATGACTAGCCAGATGGACTTTTATTTATTATTATAAATAGTACGCGCTTTTAGAAGCTTGAATGTCCCATGAATAAACACAATCAATATGATTTATTTTTAATAAAACAATAAACTAGGCCCTGAATAGCAAATTTGTGCACTTCCAAAGCACTCATGCTCATCATAAAACACCGCATATTGTCCAGGAGAAATATTTTTTGTAAAATTTTTTAACTTGACGATAAGACCTGATTTAGTTTTAACAACTTGACATTTTTCTAATGGATATATATGTTGAAATCTGAAATAACAATTCAAAACACCGCGTTCTTTTAACGGTGCAGGTTCTTGGCAAATCCAGTGCGGTTTTTTAGTAATTAAAATTTCTTTTCTCAATCCGAGGTGATCAGACCCAGGTACCTGAAATCAAATTAGTTTTACTCAAATATACGACAGATTTTATCAACATACAAATCACTCACAGCGTATAAGATATTTTTTTGTGGATTTTTAACAGCTACATAATGCGGCATTTTACATCCGCCGATCAAACATCTTTGTCCCAATGTCCATTGATGTATTCCATTATGCGCACCGATTTTTTGTCCACTATCTAAGCTGATAATATCACCAGGTTGATTTTTAACATACTGTGTGTAAACATTTAAATTTAATAAGATGTATTTGTGTTGTATTAAAAAAAATAGTATCTACCTCTGACATAAAATCCTTAAAATTTCTCTTTCCAATGAAACATATTCCAACACTGTCTCTTTTATTTGCAACTTTTAAATCGTGTTGTTTGGCAATCTTCCTAACGTCTGTCTTTTTTATGTCCGCTAATGGAAACATCGTTTTCCGTAGCGCCATTTGTTCCACTTGAGAAAGAAATAACGTCTGATCTTTAGTTTGGTCTAATGGGATTAATAATTTTACTTCTGTAAAAAATATAAAAATATATGTATTTGTATAAGATGGAAATAATAAAATCAAACTAATATTTACTAGTATCGTCGCTGTACTTTTCTAGAAATGATCCATAGGATGTTTTTGCGTAATGTCCGGTAGCGATTGCATCAACGCCTAAGCTAGCTTGACAATATTCAAAAAGAGATTTAAATTTGATGTTTTGATTGCACAGTACGTCGGGATTGGGTGTGAATCCCATTTGGTACTGCTCCAACATTTCGCTGAATACTTCGTTCCAGTATTCTTTCACAAAGTTGACGCGTGTTAAGGGAATTTTGATCTTATCACAAATTTCCTTTGCGTCTAGATACTCTTCATCGGCGGAGCATACGCCAGTTTCGTCAATTTGGTCCCAATTTTTCATAAAGACTCCTTGAACATTGAAGCCTTTTAATAAAAATATAAAGATAAATTGTATTTATTTGTTTAAATAATATACGAAATTATTACTAGTACATCGTCAGTTTGAAAAAATCTCTTCACTATCAAAATATTAACTATTTCCAGTTATTATATATTTACTTGACAATTTTAGAGTTGTGAAGGTTTTTTCTTACCGACGTTATGAGCTTTTGTTTCGAACTCACTACCTTTTTGTTTCAGCATAAGAGCCGCAACTGCGCTGTCAACTCCGCCAGATACAGCAACTGCTACTTTCCAATGCCTCATATTGAAAGCACTTTTGAATTAACAGTAAAACTGTTACGTTTCATGTCTTTTGAAAATCTATGTTTCGTAGGTTATATTTGTGACAGCTATCAGTGCTGCCATAATACAATTCGCGAGTAGCGAAAATATGATAAATAAATGACAATTACACAATAATTACAAAATTAAATTGCAAATAAATATTAAACTGAAATATATAATAAAAACACATTTTACCAAAATTTTCTCTAACTTAATCAAGCTTAAATTTTAATTAAGTCTCTAGAAAATCGTTTGATAGCTGAAGCTGACTGCTTCACAGTATTTGCTGACAAATTTTCCTTAATTTAATAAAATAAAATAATGTTACTATTTAAGTGTAATAAAAAATGTTTTATCAATTGAGTTTAAATTACTTTAGTTTCTTTTATTTTGTAAAGTAAAAACATGTTTATGGCCAAATAATTTGTTATTAAGATTCTGTCGGAAATTTGACGTTTCTGTCATAGGTTACCGGCCGAGAGGTCGTTCATCGTAGACATGACAGAAAACAACCCTTACGGCGATCAACCGCCTCCGCCCGCTTGCTCCGATTCGGACTTTCAATACGCGGCTTATTATAACTACCAAAATTCTTACTACGGCTACAATAACGCTCCACAGACGCATCAACACGGCGATTACTCTTCATCATACCAGAATCAATATTACGACTCGCCATACGCATACGCCGGCACTTCGTACCCATCGGGGAGCCAATCTTACGACTTCACCGTCCCGCCACCGATATATCCCAACAATTACGGTTCCTATCAAGATTCCGTAGACTTCACTAAACCGCCTCCGCCACCTCCAGGATACGATCAGTCAAATGAGAGCTCATATTACAACAACTCGAAGCTGTCGCACTATGGCGATTCTTCAAATCAAGCAAGACAATCTGACGATACATACAAAAGGCGACATTCGTACGATAGAGGAGCGTCTAAATACAAGGACCACCACAGTGGATCGCACGATAGTAAGAGATACAACTCACGCGATAGATCGAGTAAATCGAAATCGAGACATTCGAGCGACAGAAGAAAAACGCGGTCTCCTGACTCGCATAGAAAAAAATATGATGACAAAAAATCGCATAAATCAGACAGTTATAAATATGAAAAAAATATAGAGTATTTGAAAAAAAGCAGCAAAGAAGATAAAAGCAATGATATTGAAAGGTATGTTTTTATATGAAGAACCTGAGGTAAGAACATGTGAACTAATAGACATAGCCCTTTCCGCATCATTCGGATGTAACCAAAATTTTATTTTATTTCTCTTGTTTCTCTTCTTGTTATGCATCTTAATGTTTTTACCGGAATCTTGGGATTATTTTATTTTTGTTTAAATATACATATATAGGTTTTCTGATTTGATCTAATCGGGCTACAATTATTTTTATCAACCATAAATAAATTGAGAATATTTAATTTGTTATTTTTAGAATTATACTAGTATTGTTGTACTGCATTGCTCTCAACTAATTCTGAAGATTAAATTATTACGTATTATTCCTGAAATATCTGCCATCAGAGTAGGAAGGGGTAAAGGAAAATTCCTTCCCTTATCTGTGTTTTTCTCCAAACATCTAGAGCTAATGAGGCGTAAATTAAATTTTCACAAAATTATATTTATAAAAAAGCGTTTTTTTTTCTTTCAAAAAAACAGATTTTCTTTATGTTTCTGTTTTTGGTCAAAACCATATTTTAAAAAGGCATGCATGACATAAACTCAAATATTTTTTGTAAATATAGTTGTCTTGCCTAATTCTACTACATGAAATATTATGTTTTACGTTACTACATGTTCTTTTCTTGGGGTCTTTGTATATTTTATTTAAATATACATGTATTTATACTGCTTTGTTTTCGATTATTGAATTTCAGAAAGGATCTCACAAGTACATTAGAGAAAGCGTACGAAAACGCTGAAGATACCTTAGAAGACTGTTCTGAAGACGAAGATGAGGTTCATATTTATTATCTTATAAATAAATATGGACTCGGTGATTTTTCCGGACATTATTATTCCGGACAAAAAAATATTTTTAATATTTTATTAAAAACAAATTATTTTATTAACATTTGGATTTTTGAATTTTTAACTACTAAATTCAATATAGCAGTCAACTTGAAATAGATCCAATGAATTAATATTTTTACTTTGTGAAAAAACGCAAAGAAAATCACTAAAACATAATTTCGAGCTTGTCTTAATTATTATACTTTTTTCAAGAGTCGGCAAGTGCCGACGAGGACGTCCACACTTGCCAGTTAGGAAGCTCCAACGGTCATCAAAAGAGGACGCGATCATGATTCTTCAATACAATTTAATAAAAACAAACTTTGGCGTATATTTGAGAATGACTTTGTCAGTGAATAAGAATGCACAAATGAGAGCTTAAAAATTTAGCACGCATTGAATCAGTGTACACAGTCATTTTTATTTGTTGAACAAATCCGAAATTTTCCATTAATTTTCATAAAGACCGCCCCCAAAAAATTCTAATCAATTTTTATTTAACATTTAATTGCCCGTTTTAATCAGGCTGTGGAGTCTTTGGAAATTTTTCCTAACTCCGACTGCGACTTTTTCGCAAGGTGCAACGCCGACACCAAATTTAAAAATTTCGATAAGATAATTTTAAAATATTAAATTTATTTTAAATTATTTTATTTATTTATTTTATGTAAATAACAAGAAAGATCAAAAAATAATTATAATAATATTTCTTAAGATTGTATTATACGTGCTGGTATTTTATTAAGTGCATAATAACTTTTGTTCACTTCATATTACCGACGTAAAACGCATATTGGTCAGGGTGGAAAGGGTTAAAAAGAAGTCGGAGTCTTCGACTTCGGTTAAAATGCTACGCTCACAGCCCTGATTTTAATAGACGTCAACTAGTAAAAAATGTTATAAAAATAATCAAAATACCAACAATGGATATTTTGAAAAACTGGTAAAACGTTTTTTCACAAAGTAATTAAGTATAATATAATAAGTATAGTTTAAAATTCAACAATCCAAATGTTTATCTAATTTTTTTTAATATGTTTTGAATATTTTTTAGTCCGAAATAATCAGTGTTTGTAAAAATCCTGTAGTGTCCATAAAGTTCCTGTCCCTAAAAATCTGAGCAACATAAATATGATATATGTCATAAATTATAAAAATATGATTTTGTGTTGTAGTCTCTCTTGAAGCGTTGGTATCGCAGTTCGCCAGCCGAGTTATATTATGCTCCTGTCGAAGGCAAACGAGGAGTAGTAGAATCGACTGCCAAAGGAAAAAAATTATCTGAAAACTTCAGGGAGAAGTTGATAGAGCGCGGAAAAAGAGCTAGACCTCCGCCAGGAATGGAGCCGTTACAGCCTCCTCGTTCGCATCGCCCCAAATTGTGCAAACACAAAAGTTAGTATACTTATTTTGCATATTAATTATTGTGTTGGTTTCAACAATTCTTTAAAGTTAAAAGAACAAAGGTTTAGCTAAACAAAACATTGGTAAAATCAAAATTTTTTAACACCCAAAAATTTTGTATATCGTTAACGACGACGTTCTCATTAAGAATAATGTTATTATTTTTTTGTGTAAAAAGTCAAGTTGTAATCGACTCATTAGTAATATAGATTACACCGTAGAAAATAAATATTAAATTCTATATACAGCTCATAACAATTTTTTAATGTACCAGAAGATCCATAAGGTTAGACACCATTTATTTAAATTATATATTTGTATTCAATAAACTCCTCCAGCGTCTAACTGGCTGTATAAGTCATCACAACACTCGATCACTAATACCAAAGAAATGTTGAAGTAATTTATCTTATTGTACAGTGTATTTACCAAATTATTATTGCTTTTAGGTGAACACTTCAGTTCTAGTGAGAGTTCTAGTGGAAGTGAAAACGATGAAGCGGACCACGCAATGCAAGAACTGGAGCGAAAGCAGCAGCATCCGAGACGCTTACATTCAGAAATGTGGTATAACGATCCGGGTGAAATGAACGATGGCCCTCTATGCAGATGCTCGGCGCGTACCAAAAGACAAGGAATCCGCCACGGTGTATACGCTGGCGAGATTCTTCCAGAACTATGCAATTTTTTTTCTAATAACGCAGATAAATTACATCATTACAGGTATAGTTTTCATTGTATAAACTGTGACGTATTTATATGAATTAATACGTGTTTTTAGAATTACTATTTCACCACCGACAAACTTTCTGATCAAAACTTTGACAGTCATCACTCACGATGAACATGAATTTCTTTTCTCTGGATTTTCACTTCTGTCTCATTATCCGCTCACGAAACTGCCGACTTGCAAAGTCATTAGGTTCAATATCGAGTATACGATATTGTACGTTGAAGAACAAGCACCTGTGAATTATACAATTGAAGAATTAGATCTCTTTGGTGAGTGATACTTGAGACTTAGTTGTATATTGTTTATTATTTTGTGATAATACCCCATTGATTTTTAATGATTTATATATTTTATTTCGTTAGAAAATTTATTATTTTACAGTATATTTCCTTTCTCATTTTTCCTGTCCATAAATGTGTCTGATTTGTTTAAGTTTTTATAATATAGTGATAATTTCACTATTCTTTCAGTGTTTGTTGATAGTAGTCGTATCGACGATGCTATTTAATAGTGTTTTTTTTTTTGTTTCGATACTTTCAACCCTAAGTCAGCAATGGCAGTGGAGATAAAATAATCTCAGTTAAGCTGTATTATCCTATATGAGTTTCAACTCTGTCATAATGTGACAATAGTCATTAAATACATCTGTAATGCAATGGGTGGGGGGGATGCCTTTAAATTTAGAAAGTGGTAAATGTAGTTTTAAAAAGTTCATTCTGGGTATTTTGACATTGAATATCTACATAAGGGCGGGTTGTTAGTGAGGATATTAGAGCTGCTGTCAAAGCAGATCTCAGATTAACGATACAGAAGCTAGCACAAAAGCTCAACGTATCGTCTACATCAGCTTACAGATATTTAAAAAGTTAGGAAAGGCGTTCATTTTCAGAATATAGGAATCTCATAAATTGTCCGAGGAAAACCTCGCACAGCAAATCTAAATATGCCAACAATTAATGATTCTAGAACGAAAAGATTTATTTTTGAGTCAAATTGTTACTGAAGATAAGAAGTGGATCATTGACTTTTACACGCAACGTAAAAGGCAGTGGTTGAATGCCAATCAACCCCCCAATTTCAACCCTGAGAACAGGATTACACTCCAATAAGATAATGTTATGCATTTGGTGGGATATGAAGGGCATAAATTATTATGAGTTATTGGATTATAGATAGACAATTACGACAGACACATAGTGTGCTCAGCTAATTCGTTTAAAAGCGACTAAAAAATACCTTCCCTTATAAATTAAAGAAGGGTAATTTTACACCAAGACTTAGACCCGACATTAGGGCAAGGCCAGCAAGGCAACTAATTGCCTTGGGCTCCGTGCAATTTTTTTTACTATTACAAATATTTTTATGAATTGTATTCTTAAAATAAAACGTGTCAAGTGACTTTCTCGACAAAAAAATCATAACGCCCGCCTAAGCGCACCACTCTGCTTAGATATAATAGGATACCTATAATATTCCCAATCCATTTCTATTTCTTGGAATTTTGCAAAAGTAAGATCGCTTTGCACGACAACTCGTGCAATTATTGTTGTAGCTTTCCAAGTAGAAATATTTTTCAATGGCACAGATGTTTATATAGTGTCTTATTTCTTACGCCAGTTCCTTGACCAGTAGCGTCAGGTATTCGACCCTCCCTTAAATTTGCCCAGAGAAATGCGTCATTTAATAAATACTATGAATCTTAATGAAATCGAAATATGAAAATAACGACCACTGACTGAAAAATCAAAGGAAAACACTCTCGAATCTATCCCAAACATATTTTTTTAAATATGTCATTTCAGTGAAATCATACAGTGTCTAATATTTATTTTTTTCCAGTTCCTGGCCAAAGCCATTTACCTGGGTATCTATTAATTGGTTCTCACTTTTATTTATTTATTTTTAGGGCAAAAAAAAAAAAAGTAAAAAAAAAAAAAAACTTTGTTTCTTATTACGTTAGCTAGCACGTTTTTTACAAATATTCATGTTACCTTATTAAGGTTTTTAACTAATGGGTTAAAATGATTTTTATTTCTGTCATGGTAATTTACTTTAAGTTTATCGAAATAATCGCGTAAAGTGTCTATTTTTAAATCTTTATGTATATTTGAGTTTCGGACATCCCATTGGGCATTTGTCGCCATTCTTAGCGCAATATTTTGTTGCGTTTGTAGTGATTTCGAATAATTACGACTAAGTATACCTCCCCACACGGGGGAGGCATATGAAATAACTGGTCGGATGATCGATTTGTACAGGAGCAGTTTGTTTTTTACATTTAGTTTGCTCTTTCTGTTTAATAATGGATATAGACGAGCACGAGTTGTTTTGACTCTTGAAGTTATGTTATTTATATGGGATTTCCATGTTAATTTGGAGTCCAGAGTTAATCCTAAGTATTTGGCTGAATTTTGCCATTCGAGGCTTTTATCGTACATTTTTAATTTAGAGAGATTATTATTAGCATAAGCGTGTTTTCTCCTGCGATTAAACATTACAGCGACGCTTTTGTTGGGATTTGCTGTTATTAGCCACTTATCGAACCACTTTTGAATAGTGTTGAGTTTGTTTTGAAGATGAATTATTGCACGATGGGGGTTTTTATAAGAGCATAAAATGGCGGTATCAACCGCGAATAGGGCAGTAATTACTTTTTTATATGGCTTGGAGGGAAAGTCGCTAGTAAAAATTAGAAATCATATCAAAATACATTTTCACTGGTAGATATATATTTTTACCAGTGAAACTATAATTTATGTAGCAGGTGCTAATAAAATTATATAATTTCAACTTTTCTATGTATAGTAATATATACATTTACATACTTATCATTATTTATTTACATGCGATGTAAAAATGTTACAGTGAATGTGTATTTTTTAGATTCTCTTTTGTAAGTCCTTATATTGCTATAAAAGTCTTAATATGAATGCTAGATAATCGAGCGTGTCCACTGCGACAGCCACGGCACGATTTTATTGCTTTTGACGTGGATTTAATTTGGCCAAAAAAATGCATGCTATTTAATGAAATACATACAATGAAGCTTAATGAAATCGAAATTTCCACTTGTCAATTTCCCCCCTCCCTCCTCTTAGAAAAAGCTGAAATGACATCCCTGATCTTAGCTTCTGGTTCTGGTTCACTATTATTTTCTATTGTTAAGTTTTTTTTTTTGAGAAAAAAAACGTGGACATTATAATATTACTAGTTTATTTTATTTAATTAAAATATTTCTAAATGTTTACTTTTGGTCATCGGATGGTGACTGGTTTCGATCGAAGTGAAAACAACCTTTCCACTTCGATCATCAGATTTGGCGCAACCAAGCCATCATCTTAAGTCACTAAGAGTTCTTGAGTCGTCATCTTGCCAATTTTGCAACTACAAAATATCAGAAAATTTTATTATTTTTGGCGTAGTGTTTTGCTGCAAATCGAGCAATGCTGAATATATTATATTTGTAAATATATATTGGAATTAGTTTCGACGTAAAATATCCACTGTTTTCAGAAATTCAGTTACATTTTAAAATTTTCTAACAATTTAAGACTGCCCATCTACGTTTTGGGCACATATGATTATACTATAAAAAAATATAAATTATTGATAAATTCACGTACGTTATTTTCTTAAATAGAAATGCCACTTTTTGTAGATTGTTGTAATTGAATAATACATTATTATATATTTAATAATTGATTAATATGTTTAAAAATCTTAATTACTAACACATAGTCTAGAGTTTCAGTTTTTTATACACTATTTTCGAAAAAATTAAATTTGCTATAATATATAATATTACGAAATAATTCTGCCTCGATTCATTCCAATGATAAATTACTATGAATTTTCAACTTTTTTGTCTTTTATCTCAAGTTTATAGTTGCGCAAAATATACAATATTAAAAAAACGCAATTTTATTATAAAATAAAAATAAAAATAAAAAACACATTTATAAATCATCTTGTACTAATTTTTATAAACTTTTTTTGAGAGGAGCGCACCCCGCACCTGATTCTTGCCTCAGGTCCCGCGCTTCTTAGCGCTGGCCCTGCCTTTACTTTTGATATAGATTTACTTATATTGATACATCTTTCCTTGAGGGAATTACTTTTGATATAGATACATCTTTCCTTTATGGATTTATTAAATACATCAGTTTCCCTTTTCCTTACAACTTTATAGTTTAATTAATTTTTACTCTTTGTTGTGATTTAGAGGAGTTCCTGTTTCGCGAAATATTAGAGCTGGTCGATCTTGACATGGGAAAGAAGACACCGGAGAATTGTTCGCAGTTCCATCTTCTGCCTCGATGGGAGCGGGCTCTCGACGGCGGTGGCGGAGAGGTCTTAGCCATGGCTGAGGTACTCCGACATTTGATTCGCACTGGAGGTCAATTGTTACCTCCTGCGACTATTCCTGCTTTAAGATTAGCTTCTGAGAGGGAGTGGCAAGCGTTCGTCGATGGAGTTCGCGGTACAGTATAAAATTATTCTTACTTTATCTACTGTATATTTAAATTTTTTTAATAATTAATCAGGTATGATTGTTACGTATCCGGGTAAAAAACCTTGCTCCGTTCGAGTGGATCAATTGGATCGGAGTCTGTCTGAAGATGACTTGAAAAAATATAAAGTCAAAGAAGATAAAGATAAAGATAGAAAAGAAACTGATTCTATTTTTCCGGAGATTGTACACTTTGGAATAAGACCACCGCAACTCAGCTACGCAGGAAATCCTGAGTATGTATACTAGTATAAATATATTTGATTCCTCGTATCTTTTTAATCATATATGTCTTTACTCAACAATAGAAAAACAGAGTTATTGATACTAACGACTATTTTTAACAGATTTTTTCTTTCCTAAAATTATTTTATAACGATTTTAGAACTTGGAATATATTATCCTTTAAAGTATTATGATATATAGAAACGAGCTTCATCAGAAAAGCTCTCCGAAGAATTTTAAGCCTTAAACAAACTTATTTTAAATAGATTTGCTTGTTATAATATAAATATTGAAAGCAGTTCATTACCAATTTAATTTAAAAAAATTGTATTATTTTGTATAGATATAAAAAGGCGTGGCGAGATTATGTCAAATTTCGTCATTTAGTCGCTAATATGGCAAAGCCGTCATACGAAGACAAACACAAGTTGAAATCGAAGGAGTCACGCCTCCAAGAAATGAGGACTCGCACTAAAATGAAGAGAGATGTGACTGTTGCGTTATCTGCCGAAGGCTTCTATCGAACCGGTATAATGTGCGACGTAGTTCAGGTGAGTGTTTTAGATTTTTCTATTGATAAATCATGATCGTGTTGTTAATCAATTTTTATTTCAGCATGCTATGTTAATTCCGGTGTTGATCAGCCACTTGCGTTTTCACAACTCATTAAATAATTTGGAGGAGACGATCGGCTACAAGTTTGAGAACCGTGCGCTTTTACAATTGGCGTTGACGCATCCGTCTTACAGAGATAACTTCGGCACGAATCCGGATCATGCTCGTAATAGTTTGACAAACTGTGGTATAAGACAGCCGGAGTATGGCGATAGACGGATTCATTATATGAATATCAGGAAAAGAGGTAAAGTCAATGTTTTTATGGATTTTGGTTATTAATACCTGCATAATTAATCGAGTTTTGGTTTCAATATTGTTATTGAATTTACATCATTGCTTTATATTACACTACCTAATATAATAATAAAATACAATAACATACAAAATAAAAAGTTTTCGACTATAATGTACATAACATTGGAGGTTTTGACATGTTAACAATTAAAATAGAATGATTATTTGACATGCTATTTATTTTTTGTATCCTTTTAAGCAATTTTTTTTATTATAAGGCATCTTTTACATTTTCTTTTAAAAATATGCCAATAAGTGATTTTTGTAGCAACGGTTCAGTCATCAATCTGTAATCAAGAGTGCATTTTTAATAAATGTAATGCAGAATTATCATAAAATTCATCACAAAACAAAGAAAAGTCCTATCGGGAAAGATTTGTTAATTGTTTATGGAAAACTTTTTCCTTTGAATACGATGATTTATCACTTGAAAGGGCCAGGATTTTTGGATGGCCTTAATACCAACAGTCACAACACAAAGCATCGAAAATTTAAAGAAATTTCCTCTAGAAGATGTTAAATTAGAGAAAAAACAACTTGATTGATTATATGATTTTACTATCTTGAAAATTCTTTACGTATATATTGACATAACAAAAGTCAGTTCAATGTATATGATACTAATAATGCTTAGGCTGATTCACTGTATGTAAGGAAGTTTTGGAGCTAAGTCAATGAAATATTGGCTTATCATTATAAAACTAAGTACAAGCAAGAGTCAAGAGTCAACCACTAAGAAGAGTAAGGTTGAACTGTTTAAAAGATCATGACTTTGATTTTCTGCGATATTGAGGATAATTTGCACATCAATTATAAAGATACTGTATTAATCTTTATGGCGACTAAAATAAGATGACGTAAAAATGCCCCTGAAAATTGAGAAAAACATGCCTTTACACAAATCAGTGATTCTAAAAATTTGACAACTGAATTTAATGGAATGATGCTGAAATAACGGTAGTGATTTCAAGCCATTTTAAGGCCACGGTAAAAATTAATTTTTATGAAGATTTAAAATTGTTAAAATGACACAAAAAAATGATTTATTGCGATTTGCCTTATAATTTTATGCAGCTTTAATAACCAATTCACATTGCCTTCGCCATGGTAATAAATATGTCTCAAGATTCAAAAGGTTCAAAGTAGTTTCATGCTTAATTTAACACAGGCATCTGTGATTGTTACAGCATATAAAAAACTAGAAAACTCTAAAATTCAAATAAAATAAAAATAAACAACCTTTAAACAAATAAATAAAATAAAAAATATTTCTTATTGTTATAATGCCGGTTACATTTATTTATGTTATAACATGTTTATTTATTTTTAATTTAATATTTTCCTGTCCTTGTTTTCTTTTTTTGTTGAAGTTTAATTTTCAGGTGATTTGTGTTTCACTTACTCTATCATTCATTATCATTCTCAAGTTTTATTTTTAATTTCATGTTGTTTTTAAAAAAAAATGTGTAAAGATGAAGAACAGACACAAGAAGAAGAATTTGATGGTATATTTTAATTTTCATTTTTGCAGCTTCATAATATCATATATGAATAACTGTATTTCTTAATAAACATCATTACAAATATGTAAATATTATATTAACATTCTAACTTTTATTAAATTTCATTTTCCGTATTTATTATTGCAGCTAAATAATTTACTGTCTCCTAAAATGATAAATACGGATTGTGATATTATTAAACCATTTTATATATTATTTAAACTGAATATAAAGTATTATATTTTTATAAATACCTTAAAACTAACAGTGCTCGAATTATTTGTTCAACGACGTTAAAGTTTAAATTCTAAATAAGCGATTTGTTATAATTATAAATTTATTTCACGCAATTTAATTTCCAGATCGATGCACATGAAAAATGTTCGATGACACATTTTTTATGTTCATAGATTTGTCCATTATAGTGTTATTTAAAATTAATTCACAACTTCACAATCATACATTAACAAAGCAACTGCTTTGATACATTTAATGCATAAATTAAAAGGTTTAATTATCGCCGTTATGACTTGCTCCATTATTGTGTATCGTCGTTTAATATTTATCTACCGGTTCATAGCTATTTATACGGTTACATAAATATAAAAGTTTCTAGTTCAAGTCACGACTAGCTCATTACATATATTTTATCGATTTTTTATCAGTAGCAAGCATGCAAAAATATTTTTTACAGAAAAACTAAAAAATATTAAAGACGTATGTATACATATTATTATGTATGAGTAAACTATGTTATAATGCTCGTCGGATGCAAAATTGTCACAACTCAAAATAGGTATTGTTGCGGTAATTCCATAGTCTTGAATAGTGGTACAAATTTTAGTCTACTCATACACTTGCTGTAGTAATAGACATGCATCACTATACTGAACCTACTTTTTTCATTTATTTCAATGGGTTTCCATTTCTTATCAAAAAACGAATACGAGTCTTACTTCGCTCAAGCTATTGATGCGCCTTCGTGTTACATGCCTGATTCGTATTATCGACTATCAGCCAAGTATATTTAACACCACGCCAAATTAAAGGACAATATTGCTATGAAGATAATGTTTGAATATTTAAATTTTATCAGAATTTAAAAAAACTATTGACTAATAAAATCAGCGTGTAGTTTTATATGTAAAAAAACGCTACACAACTCATGTTGTTTCAGAACTTTCTAGTCCACTCGTACACTTGCTGGAGTAATAGACGTGCTTCACCATACTAAACTTTTTTTATTAATGAATCTTAATGGAATGACTATTTGATTTGCTTTGAGGGGGCCATTTTAAGCTATTATTGCGCCTTCACGTTGCATGCCAGATTTGATTCTTGCCTGTCTCTCAAATTTATATAATTTAGAGGACGTTTAAATTTTTATTTTGAGTTGTGAAATTATTGTATCCGAAGTGGGAAATTTATTATACTATACCTATAAAGTAGTTTTACTAACAAAATTTGATTTCTTAATTGATAATACGACTTTCCTGCAGTCATAATATTTTTTTTAGCGATTAAGGCGATCATCTTCAGGCGCTGAATCGAATGGAATGTTTCTTCTGTTCGTCACAGCAATTATATAAAAAAATGTACAATTTTTAACGCAGTGTTTCAATAACTGCGATTTAATCTTCTTATATCTTTGCAAAAACAATGTGTCTACAACATTGTGGGCCAATCGATTTTTGCAAGGATGGACTAGGATTGTTGCGACAAAAAGAAAAAAACATTCGGCAACTGAAGATGATCGCCACATCTCGATTAAAAGTGTTCATGCAAAAAAATAACAATGACCACAAAGAAATCGTATTATTAATTAAAAATCAAACATATATCGAGATAATAAAAATATATATATATACATACATATATACTTTTATTTGCATATAAATGGGCTACTATTTTTTTTATTTTTCTAATATTTAATGTTTATTTTAGGTATAAACACGCTAATAAATATAATGTCACGGTTTGGCAAAAAACAAGAAACGGAATCGGCAATAAGCCATAATGAACGATTGGAGTTTCTCGGTGATGCTGTAGTAGAATTCATATCTTCTATCCACTTATTTAAAATGTTTCCCACTTTGGAGGAAGGTGGTTTAGCCACATACAGAGCAGCAATCGTACAGAATCAACATCTCGCACAATTGGCAAAGGTTTATATTTGCCACTTATTAATAATCAATTTTAAGTAAAGATTATAATATATATATTATTTTTAGAAACTCGGACTGGAACAGTACATGCTGTATGCTCACGGATCGGATCTTTGTCATGACTTAGAATTGAGACACGCAATGGCCAACTGCTTTGAGGCTCTGATGGGTGCCCTTTTCTTGGATGGAGGAATTGATGTAATGACGACTTAAACACCATTTGTTTCTATGTAGTTATTCAATAATTTTGATACACAGGTAGCGGATCGCGTATTTGGAATTGCTCTTTGGAAAAACAATCCTGATCTCCTCACAGTATGGGAGAAACTCCGTATGCACGTACTTCAAGAGCAGGAACCGTATGGTGACAGACGATGGCTAGAGCAATATCCTTTCCTACAAAAATTAACCAAGTTTGAAGAATCCATAGGTGTGTTTTATTATATTAGGTTGTTGACAAATCCACCCCTATCATTGTGAATAACATAATAAAATACGTTGTATTACCTTCAGGAGTTACGTTCAATCACATCAGACTATTAGCTAGAGCTTTCACTGATCGCTCAATGGGCTTCACAAATCTAACTCTGGGATCCAACCAACGTTTAGAGTTCCTTGGCGATACCGTGCTACAGTTAATTTCATCTGAATATTTATATAAACATTTTCCAGAACATCATGAAGGACATTTATCAGTATGTTTATTTCATAATAAAATATATTTAAAATCTTATTTATATTAATTTTTTTTGCAGTTGCTAAGAAGTTCTTTAGTAAACAACAGAACTCAAGCAGTCGTTTGCGATGATTTAGCAATGTCTTCATATGCAGTTTATCACAATCCTAAAGCTGAACCGAAAACTAAAGATAAAGCTGATTTATTAGAAGCGTTCTTGGGCGCATTGTATATAGATAAAGTATTATTATAATGTACATACATATATATTTTATATGAATTGATATTAATGTTATAAGTATTATTTCATAGAATATTGAGTTTTGCCATGTGTTTTGCTCCGTTTGTCTATTTCCACGATTGCGCGAATTCATCATGAATCAGGAATGGAACGATCCTAAATCGAAACTGCAACAGTGCTGTCTGACGCTGAGAACGATGGACGGAGCTGAACCTGATATTCCAATTTATAAGTAAAGATATTGATGTTTATATTGTTTATTAATTTACTTATTTTAATATAAATCCAGTGGCTTATCAAGTAATTATCATTTCATTTAATCAAATTCTGAACCGGAAAACAAAATATGTCATCATTCAGATTTGCTTTTGTATGTCGATTCATTTTCTCTCAACTTGATCTTGTACAACAAGGCATTTGAAAAAAACACACATAGGGACGTTGAAGAATCCGCCCCCAAGTTATGTACTAGTGTCAGTATCAAGGGATACAAATAGAATTTATGTTTTATTAATATTATTATAGAGTGATAGAGTGTGTGGGGCCGACCAATACCAGAGAGTACACAGTAGCCGTGTATTTTAGAGGTGAACGTTTAGCTTCAGCTCGCGGTCATTGTATCCAAGAAGCCGAGATGAACGCGGCCAAACAAGCATTGACCAACTCCCACAGTAAGTGCGACTGTTTCTCTTAAGATCTATTTAAAGATTCATCGTTAATTTTTTATTTGCAGATCTGTTCCCTCAGCTAGACAGGCAGAAAAGAGTCATAGCTAAGAGTATGAAGCGACAGAAGCGTAAAATAAAGAACGGAAAGCCTTATTCAGGCAAAAGCGGACACGAAGACGGACCGTGTTGTAGCAGAGAATCCGGATCAAAATACTCGCACAGTAAGAGGAGCTTGTCTAGGAGCAAATCTCCAGATCCGATTAAAAAAGGTAAATCGTCCAAGAACGAGTTGTACAAGGATAAACTGCCGATGGCGTATCGGCCGGACAGAGATGAGTTAAACGACGATAGCGATAATTCATCGGAGAGCAAAAGCAGCTTGAGTAAAATCAGCCTCAGCTCTAAGAACTCTGACGACGATTTCGAAAGCGGTCAGGCGAGCACAGATGAATAGGAGAAATAAAATACAAACAAGGCATCATGAAAAACTTTTCCTGTATTATAAAAATAGCTGTAACATACACAATTGTTCATTAATATGTCATCGTTATACAGCAGAATCTTCGACGTCTTTTCGTTTTACTGGTCCTCAATTGTAACCATTGCTGCTGATTTGGCACGTACATCTCGGCAGGCATTATTTCACCGCAATCTTCAGGGTTATCAACATCTATAATATTAATAATATTTGAGTGTTTTTCTTTATATTATTCAACCCAATTCATTACCTTGTTGAGATTCTGCAGGTTGATTTTGTGGAACATCTTGCATCGATATAGGATCGCCTGGTGAATGTAATAATAATTTTCCCACTCCTTCACACCTCCTATGGAATACAATCATATAAATTACAAACTTCATTACTTTTCTAAATCTATTTCATACCTTAGAACTTCGTTATTCAACATTTGTCTTCTCGTAATCTCTGAGATTACTTGACAATCGCTCAACCACGTGCGAACTGAATCGAAGTCTACCAGAAGTTGCTCAGCAGCTGCATTGCTATTAATTATATATGGATATAGATTAAAACACAATATGAATTTTTATATTTATTGTATTTGTACCTGAATTTTATTTTATAAACATATATGTGCTGCAGCCATGATTCGCACATGATTTTCAAAACCATGTTCACAATCAATTTATCGTGTGTCGCTCTCAAGACAGGTAATAAAATTCTATCTGAAATTTTTGAAGATATATGAATTTTTTTATCAAAGATAATGATAGAATCAATTACCTAAGTAAGAATAGACGTATTTCGAATGTGAAGTGTTAGGCGGATATTTGATCATTTTCCACGAGTGATTCGGAGGAAATATCATAGTCAATTGCGCTAGACTAGTCGTGGCACATATGCTGGCTAATACTTGGACGCATTCTTCTGGTGCTATCTGAGAATGATGTAAAAGTTTTGTACATTACATTTTATTAAATGATGTGTCTTAAAAAAATGTTTTATTTTACCTTGAGTTTTCCAATGTTTACTTTAACCTCTGAAACTAGCTTTTCTCTCATTTTAGCGCAGACGTATTCGTGGACTCCGAGTTTACCTATCAATGAATAGTTTACTGTCTTATGTGCAAATTTGAAATAATGAAACCCCAAGACAAGAACATGTTTAACTGACTTGAACATAGATTTGAGATATTTTAGCTGCCTTTTTGAAAATTGTTTTAGTTTTGTTAACTGATTTTTATGCAATTTTTAGTTCTTATTCTAAAAGTGACATCCATTTTTTCTATCACTTAAGTTTATTGAACAAAAAGATAATAAAACATGTCTGTCACTTGTTAATAGTTTTATATATAGGAACTTAAAACTTATTCTGTGGATATTGTAACTCATTTTTGATAAAAATATCAGTAAATATGTTCTTTCCTTGGTTTCTTCATATTGTGATATAAAATTATTTTACCCGAATCAATGGCGAGTGTGTGGTCTGCGAATCTTAAATTCGACAGCTGTTCCAAGCACATCTGTACGTCGTTGTGTATTATTCTAAAAAAACAGTCCACGTCCCATAAGTTTGCAAGCCGCCTTGTCTCAGCCAAACACCATAATCGGTAAGTATGTACCGAATGATCTGCAAATAATACATAATGACTTAATAATTTTCTTATAAAGACAAAAAATAATAGAATTAACACCAAGTAAAATATAAATTAATGTCTAATACAGTGGTTCTTCACCTTCATATTCCATCTATTCCAAAAGCAATTGATCTTCTAAGTATAAAGATCATATAAATTGCCGTAAGAACTATAAGTCATGACATTCACATGAGTTAGAAATACGAGTGCAAAACTCATTTCCATTGTTCAATAACAATAGAAAATATGTGCTACCGAATTAAGACCTTCGCTGTAAGAATAAGAGAGAAGTTATATACTCAGATGTGAAACATTGGTTCTAAAAGTAAACGGTAATCAACGCCGTTGAAGCCAGATTCGCATATCACTGCTACAAGTGACGAAACTAGTGCTCACGCGGGACTGCAGAGTCTGTCTTCACCGTTCAAACAGATGGTCGGTGCGCCAAACTTTTAAACACACCAATACAGGGAAGTCACTTGTAAGAGGGAGCAGGACGACATTTGCCCCCCTTTTTGTTTATGATAAATTAGTTTAGTTTCATATATTATTATCGTCCAATTTAACTATAGAATGGTTTAAAAGTGAGTATTTAGAACGAGTGGTACAAATAATAATAGAATTAGCCAGCGTTCTGATATTTTATTTTATTCAACACTGCATAGTATACTTCCTATTTTATACATGTATATTGCTTGTAACGATTTTTAGAAAAGATTTCGAGATGTTGGACGTTAATTATGGTTCATACTGCAGCTATTTCTATCTATTTAGGACATGCTCACTTAAGTAACTACTTTGGCCAAGATGCTTAAACCAACCCGAGCAGGAGCTTCCTGCTTGTTCTTGTACCGTTGGCGTCTGAAAAGTTCGGATGGGGGATAATAACTTTAAAAAAACGTAAATAAATAAATTTGAAATAATCGTAGTGTTTTCGCAGGCGTTTCAAACCCAATAAGACAGCAATTTGTCGGGAGAGTTAGTCACGCGAAAGAAAAAAAGCGCGATTTATACTCGAATGAAAAACATTATTCATCCACTTTATATATACCGTTTCATGGACATAAGCTTACCAAATACAATCTAATATGCTGACAGTCACAATACACTTAGGTGATAGATACCAAATACAATCTAATAATGGCACGGTGGGAGGGGCGGATTCCACAACGTCCCCATACTGTGCCCACTTGAAATCGTTGTAAACTGCAAGGATAGAGCCCCCGGTAATTGCCAGAAACTCAATTTCCCAATTACCCCGTGTCATTTATCTACAAAAAGAGGCCACACATTGATCGTCATTTGAGTGGTTTAATTGTGATTTTTAACACTTTACATTTTAAAAATGAAAAGTTCTTTGGTTAATATTACTAATAAACCAAAAAACGAATTTTAAATGAAAGTAAACGAGAGTTAATTAGAATAGTACTGGTGAAAGGAAATTCTCATACTAATCATGTGGGTTGGAATATTCTAGCAAAAATATTGGAAGAGATTGCAGTTATTTAAGTAATATTTATATATAAACAGTGAAATTCTAATAATATGAAATATGAAACCATAAAGTTGAAAATGTTATTTTAGATTAAACTATTGTTAATTTTGGAGGATTATCTGAAAAATTCAGACAATTTTTTTGGGCCTTGGGATCGATTTAACATTACTAAAAATATTGACCTTCCCACTATATTAAACTTTTTGCGAGCATATGATGGACCTATTCCTTTTTTAATCTTAACAAAATACCTCCATGATCCTACAAATTCATTTTTTTATAAAAATTTACATCAGGCTTCTTCAGCAATAACGAGCTACCGACTGCTTTACTATAATATTAAGTGCCAGTTCTTAGTGGAATAGTGCTAATCTTACCGAATCGTATTGGAACGCCGTAACTCATCGACTGATTATGAAGATAGTTATCAGAATAAATACTGCGAGACGAGTATTTAAATGCTTACATACCTAATCTGTGCAAGTTTGGAATTTGCTCCACCAATGGAAGATCTTCTACAGGAGCGCCCATGATAAAATCACTCGTCACTTCACATAAATTACTCAATGTTACTAAATCTTGGAACATATCAGCGAAGCATGCACCTACCTGTGAACACTAAATTCACAATTTTATACTTAAATATCTAAACATTTATATTTTTAATTACCATAAGTTACAATTTTGATGTTTCCATAATGCATACATCACTAACTACTTACTTCAGTTATAGACAAAGTCACATATTGATCAGATTTAACAGGTATTGCTTGTAAACCTGCGACGAAGCATTGTCTGAAAATGTTTTTTTATTAATATGGAAACTATTTTTAAAATAATTTTAAGCAAGTTCTAACCGAAACAATTTATCCCATGAAGTCGACGTAACGTGACATCCTAACGCATCGCTCAAGCTTTGTAATGCCACTAACATCATCTGAGGAACATCTAAAGAGCATCGGAACAAATAAACAGTTAAGTTGTTAGGATAGTTATTATATTTTTATAAAATATATAACCATTAGAATTGAGAGAAGTTAGCCATTCTCTTAAATGCTGACTCGAATGTGGTGGTCTGTTGGAGATAAAAATATATATGGTTATTAATTTATTGAGAGCTATTGCTTATATATTAAAAGTTGTGCGTTCGAATCTAGGTATTCGAGGTTAATGATTATATATTTTATAAAAATGCACAACTGATTAATATCCGTGGTAATAATTTTCTACAGTCTCCCACGAGCAACCTAATATGAGGCGTTATGAATATTAAGGGCGAATTCAACATATGCATGTTTCAAAATAAACTATTTTGAAGTTAGTGTTTAAAATATTAACAGGCAACTCATGGATCTAGTAAACATTTTTAAATGTTTTTTAGTAGTTAGAGTAAGTGAAATCATGCATTTTATGTTGAGATTGCCTTTTGAGTCTTAGTCTATTTTTGTATCCATGCGGAAATTATTTATTATTTTATAAGCCTTTAGAGATATATTCTGGAATCGAAATTCTACTCTTTGGAATTTGATGAGTATTATTGTGAAATAAATAAAAATGACACCTTTTTGTTTTCGCCCTTAATATTCTGGACGCCTTATATGTCTTCGCGGTCGGTCGGTCTTGGTCATTCCTGGTTTATAGAATACTTTTACAAGACTGTGTGTAATATAGAATATCTAAGAACAAATATACTCGCCTACATGCAAGTGGGCTAGCGCCCCACCATAAAACGATGTGTTCAAGATATTCACCGACGCTACCCCACAAATTTATTTGATAATATTCAATTATATTTTCAGCCAGTTGATGATTGACGCGATATTCACCTGAAATATAATATAAATAAATAATAACTTAAATTGTAGAGCTCCAGAGCATAACATAATCAACATTATTGGTTTTCAACAGGATACGTTACTACAATAGCAACAAAGAAAACCGTAACTACGCAAGAGGCGCATTAGCATCGACCCACCGCGATTAGTGTTTACAAGTAAAGAAACTATCCCTCACATAAATAAACCATCGTAGGTAGAGATTACAAATAACATAACAAAGGATCAAGCATATTAGCTTACCAGATTTAGTTTTTTTAATTCCGTTATTGCCTAAAGTAGACGGAGAGACTCTCAAAGCACATTCCAATATAATATCTACGTACATTTCTTCTCTTTGAATCAACCCTTCAAGAGAAGATACTTCTGAAACATGACAAATAAAATAATATATATTTAATTTAAAATATATATAAAAAAATAATATATTAACCTCTGAAATAACACGTGCTATCAGTTTCATCATAATAATCATTCAACGAAGATCCTGGTGCTTCACTGTCCGGTGTAGATGCTAGAAGAACATTTTTAATATTCTCATCTACCGAATTATCTTCTGCAATGCTTGTAATTATTGGTTCGTTTTTAACTTCTATATTGCTTTTAAGCTTTGTACCAGGCACTGATAGATTGGTTTTATTCAGTTGCTCGTTGATTGCATCTTTTTCTATTTGGTTCGTTGGAGGCGTCAAATGTTTAGTTAGAGCTCTGAAATAAAAATAAGAACTGTTGCTTGTCGCTTAGCACAACGATGAGAAATCTTGAGATTTCCAAGCATTCCAACGATGTAGTGAAATTTTAAATATAATCCGAAGCGCAGCAGTACATAAAAAACTTTAATATTTATCAAAAGTTTAAATATTGAATTCACAACTTCATAGCTACTAAAATGACATTAAATATAAAACAAATGCACTGCTCACATCTTCATTTCTTTGACTAATTAAAAACATATTACAAAATAGAATTAAACCTCATATATCAAAATATAATACGTACTGATAAATTTCCATGCTGGAGTTTTCAGAACATGCGTCATTATCATTTGGATTGCATGGTTTGTAATTACCAAGAAGACAATCGATTAAGCTGTGACAACATATTTCAGCTCTGCCTTGTGCTAAAACCTATTAAACATATTAATAAACAAAAAAATCATTCTATTATACATAATCAAGACAAACCTGAAGCAATTTCGATACAGTTATCTTTTTTGACTGATGAATTAGAATTGGACACGTGTTGCTGCAAATATTGAACTTGGATATGAAACTCTTACTACTCAATAGTGTTATTTCATTGTACAGAGTAGCTAGGCTAAAATCAATTGTCTAATAAATAATAGTTAAGTTTAATCATTATTAAGTTTATTAGTTATTCATATTATACCCGAAAATGATGTCTAATAGCTTTGATTGTTCTTCCAGCTGCATACACGATTTAAAAACGCACATGATCAAATTGTTGATTAGGTAAGAGAGAGTAAACCTCTTTTTGCACAAAATATCCATCATTAGTTTTTTCTTGCTGCTCAATATTAAATTTTCCATATTTGATATTTTCATCAGTTTCGGATTTAAGTTGAAGTAATACTTGACTATATTAGAAAGCGATCTGTGGATTCCCTCGAGAGCCTGTTAACAAATGTGAAAATCAAAGATTTTGTAGATAACTAAGACTAAGATTATTAAGTATTATAATATAGGAACAAAAATTAATATTCGAAATACGCTAATTAGTAAATATTAGTTTACCAGCGGTTTTTTGCTTACGCACATAAATTAACGCTTCACTCTTTCTTTTCTTCTCGTTGTTCAAGTGGTCGTTACCATGACCTTTCAATTAGTTATTTTTCCGCAGATGATTATAACCCTTCACAATTTTAATTCATACATATAAGTAAACATATTTCACCATTATTCATCTAAACTATTTAATTTAATTGCTTTATTGTTGATAAAATCATTATAAACTATGGGTTTAAAGATATTATACATATTTATCATATAAAAGATTAAAAAATAATTAAATATATATAAATCTATCGATTTTAGATTATTTGCTACAAAGAATCGACAAAGTAGACTCAAAGAAAAACGACTCAGATATGAGTTTAATCAGAAATGCATAAGACATTTTGCGCGCGAAGAAGACATTTGTAGCTTGACGTGCGTAAACTCAATGCGTTTCAACGAGATAAACACAGTCAATGCCTACAATTAAGTGGTAAAATACTAGACTTAAAACGAAGTATGTAATTCAGTGGCTTCTATTTTATTACATACAAACTATTATTACAGCATTATAATCAGTCAATAGATGTCACTTTGCAACTATTTAATAGCACATTTAAGTCTGCTGCGAAACACGAACCCGCAGCATGTGGATTATTAGTCCAGTGCCACGCGAGCTACATTTATCTAGCCTTTTTGTTTTATTCGTAATGCACGCACTACATTATCTACACTGAATGTGCTCCTTCCTCAAGCGAAGAAGTACTTATGTTATTAACCGTGAGACCTTCTATGTATTATGCGTTCCAATGGTCCAGTTGCGAAATAAAAAATATCTCAGATCAATCTTTGCATCTGTGAAATCACAATAATGTAAGTCGTTTTTTTACATTTTAAAATATTCCTATTCTTTACTAACTCGATTTATATGTTGAATTAACGTTTTTCTATAATTGTTTTTATAACTTTTGCTTGGATAAACTAGTAAAAAAATGTTTGTATGACTCATTAAGATAATTAGTTTAGAACTTAAGATTTTAATTATAGATTTGAAAAAAATGTAATTGTGCTTATATAAATAGTTACAAAAAATGCTAAGTATATTACCATAAATATATAATCAATTGCATTCATTATTATTTGCAGAAATTTTTTTATATATGTTTATTTTACATTTTTACAAAATAATAACAAAATAATTTATATGTACCTACTTGTATGAATTATTTTGATAAGATTTAAGCTAGATTAAAACATTTTACAACAAAAATTTCTTCAAAAATTTCAAGTCAAGTAAAATTAAATTTTGATCTTACTGAAAATCCAAATTAATGTAGCATCAATATCATTACAAAATAATGATCTAATGACTGCATTAAATAGTTTAAAAATCGCTACACACTTTAAGAATATAGAAATATAAGCACTATATTGAATAGTTTTATGTTATAAATATATACGAGATTTTTCTATTGGACGACCAATTGAACATTGAACATTTCTTATAATTTTCTTAAAATAATATGGAAGTTTATGTTTGAGAAAATATTTTAAGAAATGCGCTACGCGGTCACCTGTAACTCTATACTCTCTTTTATGAAAATGGAAAGCACCACTCACATTGAGGAGCTTATGGTTTTATCCAGGCTAAATAACTCGGAATCAATGTCGGCTTGAGTGGCATTTACATCATGCGTAGTGATGACAAAGAAATTAGAAGAGTGGTAAAGATAGCAGACACTATAAACCCTTATAATTAATATGTGGTTTATAGCGTCAGTTCTAAAGGTGGAAGGTTTACGCTGAAGTCAAGTTGACCCCTGAAGAAATGCGTTAATGCGGATACCGGGGGAGTTGTAACGAAGATGGGGGTTTTAATAAGTATCAGCAACCTTTGTTTGCATTGACTGATAGTGTATTGTAAAGTTTAAAAAAACGGTAATAAATAAAAAAAAATACACAAGACTGTGTTTTTTGCATTTTAACATAAATAAATAATTTTCTTTTCAAAAATAAACAAAGAAATGTCTCGTCAAGAGCTGCGTATTTTAAAAAAAAAAACTCACTTGAATGTAGTCCATATTTTCTACGTATTTCTTCCCAGGTGCTTTGCGTTGAAACGAAGACACATTTTCCACGTTAGTCACTTTGATTATTAAACACATTGTGGCACTCTCTAAGTCCTTGCACTGAGAAAATATTTTCAACAGTTCTTCGTTTTCAATAGGCAACCATTTGGTCGTGTTCATCATGGCTGTTTTACTATTCTAAATAATAATCACAACGTAAGTAAAACACACGATGTTTTCTTTGTGATCGCGAAAGCGAAAGTGAAGTTCAAACGCGCAAAAATCATACTCGAGTTTCGTTGGACATAATCAATATTCGGTACAAGGGGTGCCATGCAAAGTTTGTTCGCAACTTTTCAGCATCAAGGTTTATACGCCCCTCGACCTATAACTGCATAGCGAGACCTAGACCTTCCAGTAAAAACGCAAATTATTCAGGTCAACGTCTGTGTGCTAGGCACGAAAAATTATCTTAGCTGTGGTGTGTCGTTAAATGTTAAAAATAATATTTTACAATGCAGAAGCGATATTTTATATCACTGGTGTATTTATAGATACGAGACACGCCATGCGAGAAATTCGCAATTTACATATTTTACTACGTTGATAAACTAGGTAACAGATCCGTTTATTTATGTATTTAATTATAAAATACCTTAAAAAATCAATGAATAGCTAACCTAACGTAAAATATATTTATAGTGTTAAGAGAGGCATCATTGCGCTCCTCTGAAAAATAAACACAATAGAAGAATAACAATGACACATGAATATAATATTTAGCTTACTTATTTGTCTACATGAATTGTTTGCTTTTTAATAGCAATAATCCAGTATTAACTCAATAAGCAAAGAAATATTAAGACAACTATTACAGTACTCGTGAATTTCATACAACTATGATTCTTTCCACTTTTGTACTTATTTAAAAGATCGTTATAAATATTGCGTTAATCAATTTGAGTATTCACTAATAGCCAAATATTGTTTCTCAGCATGTCTAACACAAAAAAGCGAGCAGTTAAGCTGACAAGAAATACACGCTTTGTAGACAATATGTGTAATAATGGATGACTCATCTATGAACCATACAAATCTCTGTAATTTGTGTTTCTTAGATAGCTAGCTCTGTGGAGTATTTGTTCATGTTCAAGTCATGACTGGTATGGGGCTAGTATAATTGTCTTATAAATGTATTAGTTGTATAATTACTATATATTTCAGTCATAGATAAAATATTTTTTGGCCTCAATTATAAGCATTGAATTGTAGCCATTATTTTATTTGTTATTTATAGCCAATGCCAAAATATCTAATTAGGCACTGATTCAAAATTTAATCAGGGGCGTCATTTGGGGAGGGCAGCTGGGGTGTTTTGCTCTCCCCCCTCAATGAATTAGGTCATAAAAACACTGCGAATCTTAATGAAATCTAAATATTAAAAAATCGACCACTCCCTCCCCGGAAAAAGTTACTAGTCACCTGAATGTATTCTTTTTCGTAATATTGAATATTGTTTTTAATTATTATTGCTGCACTTCCGTGTCTTGGAGATGTCCATTATGTGTTATTCCAAAAAATATTTCTTGGGTGTGTTGCAATATACCATTGGCGTTCCATATGGCAATATGTAGTAGAACAGTTATTTTGAAATTTTAAAGATAATTTAAACACAACATTTTAAAACATATTTAAAACTATTTTCACAGTTTGCCAATAAGGATCGTTTCTAAAACTAACTCACGATTTTATTGTTTTTGACGTGAATTCTAAGCAGGTACGCCATTTTTGTGTAGGGGAATTTGCTTTTGATTTTTACTAGAAAAATACATGTCATTTAATGAAATACTATGAATTTTAATGAAATATTTAAAAAAAATTACCACTGACTGGCTAACTATTGACCCCCCCCCTCCCCTAGAAAAACCCGAAATGACGTCCCTGAATGTAATTCACATTGATGATATTAATAGAGCTCTAAATCTACCAATTAACGGTCCAGCAAACATAAAACATTCGGTGAGTGTGCTATACACTGTTTTCAGAAAGTTAACAAATACATATTTTATATACATGTGTGCAGTGGCTCAATATGTGTGTGGTTGCCACTCGCCAAAGAGCCTATACTGTATTTAATACATTTACTTACATCACATGACGATCCTTCAGTCTAAGAGTCTAAGTATGATCCAAAACTAGTTGAAAATATGGAGAATTAGAGATAATGAGACCAAATTTTTACAATATTCACTATTAGTATAGGAAACTGTCTAATAACTATATATACCTATCTAGGTATGAACATTGGTGTGAAATTTAAATGGAAGACATATCCATACCTAGATAAAATAAACTGTTACTTCACAAAGCTGTTTTTAAATCTGGGGTACAGATAAAAAAATCATACAACGGAATATCCCAAAGCTTGCAATGAAAAATATTGGTTTGTGACAAAAAAATATTGGTGTGAGGATGGTAAAGAAGATACGTAAAACATCAGCAATATATATCACTACAAATTGGATTTATATATGAATGAAGCGAAAAATTATTAATCAGTTGATTTTTAAAGCGTTATGTCTATCATAATCGTTATACATCGATAAGTTTAGCACTCGAGCAAAAAAAAAAATATTAAATCAATATCCATATCATCTTCATTAACGCCTTTTGTCCATTCCTCCTAAATTTTTTTTTTAATACACTTTTTCGAAATAAATAGTACAATAGTAAAATTAATAAATAAAATATCGTTTCGACAAAAGTCAAATCATGTTTTTAAATACCTTGACCCTTTTGAATAGACATGGACTAGTTGAATACGATCAATCATTGGAGTGGTCAAGGACACGAAAGGTTCGTTTCTTTGAATGTGGTGAAAAATAACACCTCGTATCTAAGGAACTGTTAGTATTGATTCACAGTTCTATATAAGTCGTGACAAAAATGTCAACTTGTAAGTACATAATAGGAAAATATCAAAAGAAACACAAATTGAGTTTATAAACAGTTTTATTTTGTCAACAAAATTATTGTGAACACCTCGTAATAATATTTGAAAAGGGCAAACAATTCTCTGTAACTTCAATTAATATAAAACAGTCTATAACAATTAATTATAATATATCTAGTCAAATCATGAAAATAAAGACTATACACTTATTGAAACTTAATATATACATACACAAACTTATGCTCAACGTTTGGTAAAGAATAAAAATGACAAAAGAAACGCATATAATTCAGCTATTGGATAAGTATATAGAAGTGTTAAAAAATAACAAAAAACATTCACACAAAATTATATTCAGTATTAGATCCAAGCTTAAACAAATAAATTTCAGTCGCTGATTAAAAAATATATGTATATCATATATAAATATAAATTATCCTATATTATGCAATATGGCATTTTATTTATGCTATAATTATATGAGTTTGATTTAATACGCACAAGCCGTGACGTATTTTGAAATTCAAATGATAACCGATTAGCACATGTTTTGTAGATAACATAATGAACTTATGTACATTAATCTCATTAAAATAAAATAGTTCCTTATATATGCATTTATCAGTCGATAAGATGAATTGAAAAAATATTAATAGGCGTGCATAAGAGTAAGATATTATTTTTAACACACATATATAGACTTCTTTTAATTTATTGTCAATCGATAGAGTGAAATACTCGTTGGTATACCGACCGCTTATAATCTAATGGATATGTGAATTGTTTGTAACGAGTGCAATTAAAATTAGATTGATGTGTAGGTTTTGATGATGCGATAAGAAATCTATAGATAAATCGAGGACCGCAATGTATGATAAATAAAAAAATAACTAAATATGTCATGATCGTTAGAAATATTATAATAATAGTAACTTAGGTTTACTTAAAAAGAATTTATATAGGCACGCATTGAAAATTGCTCAATAATGTAAGTATAAATATATACATCGCTATTAAACCGTGGGTATATTTATTAGAATAATAGTCAGGTATTCATTGAAATGATAAATATTTAACTAAAATAAATCTGACGTTAAATATATTCTTTATATACATATTCTTGAATAAAATTAGGCCTTAAATGTAATTTTCAGTCCCACAGTTTCACATTAAACAATTTTCAAAGTGAATTAAATTTATACATATCATAAAAAAAATAGAAGGATGTAAAAGACATACATCTTTAAGAAAATATTACCTTTTAAAGTATTTTTTAAATATAAACCTTACTGAAATAATTTTACAATAATATAAAAAATAATATTAAAAAAGATGAATGTACAACAATTTACTCTTTTTTCTAATGATTTCATCAAGTATTTCTCTGTAATGACTTGATTTTTATATATCGTTCAAAAAGCATTTTTAATTACATTTTTTGATCAATTGCGATATATTAGGTTACATATCAAATATTTAATTTATTTCTAGATTATAAGTATACATATTTCGCTACAAAAAGTAGTTTTTTCAACAAAATTTTGTTAGCATGTTTAGGTTTTTGTTACTCTATTTTACTATGTACATATATAGCTTTTTTATGAATAAATTTATGCCCTGATAACAAAAATCTATAGAGCACTACAAAAAAATTACCATTTTGTAAAAAAAATATTGAGCAATTTTCATAGCAAAAACTCAGCGGCGAATGAATTTAAAATGCACTACCGATCATATTACATAATCAATCATAAAAATGTAATTATAAATAATTATTGTATATTTTGTCTAAGCAAAAGTCGCAGGTATCTTAAAGTCAGAGTGTAATTATACACATAAATCGAGAAATTGAACATTCCAGTTCATAAAATTTTGCATAGGCACTTTAAAATAATAAAATATAATTTTTGGCCTATCCAGTACATAGTTTTACAACCTCCTTTTATAAAATAAACTCTCACATACATAAAGAACAAACCATTCAAACAAAAGTGTAAGACTATTCGTTCAGCAGCTCATTTCATACAAAGGTATGCAACAATCAAAATGACATAGTACATGTATATATATGTATATCTTTATATATTTGTATTTACAGACATAAAGTAGATGTACAACTGTTTACTTATACTCTTTCAATCTGGTATATCTATGCTAATAATTGGCACCACAGGTTTGAGAAGTTCGTTCTTCTTTTGATTTTTTACCGACTTTTTACAGTGTTTATCTTTCGATCTCGTATGACGGGAGCTTCTGACCCGATCGGCACCGACGGCGTTTTGCTGATTCTCCACCGTATTTGCATTGGCACCGTTTGTACTCTGCTGATTAGGCTCGCTGTGATAAGCAATGTTTGCGTACTCTTGAAGCAACGGAAAAACAGACAGCAAAAACTGGCAGAAATCTTTTCGCATACCGAACCACCCTATACCGAATAAATTCATTTTATAATTAAACATTAGAACTATTCATATTTACTACTTGAGTATGTGTTATATCTATAATTACATCTGTTTCCGCCTTTAGCACCAAATGACATTAAGATAAGTGTAGCATAGCTGACGAAAAGTGGACTGACAACAACCAAGTATGATAAATGTAAGCCACCGTCCAATTTATTCGCTAATAGTACCTGCAATTTTAATAATGCACGTTCATAACTAAAGCTTTTTAAAATAGAAAAAATAGAAAATTGTACTGATATTACCTGAAAGACAAGAATCGGCACAACTGTGAACGTATAAGCTAACGCAGTGTTAAAACTAGTTTTTCGCTGATGCACATTTACTCCGGGATTACGCAATAAAATTCCAGCAAATATTATACTATATAATACACCTAAAACAGAAAGATGAATATACAATTAAGTCATACGCAGAAAATCTAGCTAGTTGTAACTTATTATTATAAGTTAAATTTAAATATTTACCAACTAAGCTCAAACACATCAATATCCAAAACGGGACGAATACAACTTCCCAAGTCCACGAGATAAAGCCGTCCAATTTAAGAGCGAGAAATATAAATTGAAGAATATTTACAGCACAGAATAACTCCAACTGTAAAAGATGTTTATATTAAGTTATATACTTTTATCATAAAAATTTATTGATAATAACAAGAATCATCAAAAATTACCTCTAAGCTCCTGTCATGTTTTAGTGCCCAAATACATATTGCAATTGAAACTATGCTAATAAAAATCAACGGTATAAATACTAATATCCATAAGTGTCGGCCAGAATTTAATTTGTCGCACACCAGAAGTTCAAACATCAACAATATGAAATGAAGCGCTAGACTAATCAACATGGCCTTGTAATGGACGTAAGCTTCGCCTTCGAGCCTGAAATATAAATAAAATTATCAATATAAATATGATGATTGAAAATACAAAAGAGACATTATTATTTCACCACTGATATTACAAATAAACAAGTCAGCTCTAATAGTAACAATACACTAGAATGCTTCCCGGTAAACCAGAAATGGATACGTTGACGAGACACAATCAAAAAAGGAATACAACATCAGAGAAAAGGTAAGAGTGGATAGATAAAAATTGTTACAGAGCAACATCTCAAAAAAACAAGGCCTACCTCAAAATGTAGCAAAGTTATCTATGTGTTTGACCGAGATGGAATTGAAATACAAAAATTTTCTGTTAGTATATTTGAAAAGAGATATTTGCAAACACTTGGAAACATTTAAAAGTTATTTCTATCTTGATGAGGTGAACGCTAAAATAGGAATCTGAAATTCTTTTCTTTCTGATATAAATATCCTCATTTATCTTTACTAAATTGGGGCTTAACTCAAAAACTCTGGTGTTAACCTAACTCTATCTTGTAAAGCGAACAATGGGAGTTGCCCAAATATGTTGCGAAATAATGGCGTAGCTCCGATCTGAAGTGCGATAATGAGGCAAAGAAAATATTCAAAGGGATGAAAGAATACTGTGAAAGTGTAATCGAAAAAATGTTCAATGACAAATTAATCGTCATGCTATTTGAGACCTTAAATGTATTCACATGACACTGAAGTGAGAAAGTTTTGTGGAAACTTTCCGATACTTAATGCAAAGCAGATGAAAAAAAATACATTTGGACTTTCTGCTAGCTGATTTATTTATTTAGCTAATATACATAATATAAACATAAACAGAAAATAAAAAAAGACTTATACACGAAGGTGTTTCTTAATTCTATTGAGGAAACCCGCTACATTTTTAATTTTGCGGATTGTCCTAGATGGAATAAATACACGAAATTTCTGTGAAATCCTTCTCGCCGTTCGTCGATAGAAAGATCTTCTAATGTGATGGACAGAATACTGAGTAAAACAAAAATTGAAAGACTTTTGATTTTAACTAATGAAAGCAAATAAATTTGCTTTAAAAAAATACTGAACTCATTGAATATCTGTTTTTATTCTAATTTTTATTTATAAACCATCGTCATTTTTAATACTATACAGAAAAAAATGAGTGATTCTCAACGTTTTATTTCTTTATATTAGTATGATTTAAAATGTAATTAAACACGTTTCTATTATTAAATCTTGTTAATTTATTTTACATATTGTATTTTCTATATATTCTTTAGCTTCTGTGAATTTTTTTATACCAATTCAGAGGCTCTCTTTATTTTTTAATAAAATTAATATAAAATATGCTTTGTTACGTAATTTATTAGTATTATTTTCTATAAAAATCAGTTAGATACATATGTAAAACGCTTATTATTTTCTTAAAATCATGGTATCTTATGAAATAAACGCTCTATAGTACTGGTCCTTGAGTGAAGCTAATTTATGACTAATAATGTTATTGTTTAGCTTCACTAAATGGCCTTTGTGGGGGACCATTCGATAATGACAAAAAAAGCGTACAATGCTATTTATTCAGTGTGCAAGGTCATGAGTATTGTTTCAATAAAATTATCTCGAAGTTTTTCCAGTGAATGAAAGTGTTAAATACTTTTTTTAACGAAATAATTGTTTAGTAAGTAAATTAAAAATTTGTGTATTAGTAAATAAAATATACCTGAAGTGTGGATATCTCCACCAGACGTATGTGCCGACGATCGCGCCCATTATAACCAGCAGCTTCCATACCCATATCGGTGTGAAAACGGCCCAGTACGACCAACTAATGATATTGTCGAGCCTTAACGCTAACAGGGCCGTAAATATCAAAAGACATGTGTGCACGACAAATTTGCTGGAATCATAAACGCTCATCAGTAACATTTATAAATACACTTTTACAAAACGCAGAGATGTCGTAAATGACATAACAATGTTATCGTATTGTCGGCCTCGAACGATTCCAAATGGGATTCTAGTAGAACAAAGGCAACAATCGAAACTCAGGACGAGATAATACAAAGAAAAACATCAACGTCGCGTTCTCTGCTACTCTGTGACACTTATCTACGTAAAGCACCGTCGACGACAAAATATGACGTCAATTCGATTTCGATTGCGAAATATAGTCGCGCATCGAAAGCGAACATCGTCAAATGACATATCTCTGCATGTTTACCTTGGGTTAAAGTCTTGAAATAATGTTTGTAAATTCATGCTTTTGACGTTTATGCACCTTTTTAATTCGCCATGTGTTTTGCCACTTTCCAGCCAGTGCCTTAAAAATTACAATAAATATAATCTGTATTTAAAATGGTAAAATAGTTAATTAAACGATGAAAACAAAAAATATTGTACGCTTAGCTTTATTGGAAATATTAGTAAAATATACACTAGAATGAAAAATAAATATAACCGGTAGTGACGGGTGACAATGATATATAGATTGAGCCGCTGCAGTACTACTTAATTGAGAAGTATATGGTGTACATGTTGTTATAATAAATGTCCGGTGAACAGTGTATGAGGCAACACCGGCCATTGTCACATCAGTGTTATCAGAGAGCCGCCAAGTTTTGACAATAATAAAACCTATAAAAATACATAAATAAAAGGGCCTCCACAAATTCATAATAAAGGGTGATACAACTTCAGTTTTCAACTTATTAACGGTCGAGAAACCAAAATATTTATAATCGAGCGTAGAACGAGACCACGCTATGCCTTTTTGTCATTGCTTATGAACGCACACAAACGCATTTTCTATTCAGACCCGATGACATCAAGCACGCGCGGCTTCTCAAATGTTTGCAGTAAAACATATTTTTTACATTTAAAAAAAATAAATTATATAAAACATATCTATAAAAATTAAAGCTAAATTACTTAAAATAAAACATACATCTATAAACATATAACATACGACAATAATAAATTAAAAAATTGTAAATGCCTTGCAATCCTGACATTTTATTACTTTATGAATATTTTGGCGGGCTCGCAAGGTCCACTCACACTCAAATATTCTTACACATAATTAATTTTCTTTGAAATTAAACAACTGTTTTCTTTCTATTATCTTAGAATCCATACAATAATATTTGCATATAATTGTTTTTTATTAAAATACCGGTCATTAGCAATAGGATATACTTCCAGAACGGAGGTGAGTGCTCTTGGCATTTACCCCGATGTCAATGCATTACTATGGTATTGTTGTAATATATATGTTAATTAATAATGTATGAAACGTGTAGAATTTTGAGGACAAACTTATATGAAATTATTTACATAGTATTTTAGCAGATGGGTGGTGACGGGTGGCAATTAGACACAGATTAAACCGCTGCAATAGTATTTTATTAAAAAGTTTACATTTTAGAATATTGGAATATGAAAGTAAATGGTGGACGATACACCGCCGCAGTTGTCCAGCAACGGAATGTGCCGCCGGTACATCAGTGTTAGCATAATAAAATCTATACGTACCTACATATATAGATTGACCTCCGCAGTATAAAATGATTTTTAGAATAAATGGTAAATATTTATAAAATATATTTATATTTGTTATAATGTTAATTTACCATAATATAGTTTATAAAATATTAAAAAGATAAATTGGTAGTTTTGACAGCTGGTTTTTTTTATCGCGTGGCAACCCCGCCGCGAGCAGCCGGGCCGAGGCGAAAATGTCAGCTCGGGAGAACGCCGCAAATGTGCAATACGACCGCCAGCTGCGTCTGTGGGGCAGCAGCGGCCAGAAGGCGCTCGAGGGCGCACACGTGTGCCTCGCCGGAGCTTCGGCGCTGGGCTCCGAGGCGTTGAAGGCGTTGGTTTTGCCCGGAATCGGATCGATAACCATCGTAGACGGATCCGACGTTCGCCCCGAAGACGTGGGCGCAGACTTCTTCTTGGAGGAGAACAGCGCAGGGCAAAGCCGAGCCGCCGAGACTGTGCGCCTGCTGTTGGAGTTGAATCCGGCCGTCCGCGGACACGCAGTCCCGGAAGCGCCCGAACACTTGCTGCGCGATAGGCCGGATTTCTTTCGCACGTTTTCGGTCGTGATCGCTTGCGGCCTGTCCGAGAGGGCCATCGTCGAGCTCTCCCAAAACCTCTGGGAAGCCAGAGTCCCTCTCGTGTTATGCCGCTCCGTCGGTTTCGTCTCCTCGCTGCGCATACAAGTGAAAGAGCACGTCGTGATCGAGACGCATCCCGATAACCAACCCGGCGACCTTCGTTTGAAGGAGCCCTTCGCGACCATGTCCAATTTCGCCAACACGTTCGATCTCAGTCCCGATTCCTCGGACGATCACGCTCATATCCCTTGGCCGATCATCACGCTCAAAGCGCTACGCGTCTGGTTCAACTCCAATCCGGGACAAGAACCCACCAACTGCAAACATAGGGAAGAAATATGCAACATAATCGATTCGTGGAAGCGAAAAGACGAAAACGGCGTCCCGCTCGACGAGGAGAACTTTCGAGAAGCCGCCAGGGCGATCAACTGCTCCCTCAATCCCATTACGATGCCCGAACCCATTAAAAAAATACTGCAAGACGACTCTTGCGTCTTCCTCAACAGGCAGAGTTCGCCCTTCTGGATAATGTGCAACGCCATCAAAACCTTCGTCGAGGAACAAGGAAATGGCGCTCTACCGCTCAGAGGAACTCTACCGGACATGACTGCTTCCACTCGTCATTACGTCGCGTTGCAAAATATATACAGAAGCAAAGCGGCGACGGACGCCGAAGCCGTCTATAAAATAACCAGACGCTTGGTTGCCGAGCTCGGCGCCGAAAACGTGAGCGAAGCCGACGTCAAATTAATCTGTAAGAACTCTTTCTCTTTACATGTAACGAGAGGATCGCGCATCGCCGACGAATACTCGCATTCCGGATCCGTCTCGGCTTACATCGCCAGACAACTGGAAGAGCCCGATCCGATGATGCTGCACTACGTAATGCTGAGAGCGAGCGAGAAGTTCCGCTCCGAACAGTGCAGAGCGCCCGGCGAGTGGGATCCGGAGACGGACATACCCAAGCTGAAAGCTTGCGTGGCCAAGTTGCTGAGCGAATGGTCCTGCCCGCCTCTAGCCGAAGAGGACTACGTGCATGAGATGTGCAGATACGGAGGCGCCGAACTGCATGCGGTCTCCGCCTTTATGGGCGGCTGCGTCGCCCAAGAAGTCATCAAGCTAATCACTAAACAATACATTCCGGTCGACAATTTCTTCGTTCACGAAGCCATGACGGGAAACTCTACAACCTTCACATTTTAAACGTCAACGTTTTATTTATTTTAAATTAAGCGACTGTATTAACGTGCAATTGTATGGTACGCTTGTCAGTCCAAACGAATGTAAGTGGAGTAAACAACCAAGATTCGATAAAACAGAATAATAAACATTATGAATGTGAACAAGATCTCAAAGGTCACGCTGGCCCATTTACTCGATATCTCTTAAACTATCATATATTGGAAACTATAACTGTCTGTATGTTCTGTCTATGTATGTACTTCGAGATAATATATTCGAGGTTATTAAATATAGAATAATTGATAAATGTTATTGCATTTTTTTTAGATAGAAATATTCCAAAAACATCACTCAGTAAAAATTTTTTTTCTGAAAAATTGCCCTTTTGATTTTTTACATAAGTTCTGTAGCCAGTCTCAACCAACATTTTATTTTACATGACGACTAATCAAAAAATCTATATTATATTCTACATTTTATTAACTCATTCAGACTATCTAATTTAAAGTCTTATTGTTATTTAAACAATTTTAAAGTCGTGTTTGCCTAAATGGAACTGCAATATGAATAATTTATTTTGACACGATCCTTTCAAATACATAAAAATTATATTTCGTTAGGTTTTTGTGTTTTTATTAAATTATCAAAAATATGATTTGCTAATATGCAAGTATTTTTGAGTAAACAGTATCCATACCACACACCACCTATGCAAACAATCACATTTCCGTCCTGCACCGATTTGCTGTGCACACAGATTAAAAACTATAGTATTGGTTAAACTTCATAATATTGAATTGCCAGGGTGGGTACCGTGAGGTACAAGACTGGCTGAAAGAGGTAACTACAGAGATGTAGTAATAGGTGATTTTGATATTTTTCAAAATAAATTACAAATCAATTATATTGATCTAATACCCGCACTTCACTCTCCGAAAGTTGTCCTAGTGGAAGTTCGACCGAAGTCGGTCAAGGTCGCAGTTTTTCGAATAACGTTCGCACAGCCGGGAATTTCATACGCGTGCACGCTTCTCAACCTCGCGTATTATAACTACGTGCGTGTTTTAAACACAAAAAAAATTAAAGCCAAATGGAGAAAAAGGAGATGGTGGATGATTGCAATGCACCGGAATAGATCAATGTTAGTAAATAAGACATTTTATGTTGAATCGAGGCTTCACTGTCACTAATAAATAATAAACAGGAAACGTTCAAGTGTGCAACTAATGAATAATTTCTATTATTTTTTAAGGAAAAGTATGGAAAGTCAATTTGCTGAATTGAGATTTTATATACAATATATAGCTTAGGTCTTTCTCTTTATGATACATGCAAAATTGACTGCGGATTTTTGCGGTTTTTAACACATTGCATACCTTAAAAATGTATTATTCTTAAAAATGGGACGGGGCTTAGTCGCGAAAGTTACGACCTAAAAATTTGTTCAGAATCACCAAATATACACATATTTAAAAAAAAACGATACCGGGTATGATAAAATGCTAGTCAAATACTTTTTCTTAATATAAAACAGCAAATTTGCGACATATACAATTTTTTTTTTTTACGCTACGCGGCTAAATTTTTTTATTACGCTACGCACGGCCGTTAAACACGGAATTCCTCTTCCTCGGGCCTACAATTAAAGAAATGTTAACGTCAAATTTAAAATACAGTTTTGTAATGATTGTAATTTTTTAATAATATGGTTACCGTGGTAAAATCAGTAAACGTCAAATTGTGGATCGCGTACTAATGAAATAAAATAAAAATTTGTTTGGAATGACTAAATATATACATATTTAAAAAAACGATACCGAGTATGGTAAAATGCTAGTCAAATACTTTTTCTTAATAAAAAACAGCAAATTTGTGAGATATACAATTTTTTTTTTACGCTACGCGGCGAAATTCGCACGACCGTTCAACACGGAATTCCTATTCCTCGGGCCTACAATTAAAGAAATACTTTAAATAATTGTATTTTTTAGCACTTATAATATTATATATTTGACTAAGAGCACTTATGGAATCAACTAAAGTGGAGAAATAATTTTGGCCGTCCAGATCGGGCAAAAATACCAAACAGTGGCGCGATCGTGAAGACGCCTATATTAAAATTGAATCGTTCTATCTCAGTTTGCGATAAACCATCTCTATCTCTCTCTCTCGTCACGCGAGAGAGCGAAAGGGAAAGTATCTCGCCGCTCGCGCTCGAAGCGTTTTCGGGTATGACTTTCGGAAAGCGAGGGAATTTTCGGAGGCGACGAAGTCGGCCGCCTCGACCCAAATTACCCCCATTTTACCTCCCGTTCGCGGTGACCTCGGAGAACTTGCGAGAGATTTTAGCGCGGGGACAACCGAGCTCGACCGAAGTAAGCCCGAATTTTCACATTATATTTCCCGTCCTTGGCCAACTGTCGCCTACTTTCGGAGAGTGAAGTGGAAGCTTAACGACTTCATTAAACGCTTTATTACAAGTCAGAATAGTTATAAAATATACGCGCTAAGGCAAATATTTAAATAATAGCGTTTAAGCTAATATTGTCTTTATATAAAAAAAAAGCTGAACCACTACATTCTTGGAATTGGCATTAAATTTATTTGAAATGTCAGTATATTGACAAGACATACTGAAATTTGCGCTGTGTGATAATATGTTTGGTAAATACTAACTTGAGAAACGTTAACATAAGACAATCGGGTATTCCATTTTACTGGTTGTGCACTATATATAGCTATGTTTCAGATCCAAGAAAGTCTTTTATTTTCTAGCCACCGTTTGCCTTCTATATTTGCCTCCATTATAACACGTAGAAGGCGAGGCGGCAAATTTCGATACAATGCACACATTTACTAGTTTCTAAAAAAATTAACCATTCACGAAATTCTTTAGTACCGCTAACCTTTAAACAATAAAAATTGTTCATTGAAATGTTTCTGAAGTAAGTCTTATTTCTGTCTTTATATTCTATTTTCAGTGTACTCCACAATTTTATCTGATTTAAGTAAACGATTTTCAACCGTCGTTTTGTGGACTAAAAAATTTTTGTCACCGAATAAAGACGAAAGCCGTGCATTTGCATGTATTCTTAGAAATGCGTATGTGATGCATTTAGTAAAATAATGCTTTTTTTTCGGAAAGTGATTTAACTTTCATGATGTCGTATTGAATTGCAATAAAAAAAGTATAATAATAATTATTAAAAAATGATAGAACTCCTTCGGGGCTCCTGTCCAACCGAATGCCTTAAGTCGAGCGCCTCTTCTGCCTTTGCATAAATCCGGCACTGATTTCAACTTGTTTTAGTGAATCTATCAAATTATCACGGTATACTTAATTAAATGCTTTTCCCAAATTAGCGAAGCAAACACATATTTTCTTTCTGAATTATCTAAGTCTGTGCAGGAATATATTCATACATAACAATGCTTCTTTTATTCCCGATTCATCCCTAAATCCAAATTGCTAATTATGCTTTTGCACAAGAAATATTTTAGGCGTCTGATCAATGTATAATCATAACAATCGATCAGTTTGTTTTTCTTCTGTAAGGAAGTAAATTGTTAAAAATTGTACGCATTCATGTGGAATTTTGCTAGTCTTGTGTAATTGATTAAAAACAACTGTCAATATTTAAAATGCTTTCTTGGTCTAGGATTTTATATTATCGTTTTTTTTATTGTATTATCAACTTTAGATTTTTATATATTTGGAGCTGTTATTTGAATTTGTAACTAAGTATCTGGTTCAGTATGTTTAAAAAATTTCTCTGTATATTATTTGCAAACTTTTTTCAATTGTTTTATTTGAAATGGTAAAATAGTGACGTTTATTTGATTAGTTTGTCTAATGAAAAGAAAAAAGGGTCAGATATTGAATAAATATCGCCGTTCGGTATTACCTCAAGCTCGAGAGCAAGTAATAGTGGGGAAAAGCGTTCCGGCGTGCGGGAAAAAGTCGCAGCGCTGTCCACCCCGAGGCCGTCGGACGTCTCGGTGTCGGCGGTCCGCATGGAGCGGGCGGCGGGGCGCGCGCCCAGGCGTCGCCACAAGAAGAAGGAGTGCGACGCGGGCTGCGAGGATGCGCTGTCCGAGGGTCTGCTGGGGCTGCGCCTGGAGAACGGACACTCGGAGGCTGAGACAGAGACAGAACCGGAGCCGGAGCCGGAGCGACCCTCGTGCTCCGAGTGCGGTTCCGCCACCTGCTCCACGCCCGACCGCGTCCACTTCGAATCGTACGAGTCGGAGCTGCAGATGGCCGAGATCATGAGGCTCATCCAGAAGGACCTGTCGGAGCCGTACTCGATCTACACGTACCGCTACTTCATCCACAACTGGCCAAAGCTGTGCTTTCTGGCGGTGCACGACGACAAGTGCGTCGGCGCGATCGTCTGCAAGCTCGACCTGCACCGCACCGTCAAGCGTGGCTACATCGCCATGCTCGCCGTCGACGAGAAGTATAGGAAGAGGAAGATTGGCTCGCAGCTCGTCACCCAAGCCATATTGGTAACTCTTTTCATATCACTCTTTAGATCATAATAAGAACAAATTGGACAGCATTTAACATTTAGTGACAAATACGTATACTTTCGGTTAAAGAATGAATCAGATGTATTAATATAAAACTTTTATTTTATTTAAAAAATATTGACTTAAACATTAGAAAAAAAATTATTGCACAAAAACTGAAAGTTAAAAATTTAGATTTAGAAAATCAAAACTGACTTTAAACTTATTGCAAAACACTAGAATGACTCACTTAAATTCACTTGATCGGTTAGTGTTCCTCCTGGTTTTATTTAACTCTCAGTCTTCTCGTCTTCCTGCATGCGGTTTCGCCGCTACTACCAATCTCGGATTGATCTCCTTCATTTCTTACAGGATTTGTGGGATCTAGTCCAAAATTAAAAATGGCTTCACTAAATAAATGCACATACGTAGTACAAAAATATATGGCAAAATTATAAAAAACTGAACGTTAAGAAACCATTGAATGACTTGATATATCATTAAATTTCGGAACCCAGCATCCATACATATAAAGAAAAATGTCCGATTATAATAAAATAAATGATAATCGAAAAAAGAAAACTTCGTAAAAAATACCAGACCACAAAACCTCCAGGGGCCAAATAAACTAAATCGAGCCATTAAACAAATCAAAATATTTTTTTATTTGCGACAGAAACGACAAGACTACTTCTTCTGGAAAGCGAAAAAAAAACAAAGCAACCTCAAATACATCTGGGCAATTGGGCAGAAAGCGATATAGAAAAATCTTTAACTTTTGCTAAACATCTGGAAACTGTTTTTAAACCAAATAACCAAAAAATAAGTACATGATATCTCGAAACATCTTCTCAACTTAGCCCACAAATACGATTGTTCAGAGTTCAAGAAATAAAAGCAGTGTTAATTGAGGATTTTAACTCAAAAATTTGCCCTAGTTATAGAAAAATTATTAAAGAAACTGCCAGAAAAAAGCATGAAAGTCGCAGATCACGGCTGTCAACAAAAAACATTATTAAATGGATCTTGCATCAAGATTTGAAAAGCAGCACACTAACTTTGGTAGCTAGTTGATTACGTGTAGCTAGTGAGCTTTTTCTTCCATAAGTTAATTAATTTTGACATAAGGCCTGATTGTTCTCTTCACTAGAGACAGAGTGCAGATAAAAGAGAAAATAAACATTACTGTTCTGACCAACACTCACTTGCTGCTTCTCATTTAAACAGATTAGGTGAGAACGAGCGGTAGCGAGTGAGCGTTGGTCAGAACAGTGAATACCCCATGAATAACTCTGCAATGAATCTACTTAAAACATGTCATTTATTATTGTATTTAAATATATAATATCCATAAACAAATGAATAAATATTTTTTTAGAATAATTTCCCCCCAATATCTAGGAAAATATCCAAATTACTGAAGAGCGCTGTCGCCAATTTTCATCTTTATGTTTTGGAACCTCTTCGAGCGATACGTTTGAGGCAAATTTTCTGGGTTTTTTTTTTTGTTCTATTTATTCAATATCTTCATATTGTGACACATTGAGGTAACCTGCCTAAATCATGAGTAATATGTACAATGCTGAAATCTTCTAGCGCTACCTGCACAATGAAACAATTTTCACTGGCTCTTGTTTGTTTCTGCAAAACGGTCTGTTATTTTAAAAAGAAATTTTATTATTAATTATATTAGTACACTATCATCAAAATTATTTTCTAGAAACAATAAATACACTAATATTTATGATTTGTCACATAGACTAGTAGTAAAAGTCGGTGACCAATAATACCTGAAAGCACTGGTGTTCTTTCATTTCTATTATGTTTGGGAGATCTGAATTAGTAATTATTATGTAATAATTCTGATCCATCATTATAAATGAACCTTTCCTAGATTAATCTTGCGGATAAATATCTTGACATCTATCGATTATAATCTGTAGTAATAGTTTATAATTAATAAAATAGCTGTCACAAATGTATCTCACTACTTAGTAGTTGTTGAATGTGTTGACCCCATTGTAGCGCATCGGGTTAACGCATTATGTAGACTATTTCGCGAGTTAAGACTCACATAGGATAGACGTGGCCTCCACCCCGAAACTTATTTGCAAGTCAGTTTCACGCGATTCACCTTCCAATCGGTTTTTAGGCACACATCAAAGAGACTCGCCGTCCCTGTTGCGCACAGTGTGAACGTGACAATACTTTTTACGCGCGAGGAAATGAATCAGAAGTGTTCATATATAATCTGCCTTATCGATTCGTATACAAATTATTTGTGTTTGTGGGATTCCTACTCTGATGGGATCGTACAGACTTCACCAGTGTTGACTTTGTTTCGTTTTCTTTTTTTTTTGTTCAAATGCAGCATTCTCAACAGACTTGACCCAAACTGACGGCTCACCTACTTTCGCGCAGCATTTCGCTCAATGGAAATCGAAAGGGCGAGTCGGCACTCGGGCGAAATTGTTGCGCGCAATTTAAACGCAACTTAAGAGTTGAATACATTTCTTGCGATAAATCTGTATTGCTTTCGAACGACTTTTTCAACGGAAAATTAACAATACTTTCAGAAGTCAAAGTGCCATCACGGCGCCTCAAAGATTCAACTGCTACTTTTATGGGAACGAGTACTTCAGAAAAATTTTAAGTGTTTAATAATCCACTTGTATTTGACGCCTTTCTCAAAATCGGTTTCGGACAATGGATGACTGACTTATTTTCTTGTTTTTTTTTTAAATGCTTCTAAACTTCTGATTTACATTTATTAATTATGGGCTAAAATAATCATAACAGGTTCACAAAAAAGTGTATCCTTTGAGATGGTTTATCCGATTGTCACCCCCGAAAAATCATTGTGATATTTATCCAGGTTTTTTTGTTTATATGATATTCCTTTTAGTTTTGGCGTTTATTACAGTATTTTTCGTCACACAGCAGATGGATAAAATTCTTCGTTGTTTCCTTCAAGTGTGGAGCAAAAGTAATTATTGCTGTAGTCAGATATTTACGGTTCTATGCATGTAAAAACGTGATATTCCATTGATTGTATTGTTAATATATTGATTTATATACAAACAACTTGGAAAAAATGTGTTTTAATTAATGGGTTAGGTCCTGAATTGATCTTGAAGTATTTAAAGAATAACTAATTGTTTTTATATATTATTGCTTATTTTACTAATTTATTAATGTAAGGTTTTTTTCTGTTTCAGGTCATGATATCTGACAAGGCAGACGAAGTGGTGTTAGAAACGGAAATAACTAATAAACCAGCTTTAAGACTGTATGAAAATTTAGGATTTGTGAGAGACAAACGGTTGTTTAGATATTATTTAAACGGTGTCGACGCTTTGAGACTTAAACTATGGCTGAGATGAAAAGAGTCGGCGGATTAGTAATCGTATTGAAAACGAACGTTTCGGCATCAAAGCAATGTTTGCGACGACGAGACGTATCTCATAGCGCATGAATACCGTCGCATCGACGTTTAGCCGTTTTCATATCTTGCATCGACCCTCTCCCGTTTCTCTTTCGCGACACGAACGGGACAATTAAAAATGAAAATTGAACACATAATAATATGATTTGCTTCCGGAGAGATGGTATTTTTCTATTCTAAAAGATAAACATTTTATATGAAGAATATTTTTATATCAAAGTGTTTATTCATCCATTCTATTCATATTGGTTTAAATTTATCTTCTAATGCAAATTCTAGTAGTGAACTTGATTTATTTTACAAATGTGTATGTTTGTAAGTACACAATGCTTTATGAAACAAGACCATGACTTAAGTGTCTTTATAACTATTATATCGATATGATTTTACTTATTAATTTTTAGACAAATTTTTGATCGTTGTATATTTGATGTAAGAGTGTATTTGGGCACACAAAGATTAAAATTAGTTTATTAATTTAGCTCTTGCAATGTATGCGATGATTAAAAAATAAATATTACAAACGATGGTATTTTTTCTGTCAGTTTGTCATATAGAAATTGTAGTCAGCAAAGAAAATCTAGTCTATCGCAACGAGTTATTCTAAGCGTGTTTTATCTGGTATTGCACTGCCATCCTGAATTTTTAAAATCGACTATCGTAATGATAAGAAATGCACTTTTTCTATGAAAAAGTCATTCATAGAGATTGGGATGGGACATGCGAGATTTTCATTCATCGTTTCAGTCTGATCTCGTTCGTAAACGTTGCTTTACAAATGAATGTTTTGCCTTTCAAACATGTGACACGATATCTACTATGGATTATATCAAAATTTTGTGATAATCTAATAACAAAATTATCTTGAGCTTGCTGATTGTTGTAATTGTTGGATTTGTGTGTATATAAATCAGTTTGTGTGTGCAATTTCTCAACGATTCGTACAATTTTAGCGCAAGATCATTTTACACTCTTTTGAGTATATTATATAAATGTGTTTTAAGTTTGATCGTATTAAATATTTCACGGTTCGGTTGTTTCTCCATTAAGTCATCGAAATAGAGAAATTCGCACATGTAATCTGATGATGAAAATTGTAAATATAATGTAATGTACAGATATTTAAGCAAAACGTCTGTTGCTGAGCATTATTTATTGAAATCGTTGTTTTCTTTTTTGTTTATAGAAGCTTTCTAGTTGATAAAAATGTTGATTAATATATAGAAATAAAACTTATTTGCAACTTCACCGAACTGATATGGCGCATGAATCAATTTGATACTGATTTATCGACGATATAACTCTTGATATGTCTTAAAATTTATGGTCACAACGCGAGGCGAACTGCGAATCGTATCAAATTGGGTTTATTTATATTTGTTATGTGAATAATGTGAATTTTCTGTACTGTAATAGGTAAATAAAATATTATACAATTCAAATGTATCATTTCATTTAAGCCCTAGATAAATAAACAATATGAATCAAGATTTAAAAGTATTGGGAAACTGCTCTGGAAAATGTCTGTTTAAATCACTTTCTGTATCAAAAACAATTTTGGATTATGCTTTATGCAGCGAGTATTGATAATATTTTACGTGTTTCTTATATGGAAATACATAGCATGTTTTATTGAATTGTTTTCAAATAACATGTATATAAATTTCTTGGTATTTGTTTGTATAATGTGTTAAGAAGTTTATTATAAAATAAAATCAATATTTTATAAGTCAGTTCTTTAACGACTATATGTATTAGTAGTAGTTGGCCTATGTAATGTGTATAGGCCTAATAGCGCCTATACTATAGGCGCTATTAGGTTGCAGTGTATTATAATCTGTTTTCTGTGGTTTTAAATTAAAATGTTTTTAGTAAGGAATTTCTCTTATACAGGCGGCCCTCGACTTTCGTACAATTCGCTATTTCGCACAATTTTTAAAAAAAAAATTATAAACATGAGTGAGAAACGGAAAAACTTCAGTGTTGATACGAACAAAAAAAAAATCAAAGACTCATAAACTTCACACGATTTGAGACAAAGATGGAAATTATTAGACATTCTAATAGCGGTGAATCTTTTGCTTCAATCGGACGTTCGTATGATACAAACAGGTCTACGAAAAAACATGGATGAAATGGAAAAATCTTTGTCATCATGGATCGATGACCAACATCAAAAAGATGTCCCTCTGAGTATTTCAATTATTCAAGCAAAAGCTCTTAGTTTGCACAAAGATTGGTAGGACAGAGTAAAAAACATATTTTAACACGGTTTTTCAAGCAAGTAATGGTTGGTTTTACAATTTTAAAATGAGGTATTCTTTTCTTAATATTAAATTTACTGGAGAATCGGCTGATGCGGGTAAAGATGCTGCAAAAGAATTTATTTCCTAATTATCCAAAATTATTGAAGATGGAGAATATTCCTCTAGCCAAATATTTAATGTAGATGAGACAGGTTTATTTTGGAAAAATGTTCAACAATGAAAAATATGAATGAAGCCTTCAAGCATCTTGACAAATTTTTAAATATTATGGAAGATTGTTATCCCAATGGAGAACGCATATCTCAAGTGAGTAGGGCGATCAATAAAGACATAGCATGTTATAAAATACTATATGAAAAAAAGAATAGTGGAAAACAGAACTCTTGATAACTTTTCAAAGGAAACACCCGCAAACCCCACTTAAACACGTCTCTTAAACATCTTATATTTACTTGATAAATAAATATTTTAAAATACACACAATTTAATTTTTTTTTACTTCCCTCTACTTTCGAACATTCAACATTCGCAAACATTTTCAGGAACCAATTATGTGCGAAAGTCGAGGGCCGCCTGTAGTAGTAAAAAAAATTGTAGTATTTTTACTATCAAAACTCTTGACTATATTTATATATTTTAAAACTAGGGTACAGTCAACAATTCTAACGTCAGAATAATTTAAATCAAAAACATTGAGATGCATCACATTTGGTGAGAAACAAAACATTATCGTTACTTTTGTGTGAGGACGGTGTAAAAATAGAAAATCAGGATTGGTGGTCGAGTAGTGAGAGTTTTGGAGCCGGTTAGTTGCTGCAAGAGTTAATTGTACAAAATAATTATTATAATTAACAATGCCCCACCGAAACGAGTATATATGATGAGATCAATGACCAGAGCGGCAGTTACAGATACTTCGTGATCATAGCTGGAAAATCGCAGCCGAAATATAAAAAAAGTAAGTGAAAATCGCGATGAATCCCGAGATTTCAAAAATAATTATACTCGCGAAACTCGAAAAATCCACACACATATATGTATATATATATATTAGCTTTTATTATGGCCAAAACTTGGCGGTACTCTGGTAACACTGGCGTAACGGATTTCGCTCTACTGGCAATCGTATATTAATAAACATGTAACTATTTATCGTCAATTAAACATACTACTGCAACCGCTGAATTTGTGTCTAATTGCCACCCGTCACCATCCCGTCGCCAAACTAGTACAAGTTGAAAAAGAAAACCACTTACTTTATTGAATGATTCCGAACGCCATTTGACTAAAAGTTTATCTGTATTGGCAACCCTGTTTCATACTCACGCATGTGCACAAGTCGAATCTTGATGTGTAAGAAATAGCATTGAACTTTTCTGCAGTTTTTTGCTATTAAGAGATCGGAAACTTGCACCCGTGGTAATTTTTCTGTCCATGTATTTACTAATAAGGGGGTTCTGATTTATTTGAATCATGCCCGTTAAAAATATTGTTATTGTTAAGAGATATTTGGCCCAAGTCGATCGGAAATTCCGGCCGGGTGGTACTTAGCACTAAGGTGGCCAGATTTTGAAAATATCAAAAGAGGACACAAAAAATAAAAAGCCAATCTCGGAAATTTTTGTTCAAGGTGGATAAATTATATCGGGAGCAAAAGAAGTAATTTCGTAAATGTTTGTTCAAAGGCCATCTCGGAAATTTTTATTTGAGGAGGACAAATTGTAACGGGAGCTAAAAAAAGGTTATTTCGGATTTTTTTTATTCATTTAGGCATGCTACGGGAGCTAAAAAATGGCCATTTTTGTTCGAGGAAGACGAAGAAGGACAAAAGGAGGACAAAGGACATACTTTTTGAGGAGGACGTCTGGTCACCTTAGTGGCGAACCTACGTATAATGGCACGTAGTAACGAATACAAGTAGAATCATCTTATGTGTATTATTTATGGTCCTTTGAGCACAAGTAAGACAACATTGACTGCTATAAAACCGCTGACTTTTCATCGAAGGGAAAAGTTAAACAGAGTCGTGATAATCATTTGGATTAATTGACCAAATAATTTGACATGGTTTTGGTCAGAATTTATATTGCATGGGCCATAATTTAAATTAAATGGTCAGAATACATTGGTCAGAATACTAGCGGTCAGAATAAATATTAAATTGTCAGAATAAATATTAGATTGTCATAATTTATATCAACTGGTCAGAATTGAAATCAGAACGGTAAGAATTAATATTAAATGGTAATAGTTGTGTTGACACATGGTCAGATTCTATTTTTTCAGTTGGCAATAGTGTTATCGTTTAAGATTGGTACAACTGTTCGACGGCGTCTATCGTTTACATCTTGACAGTTCTGAAGCGCCAACGCTGAATCAACAGCTCTTGTCAACACCAGCTATTAGACCTTCGCTAAGACTACCACTACGGTGAATGATAATCAAAGTGTAACATTCTAAAATAAATCAAAATTAATTTTATAACATGGTTTTTATTTATTAATAATTACAAATTTATATAGGAAAAGGGAGGCGTCTCGCTACCGCTCGCGCCGACATTCACTGTAGAACCAAACAACCTAACCTTTTATTTCGGTATATCTTGTAATTGTCCAGCATCATCCAATCTATGACTAACTATTCAAAAAGCGAAGACGCATATGTGAGTACCACAATTGGAATAAGATAATAAAATAGGTTAACTTCAAATTTTCTGCGTAAAATATGTGACTATGGCAGCAAGTTACTTTATTATGACCATGTGTTATTTTTATTCTGACCGATTATTATTTTTATTCTGACCGTTTATTATTTTTATTCTGACCATGTAATATTTATTCTGACCATTTTACTAATAAAATTCTGACCGAAAATTGATTTCAATTCTGACCAAAATTTGATTTAAATTCTGACCATTTAATTACAAGTCTTAAGAAAATGCAATTTTCTTAAAATAAAAAAAAAACTATGCAGCGGAATATTTTTGGGTAGGTTGGATTTTACTGATTTTTAAAAGACAAATATTATTGATGCTCATTTAAAATTGATTGATTATGATTAATTAGTATTATTTCCATGAGCTAAATCTATGAGGTAAACAATACCTCAGTTTTCATCTAAACAGTTTTAATTAAAAAATATAGTTTTTATTTAATACATTGAATTAACAAATAATTTTATTCTTATATGCACTTTATATTATTTATTAATTAAACATATTTTAACCAAAGTTTGCGAACATCAACTATAACCCCTCAGCCCTCACTAATTAAAACTTGCATTTTCCTATTTTTTGGTATACTGCGCATATGAGATAATAGACATGAGAAAATGATAGTCTTCATCGTGTTCGAAGCCATTCTTATGATTGTTTGTCGTCAGGTTCTTCAAATGGTCCAATTTTGTCATTTCGATGTGTAAAAGTTGCGTTATTGTTAAACTAGTGACATATTTTAAAACTGAATCAATTATTGGGACACTATCATATAATTTCACAGAGAATGAATCGTTACTTGATTCAACTGTTTCGTAAAATCTAGTCGGTAATGTTGTATCGTCAGTCTTATCGTTCAAATCGTTTGCACAAATCATCCACGATGACAAAACTATTGCGAAAAATATAATAAATTATAAATAGCTTGTATTCTATAAAAATAAAAGCGCGATCGCAACACTAACTCTGTTTTTATTTTTGAATAAGTGCTTATAGAATCTGCACTATATAACTAGCTTCCAAAACTTCCAAAAATATCACAAGAATGACAACAAGAATGACAACAAGAATCAATTAGATTTAATTTGTGAGTAATACGAAAATTTATTATTGTTTTTAATTTTTGAATAATCTTCATATTCAAATAATGTGTCGGATTAGATTGGTTAAGGAACTTAGCCGAGATTTACAAGATAAACTTTTCAGAAAAATTTGATCGATATTAGATAAGAACTACGGGAACTATTTTCATATCCGAACTTATTAATGAAGGGTAATATAGGGATCTTCTGGCTAGATCAAAGAAAGTGAATTTAGTTTATTATTTTATTTAATTTGTTACGTGACACAAAAGCAAATTTATAAATAATAATTAGTATATTTAATATTTCCAATGATAATTATGCAAATGTATATGGAAAATATGGAAAAGTTGAAATCATATAATTTCACTAGCACCTGTCAGATAAATTATATCTACTGGTGAAAATGTATTACGATATTAATTCATCGAAATATTTTCGGGATAGATTTGAGACTGTTTTTTTTAATTTTTATTGAGCGATAATTATTGGGGGACAAAAGTTGGCCAGTAAGTGATCGTTTTTTAAATATTTCTATTTCATTAGAATTTATAGTATTTAATTAACCGTTTATATGCCAAAGTAACTTTTCGTAATACGTCACATCAATAGCACTGATTTTTCTAATTAAAAAAAAACGTATACGTCAAGTGCTAAATACTGTCATCTGCTTTTGTAACCTAAAATAAGCCTCTCGGTGCCGTTTCCGTACATTTGAACACCACTTGAGGCATTTAAAATTAGAAGTGCTAGGATTGTAACAAGAAACCATTATTGAATTAATTTTTCTTTTTATCAAACTTAAATTTTTATACAAATTAAAAATGCAACGATGTAAACTATTGGTTTATCCAAATATTCTTTGGGAAAAAAATTCTGATTCTATTAACAATTGTTATTAAAAAGTACGTTTCATTTAAAAAAAGTAGCACATTAATTTCAGCCATTTATAACAAACTATTTAAATGGTAATAATTATAAACGTTTCTTTATAGATGATTCTGTATATCTAAATAGTTTTGTAATATTATTTCGTAGCTTAAGTGAGTTTTTGTTAGAGCCCTATATATGGGTCTTGGCAATACGATCACGAAGCGGCTGAGCTCCTTCTTTGGCTATGGCATTAGAAAGGTTAAAGACATGCATTTTTATAGCCAAATACAAGGAAGGAAAATGCACCCACCTGCCCCACGCAAATTACGTCCCTAAAAGCGATGATTTGGAGCGAAAATTATAACTATCTAATTAGAATATGTTGTGTAACGGTCAATATTCAAACAGCTAGAGATTGCTTAGATTATACAGGTGGCGCCAGCTTGTTCAGGTGCAATCTGCGAGTGTTTTTAATCCGCCTAAACGCACGTGAGTTCGCATACTGCCGACTAAAACAGTAAAATCATTCTTAGAAAGTCATAAATAACAATACCAATTAGTTTCATTATGTTTTTAGCATGGAATTGTGACCGATTGAGTTGCACGCTCAATGGGTGGTCCTGGTCCATGATAGAAAGAATTAACGTAAGCATCTTAAATGCATTGTTTGACGGTTCTCTCTTTTGGCAATTTCCAACACAACTTCATAAGTGCAAATAGTTAATGTCAATGAAAGAAATTATTTTGAATATTCTGAATACTTCAACTACAAATCCGACCATTCTGATCCAAAATGGCTTCAGACTTCGCAGTTTTGGATACAGCTGAATAATTCGTTATATGGTGCAATTTGAAACGATTTAAAAAGCATGTAACGGAAAAAGTGTATTATTTGGCCTTAGCACTTGACAGCAAAAACACACGTTCGATATAATTGAAACTGAAAAAAGAAAAATATGCGAATCCCGATCCGAAACGTGTATGGCCGCCCGCGTACGTCGCACCTGTGCGTATGGCGTGCGATGCGCGTCAGTCGCCTCGCGGCGCTCCGGCCGGTCGGTTGTGTCGGTGGTGTCGGTCGTGCGATGCGCCGCCGCTAGCTCTACCGTCGCCGTTCGTGTTCCGTCGTCAGCCGTCAGCCACCGGCCATGGCCGACAGGGAGAGGGTGGCAAAGACGCCCATCCGGGTGGGCTTTTACGACATCGAGCGAACGATCGGCAAGGGCAACTTCGCCGTCGTCAAGCTCGCCAGACATCGAATCACCAAGACTGAGGTGAGCTCGAAGCCTCCGAAGTTTGCGAACCTTCAAACCCCGGAAACCTCCGCCCTCTCGATCGATCGCGTTTCGAATCAATCTCGATCGGTGTTGCCATCGCGTACGCACTTCGATTTTCAGCTGAAAATTACGTATCGCTTTGGTCCAAACCGCGAAAAAATCGACCATCGTTCCTTTTTCTAACCGACCGAAACATATGATCGCCGATCTTGTAAATAAACAAATGAAAATTTGACGTTTCAATAAATATACTAACTGTCAAAATAAACGATCATTTGTTTCCATTGTATTATATATACACTGAATCGATATGATAATATTTTTGCCACAGAGATAAAAAAATACTCGATTTATAAAATAATATATATCTATATAAAACTTGATAAAACCTTTTGCTTTTAGCTTTAATTAGTTTTGAAAATGCTAAAATATATAAATATAATTGCATTTATTATCTATGTACATACATATTGTTATTTTGATAACATAGAACACGTTTATTGCCATACAGATAAAATAACTAGTTTTATATGTAAAATTATACCCCGATTTTAATTTATCAATGGTTTTTCTCCTATACGTGTTCTCATTAGAAAATTCGTTTTTATGCTTGATTATAGTAGACAAATCAGAGTTTATACGCTAATTTCGGCTGAACTTAGATTCGTAAATTTCTTAATTTTCGGTAAAGTTATTTCAATTTATTGCTACAAAGATTTAATAATTGCTTACAACTATAATTAGATTATTTTTTTATATAAGATTTTGCTTTGATGAAATGTATGTAATAGTATCTTAAAACATTACATTTTTTTCTACAAGAAAATCTTAAAAAAATAATCCTATTTTCATGATAGATTATATTAGACATTTGTTATTATTCTGATAACACTGTGCAGTTTTTGCCACAAATATTAACGACCTCTATTCTTATGTAAAATTACATGCTGATTTCAGATGTAATGATATTTAAGACTTTGCTTTAATTAATACTATAATTGCATTTATACGATCAATAAATAATGATACATATTGTTATTCTAATTAAATTTATTATATAGTTTATTGCAAAAAATAAAGTAAATCGTTTTATATGTAAAGTTCTGTTCGCTTTTTAGATGTATTGAAGAAGTATAAAAATGCGTTTTTATTATGATTATTATTATAAAAATCACAATGAGTATTTTGCCTCAAGGATATTAACTTAATACCGATGTAGTTGAACATTTTAACATTTTTGCTATGAACATTTTTTTTTTTTTAATAATTGATTTTAATTTAAGATGCTGCTTATTGTTGTTCTGATTAATCTGTACGTACAGTTTATAACCACATACATATATTGCTTATAATAAATAATAATATTTTTTTTCTCTAATATGCTCTAGTTTTTTAGATATCGTCCATTTAAAATAGCAAAAAAATAAGTTTAATCCTATTTTATGATCAATTATAATATATTTTTATTCTGGTTGAAATATATAATCCGTTTTTTCCATAAAAATAAAATAACTTGATTTATGTGTAAAATCATACATTGATTTAATCCGTATCATTAATATCCAATATTGTTTTTTGTTCTAAAATATGTACTATAATTTTTTACTTATTCTACTAACAACGTAAATCAATCAGAATAAAATTAAGCGAAATCAGGTATTTTAACAATTTCTCTAAATTACCATTTATTTTATCGTATAATATGCGTTAAACAATATTAGTGATATTAAGGGTGTTTTAAAATACAATCACATTTTGCCACAATAATAAGATAAGTCGATATTAATTTAAAATTGCACACTGAATTTAGCTGTAATTAGATATTGTCGATTTTTTAATTTTAGTAATATCCTTCGTTTTTTAATGCTAAAAAATCAACTATTGTTAAACTACACATTAAATATTTCGATTTAAACGTAAAATTAGTTTTTTTTAATGTCATGCTTTAAATATCGTCGATTTTTTGTATTTTTTTTGAAAAATACATAGTTTTTAATCTTGTAGTATTTTGCATTATTAAATTACTAAAAAAAACACAACTTTACCTGCATATTAGATTATAAACTAATGAAAATATTATTTGTAACACTTTTGCTTTGATAAAATATTTTTTTTTTATTGTTTTATAATTGATTAGATACACTATAATATTTATTGATAACACTGTACAACAATTTTTATTCACAAAGATAAAATGACTATCTATATTTAAAATTAGACGCTGATTAATTCCAATAGTTTGATTAGGATTGAAAATCGTTTTTAATTACTTGCTTTAACAAATTACTAAAATATCAAATTTAATTGCATTTTTATGATTTTTAATCGATTATAGATTGAAAGTATATATTTTTAATGCAGATCAAGTGATATTTTTTGTATTAGAATTGCCACAATAATTTTATGATGTTGTATATTATCAATTGCTATCATAAGTTTTTAGATATATGTATTAGGTTTTATCATTTTTTACCGTTATTTGTTACACATATTTATTACTGTATCATTAGTGTTTAATTAATTATAATTTAATTATTTGCAGATTTTTGTGGCAAAAATAATTAAGTTTAATACCAGTGAAACTTAATTGTGTCAGGTATAAAAGCGCATATAAATAAAATAAAAAAAAGGCTCATCTGAAATCAGCTATGTATCTTATCTTTGTGGCAAAATATTGCCCTATAATTTTATCAGAATAACAATAAATATCACAAACATCATCTGATTATTTAGAAATAATAATATTTTGACCTTAAATTTTTTAGTAAAATTCCTTAATAATTATCCTAAATTTATCATTGTAGTTATGCAGTATGATTCATACTGCATAATTTATGTACTGTATGAAGAAAAAAGTCTGAAATTATCACATAAGATTCAGATCTTATATTGTCTGTACATGTACAATTTAGAAAAATAAAAGGTGCAATTTTATTAAGGATTTTAATATTGTTCACTTACTAAAGCAAGCGAATAATACAATACATCTTTGTAATGCAAGTGAATAATCACGACTCGTGTCACAAAATGGTATTGAACGATTGATCTATAGATATAAATCTGAAAGCAGCTCTTGCCATACATTCTAAATTGCATTTATCTGTCCTTAGTTGTCCCGAAACAATGATAGTTTCATAAATATAAAAAAAATGTGAGAATATCTCTTTTCATAAATTTGTCACGGTTTTCTTTCGGCGAAAATTTACTGTTTGCGTTTCAAAAGAGCTTCACTGTCCTTTCTTTTTCTTTATTGTTTTTTCTTTACGACTTTCGATTTTCTACTTTCCGCGCATCATTCGCCGCTTTCATTGTTAAAAGTCAGTCCAGAAAATAAAACAAAACGATCGGTGATGATGTACAAATGAAAGAGATTAACGGAGACGCTGCATCTTGAACTTGACGAGCGCCTGATTGTTATCTTGAGCTCGTCTTCATTCATCTCTGGTCCACATTCACGACGCGATCCTATTCACAAATATCCGTATTGTCATTGGAAGTGGGATTCTTCGACTGGACCTGGGAAATCTGTGAAATACAACCAAACCGAATGGATTTGTTTTTATTTATTTATTAAATACTTGCAGAATGAAAACTGATCATAAATAGAACAAATTTATACATTAAACTACCCATTAATATTAATGTAATCAATATGTATTTTGATCTTTCACTGTAAAAGTTGAATGCTTAAGATCTAATTGATTGTAGTTACTCCAAAAAAAAATGTTCAAGATATACCGTAATACGTGTGATATAAAAGTTAAATAATTTGAGATAGTGTCATTGGATTGGCAAGAGCAGTTAATCGGTATTTAAAGCTGCAGTATTTAAGATGAAAATTAACTATCGTCTAAGATGAACAATAATTAACATATATTAGAAATCAATAATGTTGTAATACTGTAGTTGGATTAAAGCAACGTTTATCATTTTTTTTGCAAGCAAAAAATACACAAACTATCTAAGAAATTTTTCTGAGCATACTGCCAGATAATTAGAGAACAAAAAATACTTTTCATTCATTTTCCTGGTATATTTTCGTTCGTTCATGAAGCGTTTTTGTGTTTGTTGTGTTAATATATATATGTCTAATACATACATATGTAAAAGCATATATACACGACGTATCATATTAATTTAATAGACGATATTATTTCCTACGCACAATATTTGTGTCACGCTATGAATAATTACGTGATTTTCACGTTCGAAGTAAACATCTCGTGTCGTTTCACCCAAATGTATGTAATTATATTGATGCGATATGGGAAACGGTCATTAGGGTGGGTTAGTTTTTTTACGTTACGTTTAAGTTAATTAGTCATTATTATGGAGTTTAAATACGGTCAATGTAATGCGAGCACGAACCGTTATTTAATATTGAAAAATAGTAAGAATCGACATTATATTTTAAGTAGCGCATGAATGATGTTTCTCACGTTTTTTATCTCGCGTAAAAAACTGTGTGTGAATAATGGTTTACGTCTCTACTACGTGTTGCGAACGTAATTTAATATTCCTTATGTGATGCAACCGTTTTATATGTACGAAAAAATATTATTTACTTTTTGTTTGAGTTTTTTGACAACGTCTAGTCAATCGTTTGATGATAAGGTTATTCTACTATATTTTGACCTTAACCTTTAAACGATTTAATTACTCATTTATGATTATTGCACGTTTGTGTCAAAACTGCAGTTTTCATAATGATTAGTAATTGTATTGATTACGAATTTTATCGGTCTTATTAAAGGCTCGAAAGACACTGGTTATTGCCTTTCAATCACAATGACATAATATTGTTAACCGTTTTAGTGTTATGCTTATTTTGCATGTATGAAAATTGCGGACCAGAAGGAGGAATCGTTTGGACGAATGATTTGTTAAATGAGTAGACTTTTGTATTGGCTCTGACTCTCACTCTCTCTCTCCCCCCGAGTTCAAGATCAAGTGCTGTCTCTTTATTTCCTTCCTATATTTATACATATTCAATCTGTGACGCATTTCCCTGTGACACATCCCATAAGGTAACAAGTACCGTACCATTTTCAATATCAAGTACACCATCGATTCATCGCTTCGTCCAAACGAATGATATAAAAATCAATCCCTTGTTTACTCTAATTGCTTCACTTAATCTGTGACGAGTCCCAATGGACAACTACAAGTTAACAGTGCAGTATTGTTTCGGTATTGAGTACATTATCGATTAGTCGCTTTGTTCAAACGAATGATATAAAATCAATCCCTTGTTTGCTCTGATTGCTTCACTATAAACAGACGCTCATATAACTCGATTCTGGCGATCTATTTAATAAAATCTAATATATATTTTTTGTTATATATTTAGTCATTTGCAGATTGACATGCATTTTAATATTGAAAAAATATATCAAGTTTTGTAATGAATATGATATGTTTGATGTATGTTCATCTTGAATATTGATGCAGCTCAATGATGCCACCAATTTTATGTTGTTATTTTGGGCGTATCACATGAATCATGTGGTTGTAAAGTTTCGAAGAGGTCTGAAGTTTTCGATGAAACTACTAAGCTTTTAGGCTCAAAGCTCTTCGCGGATGATTTCGTTTATTTTAATTAAACTCTCAATGTAATGATTTAAATAATTATTATCGCTAGGACTTACCTGCAGATCGATATTATCAATGTCCTGCTGGACCGTATGGAACAGAGAGCTATATGAGAATGCCCACAAAGAAGACTCACATATTTATAACATTATGTTGATTACACATTATGTTGTATGGAACAGAGAGCTATATGAGAATGCCCACAAAGAAGACTCACATATTTATAACATTATGTTGATTACACAGTATGTTGTGGAATAACAATAATATGTATTTCATCCTCTTATCGGATAAAAACAATTATGCAGCGTTCATCATCTTTGCTTCAACTATAAGCGATTGACATATACGTATAAGTCGTTGTGCTTTTAAAGTTACGATTTAGAGTTAAAAATTAAAACGTGTAATACTTATCTATCATTTTTTATAGATATTCTCCACATGTTATTAAATTTTTTATGTCTGATTCGAAAAATAATTTATTTTTGGAAGCAAAAAATTCTTTAATGTCGTTTTTTATATACGTTTTTGTAAACATTTTTATTTCACCTAAAAACTATTGGATATATGATTTGAGCAATGTCTGAAAAATACGGTGAATGAGAAAGGAGTTTCATAGAATATCCATTGATTTTTTATCGTCTTTGATACACGATGACGAGCGTTGTCTTGGTGTAAAATTACCCCTATTTAATTTATAAGGGAAGGTCTTTTTTATGGTCTGAGTCGCTTTTAAACGAATTAGCTTAAAATAATTTTCTGCATATAATCCAATAACTCATAATGAATACGCCATTCATAATCCACCAAATGTATAGAATAACCATTGGAATTAAGGGTTGATTAGTGTTCAATTATTGCCTTTTCCGTCGCATGTTAAAGTAAAGGACCCATTTCTCATCTTTAGTAACAATTCGGCTTAAAAATAAATCATTAATTATTGGCATATTGAGATGCGCTGTGCGAGATTTTTTTCAGATCATTTTGAATACCCATATTCTGCAAATTAACACATTAAATATTTTTTTATTGTCTGTGAACCGATGTAGGCGACACGTTGAGCTTTTGTGATAGCTTCTGTAACGTTAATCTCAGACTCGCTTTGATGGCAGCCCTAATATCCTCATTAATAACCCCCTAAGGACTACTTAAGGACTCTCTTAATTTAATGGCATCCCTGCCAATTATATTATAAATTGTTTTAATTGTTATTTTAGCATTATGACCGAATTGAAACTCATAAAGCATAATATATCTTAACTGAGATTATTTTATCTCCACTGCCATTGTTGATTTAGTGTTGAAAATATCAAAATAAAAAATATCCAGTTACTAAATAGCATCATTGATACGACTACTGTTAAAAAACACCGGAAGAATAGTGAAATTATCGTTAATTTATAAGTAGTTATACATAACAAGATGCATTATAGATCAAAAATATCAATTAAAATATTTTATAAGAATCATAAATTATGTTTTTCGTAGTTCAAAATTCTTACTTTACGCCAATGATCTTAAAGTACTACTTAAGAAAAAAAAATGTCATTCCATGAGATATTTTTGCGCAAAAATAGCACTTAAATTGGATTATAAAATATATAATGTGCTTCATTGCACAGAAGTGGTAACTGATTTTGGTGTCCTATTTTAAATAGACTACAGAATCAATCACTATATAGAAAAATATATGAGTAAAATCTCAAAAATGTTTAGATTTGTCTTACGATACATGTATCAAAGCTCGAGGGCACTGTCTGCCTTGTATAATCATTTAGTGAGCCGTACCTCTGGCGTACTTTTCTGGTCTGCCAAATAATGCTACTGACTCATTTTTAATAAAAAAATTAAAAAAAAGAGATATTTGCACATGGAGGAGTATAAACGAGCAATATATAAAATAATTGTTTCATAAAACGAATTATTTATACTTTACTGTTGGACAGATTAGGTGCGTGCGGGTCAGTTTTGATCAGAATAGTGAACACCCCACGAATAACACTGCAACAAATATTTTTCGGAAGTAAAAATCAGAAGATTTACCTTATATAAATGCACAAACAATTCGTTTTATGGAACAAATCTATGGAACAAATGCACAAACAATTCGTTTTATGGAACAAATGCACGTATCTTTTAAAATAATTCCATATTAAATCGCACTCTATAAATATTATCCATTTGTATTTCCCACAAAATTCGAGTCACTTCGACGAGTGTACTTTGAAAAGCACTTCTTAGAGCTGTTAGTGGAGAATATTGACTTATTGAATATTGCTTGCGTTCTTAAGTATTGCTTGAATAGGAGTATTGGAAAACTTTCTTATAAGCACAGCTATAAAAATTTTCAAATATCTGTCAGATAGTATTGATTTGTTCTCATCCTGTTACTCACAGTTGGTGGACTTATTGTGTTTTAGTCATTATTGTTAGTAGTTCTGTAAGCATATAAGTTTAAATTTTATGTATTTTTTTGGCGTAAAACTGTATTTAAATAAATATATTATTATTTGTGATAATTTTAGTATTTTACTAAGTAGACTTAATAAAAACTTTTCTAAAAATGCAAAATCCCTTTTGAGTTTATAAATAAATAAAAAACCTTATAAAATACTATTTTTATTATTTTTTAAATTTCCAAAAATATAAATGGTCAAATTGTAAAATTATGGCAAAAATAGCTAATTTATCCATTAGTGCGCTAAAAAGGCACAGTTATTTTAAAGTATTCTAGTATTTTGCGGGCGTAAAATTAAAAATTGTAATTTCATACTACTTGAAAGTAGAAAAGTCGCCCGAAGAAATTTACACTCATGCTTTTTAGACGACCAAAGAAAAACAGCATTTTTAACTTCTTTTCACATAGGCAATAAGAAAACTCCGCTTACAATAAATATCTAAAAATCTTTTCAATGTTAAAAGTTATGTGATAGTCATTGATGTTGTGTCTCTTAATATCATTAACCATTAGATTACTTTATGAAAATTACATAAAAAAATATATTTGGAAAAAAAATATTTTTCTCTGACGCCCATAAAAATTGTATCGGATTCTTCCTTTAATGATTTGGCAATTTTCGCTACAGTAGCTAAAGCCGATATATTGGCTTTCGACGACATAGGGTTAATAAACCTGAAAGTTAGAAGTGTCATTATTAATTAAAAAAGAAACTAGTGAACGCGCTGGCTTTGACGTAATATCTTTTAAGTACATAAAGTGCCTAAAAAATATAGATGTAATAGTTATTCAATATAATTTGCATTAAAAATCATTTATATTATTATAATGTAATGTATTTTATTTTATATAGTGGTTAAACAAAAATTCTATTTTTGGAAGATTTTTGCGTTTCTGTGACTTTTGGAGTCGACTTTTAATCCACTTTAACCTCTTCTCGGTCGAGTTAATTTCTCGCACGATTGCGTCACACGACCAGGGTTAGTCGCGTTTGACGTCAAAGGTTCGAAACCTTCAGCATGCGATTTCATTGTCGGTCTTGGATCGTTACGCTCTTTTTGCCGAACGCGTAATCGCCTCCGTCAGACGTCGCGCTTTTTCCCCGGTGACGTATCGGCTGTCTATTTTTATTATCGCAATTTCGCATCGACTCTTCGATGATAGATACATAAAATCCGTTCATAGTTTATTCATGATTCCACGCTAGTTAATAGGCGCTTGGTAACCCACCATAGCGGTCATCGATTACGCAACGAGATGTCATAGCATGTCATCGGGAACAATGGACGGGCTCTTGATGTCTATTTTTAATTTTCGCTAATTGTACTCGCTCGCGGGTCACTAGCATCGGCGGTCTTTCGCAGCCGGAAAACTGCCGCAAGGTGCGCGCGCGTGTGCAATGTCTTAAACGGAAAACTTTCAAAGTTCCAAACGTTGTTTCGGAGTGGATTGAATGCCTCAAAAAGTCTCGGCGAGTTGCTGAAAGTTCGATTGATGGAAAGTGTGCGGTTCGACGTTGAATTTGATTTGTTTCAGGTGACGCGAGAACTCGCTGCCGCAAATAGCGTATTTTATGGATTGCTCGAGAAGCCTTTTCAGACTTTTGTGTATATTTTATAAAATGGAATTATTTGCAAGATTTGTAGACTCGTAGCGACCTGCAAAGATCTGTGTTTATTCAATACCAACCGTCCAATTCAGAAAAATCTAAGAAAGTGTATCATGACACGAAGAATTACCTTCACTACAAAAAACATTAAATAATTGAATAAATAATGAAATACTACAACTATTCGAAATAATTTGGACCAGCTCTTCATAGCTGCCATTGAACAAATCAACGTACAATACCAGAGTATTAATAAGCTGGATGCATTTAACGACTCAAACATAACAGGCGAAATGAACACATTTATGCTAATTTAAAAGAAGTCAGTATTATTTATGCTATACATATAAAAAGCATTCAACATTGTTTGACACGATAGCCTAACCTACAAATTGATTATATTACACACATACTACGCTTATATCTAAAGTTATGAACTTCCACAGCCGTTCCTCTTCATTCTACGGTGTGATCCATTCAAGTTTTCTATGTTCTATGTTAGAGATAGCATAAGGCCTATGCATAATCGTAGTGCCCGTTCAGCCAAAAATATTGCTGATATAGGTGAAAGTGTGGCCAAAGACCCAGAATTATCGATTCGTCGGCGTTCGCAGCTTTTGGATTTTTCTTATGGCTCCCTTTAACGCATTTTGCATATGGATTTTCATATAACACAAGAACTAAAGTCCAGAGACCAGAGATAGCGAAGATTGAGTGTTAAAGCAGCATGAAGTTGATGCCGATTTTTCAAAGAAAGTATTATTTTCTGATAAGACACATTTCCACTTCTCTGTGCTTATTATAAAGCAAAATCGCCGCATATGGGGCAAGTTAAATTTTCATGTGATTCACAAGAGAGCATTTCATGTCAAATAGTGTTTGATGCACATTGTGGTCAAGCGGCATCATTGGGTCTTACTTTTTTAATAACGACAAAAGTCTTAAACATAATTAAAACAATGTAAAAATGTTGTTTTTTACTATATAAATTGGTAATAACATACATATGCTTGCTAGGGATAAAGTAACACCAGTAATTATTTTTTCAAGTCATTCAAAATAAAGCAAATGCTTTTGGTTTATTAATATTTGCTAACACTGATATATGTGTTCAATTAATTTCAATAATTTTGCAGCTGAAATTACTCTATAATTTTCAATGTTTGAAATAATATTTTTTCTATAAATCAAGGAGAGTTTTATACATTTTTACCAATAAGGGAACAACGCCGATTCCAAAAATAAGCTTTAGAGAAACAGCTAAGATTTCATCCGATATCACAACCTTTTAAAATTAGGCCAGGAATCATATCAGATTCAGAGGAGATATACTTTGAATCGAAAAGCTAGATTTTCTTCAGTCAAAATTTTTTTTTTAAAAACAATTCAAAAATATTGCATCAATACGTCAAAGGTTTTTTTTATTATACTGCATCCCTGAAGACTATCTGAATCTTCGTTCTTAGAATGTTTTAAAACTGCAAAAAATACAGTTACGTCACTTGTATTTTTTTGTTCTAATTTTTACTATGAAAATATTGGTCAAAATAACTTAATTTCTGGAAATCTCATTGCTAAATATTAGATGTGTGCATTGTCGTAACCACAATCCTCGTATTACCTTGTCTCGACTTTTCATATTCAATAGTAACGTTTCTTAGTTGAGTAGTAGTCCTAAATACGATTTTTTAATAATAAAAAATGACAATAATATTTGTAGGTTCCATTTCCAGCGGACCTAAAATTTTAATCACATCTGGTCTAGTGAATATTGACTAAAATGTCTGGCCTTCGAGTCTTCTCTTAAAAGCTGAGCTAACATAGTTTAACATATAGTTATGATATTTGAAATACACGTAGTTTGAAAAACTAATAGAGGGAATGTGACTTTATTGATTTAATTAAAATCTCTAGCGCAAATTTTTTCGTGTATTTTACTTAAGAACTGCCATTTAACTTGTGTGAAAGCGTGAAGCTTAGGATTTAAAAAAAATATGTTTTATGTCAGCATATACATATATTTAATACAACTTTAAATTAACAATAAAAATATATAATAGCATATTATATGCTTAAAATATCTTTATGAATTCGTAAAATCGAAATAAAGATAAGTAAAACAGCCAAGTCACAAAGCTTTTTTCCCAGGAATCTCAGCCCTCCTCAATAAAAATGTATTTATGATAAAAACAACTCAAATTTATAAGGACCATCCTGCCAGGTATAATATTTTTATTGCAAAGACGCATTGACCGTAAGAAAAGGATTTGTCGCATATATGCGTTAAAAGCGAAATAAACAAAGATGTTATTAGTCTTTACGACTTACCGATAAGTTTCGTATGTGACAACGAAACACAGTAATAAATATCAAACACGCAACGATTATTTGAAGATGAAGAAATAACCTGCTCCATTTCGACCAAGCGTATATAAGCGCATTTAATTCACTCCCATTCAGAATGATTTTTGAAGATGGCTGAATTTTACGGACGCAGACAAGACTACAAAAACATTTATAGTAATTAGATAAACTGCATGTGACTAGAAAAGTTTTACTCAATAATCATAATTTATAATAAAATAACTTTATTTGTACAAATAAAATTCATTTACATATTTTACAAAGTATTTTTATTAGCTTTCTGAATATGAACTTTTATTTATTATCCAATTTTTTCGAGTGATTTAAGTAGTAATTAGTAGCTTATATTTCATTGTGTTATTATACTAACCGCCGCTTTACTATTACTAATTTACTTCGAATACGAATTACATCAATTGCAATCGCGATTTCGCGAAACTTATAGTACATGTGGCCATGACAAACGGATTTGGAATATTTTATGCAACGGATGATTTAAATTGAAAAGCGGATTTTGGAACGTACGTGACGTAAACGTGAATGTTATCGCGGATACGCGACATTTGATAATTTACTGGCGGAAAAAATATTCCATTGAACCTGATCGACCATCTTATCGGTCCAGTATCAATAAAATTATACTCAGATTCAGTCCGCGAGTCAATTTCGATATCTAGATACGATTACGACTCGTAAATCGAATACGTATGCACATTACATATTCAAAGTAATAAAAGTAACAGAATGATCGTTCATAAATAATAAAATTGCGAACTGATGTCGACGATTGTTAAAATGCATAGTAAAATCTGCCATATTAACACTGTCATAATTATGAGAGAACATTATCTAAATACACACACGTGTGAGATATGGCCATATAGAACTTGAAACTATTTTTTTAAATTTATGTAAATAACATTCATATTTCATAGTTATTTAATAGTGTGGTATATTTTGAGTAAAATTTAGTTAGATTTATGTACAATGTGTTGATGTGCCTCATGCTCATTTTTATCACGAGAGGCACCATTCAATTTGTAATATATTATACAATGCATGAGAAGGTGGGCGATATTAGCTCTTGTCTATGGCGCTGAAATGTCTGGGACTGGCCTTGTTTTGATCAAAGTGTTGTTGTTATTATATTATCTGTATATTACCCATTGAAACAGCAATGGGAAACAAGTTAACAAAAATATGTTTATATTAATTAATTAATAATTAATCAAATTTAGTTATATGGATAAGTTTGAGAATCTGTTGAGGGCCGCGCATCGCATGATTAGGAGTCCAGATTAATTCTTAAGACGGAGTCATGAGTGGTGTGTGAGTCGGAGTGAAGTATTATATGCCTGCACTACACTCTTTGGAAGTTGGCTAAGGTTGGCCAAGGATGGAGAATATAGTGGGCTACTTCGGTCGAGTTCGGTTTTGCCCGCTCTAAAATCTCTCGAAAGTAAACGGGAGGTAAAATGGGGGTAATTCAGTCGACTGTGAGAGAGATAATAATATGTTGTTTCGCAAACTGAGATAGAACGAGTAACTCGGTTCAATTTCAGTATGCGCGTAGGCGTCCTATGGTTAACACGGATGTTGAGCGCTGCATCGTGGTCACGTGGTCAAGTTACAATACCACATGCTTATCAGGGACTTCAACAGACTCTTACTGACATATTTGAATATTTTAGGGCACCAAAAGAGATTAATTATATTTTTGATAGTATATTCTTCTAACAGATATCGTTATTATATTTTTTTCATATAAAATTAAATAATAAAAAAATAATTAGTGGTACTTAATTTTGTTAAAAAAATCGTTTCGAATATCCTTATGTATTTTACTAGATCGGTTTATATAAATGTCACACCATAACGAATTCTTATTTAGAATCGATGGCGACAAATTCTAGGATAGTCACAGATGTGGTGTTCGTATTCTGAAGTATCATTTTTATGCCTTATGGCATATTGCAAAAGCCGACAAAGATTTTGCGTAAATTGAATATTTACGACCGAAAAGTTTTCACTGATATTGTATTGGTGAGTGCCCACACAAACTTAATAAAATTACAATTTAAAAATTGCGATTATTTGGCACATTTTTCGATCGCGCGCAAATATGCTGGCTGTACGTGACAGAAGCCGCCGTCCGGACGTATATGAAATTTGCGAGTGTGGTAGCTTACTCGAAGTCGTAGGTCTCAGCCGACTTCAGTTGTAACTTCGATTTGGACAACTTCCAGAGAGTGTAATGCAGGCATTATATTTCTTAGGACAAAGTTTGGACGAATGGGAGAGACCAATGGCCATATCGTTAATGAAACTATATATCTTCCGTGTGGCTCTTTTGTAGATGACCATTGTCGTCGCCTTCGACTATGGAAAATATATTCGGTGCACAAGATAATGCACGTTTGTTAGAAATTTAACATTAATGGATGTAAATCATCTTTATTATTATAATAAAATATTATTACAGCTTACATTCAATAGATTATGACCTAGCTCGATTTATTTTAAATATTAATTTGTAAAATAAGGAAAATCTCAGAAAATTTAATCTAAAATTAATCATAAAAACACATAATTTTGACTATTGGTCAATTCAATCCTAAAATATTATATATAATATGTACTTCTCATATGAATTCAGAATATCCTTTTTACATTTATTGTGGTTTCAGTATTTATATATAATTTAAAAATAATATGTTAGTAGAGTATTTAATTATAAATGAAGACATTCATAGTTTTAATACTAAAAATAGAGATAATTTAAGGATAGATAGGGTATGAGAAAACATGTACGGCCAGGGGAATATTGTACGGATAAATGAATTTGTATAATATTATTCTTAGGACAAATCGAAAAAATAAAAATGTAGTGGGTTTCCTCTATGGAATAAAGAAACACCTTCGTGCATTAAAAAATAAATTATAATATAAGTTTTATATCCTGTCTATGTTTATATTATGTTTTATATGTATATATTTCATTAGTGTATAAACAATTAGCTAAATAAATTAATAAAATTAATAAATAATGTTGTATAACAATTTTTATTATCCATTTACATTTAAAATATCCCATACGGATTGTATGCGTTTTTATTAGGTATCGCAAAATATCTGTGTCATCAGAGTGAATTATTTAATCAAGTATTAGGGACGTGATCACGAATTAGTTTGATATCAAAGCTATCATATAAATAAAAAGCATATATTTATATGTACGTAAGTATGTATGTATGTAGAAAATAGGCTTTTATAGTTATTATGATAATTTATAACACATATGAATGATCGGAATTGCCTATTTTATCTTGTCCACGACATATATTACATTTTTGCGATTCCATTTGAAACGTGCTCCAGGCGCTCGCCCCTCCAGTATTCCCATATCCCGATTTGTACGTCTATCATGATTTTTGTGTCATAGGCAGCAAATAAATCGTTCAACTTGTATGTAACGTATTTTTAATATGCGTCCACAATATAATATAATGATATATCATGCTAGATTTTTTAAACGCTCGTCTGATACCCACGCTAGTGTCTGTTACATTTTTTGCTAGTAAAATAATAATTATTTTTGAATGAATCATTCTAAAGAAATCTAACGATTTGACGACTGGCATTTTCACTGTTGATCGATCGCATTTTAGGTCCAATGTCAGGTTTAATCAGTTGGATTTTGTGCTTGTTGTATGCACATAACCGTGGCGTTGTTTGGTTTTAATAAATGTTTTTTTTTGTTATATTATTTCAAAGCACGTAGATTGCTAAATTTAGTTAAGATATACTATCATATATCATATTAGTAAAATAAAACTTATATAGTACGTTTAGATAATTATACAGAGCGTTATATTTAGAACACGTATCTACGTGACAATAAACACAATACTGTTATTTGTCGTAGTACATAACAAATATAAACGATACTAATTAATAATTATTAATAGCCATTTGTTCAGATGGAAGGCGATTTACTATGTAACGGTAGTTGTGTAAAACTGTAACACACTAAGTTTATTAGGAAATTAATTACAACGTAATGGTTTCCCTATTGCCTTCAACTTGATAATGGATTTTTCGTAACACAATACTCATTGGGTTTTATAAGCCATCTAACGATAATGCGATGCATTTTTATTATACAAATATTGTAATATTTTTACTATAATAATGTTTTTATTGTAGCATTACTCTTAATGCCATAGCAGATTGAATTAATAATCCCGATATTTGATAAAAAAAACTGATCGGAGATGATCGATTAGAATGTTTTATTTATTGTAGCTCTTTAGTTGCAACTTTCTAAGCGTTAGCCCAATGCGTTACAGTGGGGTTAACACAATCAACAATTACTAAGTAGTGACTAAAATCAGTGTGACACCAGACTGAAATCAATCTGTAAATTAGTGACATATTTACAATATATTATTGCATCTTACATTTAATAAATGTTACTATGTACGAAATAGCTTGATTTTTATTCTAATTATTTATATTGAATTTGTGATATTAGGATAATATTGAAAAACATAATCTGTAAATTTTAATCACGAATCTTAATCTCTCAGACACTTTAAAATGAAATAAATCTACTAAGGGTTCGTATAGCATTCAAACCCATGTCTTTCGTACTGGTTTATGTTAACCCTTTAGCTTGTTGTTCGTGATAATATCAAATAAATGCTAACTACGATCGTCTTTTCAGTGACTATTTTATTATATTATTACAGATAATATTTAGGGATTTAAATAAAACCGGTGTTGATATTATTATTATTATTATTTTAATTAATTGACCCAAAAAGTACTGCTTCATTTTTATTAATTATAATATAAATAAAAAAATATTTTTGAAAATTCGGACGCCAAATCTTTCTTCTTTTGGATCAATAAATCTAGGACAATATCGTCATTGACAAAATATATTTTTTGATCAACCCCTTCTGGATGCCTCCTAAATTTTTATACTAGAGGCCAGAGCACTACTCTTCAATTTATCACAATAAAATATATTACTCATAATTTTTTGTCAGTTACGATTATCCGAAAGAATTTTATGAGAAATGAAATCTGTTTGTTCAAAATGCGACACATTAAAAAAAAACAGATTTATATGATTGATAATTGTAAAATTTTTATAATTAACATATAATTTATTTTAATTATTGCACATTTAATACTAATTTAAGAATATCACAATAATATTTTTTTTAGGAAAGATGTATTTATTTATATATTTATTTATTTATTTGAGTTATAAGTGTTTATGTAAATAATATATAATTAAAAAAATGTAAATACTGCATAACCCTTTTTATTCCAAACAATTTGGCCTAAAATATAACTTTTTTTTTAATTTTATTGATTTGCAGTTTTAAATATATTATGGTATACTATGTGTTTTAAAAATTTGAAAATTAAAAAACTGTCACTCAAATATCATTGAGTCTTTGGGGTTTTGATGCTGAGTAGTATGACTTATTTAGTTAAATGCTGAAAGCATTTATTATTTAAACCAATATACAGATGTATTTCAGATGTCAGTATCGGGGGGTGGTGTTGAATGAGTACGTGTTTGTCTCCCGTGTTACACATTCAAATTAAAACCATTGTGCTCGCTTTATAATGACGCGAAGTATAACGAATAATAATAACTATTTGTTGTTTGTGGATATTGCGTATTTTTTTCAAGGATCACAATAAATTTACAAGTATTGACATATTTTCTAAATACGACAATTTCACTTATTTTTGTTGTTTTCGTAAAACGCCTTTGTTTTAGATGACGCTTTCTAATAGGAAATTATGTATGATAATTTATGTTGAATTCAGTAATTTGTGGCGAATAAAAAAAATACTTTACTGCTAAATACAGTAGAATATTTTATGCAAGCAAAAAAATTGCACTGCGCCGCTTGTCATTTAAACGCTCTTATAAAAATTAAAATCATAAAGTTTGTCAATCATTGGTTATATAATATATTTTTTATTAAATCATAATGTCGTTCATTCATTGTGCAAACGCAAAATGCGGAAAAAGCGATTATACGCTTGTTGAAAAATCTCCCGGGAAATTTGTGAAATCGATTTTTCCGGTCCGTTCTAAGCTTTCCGTGAAATTTTTAAAAATTATGTCTCGATTGCTTCAAGCGTTCAAAGATCTTTGGAGCAGTTTTTTAAGAAGCGATCGCTTTAGGAATATGATTTTTGTTGTCTCAAAAATTTTATCATGGATTCATGTAATAAGTTGATCATAATGACATATTGCAAGTATGAAAAAATATGACTCATTGTATTTCAATTGAATGGATACACATTAAATCAATGCGCTCAAAGACCTACTATACACACAATAAACAATAGTGAATAACTTGATAAATTTAATGGAAAAAGGCATATACAGCGCAGTAGGTCTAAAGTGCATTGTAACGCCCGATCGGGTTACTTATTTTTTTTATCCTAGGGAAAATGTTACGATGTAACGTTACCTTATAAGTGAGTCGTTATTTTTAAAGGTCCTTCCGCTCTTTTGTCAGCTTTTCTGAAACAGTTCAACGATCCTGGCGGTCGCACGCGTTCATTCAGTGATCGAAAACAATTTATTGATCTTGTGCGTCACTCGGCAATAAAACAGTCGATGGCTCGTTCCAATTTATGCCGAACGGATTCGCCTGTCGTCGGTTAATACCGGACAGTAGATTTTTTCCATGCATGTATTTATCATAGTTAAGCTCCACTTTCTAGAGAATAAATGCACACGTTACAAAGACTGTTTAAATGTATGTTCAATTTAACCACACTTCAAAACAAGTAAGAACACTTGTGGTTAACAAAAGTGTACAATAAAAGATGTCTGTAAATTTGACATAAAAACGGAGACAAAAATATATTTAAAATTATGAAACAAACTTCGATGTAAAAAAAATGTTCTGTATAAATTTCCTGGAGCATACGTTGAGCGTGAGACCAAAGTTTTTCGTAACCACTTGTTAAATTTTTTTTTAAAAATATTTGCGACTTGCAGAACTAGTTTATTATACTCGGCGTTTTACGAGCACACGTGAGGATCAGAGATGTAGACGTATTAAGACCATTTAGAAATAAATCTTTTAAATGGACCTAAACAAAAGACAGTAGGTGTATATACAAATACAAAGGAAACAATACAAATACTGACATGTCTATGAAATGTAGCTAGCACGTACTCAAATTATATAGGGATATGTAGTAGTGCTGTTGTTCGATAAAAATAATCATACAATTTAAAAAAATCGATTCGAGGCTTGTAAGACTAAGGATACAATCGCTTTCCACTTCATGTCAATCGTGAGCTAGGAAGTCCGAAATCCAGGAATTCCATGAGTGAAAAACACATCTATATTATTGCAAAAATATTGATAGTCATTAAAGTAATATTTTTTTAAAATAAAAGTGCAACCGTAATGTTTTCACAAAATTCAGAATTGAGGCTTTATAAATCTAGTCATCTTATAATAGAATATCGATAGAAAAATACAATTTTATTGTAAATAACATTTAATATTAGAAGTAAAAATATAAAACGTAGCGTTACATTATACTTCACTTAAAATAATGATTATTTAATTTATAGAACATATCGATTACTTTTTTTTGTAAAAGTGTTCGTGAGTTGTTCTAATAATTGTTTTATGATGAAAATAGAAATAACCTACGCCATATATTATTAATATACTACATATAAATTTAGTAAATTACTTTTAACGTGTTTCGATCAATCTCTTTACGTCATCGGAATCGAAAAATAAATGTAACACATTAGTTATGTATTACTTTGGTAATTTTCTCTAAATCGCGATCTTATCATTTGCAAACTGTCAGATATTTGACGCTATTCATTGTTTTGTTGTGATTTGAGTCGGTTTTGAAACTAGTGAAATTGCCAGTAAGATGTCGAATTCTGTGCCGAAACTTAGCGCGGAAATCGGTTTGTTCTACCGGTGACGCAAATGCATTTTCCTTCCTATTTCTACAGAGAATATAAATATGTATGTGTGTTAAATGTGCTCGAACATTGCTCGTTTAATGGAGTTCTATTATATTATTCATGGCACGTGGTACGAGCATTTGTGTTCGAAAGCGTCCGAGAAATTGGGTTTTATCAAATGGGAATTTGTGACAGTAATTGATTTGTCACGCGCGAGTGTGTGTAGCACTTGTGACGTTAATTGTTATTGTTCGAAATCGGCGAATTATCGCCTTAATGCCTGTGTCGTCGCCAGGGGGTAAAATAAAATGATGGCTGGGTCGAATAGGTGTGATGTTGCCATTGCTGTGAATATAAATCAAAATAGTATATTGTAACTTTACACAAGATTAGGTGAAACTCTTGGTAATTCGGGTTTTTGTAACTCTCGTCTGATGCACAGTGATAGTTCTGATTGAGCACGGCAATGTTTGAATGCGGGAAATTGCATCGCCTCGATCCTTTACCCAATGCAGATAATTAGGGGCGGAGCTAGACTCTTTGTTTTTGTTTAATATAGACAATATCAGACCCGTTAGCATATATAAGGGTCGATTCGAAATGATACATTTGGCGATGTCGTTATATTACGGAATGTGAAAGTTTTTGTTAAAGTAAAGTCCAACGACTTAAATGCACGGGACTATTAATGAACACTCTGATTCTTAGTAAATATACTACTTTTATGACCTTTCGAATATTAAATAACTAATTTCATTGCAACGATTACGGATGATCCCGATTTTTTTGGTTAGTTAAAAGTATAGTTTTTTTATAAATCGTAAAGGGTTTCGGCCGAGTTTTTCTATTTTAATATGTACATAGGAATGTAATGTTTGGCCCTGAGATCAATTCGTAAAATTCGAAATGGGAGTCGAACACTGAAAAACATACAAGGCTCATTTACGACAAGGCCTAGTTACTCGCTGTAAAGTTTATTGCGTTCTTTATGTTCCTTCTAGACAATGCGCAAATTTCGCCGTAAAAGTTAAATTCCGACAATAAAGCGTTGTATATTTAACGCGCGGCGAAGTCCTAAAATCTAAACTTGTTTTGCCGACGAAACGGCGAAACTAGTTTCTTAAGAGATTTGCATATGGATTGTTGTTGTTGATGTACGTATCTATTCATAATCTGAATACAATCGCCCGTAGTGTAAATATGGATTTAGCATAATTAGTATTTTCTAGGACTAGATTTTGCAACTATGTAACTGATAAGAAATTTCAACGATCAGCTGAAAGATTATTAGAGAGTACATAGTATTAATACTCTGAATTTTTATTGTATTGAAAATATTATTTATTTTAAATACAATATTCATAAAATGTTCAAGAAAATGTGTTGTATTTTATTTTAACAACCATATTGTTTAATTTTTATAAAATCAAATTATTTTATAATAATAAATAAATTTATTAATATATATATATACAATATGTATATAATTTTACATGCGAGCAAGTTTTATACGTTTTGCATGGATTTATGTTTTTTTTTAATTTATTGCAAATCTTACGTTCAAAAATGACGGGTATTAGCACAACGAAGTAAACACAATCAACAACCACTGAGTAATTACTGAGACACAAGTCTGAAGTCAAAGTCTGTATATCAGTAACAGTTTAATTTTAAATCAACTTTTTTTTTTAATATTATTAATATTTATAAAATTCAAAAAAAAAACCCAATCTGTAATCATCGATCAGAATTATAATTATATAATAATCACTAATACCGATTTCCTAAAAGCGGTACAAATTAAAAAATACTAGACATTAAATAGGATTCGAAATCAGGTCCTTTAGCGTTTAAGCGTTTTTGTTATCGTATCGAATCGATGTGCTTTCAACATGTATTTTATATTTGAATATAGAAAAGAGTCTGGGGTGGGCAGATCAAGCGAATAGGGAAGTTTGAAAAGAACAGTCATTTCCGTTTTGGTGCAAAAGTTGCAAATCACCAGCAATATGTGTGCGGGTGGGTGCATTTTCACGACAGAATAACATGGAAAGATTTCTTTAAAGTTTGTAATTTTATTATATAATGTTTTTTCCCGTCAAATTTGATGTTCGTGGTTAAATGGTTAGGGGTGCTGCCGTAATATAAATTTATTAATGTACACATATATAAAATATATTCCAACGAGTATTACGCTCGACAGTGTACATTTATAAAATAATAATATAGCAGCACTCTCAACTATTTAGCCACGAGCCGCCACTGGTTGTTACATCTTGAAAATCGCCAGACTGCACTTCAAACTTATATATGAAACGATGTAGCACGAACACTTATCACAATAGAATAACGCCTTTAAAGATCAAGCACGTCCTTATTTGATATGATTATTTATTCTCCGTGACTTATCAGGATTTATGTATATTTATAGTTTGTATTTATTTTGTAAAAAAAAATTGGCTTATACAGTGCTTTAATTGTTAATTGTCTGTGTTTTATTATAAAATATACATGTAGGTAAAACTGAATCACATATAAAAAATAAGCATGCAGTGCTTTAAATAAGCAGATTTTTCTTATCTATATAGAAAATAAAGACAAGAAGTTTATATATCCCATTTAAAAGCAGAAACAAGTAGAGATGTATTTGATCCCAAGATAGTATTATAGGTTTTACTTTGTTCTGTCAGATATAAAAAATATGTCAATAGTGCCATATGAAGTTTTTTTTATCGTGTCAAAAAATGAGAAAAAAAGATTATTTCATTTTATGAGAGATGTTCAGATAGTATAACCTCGAAAATATTTCTTAAAGATTGTTGTCAAGAAATCGGTGGCAAGGACTTGCTAAAAGCTTATAAAATTTGAATTTTTTTCTTATGATTTTCTAAGAACTAATTTTTTTCTCTCGTCGTTATATAATCGTTAGATGCGCGTGCTAGTTGAGAAAATTTTGATAGAAGCTTATGCTCATATTATCTAGTTGCTAAAGTGGCAAATTATGCAAATATATGCTATAATTTTATTTTTTAGAAATAATACCGTTTTAAAGCTCTTTTCGATATTTTGTGTCAAAAATATAAAAAAGATATTTGAATGAAATAATATTTTGTTTGTAAAGCTCAACTTTATTCTTTCAAAATATGTTTAAAACAGTTTTGTAAAATATCAAAAAATTCCGTCTGGCAAAAGCCGCAATTTGGTAGATTTCTGGACATAAAAGGGTGTAAATAAAATTTTTAATAAAAAAATTATATTTTTTGCCTTTTAATTTTTTTGTACTTTTTAAACAATTTAAGATTTTTTGATTTCCATTAACCGTTCAAAAAAAACATTTTTTTTTAAATTTAAATTTTATTTCAGTTGTATTTTTAAGCGATTATTATCTTTTAATTTTTTTCTTTAATTTTTTTCTGAAGTTATGATTTTTTTTGAACGGGGTAATAAAAACAAAATACCTTTAAGATCTTGCTAATTATTTTTTTTATGAAAATTTACTATCAAATTACAGTCGAATACATTGAAATGATAGTTAAAGATTGTTGTATTATTTTCTAATGATTTTGTAGATTTTTTTTCCTATTTTACATATAGTATTTTTAATATATGCATGCATGTATATATTCAATAATGTTAAACGTAAGCGGTTAATATGAACAAGTTGTAAATAAATTTATTAAAAAAATCAAGTTTATCGGAAAAAACGCTAATATAAAAAAATGTCCAAAAAACGACCAATGTCCAAGTTGGTTTTTATTTTTTATCATTTTTTTTGTGTATTATTTTATTTATAATATATTGCTTATATTAAAAATATATTAAATAAAGTATTTCCTTGTAATCAAAGAAAAAAAATAGTTTTTACTCTATTTTGTAAAAAATGTTTTTTGTGACAATGATTGTTCCACAAATAAGATCTGATTAAAAAGTCTCTTCCATTTTTACCACCCTCGTATCTTAACTTTCTGAATACGAAATTCAAAAATTCATGTTCACTACTACAACATGAGTAGGAGTGAAGCAATAGAGATTCATTTTTTTAATTGGAAAGACAGTTATCTAATAACAAAAAAAAGAATGTATGGATGTAGGTATAAAATGCAAAAAATATACCCTTATAAAATAGCAGTTGTTTATTAAAAAATAGTGGTTCACTCTTAACCGCGATATTCTAGGTACTATAAAATTTAAAACACGCACTGCTCTTACTTCGTCGATCTTAAGAAGAAGAGCTAACGAGTCAGTTTTTGTCTCTATTCACATGTATACTTGCTAGCGTACCACATAAAAAACCCAATAACAAAAAGAGGTTGTTGCTTTGGCGCCCAGAAGGTCGCAGCCGTTCTCCGGCAAAATATTATAATATTTTTCGACCGCGCGTGTGTGTCAGACTTTGAAACTCATTTTCCGAAATGGAAACCGCAATTTCTTCCGGCGGCCGCCTAGATAGCTGAAACATTTAGGGACGAGTTACGGGCGGGCCTGGTGTATGAAATTTAGATAGTGGGCCGCATCCGCGTCGGACCGCGCGCGGCCGCAGCGCGATACTACGTTTTCTTTAACGGCGTTCGTAACTCACGCATTCCGCGCGAAAGCTCTTCGCGAGGGACTAAATTAATTATTTTACGGCGTGTTTCGTGAGGGAGTGAGAGTTGATATCGAGGAGTTGCTACGTCTTGGTTATGTATTTTGTTTGAATATAGAACGCGGGTTAAAATAAATAACATTGTATTATTTGCACTTTAAAAGGCATAGCGTCACTGAGAGCTTGTGATGCGATGTTTCAAAGATCGGAGAAATGTCACATATTTTTAATTTGAAGACAGATATTGTCGGTATATGAATGAAGTGACTTAAAATCCCCTTGCTTATTGTGGTTCATTAACCCTTTCACCGCGGCTTATATTTTTGCGCGCCACTTCGAAATTTGTTAATATATGGGGGCATATTTTAAAAAAGATTATGATTCAATAAATTCAAGTGATTTATAGACTTTAATTATACTAAATAACCATATTATCAGGCTCAAAGGTTTATGGCACCTTCAGGTGCACAAAGAGTACTGGCGATTTTCTTGTTGACTTCTATAGAAGCTATCCGCGGTGAAAGAGTTAAGAAAGTATTTTTCTCATGCAATGGCCGTGTTCAGGCTTATATACCTAGGGCATCAAAATTCATTACCAGTTCTTGGATATTTTTACTTAAATTAACCGGGTACCCGGTTCAGTTCCGGATAATTTTTGTCCATTATTATATACTGATACAGAGTTATAATTTATATTATAAACTAAGATGCTTGATTTTTGTATTTTGCATAAATAGTATTTAATTATAAAAATAAAAAAATGAATAGGAAATTAAAGCATATCTATAATGGTTAATATTTTATTTAATCATTTCAGCCTTTTTAAGGAAATATGAGGGGGTGGGGTGCAAAAATTGGCCAGTCAGTAGTGGTTTTTTAATATTTTCATTTCATCAAAATGCACCGTATTTCAATAAAAGACATGCATTTTTAATTTTTTTAATTTATTCTGTGTAATTGGTATAAAAATTGCAATGGAGTATTAAAAATATTGTTAACATCTCTTGCTAGAGAACTAACCATCAATCATTGATAATGAGCGAACGAGACTCTAACGGTCATAAATCACTGACGGTAAATAATAACAATATACTTAAATGTCGTTTTTTTGTGTACGACCGTCCCCCGAGTAATCGTCTGGACAATGAGATGATTCGGGCGGATTCAGACTATTAAATATTTTATTAGATTATAACTGCATAATGATGATGGTAAAATCGGGATTGGTATATGTTTGTTCGTTCTTAGAAAGGTTGAGGGACATATATAAATCAATTGGGTTTATTAGTTTTTAGCATGATTTTGCGATGCAATGGTTACGGATGATCCCGACATGACATATTTTAATAATTAATTGATTGATTTTTATATGCTATCGTTTTTTCTCTTAATGCTTCTGCAATAATAATAAATAATTATATTTAATTGTCGTTTCCTTTTATCAATTAATCCCTTATAAAATTATGTAATTGTCTAATATGCGAGAGAACGTAAATGAATTCGCGATGTGACAAATATATGTATAGACGAATAATTCGTGCATAAAATGTAAAAAAGTACTAGTATTTCATCGCCCACACATTTGGTCGAAGACAGAAATAAATGGGCCAAAGAGAGGAGGATCTATGTACATACATACATACATAAGTCGGGTGTTTATAATCAAGGTGACTGTTTTACAAAATAATATAAAACGCTGTTTATATTTATGCATCACGTGTTATGATTAATATCTCTACCTACATTATATACAATACATGTACTTCCGCAATCAAACAATGTGTGTAATAATTAGTTGCCTGATTATAAACATGGAAGAGTTGTATCGATCTATTGAGAGTAATGGCTTTTATTAAAAAAAATGTGCGGCATATCACAGTTTAATTAAACCGTTTTCACTCCGAACTGTGTCAAGATAACAACGAATCTCTGGCACATGTGATATAATGACGTTGTGTGTAGTAATTGCATGGTGTTGAAATGTTTACATTTTTAATGAATTCTCACATATAGCTCGTAGAAAAATTGAAGTGTCTTCATTCGCAATTTCTTCTGTAAAATTATGCACGGTTTGAATAGAGGACGTAACAAAACCATAAAGGATGGAAATCGATTAATTTTAATTGCAAATTCGATTAGCTTTGGTCGGGTGTTATAATAAAATTGTCGGTAAACGTACGGTTTATGGCTTTACAGCTTGGGAACTTTGTGGTTTTTATACGATGGCTTTTGATAATATTATTTAATTACTTGTTCGCTTGTAATTAAGGTCTTATTGTTTCAATGGATGTTGTATTTCAAAACAATACCAAAACGTGCGTGCTTATTGGAGCGTGTCTCGACTGACTGATCTCAAAACGAGATTTGATTACTTTTCGGTCTGTGTTTGTTTATTTTGAAAGTATTTTCTCATGCTGTTAGGCAATGATTGCGCATTTAAAATATTACATAATTCATTCTATTTCATATTTAGTTTAGTAGACGCATACTTCTATTAAGATGACTAGGCGTCCTGGATTCCAATTGCAGGCTTCGTTTTCCTTAATATAGTTATTTGAAAACATAGCTATGGTACCATATCGTTTTGAATCGAGGAAAAAATCTAAAATAATTCTTCGCGCGACTAATTGAAACTGATAAATCAGCTGCTACATTATATAAAAATAAATGGCAAGTGTTGAAGAAATTCGTAAAATTTCTTAGTGCGCGGCTAAGTAAATCGCGTTACTTTCTATGTATAAAATTACTATTGTTAAATAAAAATATCGCTGCGAAGCGTAAGAACGAGCGTGTTTTTTCAATTGTACGCTAATTGTTAGCATTTATTTTATATAATGACAAACAACGATATATCGTTGTTTAGCATCCAGAAGGCTATAACTACTCTCATTGCCCTTTTTTGTATTTTTGCAACATTTTTTTATATAATATAACATACGATTGCTTATTTTAAACATAAATATCCGAGGAATAATCTGAAAATAAAGATTTTTTGCTGCAACAAAACACAATATATTAATAAGTAGTAAGACAGCGGAATTAAGTCTGTTAATTAGTAACAAATAGCTTATTAATTAAGAATTGAACCTACTATTCACGATTAATCTCGATTTTATTTTATTTGAGATTAGGAAAATCTAAGAAAACTTGATTTGTAGAAATCAATCGAAATTAAAATGATATAGTAATCACTAATTTTGATCTTCCAGACACGATATGGGATTCAAACCCAGCACAAGTATTAGTCATGATTTTTTCCATGATTTTTCTCACTGATTTTGGTTGATTAAGCAAAATTCTCTATGAATTACCTTTAAGAAACAGTAATAATTGATCTATAAAAATAAACTCTAGCTGATTTTAGACATTTTTATTGTGAAAATATTCATTAAAGGTACTAATCTAATAAATCATTCATACGCTTTATGAGTTGTATTCGTTCGTCTGCAAATACTGTTAATACAATAATCTTATACTACATTTGCGTTAACACAGTCAGTTCGAGAGCTATCCATTTCATCATCTATCTATAATATAATTGTTCTAAGCCGTCGCTTCCGCTTCCGGAAACTTAAAATGAAACATTCTTCGTTCAATTCTCTACTTTTTAAATCGTATCGCTTTGTATGAACGGTGTATAATAATACACGTAAACAAAGGAATATATTTAATTATAATAATAAAAATTGAATTTGCTTCATTGCTTTCCGAGGCACCGATAATGCATTCTGTTGTTTCGACCAATGAAAAATAAGCATTCAAATATAAAACAAAATGGCCGGCAGTACCATGACAACAATTTTAAATAATTATTATTTAATAAACAAATTTTGTTACGTGACAATAATTTTCATTAATTCGTCATTTGACTGAATATAAATAATTGGATTGCAAATTAACTAGGTGTGTTATAACTATAAATATTAAATATATACATAATGTGTTGAGGATTAGAAGAATACATTGATTAAACTAGATAAACAATCATAAAACAGTCTTCGTAATGAAATCTTAAAATTTTGAATTCCTTGCGACGGGCTCCGAGTTCGAAAAGTGAGTTTTTCCTTTTATAATACATAAACATTATCATTGCTTCCGATTTAATGCAGAATACATTGATTAGATTAGATAAACAATCATAAAGCAATCATCGTATTGAAATATTCAAATTTTGAATTCCCGGCGATGGGCTCCGAGGCCAAAAAGAGAGTTTTTCCTTTAATAATACATAAAAATTATGATTGCTTCTGATTAAATGCAGATATTCGTTACGAATTGCAAATAAACCAGGTACGTTTTAAATTTGACCGTGTAATATATCCTTAGTATGTATGAGGATTGAAAGTTAATGTCGATTAAATCGGCGCTGTCTCAGTGGGAACACTATATATTATATATCAGCCAACGGACAGCTTATAAATGTTCATGAACAACCAATTCAGTTACATCAAACCTGTGTAGTTTGTTCTTTATAAAAAGATAATACTTGCTGAAATGTTTCACTTTTAGTTCATATATACCAATTCTACGTTGTCGTCATATAGGTCGTCAAATTGTTCCATCATTGCTTCTGAAAAATAATTACAATAAGACCTTTATCAAGAGTTAAACATTGATCATATTATTACTACTAATATAATCCATAAATTAAATTTAAACGTCAACCGAAGAACAAAATTGACGGAAGTTACTGTAGAGGATTAAACACGTAGATTGGCATCTCTTCATCTTCTACAAAAATTGTCGCAATATGTATTATACTAATTGTTTGCCATACGTAAATGTTATTAGATCTATCATTGCTTCTGAAAATTAACTGTAAACGATACTATATAATGGGTAAAATGTAACTTTTTGTTTACACCAATACGAGATTTTTCATTATTACTAGCATTGTAATATGTTTAATTAACTTCGGTATGTATACCTTTAATTGCCATAGCACCGCTATTTGTCTTTTAATATTAGATCCTGGAAAGTCAATAGTAATTTTGTTAGAATAACCGTGTTATATTATTCATTTATAACCAAACACTTACTGACACACAAATAATTTACAGTTTTGTCTATAATTTCAAATGCTGCATTACTTGAATCATCTTCAATTGTCACTTTGTAAGAAAAGTGCCGTGATTATAACATATTTCGCAGCGGGTGCAGCGGGCACAGCGAGCGCATGCCAGATGTGACAGAAGAATTGTCACATGTAAGCAAATTTGGGAAGTCCCGCGCTTGAGAACGAACTAAATTGATTTTAACGAACGAAATTGATTTTAACGATTTAAATTGTAAAACATTTATCAAAATATGTATAAAAATCATCAAATTATAAAAAAAAAATGTTTTTTAAAATATTTTTTTAGTTTATAGATTTAAAATATAATATAAATAATGTGGATATGTATTAGCTTCTCTATACAGAAAAAATATGTACTTAAATTTTGACGAACGTTGGCAATTTAAAGTTTTAGTGTTTAGAGAATTTTTAAAACTTCGCTTGAAAAAATATTTTCAACAAAAAGGGACAAAGTTTCAAAATAAGTACTATTCATTACCAACCAACTTTCTTGTCTTTTAATATTAGATCTTGGAAAGTCAATGGTAATTTTGTTAGAATAACCGTGATATATTATTCATATAACCAAACACTTACTGGCACACTCATAATTTATAGTTTTGATTATATTGTCTATAATTCTAAATGCTACTTCACTTTGAATCATCTTAAATTGCCACGTTGTAAGAAAAACGCCGTGATTATAACATATTTCCCTGTTTATTTAATTGAACAGAAATGGGTGCAGCGAGCACTTGCCAGATGACAAGAACTGTCATATGTAAGCAAATTTGAAAGGGAAATTCCCGGTTTTGCGCGCGCTTAAGAACAAACTACGAAATTGATTTTAGCGATTTAAATTGTAAAACACTTATCAAAATATATATAAAAATCATCAAATTCTAAAAAAAATATTTTTGAAAATATGTTCAGTTTATATAGGATTTAAAATATAATATAAATTATGTGGATTTGTAGCTTCTTTATACTCAATTAGCTTCTTTATACGCAAATTACTCGATTTTCAATAAGCTGTTAATAGCGCTTCTTGCGATTTCACCGTCATTTGTTTTCCGGGTTTGAAAACATGATAACTAAACGTATATATTATTATATCATTCTATACAGTTATTTGCGGAAGAGCGCGGTCGTGCGTGCTGCTCCTGAGGCTAGCTTAAAGTTTCTAGATAAAATAATCATTTGGTTTGACACATTGACATAAACAGACTATCGTTTAAATGGCGCATACTGTACTGCTTTTTCTTTAAAACATAATAAACCGAACTTGTGATACATTTTTGACATCATATTTAGTTATTTTAATAACAGTGATTAATTCTATATTCACAAATTCATTATGCGACTAATTGAAACATGATAAAATTTGTTTTAATTAAAGTGACTGAATAAATCACTCACTCTGATCTGTAATTTGCGAGACTGTGACATATGTATTTATTTATAAAACTTAATATGATGTACATATGTATATTTTAAATTTTCTTTATCAGGTTAATTTCATCCTGGTTTGGCTTTTGACTTCTGGTCACCCTAACTTATACTTAGTTTAACAGATACGTGAACTCACGTACTTTATTCGTTTGAAAAGGTCAACTCGCTTCGTTTCGAGTGGGTCGATTTGAATTTTGGGTCTTGTTAATTAGAGGGATATGATAAACGATAGTGCGATTTTTTCAATATTATTTGCCACCCACACGTGTTTATATGGACATGCGGATGTCCATGTCGGTACTCTCCGCGTAACGGGTTCTGAGGTCGATAGTCTGCAATGCCGTCTGTCCTCTATCTATATGCCATGCTATGTGCGAAGTATACCATATGAGTCAGTGGTTTCCGACTTCCTCCTTCAAACGTCTCTCGATGATTTGTCAATACGCTGTCTTTGCCGGCGAGAGCAGTAAATCGCGGATGATTTATTGAGATGGAGAGTTTGCAGAGATGCGTAGTTTGGCTGCAGCATCGCCGACGCGAGCCAAAGCTGTCACGCCTTACGGACGATTCGCTATGTCAAGACGAGCCGAGGAAGAAAGAAGCTGCAAGAATGGCCCAAAAGATCGATTTTAATTTAAGCAAATAGCGGCACGGTCGAATTTGCGATGAATAATGCTTCTCTTTGAACTGAAATATGCGATGTGTGTAGCATATATTTTAATTTATCCACCGAAAAAAAAACAGAGTTGTTGTTTTCGCCTCGAAAATCGAATCGCGCGCCGTTTTGAAAAATTGTTTCCATTAGCTTCTTCCTCCTCCGACTCACCTTTTGATTTTTTGTCGCTTGATGAATGTTCAGCGAGGAGAAATTTGGATCTCGGCCAAGACTGACGCTGGTGTCTCGACCGCTCTAGTGTCGCGATAACGAATAAATATCCTGGCGCGATTACTACGTCACCGAATTGGCAGACATTAAACAATCATTTATCCTTTCTGTGTGCGAAATGTCAAATTGGACCTTATTAAAATGTTTTATGCAGGCTATTAAGAGATTTATTTCAATTTTCAGGTAGCAATTAAGATCATAGACAAATCACAATTGGACGCTGGAAACCTTCAAAAGGTTTACCGCGAAGTGGACATCATGAAGAGGCTGGATCATCCGCACATCATCAAACTCTTTCAAGTAAGTCTCGTTTTTATTTTATATATATATTTATCACGTCTTTCCGATGTAGATGTACATATATAAACGTTTAAATCGTTATTGACTTTTATGCGGCGTTAAACTCGATAATAAACCGAATTTATGGTCGTCGTCCGTTCAAAATTTTTCACGTAATTGATTGCCGACGAGGATATATTTCACGGTTTTATTCTTACGTCCGTTAACGTTTCGGAATTCCTCTGTGTCAAAACGTCCCGTCGCTCGCATTACTCTCGGCTAATTGTTGCTTACACCCGTGACTGTTGGGTCATTTCGGATCACACATTCTACTTCTATCGAAAAATGTATCAGCTATTGAATTCATATTAAAACTGATAATGAAAGTGCAAAAATGGCTGAATGTAAATAATAAAAAAAAATACTTTTGTTTCTAGCTACATAAAGGTTTCTTTTGATAGTACATTTTCTGTAAAAGTTTATAAAAACTTAACCATCTCTGCTACTTATTAGAATATTAGCTATACTTTTTTTTATATTTTTGTATTTATGAAAAAAAAATTGGATTGATAAATATTAGGACGAAATCTTTAGATGTGATTAATGTAACACATACATATATTATTAAGTATGAGTCTTCCGGGTGACTTTTTTTAAGTGAAACCATTGTGGTCGCATCTCGATTATGATAAACGGATACGTATCTCAGTGAGTATTAATAAATAATGATAGTGTGAATTAGTATTTTTTGTTACGGTGATAGATAATGGGTCTGTGTACTGCTTTAGGCTTAGTAGTTCTTTCAATTCTTGGGTGACCCGTATCGACGATTTCCTTCGTGTTTTTGTTTGATTGTGGCTTTCTATTACGTAATTATATAATTAATTATAATATTGTTTGTGATAGTTCTACCATATATAGATGTTCATAGTTGCACGTGTATGTACCGTTACGTAAAGGTGGTACGTTACAGTGAAAATATTTTTCGCAAACTTTTGTGCCCTTTTCATCCGGATGTATATTGTCTAACATCTCGGCGAGTAACAATAGCCCATTGTTCTTACGTTTGAGGACATCGTCTCACTTTTAACAGCCGCTATCAATTAAATGTCCTAGTTTTGGAAATATCAGGTCGTTTCCCGGAAAACTATTTTCCTAGATTTTTTGAATTCGCTACATCTTAAGAACGGTCTGTTTACCAATAGGGTCAATAACGCGTGCGTTATAAATTTATAGTTGTTTGGTCATTCGCAACCTTTACACTTTCGCCAAATGAACGTTGGCCTGTGCAAATATTGACATTCAGCGTGCGAATGTAACGGATTCAATAATAATGTACGGTAATAGCGTTCAATACTATCGATTCCTGAGGCTCGACCTTTCGCTGAGCTGCCAAGTCCGCTTGCTCTTTGGGGCTCAGTGAACGTTTTTGTCGTGTGTGTACTTGTGCGTGAAACAGAGCCAAAAGTGGTTTAATCGGTCGGGTGTTTGTTTATGTTTTTTTCTCAGTTATATAATTGGAAATGTCGTAAACGCGTAAGGTCGCGGGTTAAGAACAAAAAAATGTAAACTCAGATAAGACCGAATGCAGAACGCGCCGTCTGACCGATAAGCGAACGAATCGAGTATGTGTGTGTTTATTTTGGAAGCGAATTATTAACGAAAATTCGCAATGTTTGCAAATGAGGCCAAATGGGAGTCGTCTCTTCTGGATGACGGACGATTTTCTGATAGAGATTGGTGGCTCTTGGGCGAGAGCCAGTGGTGGGAATTCTTTTCGTCGGAGGATCCCCGTGTCGTCTTTGTTTATATATTGTTTTTGTAAAACGAAAATAGGATAGATGTGTCAATTAATTAACATAAGTAAACAAACATTGATTAGAAGTGCATGTTTTGAGTCGATATAAATACGTATTTCGCTTTTCGAGCAAGCTCCGCCAACATTAATGTTTTTTTTTTAATTTAAATACTGTTCTTACTTTAAAGTGATGTATAATATTAAAAATTAGCGTTTTTATATAAAAAGGATATCATGTTGTTATTACTATTCTAGTGTGATTACAGTAAAAATTGTTATGTAGTGAATCATTAAAAAGTACAATATTTTTAATTACAAAAATCGACCCTTAGCTATCTATACTACCACTGATTTATTTGTGCTATAATATTCTTGAATAATATTATTCTTAATTCAAGTAGTAAGTTATTGTGAAAAACTTACTATCCGTATTCCGTATAAAATTCTTAAAATAATTTTATTATACTATTTTTTCAAGACTTTTTATGTTATTTAAGGTGACATTTTCTCTCGAGTCTGACCTATCAACTTATACCAAACCATTTTATGGATGACATTTTTATTGGGTTGCGTTTTATTATTGTTTCTCTAATACACATGTACCTTTTAAATGAATTTATTTAAATGCTTATGCACTCTAAAATAAGGTTGACATAATATTTATAATATTCTAGTATTTTATTTGGGATTGCCTTTAAATATTCTGTCGATGACTTGAGAGTGGCGTTTGCAGTAAGGCGTCACTTTATCAATTTATTGGCAGCCAATATTATTTAATATATAAATGTTAACATACAGAAAATATGTACATTACAATCAAATACAAGTTGCTGTTTTTTAGTAGTAATAAATTTAAATACATTCTCCCAAAACTAATCGACCCGTCATTATCGCGCGCACTTGCTAATCATGGGAACGCAGAGCCGGCCCTAGATTATTTTGCGCCCCAGGCAAAAACTAAATTTGCGCCCCCCCCCACCCTAATAATACTTTAATAACTCATTACATGAGCGCAAAAATATAATTGAAATTAAAGTAATTTGATATTACATATATTTGACACCATACTCTTTTTTGCGATTGAGAGTATTTAAGAATTTGTAGTTTTATTTTCGTCGCGATTTTTTACGCGTGAAATAATCTAAAGAGTACACAGTAGTGTATACAAAAAAATATCAGATTATATTCTTTAACAATATTGTTTGATAATTTTAAGTGAATATTGCGCCTTTATTTGGTATCACGGCGCCCCACAGGATCTAGCGCCCCAGGCGATCGCCTGTACTGCCTGCCCCTCGGGCCGGCCCTGTGGGAACGGGGTGATCTAAAATTAATTTATTCCTGAATATATATTTGTAAAAACACCCTGACAAAAAATAATCTAAAAAAGAAATAAAATTCCTTATTGATAAGTCACAGTAAATGCTACTATATGATTCTGAATATAAAATCTTACACCTTTATGTTAACAATATAATATAATAATCTGTTTGGAGAAATACATAATTTTATTATCGTAAAACACTGAAACCCAACGCTCGTAGTTTCTAAATAAGAGTTTTTGACGTTTAAATATAATTGTAATAATTTCCGCTCCGTCTTAAATTTATTGTTTTGATATTTAAGAGTATTATGAATTTCAGCACAGAATAAATAAATCACTGATTAAACCTTGCATTTAATGGGATTAGAATTCTGGAACACTTGCTGCAAATTAGGCGTAATAAACTTCCCTACGTTACTCGGCTTCTAGCAAAAATATCAATGTTGCGAGTAAAATAAAAATCGCTCTTGTATATTCTTAATAACACATGAATCGAATTATAATGATTTTATTATTTATGTTTTTATTTTACAGTGAGTACTTGTATGTATTAAGTATTAAGTCAGGCTACTCTTGTACCATACCACATATGATTGAAAACAATTCAATTTCGTTACACGCTGTTGATTCGTGATACTTTTTCGTGATAAGCGCATGTGTAGTCTGGTACACGTAGTGTGAAACTTTGCGTATGTCATACGCGTACACTCCGTTCGCTTTACGTGTAAACTTTTGTTTTATTTTCTTGGACGATGGCCATCTTGACGAACAATCACAATAACCGATGGAGAAATTTTCACTTTCTCGCCAAAAATACCGAATCATTCATTGATAGTGTGCCAGGGTCGCATTTTGTTCGAGGCGAAAATTTTAAGTAAAAATCCCTTGCGTACATAATGATCTGACGGAAATTGCTAAAGAAGTTTTGAATAATTTCGACTCAGAACGAGATTGTATAAAATCAGCATAATAAAAAGAGGAGAAAAGGCCAAATTGCGCCCAAATTTAATATTAATGAGCTCCCTTTGTATCGCAAAGCGAGGGTATGTAATTATTTATGAAAATTAACATTAGGCCCGTAAATTCATTAATGTTGCAGATCTAATTCGGGATTGTATCTAGGCAATAATCTAAAATCAAATATGATTAAGAAGATTTAATAGAGTGAAGCAAGATGTTTAGTCTAGTCGGTTGTTAGACGTAAATATAAATATCTAGGCCAAATGTGGACACACTGATAAGAAAAAGGTCAGAAATATATATAATACATATGCTGTGAAAATCACATTTGAGTACAACGTACGATAAGTGCAATATATAAGTTAGGTTAGCATTTAATATTTTTTTATATTATATTTCATAAGAGATGTTATCCAATTTCCCAGGTAGGTAGTTATCGTTACGATCGCACAATTCATAATTATTATTCAACACATAATAGCGTGCATGCTGGCTTCATCAAGGTGATGAATAAGCCAGGAAGACAATATCAGGTTAGGAAACGTCGAATGATGTATACAGCCGATTTCCTATCTGTTTTTTCCGGTCATTTAAAAACAACTTTGCGATTGTGTCTAGCTTCCTGCGCGAGAACCCACAACGAAGGAAGCAAAATTAGAAAGAATCATTGTGCTAATTCACACCGGTTAGTTTTAATTGTTATTTTTTACTGTCGTGACAGTTGTTTGTCTTCTTTGAAACGATTGTTTTATAATATACATTTCTGTATATGTATATGTACTTCGCCAGGAGGAGTATTATATCGGTTAGCGAATTCACCCAGTGCAATAAATCTATTGCGAATTCAATTTCCAGTTCAAATTTATTTTGTGGGATTCAATATTGGATTGGTGGACGATCTTATCGCTTTGGAGAAAATAATATAACAATGGAGTTGACTCGTTGATATAATACAGTATTATGCCTTTTATTTCTTAAATAATAATTTGGACATATTGTGTGAATTATCACTGAATAATACATTGCAATACGCTTTCAAAGTATACACGATCCTTTTGAGATTATGAAAATATTATGTGTGTTTAAATGATTTAGTAGAATATATCATATCAGAATGACATTTGAGATATTGAAAAGTCGAACAATTTTCAGTATACACATTTACAACGAATTATTTTTTGTATTTCAATAAAGATGAATTCGAAATTGAAAAGCACTTTGTGATGTTTATATTATGAAATAGATGTTAAAAAAGCACAAAAAATATAGTATTCTTCTTTAGTAAAAATTTGAATATAAATAATACTATAATCTCATTATAATATGTATATTAGCTTTATCTAATTATAAACATTATATATTGTTTTGGGATTAAAAAATAAAGAATTACTAACGTAGGTGATGTTTATTTTATTTTTTACTTGTCGTTTTATATTCAATAAAGTATTTTGTAGTTTATCACTAAGTCTAATATCACATTTTTTTGTAAACAAAAATATTATTGTATCAACTTAATACTGTACAATTCATTAATAGGTAATTTTGGTAATAAATATTGAGATGCTTAAGCTATAGCTATATGATTCTGTTTGAGTTGGGTGTATTTAAGTATAATAATAAAATATATCAATAACGTATATGTATCAACGTTGTATGCAAAATATCTTATAGTCATTATGCAAAAGCTCATTCTTATGAAAAAAGTAACATACAACAATAAGTCTGTTTCCGCTTCAAGTCGTCGCATTGGCTCTAGGGTCAGAAAAAGATAAAAGCAAAACAATCTCTTTTATCTCCAATATGTTTACGCTCCAATTATCATTGGAGCGTAATGGCTTTGTAAACGCAAGATTAATATCATTCGAAGTTTTAAGGAGCGAGACAAAATAATAATAAAAACAATTATCACTTCTCAGAAGTCAAAAATTCACGTCAAAAGCAATAAAATCATGACAGTAATGACACAATTTTATTGCTTTTGACTTCTGGTAAGGGATAATTGTTTTTGCGCTTTTCTATTGACCAAAATTTGATTTTCTGCTCTCCTATTGGGCAAAATTCAGATTATATGTTCCTCATTTAATTTGTAATATTATTTCAAAAGTCGTAATATCGTTATAAAAGTCTTAGTATGAATGTTAGATAATTTAACGTTTTCACTGCGACGGCACGATTTTATTGCTTTTGACGTGAATTTTTGATTTTTGTTTTTTGCGCTCTCCTATTGGTCGAAATTCTTACTTATTTATAATACTTACTTATTTATAACAAATCCTAATATGAACGTTAGATAACCAGGCGTTTCCTCAGCGACGGCACGAATTTATTGCTTTATTTCTAAACAGGGACACACTTGAATTTGGCCAGAAATATGCATGTCATTTAATGACATACCATGAATCTTAATGAAATGGCAATATTAAAAAAAAAACATTGAATAGCTGAAATGATTTCACTGTTTATGTGCTCATGTTTTATCTTAGTGAGTGATAAATTTGTGTCCTATATTGGTTCTTAAATGTAGGAAAAAAGGTTAGTTTAAGACCATCTTGTTATTGTTTCACTTCGCCTTCCGTGCATGCCTTAGTGAAAGCGTAAATTCCCAGGTGGCCATTTTTTGGATAAACGTCATATAATTACAAAGGATTTGTACGAAAATAATTGTGTGTCGTTAAGCTTATAAATAAATATTTTTATGTTGAAGTACTTGCTGGCTATTGTGCGGAATTCTTGTGTGTTCCAAAATTTAGATTACTCTCAATTTGTTAAGCCAGACATTTATTGTTGTAGATTTTTAGATGGCCATTGTTGGAACTCCCACATTATGTTGTTAGATATATTCTACTAATATTAAAAAAATGTTATTTATATATTATTAATTTAATTGCATTGTTTGCCTTTCGTTTCGCATGCATTGTCAGTGTCAAATTTTTGAGCAAGTAATATTGTCATCGTTTAGTAAACTTCGTTTAGTTAACTAAATTTCTTTAAACATATTTTAGTTTCATTCCCATCTTTGCGTTCTTAAATCTTAATTGAAATATTTGCCTCAATATAATCGCTATTCTGACTTGTGTTATGAATATTAATCTACAAAATCGGCTTTTTCTGTCACTTTTATTATACACGAGATATGTTTTCTATCCACGCCTCTCTCAAAACATATTTTTCTTTGCGGAACGTGCGGTTGTCACAGTTTTCCTGCTTTTTAAATTCCACAAACAAAACAGATCGCAATGCCAAAAATGACATATTACCGTATCGCACGATTTGCACAGCGCCGAAAATGCTTCGTCGCACTTTCGCGTTTTCAGCCGGTTCTATTTTCACGCACGCGTCGCTCTCTCCGCAATGCATTTCGACTTCGGTTCCAAAATAGATAAACCAATATGTACGTACTGCATATGAATGTAGGCAGCAATGACGAGCTTTCCATGCCAATGTGATTTTCAGCACACGGAATCACACAAATAAATTATTTATCCATTCATTTATGAATGACAAAACAGCGTTCTATATGCAATGTCACATTAAATAAATCACAAAATTTTATAATAGACTATAATAAATGTGTATCGTCTGCAAATGTCGCTATTGTTACTGAACCTATCTTTAGGAGATCAGCTGTATATATTAGGTACCGGTCCCAATACACATCCCTGTAGAACTCCGAAGATGATTTCTTTCAGCGCCGTGCATTCCGCGTTGACTTTAACGCGAAAGTATCTACCTCTTATGTTGAATTATAATATTTATTAAAATTTGTTCGGCAAGTTTATTTTTATTTTATAGAGCAGTCCATTGTGCCAGACACTGTCAAAAGCCTGACTGATATCTATGAACGCAGTGGTGCAGTACTTTTTGCCCTCAAAATCATTACAGATTTTTTTTACAATCCTATGGACTTGCTCTATAGTCCCGTTGCGATTTCTGAATTCTAAATGGTTATATAAAATAATAATTTTCTCTTCAATTGTCGGGCTTATTCGTTGAAATAACAGTTCTTCGAATTTTTGAACAGCACAGTTAACAGACTATACGAGTCGTTTCTCTGGTTTTGGTATCACACATTCCAAGACGATGAAAATTCCAGCCTTAATATGGCGTTAAATATTATTATAATAATTTTGACTACTTTTTTAGGATAATTTTTTATTATTTTTTCTGATATAAAAATTAAAAATCATTATTAAAGATTGTGTATATTACACATACATGCGTAATTCCCTCTAATTATAGATCATATTTATACGTCACATTATACAACGTTGGTTTGTGAAATATTCATTAGTTTGTCTAAATTTAGTTTTAAGAGAGCCGCAGGGTTACCTTTGAACGCCCTAAATATTTAGTGCTTCGCATGGAGGGAGGTTAAATTTAATCTTACTCGAGACGACGGAAGCGCCCGAGATGAGCTCGGTTCGTTACGGACTAATCTCAACGTGTGATTACCGCGTGCATGTTGTGCGATGACGGGATGAAATATGTGGCAGATTGCAATCTAAAAACATTAGCTCGGTGTTCCGGTGGTTGTGGATAAGATAATGAACTACCATATCACGGGGCTCAATCAGAAAATCGGGATTAATTTTTTATTGTGTTTCCGCACATATTTATACAATTAAAATTATTTATGTTTATTAAAATCCATTACTATTTGTCTCTCATGTCGTACATTAATCGATGTCCAGTGACGTTGTCGCTTAAAGTATTTTTATGACTTTTATTTTGATTCGACATTTATATAAAATAGCCACAAATCTATATATTTTATGTTTATAAATGTATTATAATTATACTATAAATACCAAACAGGTTATCCCAATGCGCCACAATGATCAAACACAAAAATAGCACAACTGATTATAAAATACCGAAATTAAACAATTTGATTCAGGCCAGCTTCTCATAGCTGACATTGAATCGATTAATAGACAATGACAGCGTATTAAGAAGATGGATGTCTTCTTCCATAGGCGAGTTAGGTGTAGATTTTCTCGCCGAAATTGGCATTAAATTTATATTGAGCGCGTTGTAGGACACAAAGCGTTTGATAAAAGGACGCTGGAGTATTTATTATTATTCAAATGTTTTTTGTAGAAATATCTCTAGCCAAAAAATATCTGGAAAACGACACGATGGCACTTTATGATGCTGAAAGGTAAACGGTTGTCAGCATACAATTTTCACAAAGGGGAGTCAGATATTGTTCGGACGCTTTTAAATTGTTTCAAATCATCGGCACACAAGTCGTTTATAGATGCATAAATAATAGTGTTCTCAGTTTGGTCTTGCTCTAGTCTTATGGCAGATGGAAGGCTCGGATTTATTTTTATTTGATAATCCTGTGACGTCAGTAAGGCAAAAGTAGTAATCTTACACGTTATCTTGGTTCCCTCCAACACCATTGGAACACCAAATGACATCGTTCTTCCTTTTCCATGTAACCATTGAGTTAGGTTCACCTTACATGTGCAGCAAACATGAGAAACTCATGATTTGTCTTGATCGCCAATATGGCACCCGAAGTAGTGAAAATATACAGTTTTAATCTTTAGAGTTATATTATTTCTCTGTTTGAGATATATATGTATCACATATGTAACAAAAACTGTCAACCGCGGTTTTGCAGTGTCTCAAGCTGCAATTTAAAAAATATTGTTATATCTCATTTTAGTTTTATATTTTATATCAAGTATATACATTGCATAATACTCAGATTTAAATAACGACTTACTCATGTTGGCTGAACACATTTAAAGCAACAAGCAACAACATTAAATCACAATTGTATCAGTAACGAACTAGGATGGTGCACGTTATATAACTTGAAAACTTTTAATGGTGTAGCTTTTTCACACTTTTGTAAGTTATACGACATGCAATAGTATAAATGCTCGTGTCTTGGCAAATCCGAGTACGGCTGTTAATAATTTGATATATAACACACATATGTATAAAACGCGTGCGGAATCTGCTAACCCTTGAACTGGTTGACACCCCATTTATTATACATGGGGATATTTACATCCGTTTAATTGTTTATCCTATTGTCATTTTACACAAAGCTTATAACGGACTTACGGTATTATAAAACAAAAGTTTTCTTTATCGTGTGTGTGTGTGTGTGTATCTAAGCACATTTCTAAGGCAACGCCGCCTCCAGGGCTCAAAGGCGCAAGGCGCGACCCTGCCTCCCGTTCGATAAATTACGGCGCGCCAGGGGCGGCGCGCGAATACGAAAAAGAAAAACCCTACTTTCTTTTGGCTGATAGATGGGCAACGACAACAAGGAGAGCAGATCAGCAACGATAAGATCGGCTGTTGGCATTGGCGGCGCTATTGGCACGGAGTTCGCGTGCGGCCGTGGACGAGACGTTCATTGCCACTAGGGGCCGTCGGGTTCGTTGCCTCCTCCGGTTGCATCAATGGACACACTACTAACCACTACTCACCACCGAGGGAAATCGATATTGCGGAACGGACCCTGGACGCGCGTGCACCGCTCGCCGGTTAATTAAACCGCTGAAAGCTGAAAACTGGCACGCTAGGACGGTCGATCGTGAGAGTGAGCTGAAGAGCTTGTGTTTCACGTAGAACAGTGCTCCACGCACGCGTATTTTTATGAAATTAAATGTGAAGGTAGTAGCGAAAAAAAATGGAAAGGGGCGGGTAAAAGCAACGGCAATAACAGCCTGAAAAAAGTGTTTGTAATGTGTACAAATGAAACAAACAAAGAATCTATGCCCTCCCTCGAGTCGAGATTGAACGTGAATTCGGCTATAGTTATTTACTTAATCGATATATTTTATTTGTTAGATATTATTATGATACGAGACGAATTTTTTTATTATTATTTTTAGGGACAATTTAAAGCAATTGAATCACAGAACAAACGTGATAAAAATAATGACTATTTCTAAAAAAAAGTTAATTTTTGCCTTCAGTATTTTCAAGGAACAATAATAATAAAAACCATTATCACTTCTCAGAAGTCAAAAATCTACGTCAAAAGCAATAAAATTGTGCCGTCTATTATCTAGCGTTCATATTAAGACTTTTATAACACGAAACATACAGTTTAAATAATAAATATAGACGCATTTCTAAATATTTTATGGTAACAATATAAAGTATTGAGACTATTTATTTTAATTTTGATGATTATTTAATGAATACTTCCAAGTTCTCATTTTTATATTAGCTCGATTTTTTTGTGATTCATAAATGTAAAACAACAATAGCAATTTTTTTCTTGTGATTATAAAATTTGCCAATTGTATTATATATTTTGATATTTTTTGTCCCGACTAAATTTAATAGTGTCCCATATAGATAAAAGCAACGTGAATGGTTATTATTAAATTAATTGTTTTAACAATATTTTCTGAATAACGTAAAAATATCGTTTTATAGCATTTATACAGCAAAAGGGTTGTTAATCAAACTTTTCTTCTTTTTCATATTCGTACTTCGTATTTATTTGAATATGCTTTTAATTTCATACACTTTTTGGACATTAACAACATAAAAATACATATTTTGAATCTTCGCCTCAAAACTATTTTATCTCGTTTGCTAGTTAATTATTAAACTTACATAATTTTTTCCTTTATTTTGCCTTGTTCTGAAAAATGCTTTCTCATTGGTGTTTTTTTCTTACTTAAATTAGAAAATTGATTTGCTTGTTATTGTCAGACAACATTGATTCTACAGTTGTTATCTAGCCTAGAGAATTAAAAACACCATCGTCTGGTGATGCCTAATTTGTATAAACTAGCTTTTGCTTTCTTTTTATATAGCTTGTGATTATGATAGTTGATTGATTATCGGTGATAATTGGTCAAACTTTTTCATAACAGCGGCACTATTATTTGTCGCTATAACTAGCAATTTAAAACCGTTTTGTAGCATTTAGAAACTGTTTTTTTTTCAAAGTGACACACTAGTACTAATAGAAAAGTTAATAAATTCCTAATAACTGTGTACTTTATTTACAATAAATTTACTATGTATGTACACAGGGGTTTTTTCTCATCTAACGCGGTAGAACGGCGTTCCGGCACCTTTTTTTACAGTACTTTTGATGTTTAAAAATCGATTGACAATCTGCGTAAAATTTATTTTTACGTAAATATGATTCACTATTTTTATTTTCTTTATTATTAAGTGTAAAAGTTTAACCTTAAGTTTAAAAATAAAATAAATTTTCAGTTACTTCTCAATCGCCGGTCCCACTAAAAAAGACCACAGCAATAACTGAAACGACGATAATCACCGTCGCAGTGAAAACGCTCGTTGCCGAGCGTTCCCACTGCAACGGCGCCGACACGATTTTATTTCTTTTTACGTGAATTTTTGCCTTCTGAGAAGTGATAATTGTTTTTGCGCCCTCTTATTGACCAAAATTCGATTTGAATACACTTTTACCAATACTTAAGCAATACATTTTGAAATAAATAAATCTCTCCTAAAAAATTGTTTGTATTATATGATACATCCCTTCAATGTACTTACTTATCAAAATTAATGTTTTATAACATATTAATTCATATTTAAATCGGTTTCCAAATTTTTTTTATTGCTTCTGAAGATCATACTAATTATAATTGATCACATCAGATTAGTTTTTTTAGATTTTTGTAATAGTTTTAATAAAAAAATTTGAGTTATTTTATAATTTATTTTATAATTAAAGCCATACTGCAATTGTTAATTTGCTTGTATTTTTTTTAACCTTTAATAATATTTTTATATATAGACGTCAATCAATTCCGTCCACCGCAGGGTGCTTTACTGAGCTTTCGGTGTCGTGCAGAGATAATTGGTAAATGTATAGATTTGGTCGTGTATGTTACAGTGAATGTGTATTATCAATGAAAGTATATTTTCACAGTCGTTTCCGCGATAAATATTCACCGGTATATATATATCTAGCAGCGAAAATATAAGTTAACTGATGCAGTTCTAAAACTCAATTTGACATAATTCTATTCATCTGGTTAGGATTAATTTATTTAATGATACTGAGCAGTCAAATTGTATCAAAAAGTATAACTTGTTTAATAATACACATTCACTGTAACATACGTAGCATTCATATAACAATATTTATTTTGATTAGAACATTTTACAGCAATAAACGGTTGCTTATTTCCGTGCCATACATGTTTCTATACATTTTTACGATTTACCTTCGCATTCATGCACACTCCACAATCGGAAGAGCCTCTGTGCCTTCGAGTGGAGAGACATTCCTCTTTCTATACATGTCTACCTTTCCGGTTACCATTAACCTCTCCAACATGACATATTTTCCGCTCGTGTACAATTGGAGGATTGCAGCAAATTGTCGAGGGGCACAACGCCTATTGTCTAGTTAGAGATAGTTGTTAAATAGTGATAGATATCCACATTCTTATTAATTATGTATGAGAATATATCATATTTTTTGTGCTCTAATGATGTAAACATATTATACAAGACTCTCTCTCATTCAATGAATTATTTTATTTGCATATACGGAAGATATTCATAATGCAATGTACATATATCATACATATTATACATTTTTTTGTATAATACTAAAGATCGAAAGTGTTAAGGAGTCTTGCAATAGTCACGTTATGTAGTTACATAATTATAAGCTCGCTTTCACGTGGAAAAGTATTCAAGTCGGATGCGTATAATAAATACTATATTATAATTTTATTACTATTATTAATTATTTTAATTTGAAATCATAAGCAAAGAAACTGGTTGTTATGATAAATTTACGCTCTTGTTTTTATAACGTAAAATAATACATACAAACACGTTCATCACATAAATAGATTACGTTTAATATACGTGTGTGTATACAATTTAAACGTTTAGACATTGTTATCAGGAGTTAGACTCTGCGGCGGAAATTCGGTTTTCACTTTTTTATGAGATTGTTTATCTATCCAACTGTTTGCGATTATTAATAATAAAACATGTTTAACAAAAGTAACGATTTTGAGATGTAAATTCACTATAATTTTAAATAAACGTAAATTTTCTACCTTATCGCATTTTACGGCGATTGAATTTGCTTTCTGTTTCTTTATTATCTTTTCATGTTATATAATCGTTTATTTAGGATAATTTTACTTATAGCTTAAACCGCGTTAAGGTTAAAGTTTTAATTAAATAAAAAATCAATTTAAACCCCTTGTGCGACGTTTAATAAAGCGCATTTTTTGTTTATAAATCAGGTAGGGATAAGCAAGAGTTAATTAATTCGGGATCTTAGGCGAAACGCCGCGCCGTTTATCCTGTCGGGATTATTATACGCAGGACGTTTAATTAGCGAAAAGATTTCTGAGGAGCGTCTTAGTCGTTTTTCTTTCTTTAATTTCACTTTTATTAAAGTCGTTCTCTTACCTTATTGCCCGAACGAGATGCATCTGAAAATATACAACGTTTTTATGACTCTCCCCTCTCTCTCTCTCTGGACGTTCATACAACATATGTTCATATGTTTGTAGATATAAATTTAGATAACTCGCGAGAGTCAAGTGCACGCGCCGAGCCGCCGGGACCTTGGCCCACAAAATGGCGATTTTCGTCTTCCGCCCAGGGATGGGCCCTAATCCAATTGTTGGCTCGTTTCGGGATGCCTCTCTCTGGGCCGCACTTATATCCGATCCGAGATTAAAGGTCGCCTTAGCTTTCCGGAAAAATATCTCGCTGGGTAAAACAAACCCGCCCGAAATGATGTTTATTGAGTTAATAAAAGTGCTCTAAAAACTTCCTATTCAAAAATAATATTCCTATTAATTAATCAAAAAATGACAGCGGTAATAATACGAAAATTGTAAAATAATAAAAAAAATATTTGTTCTTGCTCTTGTGAATGCTAATTTTTTGAAGATCTTGTGGCTCTCAACTAAAGATTTTGTTCGATTAACAAAGTAAAATGCATGCTCGTATCAAATTTTATTTTTAAAATCTCCACCGCAGAGAAGAGAGAATCGCCTCTGCTCATTCGTGTTAATTGGAGCTGATGTGGCGTAAATAAAATTTACATAAAATTCCATTAAAAAAGTGTTAAATATTGGCTATTGACTGTGTATCTATTTTTAAATTCACAATAGTTTGAATTTGTGCTATAATAATATATTTATACATGTTTGTTCACGTCGTAATACTCGAACATCGACATCCTAGTCGGATGGTCGAAGGAGAAGCAGCTGCTTTTCTTCTAAGAATCGTCTCGGCCAACTTGGTATATATTCGTTTTGTGCGAATTTATCTGAAAGTTGTGCTAGAAGTGATTCAGTACAACAGTATTAATACTTATATGCCCTTAAAGACCACTGTTCTTTCCATTCCTCAATCCTATGACCAATGTCGATGATTCAGGGTAAAACCAGACTTTGTTTTTATCTAATACAGCTTTATCAAACTCTAGAGTCATTCTTTGAAATTTGTAATTGTAGTATAGTGTTTTATCATATTGTCGACCTAATATGGTTACCAAAAATGCATTAATTTGAGAAAATATTGACTAATTACGAATTTTATTTATAAAAAATGATTATATTACAAAACTGGCCTGATAGGTTTCATCAATATGTCATGATGGTCATTAAATAAACAATGGAATAAAAAAATAGCTACAGTGCACATCTAAAATATGTGAGCTACATATTTTTTAGTTTTTCATAGCTATCGCTGAAAACATCCTTGTGGTTATCAAGCTCGTTGAGAATCTGGATAGCTTGTGATCTCGTGAGGAGCGTTTTCAAGCGCTGACGTTTTGGCCACAATGGTTAAGAATAGAGGACGCGATCGCGGCTCTCTAGAACATTCTAAAGCTCGTTGCTGAGCATTGACAGATTCTCGACATCTAGAAACTTATAAAAGTGCAACGTTTCTAATAGCATGGCACTAGGATAAAAATACGGATACGATCCATACTCCCTCTTGTAGAGATATATGAATTTTATATTTAAATTCTCGATGAGTATTTGAGTTAAAATATTATTGCCATGACATGACAGTAGAAATCAAAATATAGTAGGAAATTTCTCGGATAGTCTACGCAACCGAGCTTTCTGAGAAATATTTTAGAATAGATACGCCTGGATCGAAAACGGATGTCGCGAGAGCACGGAATTATCGGATTGCATCTGCAAAGGGTAAACAAAATTATTCACTTCTTGGAATTTCTTATTTTACGTCAAAAATAATAGAATCAGTTTCGTCAGAACATATATGGAAAAGACATTGATTTATCTGCTAACTAAAATTAGCTCACTAATGCCGATTTGTCAATCACTCTAAGTAAAACTATGCTTTCAATTGTAATTTTATTAATTTATTTAGCTAATATAGCTAATTGTTTATACACTAAACATATTGTACATATAAAACATAAAGAGAATATAATAAATACTTTATTTTACAATTTATTTCTTAATGAACGCAGGTGCTTCTTTATTCCATTGAGGAAACCCGCTATATTTTTATTTTTGCGAATTGTCCTACGAATATTTTTATACTAATTCACACTTCTGAATATTATTCCCTTGGCCGTACCCCTTTTTTCTTATACCTAACTATCCTTAAATTGTCTCTATTTGTAGTATTAAATCTATGTACATCTTTATTTATTATTAAATACTAATTAAAATACTCATGGATTTTTTGGTTCAATTGAAATAATATTTTATGCCTAGATAATGCGATGAATCTTTATTAAATGATTTTATTGTTGCATTGAACTTAACGACAAAGTAATAAAATGAAAAACAAATCAAAATTATAATTACAATAGTCAGACAAAAATGAGATTTGAACCCTCTACCTTTAACTTTTACAATTATAACTCAATTAGAACGTTATACAAATCATATGCAACAAAACTTAAATAAATATAAAAGGTCGCAGTTCCCCGCCCCTGATCGCCATTGCGCTATCGCGCTGGTATTTACAGTTTCGAATTTAGTTTACTAATCTTGGTCATCCACCAGCTGCACCAAACCCTATAAGGATTACATGGAAGCTATTCATTGACTATATCTTGCCCAAACATCCCGCACGATAAGGGACCTAGGAAAAACTGCGTGTCAAATAAAAATTTGGTTCCCTTGTTGATGTTAACTTCTTAGGTTTTTATTGAACGACGATTATTATTATCTTCTATATGACAATATTTTTTTTGTTGATTTTAATACGTATGTTACAGTGAATTTACATTTTCATTAACGAATCAGTGAAATCATATCCGAATACATTTTTACGAGCATTAAATATAATTTAACTGATAAGCGTTAGTGAAATTAATAATTTAAATATATATATAATACAATAATTACTGTACTGTATTATTTTAATGATATGCTGTATACTATAATAAAACACATAAACCAGAATGTCTAGTAAAATTGTTAAGGTTAGGTTTGGGTTTGAACAGCAATTAGGCGTTTCGCAACTGTCAAATTGAGTTTCATACATTTTATAGCAGCGTGTAATTGCACCAGTACCTGCAAGTTTAATTATATTTTCGTTAATATAAATGTATATCTATCGGTAAAAATGTATTCGGATATTATTTTAGAAAAAAACAATAAACAGTGAAATTATATTTATATATATATATGAAATAAATGCGAATTTATTTTGTGTATTTTAAAAAATATATAGGCATTAAAATAAATAAGCTGTATTTATAGCTGTTTTTTTAAAACCGGCTTAGTTATTGAAAATATAACTATAATGTAACAGTTTTAATGTAATCTAGAACTAGTTATATTTGTTGAACTTATATTAAATTAATTCGTTTTGGTTAGGTTTGAGTTTGAACATAAAAAAATACTTAATATAATATTTTTTATTGAATGAAGATTTATTTATTTAATGCTCATTTTTTAATATTTTAATGCACAAATTATTTTATTGCACATTACAAATAAAATGATTTTTAAACATATGTAGATATGTTTATTTAATATTTATTAAAAGGCACATTTTTTTAAAATAATTTTCTGTTAAATCGAACCCTTAACAATATCTCTCGATACTTCATATGCGCGTATACGCATAAATTATGCGCCACGTTTGTTTAACGGGTTTATTATCTGCAACACATGTACTTGTATGTATATAAAGATTAACAAATATGCCAATTATCGGTTTCATTATTGTTATTGTTTATATTCCGATTCGTTAATTGCACATTATATTATGTAACATTATTATTATGCGTTATTTGAAGAATTCACTTTTAGCCGATTTAATAATTTGAAATTCGATTACGGTAACAAAGTGAGGTTAACCATGGAAAACATTTGTGGTTTGCGCAGTTGTTAACATACTGCTTTCAAAATTGTATGCGTGTTTGATAGGGGCTCGTAACGAACATGTACGCTGTGCTCGACTTAATTTTACGCGTATTATTATTGAAACAAATTTTTATATGCGGCTCATTTTCCGCGACGTGTATCGATCAAACGGAAAACGTGACGTCGGGCCAAAACATTGTGGCTAACCGAAATAGTTGCGCGCAAATTAATATTTCATCGAGCAAGTATGTCACCATGTCGTTTATTTACACATCATCAGAGTTTTATTATTGGAGAGTTTCTTAACGTCGTTTAAATAAATATTTTCTGACTATTTCGTCTGTTACACATATTTCTAATACACATTAACAAACATGATTTTCATTGCTCATCATTAGTAAAAATTAGGTTTAAATCATTCGATTCCATCATGTTTTTCAAATAGCTAGTTTGTTGTTTTGAGTTTATAACTTATTCGATGTCCAGATAACGTTTTGACATCATAGTATTTGTTATTTACTATTTCGCATACTACAAAGCTAATATGTTTTACCAGTAGATAGGATGTAGATGATTTTGCATTCTCCGTCCTTGTAATATAAAGGTTAGACATAAGATTTTGTCGTACTAAATAGTTTGTTTGTAGTAGACCAGAATCGAAAGCTCTACTGCTTTTGATGTATTTAGGTCTTTTATAGGTATTAAGAATTATCATACATTGACGTCATTGGCCAATTATCATCGTTCACCGCAATATTTCTCATATGATTTATTATGACGTTATTTCTCCGCTCGATTCAGTCCATGTCCTGAAGCGTATTAAACGCGCGATGGAAATACTCCCAGCGGTTCTATAAATATAATGTAAACCGACAAGTTTTTTTAACACGTTCATATTTATTTTTTGCACGTGCGCAAAATTTTCATCGTCGGCGAATTATATCATCGGCCAGAGAGCCGTTTCGTCTGACGGTTTTCACCTGCATTCGTCGGACTTTGGGCATTATTATTAGAGCCTGAGTCAGCTTTTCTCTCTCCCTCTCTCTCTTTTTCTACGTACACAAGAGAAGCCGCCAAAATTTTCCGATTTGATAAATGATCCTATCTATTCGGGGATTAGGCGTGCCTGCCTACGTATACCTGTGCGGCGTAACGCGTTCATTGTGTTCAAGACCAGCCCGCTTAATGAAAAACCGAGTCTTGGCTGATAAATATTTTTGTTTGCGAAAGAAAAACTGTGACATGTGTATTCAGAAGCGTCTAGATTTTTTTGTTTGGTTTCTACATAACATTTTTTTTGTTATTTACTTATGTCAGGATCATACAAAATCAACATTAATAATATATATTTATTTATACATACGATTTAAAAAAATACTGATTAGTAATAATTAATATATTAAATAAAAATACAATTATAATTGAGGAAAATGTAAAATGGCACACGTTAGTCTAATGCGTGCGACTGAATCTATCTTATTAACTATAAACTATTATTACAGCTTACAATTATTATTGTGTTTTTCATAAAATAACTTTAAGTATATCAGTCAATCCTTCCGGCGTTGATCATATTAATTTGGTACACTTTCATTATCTTTTCTTTGTTTACTGATTAAGAAAAAACATACATTATTAGCAAAAAAATATGGGCATTAGGAAAGTTCACCAAGCGGAATATTGCATTATTATTGTAAGCTATATTATGTTAAGCGTTTCAAAATTTATCTATATAACATAATATACGTTAGAGTGAATGTGTATTTTTTAGTTAACGTATATTTTTACTAGTTTGACATAATTTATCTTACTGTTGTAGTGTAATCGTATTTGAATACATTTTCACCGGTAAATAAGAATTTTTACTAGTAAAATTATATGTTGCATTAAAATGTTTATGAAACTCAATTTGTCAGATGAGAAACGTTCATTCAATGCGTAAATCCAAACCTTACCTAATTAAAGTTCAAAAAATATAGGTAATTTCAGCACTCTTTAAGTTGAGATAGGTTTGGGTTTGAACAGTAAATACATGTTTTGCAACTGTTACAGTGAAGTTGTATTTTCATTTTAGGCTTAACATGTGATGTGTCGTCCTACAACTATTTTTGAAAAAAAATTGCTAATGGCGTTCACAACTGTCAGTTTCACGCCTGTCTAATGCCACTTTAAAGCAGCATATAATTGAACTAGCACCTGCCAGATAAATCATATTTTCACAAGTAGAAATATATATCTACCAGTAAACATGTATCTCAATATGATTTCACTTGAATGGCAGTGAAAATATATTTTCATTGGCACACATTCACTGTAACATATATAGGTCATCATGCCACATTGAGAAAACTTCTTAAGTCATGGTAGTCAGATTCGCAATAAATAAATATACAACCCATTTATTTGGAAATTTGTAGACATAAACATTTTTTTAATAATTATTATTTTTTATAAGGTTAAATAAATAAAGCTCCTTCGATTCAACCATTGATTGATCGATTATGCACTGTAACGATTTGTATACGGTTGATAATATATGTATAAATAAACATATGTGTAACACACAATCGCGTTAGTGAAATGGGCGCTGGCTACTACCGCAAGGTAAGTGGTGTTTTTCCTCAAATATTTATTCAACCATGAGCCGGCGATCGTTGGAAATAAATTGCTCCGTTTGTTTGTCCGTGACGTTAGCTACCCGTCGTGTGTTGCCAGGTTCACCTGTTTATCTTGCATATAAAACCAAAGATGCGCTGCCAGCCGGAGCAGCAGTGCTCGCGGTCGGGAAAATCTAGAAAAGCGGATGTCTTTCGTCACGCGATGTTCGCCAGAATTATTACCTATGTATGAATGTACGTAATCGTCGGCCTTGTGGCATTTGGTAATATTGTAATTATTTGTGTGCATGCGGATTATCGTGGACCTTTTAATGCAAGTTGAATATATTTCAAATGCAATTAAAATCATTTTCCTGAATATTAAGTCGAAAAAATAAAGTTTTAATCAATCTCAAGGATTGTTTTATAAATTTGATCATTTTTTATTTATAGCGTGTACCTTGTGACTTAAGCTGTTAAAAGTTTTCTCACGATGGTGTGCCATTTTACCAAAGAAGCCCATTTTTTTATTAGACTTAAAATCCTTTATCACAAAACATAAATTTAACCTCTCCAATTATGAATAGAAAAGTGGTTGAATTAATGAATTCGACATCTTAAACACTGAAATTATTTTATGTAAGTGATTATTTTGATTTCAATACCAGAATATTTACAAAGAAGGTATAAACAATTTGAAGGAGAAGTAGTCTAAAGCAATTATTTTTTTGTATAATTTATTAAGAATAAAAAAAACAGCATTTTATTGTTTCATTTGCAAAACGATATTTCTGAATAACTAAGATTAACACTTGCTTTGTGTTTTGTTCGGTTTTACTTCGCCATTATTTGACACAAGCTATCAAGATCAAACCCAGTTGTATCCCATAAAACCTTATTTGAAGACAAGACATATTTTTTATGCAGTGTATAGATATAAAATATAAATTATTTAAATTTCGCAAGTATTTGAAAATACTTTATTTCGCTCTTTTATAACATTCGCCTTGAAGGTCGCCCCTGCTCCTGTACTAATATAATAGCAGAGAGAACATTTCTACGCTTTAAAACTCGATTAATTTTGCTCTCTGTTTCAATTTTGCTATTCGGACCGCGAGTCGTTCGTCTGAATGATAATACGTTGCATAAAATAAGATTGGAACGAAATTGGAATCGGTCGTAAGTACTCGGGAAAGGTCAAAGGTGCGTCCATATATTCAACTGGTAGGCTTTTAAAACAGACGTGACGGTCTTCGATGCGTGGGGTGGGACTTTTCTTTTTTTGCCTCACCCAAAAAGGGTCGCAATAATGTGAAAATGCGCCCTTGGCGCTCAAATTGCTCGTGTTGAACGATAACGAATGACCGAAGAGGCGGATCGAAATGACAATTTAAAAATTGTAATGAGTTTTTATTATTTTCTTTTTTTGACAATGATATATTTAACTAATCATATTTTGAGAAACACTGGAGCTTTCCTTGGAGGTTTTATTGATTATTCTCTATTGATTTACGTTCGACAATAATAAATGTATGCGCGCAAGAATTGATACATTGAATGTAAATTATTTAAGTGGAAATTGAACAAAGCTCCCGATTGGCGTTAAACTTTCTTATCCCCTTTGTCCAAGCCGACTCAAATCCGGTCTCGCGGGACCGATTCACGATCGAGCTTTCGTTTAGCAAAAAATAAAAGGGATATAAGGTCTTCGGGCGATTACGTGCGTGTCTTACGTTTTTTCCTGTTTTCGCGATCGTTAGTCTTCTCTCTCGAGTAATTTATTTGCGCGTTAAATAACGCAATTAGAATGTTTTTGACGTGCGATTTATTCTGTATGTATGTATGTATGTGTGTGTATGTATGGTAATGCTGCCAGTGTAATATGAAAATTCGCGATATTGCCGACTACGTCTGGCGCAAGCTCGGGTGGAAATTTCAATAATTGTGTATTTAAATCGCGGGTGGTTGGTGCTCAAACTTCGGCTCTCAGGCGTGCAATATTATGCGGTGCGAGTCTTCGAAAATTTTTCGCCTTTTATTTGGATCCGCCGAGAACTCTTTCGAACCGTACAATGGTTGTTTTCGGATTATTTTGTATTTTGTAAATATCTCAAAGTTTGCGCCGAGTCGTGTTTCGGAATGTTTTTTGAAACGTCTTCTAAACTTTCGAGAGTAATCCGACGATGGCTGTTTTACTTTTTCGTCAGACAAATTCGGTACGTGGGGCGAATTGTACTGTCGAAAATAAAACGGATTAACTTCGTCTCGGCGAACGGGGTAAACGATCTTTTGGCTTTGTAACTTTAACGTAATATCAATCATTGGTTTGAAATGCTATCAAAATGAGCAAGCAGTTGATATGCCATAGAATACATCACAGAAACAAAAGTAATTCTAACATTTATATTTATACATAATCTATCTAATAGTGATAATCTAAAATGCTTCATATTAATACCATATGAGTTCACCAAAAATTGGAGCTGTTTTTATATTTATTCTCGTTGCTCAATAACGAATTGATTCATTTATCAACTATTATAAAGTGTGTTTTTTTTGAGGTATAGAACTTTAAAATGAAATAAAACATACAAAAATCGTGGTAATGGCCAAGGTATTGGCTTTATTGGAAAGATACTTTTATGCTAATAGTGTTTAAATATGATATGGTCGCTGCGGCTGGCTTTGAATAGCTGAGGCCGTATATCAGCAATAACGCGGCGAATGTTGGCTTACAAGTCGTCCATCATCTCTGGTTTATCGGCGTAGTCTAGTGACTTCAGATCCCCCACAAAAAATCCAAAGGTCTTAAATCACACAATTTTTGAAGCCAATACACAGGTCCATTACGCGAAATTATGCGCTAATCGAATGATTCTGGCGCGCGCTCTGTGGCATGTTGCGCCGTCTTGTTAAAAGCAAAGCTCTTCCACATTAATATTTTTTGTTAAATACATGTATATTCTCATTTTTAATAAATTTAATTTCACTATGAGCAAGCTAAAGCACTGGCCAAAACGTGCTTTTTTGTAGAAAATAAAATATAAATAATTAAAAACAGAACGAAACTTAGTTAATTACTAATTGTAAAAAAAATATGTTTTCTCAAATATGTTTTTTAAAAACTTTTTTTATGTTTTAAAATAATAACATCTAACAAACGATAATGAAAATAATATTTTTGGGGTACAGTTGCACCCCGTTCAGGAACGGTGAAGTATTTTTAAATTTAATGTACATATTTTAGATTATCAACAAAAAAATTACAACTGAATAATACTGTAATGTATTATATTTTGAACAAAATCTTCAATGTATATGTATTAAAAATAGCTAAGGACATGCATAATATAACCTCAAATATTTACATCGTATTTTTCGGCGAGATAAGCTTAAATGTAAATTCATGTCTTATTGTATACTATGTAAAGATGTATGTCTGCAAGTATGTAAATTTAACAAATGTCTTAAAAATTGTAATGCTCTCTTTTATGGCTTAAATTACAGATGCATCCCATTCTGTCTGATCATTAAATAATTGCATATAAGCCGAAGAAATTTTCTTCAACACAACTACAATTTTTCTGTTAATTAACCTCTAAATTTCGGTAAGGAGCGTTGTTTTGTATAGAAACATTAGAACTATTTATGTGACCCGCACACATAAATATGATTTCTACTTTTAATGCTGCCATGCAACCGTAGATCTTGACTTTATATTGAACCGTATTTTGAACCGCTAATACAAAGCACCAAAGGTCACACATTTTTAATTTTTTTAGTTAAAAATTAGTTTGATCTTATTTCGTCGGATCAAGTGTTTTTCTCAGTTTTTCCGACTCAATTTTAGACTTATAACCTCTTTTAGTAACACGTAGCGGTTTTTAACCGATCGTTCTCATTACAACGGCCACGGAAAGACTTTACGAGTTCTTTGAAGTGAAATTCTCATTGAAAAAAAGCATTAGAAACACATATATAATCCTATTGGACTATGTGTGTTTTTAATGCGTAAAAAATCGCGTTTAATAAAACGCAAAATATCGCACTTCTTAGAAAAAGACAAATCACAAAAAATAAAAATGACCCGTTCGCAAGATTGTGTTAACAATCGGTAATTGGGCTTTTCCATTATAACGGCGATGTCACGTTTTTACGACTTCCGAGAAGTGAGATTTGAAGGAAACAGGATCGATAATTGAAACCCCGAAAGAGGTGTTTGAAAATAGTTTATTCAACAAAATATATATTTTATCAAAATGTGTACAGAAAAATACAGGTGTCAGTATCGGGCGGCAGTGTTAACAAGAACGTGATTATATATTTGTGCAGGGGGGAAAAAAGTTGGCCAGTCAGTGGTCGTTTTTTCAATATTTCGATTTCATTAAATGACACGCAATGATCTGGCAAAATTTTAAGGAGGAGCAAATTTCATCCCCTGTCTTATCCTAAACAGCATATGTACTTTTCTCATCGTTATAGATATTTTAGTGCAGCATTATTTAAAATTCGTTTATTCGTATATTTTTGCTAGTAGAAATATACATCCACTGGTGAAAATGTATTTGTAATCTACTAGTGAAAATATAACTACACTGAAAAATACACATTTATACCATCACATGTAAATAAATAATGATAGGTAAGTAAATTAATGTATGTATTGTAGTAGCATATGCCAGATAAATGATATTTTCACTAGTAAAAATATATGTCTATCGGTGAAAATGTATTCCGATATTATTTTACTGAAAAGTCATATTTTTTTTAGATTTTCTTTGAGGGATAACCCGATCTGCTTTAGAATCAGAGACGTCATTTCAGCTTTTTACAGGAGAGGGGGGGCAAAATTTTGCTCGGCAGTGGTCGTTTTTTAGTATTTCGACTTCATTAAAATTCATAGTATTACATTGAATGACATGCATTTTCCTGGCCAAATTAAGAAGCGGAACAAATGATTATATCTGCCCCCCCCCCCCCAAATGACGTCCTTGAGTGTTAAATGCCCAAAAGGCTTTGATTTTCTTTGTTTTTTGGTCTAGTGGTCGGTCTATGGGTCTTTATCGAGCGAGTGGTGATTTTAAAGTGATTGGTATAGTGACTGAGTGTCACATATTTTATAAGGGTCCTAAAAGGATTCTCGAACGTATTGAAGATAAGACAAATTAATAAATAAAAAGCGAGTCGCGTTATTTTCATCTCAAAAAACCTTTAGTAAAAAAATTTTAAGGCTGCTCCCACGTTGGGTGACCGTTCTATAATTACAACGCATATTTATTTGTATTTTTTTAGATGTGTCGAATTTTATAAATAAATGGTTATTGATGGCTTTTTAGTGTTGTGCAACTCTGGATGTTTTTAAAAGCTGATTTCTAATGTTTTGTTAAGCCAAACAGATACTAAATTATTATTTTTGAAACCGCCACAAACAAGATTTGTTTTTAATAGAGTGGGAAAATTCTCACTTCTCAGTTAAAAAGCAATTAAATAGTGCCTTGCCGTCTTAGTGTGAACGAGCGGTGACTCGCTATAAAATCTAAAAATGTATGCGTTGTATTAACTGAGCCGTTTTAACACATTTTGAACAGCGTGTCGTACTGATAATGCTTTGTTTTAATATTGAACACGAATAAAAAATCCTTTCTAAAAATAGTTTGTTCAAAAGGTGCCTCATTGTGGATAAGATTGTAATATATAATATGGATGGTTGTATTCAGATTCAAAAGTGTGACTCGAATGTGAAATAATTTTCTTTTCGTGTTAGCCTGTCGGAAGGAAGAACGAGAAGCACTTTTAATATCGCCGTTACGAGTGTCGCATTCGACAATTTGCAAGCATCTGTTGTTATCATCGCAAACATAGGCACGCGCGATCTAAATATAGTGAGTTTGCATCTGTAAGAATGAAAGAATGTGCTCGTACGTAGTTGCTTTATTATTCGCAGCCATTGTGTGAGATGATCCTGACGCGCGTGCGTCTCTCTCAAAAAGATGGTCTATTTCCGTGTGTCGCGTGTCTATTTTTGCGTCTGAATAATTCGAATGTTTTCTTCTGTTTATTATATAGTTTCTGAACGGTTATTTTTAATCTCATTCATGAGCCCATTGTTGGGCGACTGTGCCGCTTCGTTCCGGACGCGCGTGTTTTATTTTCGTTCTGGCCGTGCCGAACTGATTTTATCACAATATAATCATTGTTCAATAAGATTAGAGATTTGAGAAGTTCTATTATGCAGAATATAAATAAATCTGATCCGTATACTATTTGTATTTTTTGACTTATTACAAAATTAATTAATATAATACTTAAATTTTATAATCAAGTTTGTATGTATGCAAATATTATCATATTAAAAATAATATAATACGGACGCATAGTTTGAGAAATTATAGAACGCGCTGACTCTGACGCAATATGTTTTGATGCGCGATGACTACAGAATCATAACCATATAACATAATATGGTTATTATAATTTTAAACGCATAATTATACATATGATTTTTTTAAGAATGTAAATAACAGCATAATTATTATTTTTATTATGGTTTTATATGTTATACTTCGTAAAACTCTATTCTTTATTTTATTACATTGCTGCGATAGGTTAGTTATATTGAATACATTTTTATGTACTCTTTTATATACTCTAAATATATATATATACTATATTTATATTTAGAGTTTAAATTATTATCCTACGCTCGAGTGTTCGAATAAAAGTTCAAAAATAGAATAAGTACGTCACTAATTGCATTAGTAATGAAATAAAATGTATATGTAGTATTAAAACTTTTTATTTGGAATTATTATTGCTACATTACGATAGCATTAAGTGTAAATTTATTAACTTCGCAATTGTCGACTTTAAAAAATAAGATTTTCTAGATTTATTTTCTCAAGTCATGGATTTATTAGTTGCATATGTACGTATGTATGTGTAGGCTTAGTATACAGTTCGATAAATGGAAATATTAACTTGCATTGTGTGTTTTGTGCATTGAAACTATATATTTTTTCTGTTTTTGCAGGTCATGGAGACTAAAAACATGATATACATAGTGTCGGAGTACGCGAGCCAGGGAGAGATATTCGGTGAGATTTTTTTCCTTATTTTTACATTATTTCTCTCAGCGTTTGCATATTAGGGGTAGCCAGCCTCTCAATGGCTCCTCTGCTAATATAGTTTGTTAACCCTGGTGGATTACAACGAGAGAGAGAGAGGCGGCGGGGGACCTTGACAGTCAGCCCACCCTCGCCGATTTCACACCACTGGCTCGAGGCTATGACGTCATACCTTCCCTTCCACAGCTCATCCTCTTCGTAGCGATCTTGAAACGCCGCACGCTACATTATTTGTATAAATACAAGTAGACGCAAATTCTGTGGTAATGTGCATACGTATTACGTCAAACGATAAACTTCCAAGTTTGTCGATATAGCCGGCCCTGAGGGTCATTCAAGGTAAAGCTCGTCTCATTTGCATACATAAATTAGTTATTTCGGCGTTTCTGTGTCGCCTTCTTATTACGTGAGCGATTCGCGTATTTAGCGAATATACCGTAGGTCATGGACTCATTGGAAGTTATTTTATTACTTCATCAGAATAATATATATATTTTTTTGAAATATGATCAAGTATGATTAAATAAAAATCTATTAATAACGACGCCTACGTGCCCGCAATCAGGTAGGCTTATTGGCGTCACGTGAAAAATTGCATCGTAAAAAATTATGAGCTTTTTTATCACGCGAATAGCTCTCATCGAGCTTTTCCGATTTTCCGACGCGACCTTTGCCATTCGAGTGTGACTTAAATAACGCTCTTCGATATATTAAACAACTCGGTTGACGTGGACTTGATGTATGAACTTGCCCTACATATATTATCCTGCGGTATTTTGATAAAAAATATATAAAATATAGTACTTATAATACATTAAAAAGTAGATTTTGGACTATGTAGCAGGAGTATAATTGACGTGAAGTGGGAAGCAGCTGCTTCCTCGCTCTTTCCAAGTCTCAGTCGATGCTCGGCGTGTAAGTTCTTGATAGGAGTGTTACATAGGCGCTTATATACGCTGGTAGTGTTTGAATCTCTCGATGCCTAGATATGGAAAAATATTTGTTATTTTAATTCTTTTGCGTAACCGTTGGCGCATTCCCATAAAGCATGCATTAGGGCGCCATATCGACGTACACATCTCGCGTCTTTTTCTAGCATCGTCTTAGAGGCGCCTCGCTGCCGCTCGCGCCGACTATTACTATAGAACCAAACAACCTAACCTTTTTTAATGATATTGTATTGATTTGTTCCCATTTCGGTATATCTTGTAATTGTCCAGCATCATCCAATCTATGACCAACTGATCCCGCGATCGCAGCGGCGTATGAAGCGACGCCTGTGAGTATTTGTGAAACTGATTTAGGTGCCGGCATGAAACGTCATCGTGACGTCACTGTGGCGCTCTAACGCGTGTATATTGGGAATTCGCTAACCGTTGTAGTTTGAACAGCTAGAGTTAAAAATTGTTTATGGTCCATTTATGAACGCAGTTACTTAATTCATTCGAATCTCTTATCGCCACGACCACTTGTGCTTTTAGCACGTATTTGCGTCAAGTCTTATTTATATAATTTATAGGAAAAAATTGTTTCCCATTTTAGAGGCGCGAATTCATTTATCAAATTTAATTAGTATTAAATATATTTGTAGGGAAATCTTTTGTAAAAAGTGAAAGGGATATAATTCAAAGGTATTCGATAATAACGTGTAAGAATTTTTTTCCTGTACTACAACTTTTCATTAAATAATTGAATACCATTTGAATCCCTTTCAAAGGCGTTATTTTCATTTGACTAGAATTTTTCATCCAGTTCAATACAATATTTTATTATGGCTTTATTATCCATTCATTTGAAAATATATAAAGAGCTAAATATAAATTCACATTCATTTCCGAATTCAAACCATTATTTGAGAGCTTATGTGAAATAAAATTATGGTTTTTTGAATAGCTAATTACCGAAAATTCTGTGTAAATAAGCTCAATTTCTATAACGACATCGCCAATGAAAATATAGTTAAAAATTAACTATCATTAAAATTTAACCTTGTCAAATAAACATAAACAAAATGTACGTCTTAAAAATTCATCGAGTGCTTAGTGTCAAATATTTTGTAATTTTTGTGATGGTCCTTCGAGAAAGCTCGAACGTATAAAAATCGAGCAACTTGGGAATAAATCGTATAAGTTTTTAGCTCCAATTACAAAAAAACCCCTTAAGAGAAAACTGGTTTCAAAGTGCCGCACGATAATTACAGACTAATTAGAACATTGCTTATTTTATGTGAGGCCATTATGGTTTATATTTTAGACGAGTTTTGAAGCTTATAAATAAAACGGTTGAAAACATTTCCATGGTAATTAATTGTTTTTGTGTGGCTATTGTGCAATTCTGGGTGTCCGCTGACCTCATTGTCGTCTGCAGATTTTAAATGATTACTTTTGCATTTCTCCCCAGTTTCCCCAATACCTCTTAATATGATTTACCGAGTTGTAGCAGGGGAGGGCATTAGCCTCCCCCCCTTGAATTTCGCTAGAAAAATGCATGTCATTTAATGAAATACTACGTAACTTAGTAAACTTGAAATATATAAAAAAAAAACACCGAATGACCAACTTTTGCCCCCACCGTAAAAAAATTGAAATGACGTCCCTGGTTCTAAACTAGAAATTCTCGGGTTATACATTATAGAAAATTAAAATAAAAAACAGTCGTATCTATACCGAAAATATTTTTTAAATATGTCATTTTAGTGAAATCGTATCAAAATATATTTTTACCAGTATTTATTTTTACTAGTGAAAATATAATTTATCTGGCAGGTACTAGTAAGCTTATATGATTTCAACTTTTCCATATGTAGTAATATAAATATATATATATATATATATATATATATATATATATATATATATATATATATATATATATATATATATATATATATATATATATATATATATATATATATGTATGTACATTAACATTCTTATGATTATTTATTTACATGCGATGTATAAATGTTGCAGTGAATGTGTAGTTTTCGGTGAAGTTATATCTTCACTAATGAAATTCAAATACATTTTTTCTTAGGGGAATATAATCTAAGTAAGAAGTACAAACAGACGTTGCATCTCGCATATTGCTCCATAGTTTGTCTGCGCTTATTACACTGTTTTAAAATATAGGTAATAGCTATTTTTTGATATAAAAATATTAGTCAAAGTGTATTCAAACCGAATTTTGGTCAATAGGAGGGCGCAAAACAATTATCACTTCTAGAACTCAAAAATTCACGTCAAAAGCAATAAAATCGTGCCGTCGCGGTCCCACTGGGAACGCTATTACCGAGCGTTCTGCCTTTGTTGACTATTGACTTTTGAAAGTTTGTGGTTATTGTGCAATACTAGTGTCCTGCACGATGTTTATATTTATTGTTGCGCTATCGTTCTGTGTGGCGTATCTCTATTTCGTTGTTTATAGCCATTTAATATCAATCGCGCGAAATCAATTATATACGAATACGCTTTTGTTATGTTCAAGATTAAAAGTTATTTGTCGTTTCCGAGATATCTAAATTATTCAGAAAGAATGCAACAATGTACTTTTGATACAGTTAAAGTTGTTCTCGGTACCAAAAGACAAAAAAGTCATGAATGTGACAAGATTTAGTTTGATGTGGCTGAAGCTTTGGTAAAAGCGTAGGCCCCAAAAGTTATGATATTTAACTGTTTTTAGATACATTATCATTTAATATCACCGACATATTTTTACCCTCACTCACTGAGGTAGCGTTTTATGTTTAATAAAAAAAGCGTGTGTAAAATTCAGCATTTTTTCAGTGCCTAAAAAAGCAGACTTGCCTTAGGTTGCTGAAATCATGGAAAACGTGGGTCGTACGATCTTTCCTAAGGGAGTTGTTACAGTGAAAAGTTAAAAGGCCACTGTTTTAAATCGATCATATCTTTTAATGAGACTTTACTTTTACTAAAGGGGATTTTGTTAAATATTATATAATGTCAACTGTCTAAAAATATAAGAGTGATTTGTTTGATGTATTTTTATTCAATTAAAAACTCATGTCAGTTAAACTCTTTAAACGATTCAACGTGTAATCTAAATAAACACAAACATTAGGGCTCATTGATATTTAACTTTAATTAATGAAATGTGTAATTGCGTTTAATTACATGGCAATAAGCGGCGCTCTGGCAATTTAACGGTTGTCGGGCGGCGTAATAACATCATCCCTTGAACATAACGTTAATTACAGCACTTGCGTTTTTTAAACTTAAATTAATATTGTTCTGCGTCTCGTATGATCGACAACCTTGACCTCTCGAGAGAAAAATAAATAAAACAATATGAAATGGGCGCAATGTCCGTTCGTTTTATTTTAAATAGCGCAATTAATCACCTTTTATTATCCAGCTATGTAATATATGTACGGTGATGTATTGGCGTCGTAAAATTGCTTACCTTTTTGGAACCGTGACGATGCAGAAATAAAATAATTTGTATTGTAACATGAAAGAGCGTAACGGCGTAGCGTCGTAGCGATAGAGTACGATACATTTTAATTTAATTAGTATATTTATAATATAAGATTTAATTCAAAGTGTTAATTCTTAAAGATCTTACGATTCACGCTTCTCAAGATTCCGACGTAATTAAGTGGAATGGAGCTTTCTTTACTTACGATTTTACATAATTCACTGATGGTACTTTTGTGAGATATTTGTCTAGTTTGACAAAGGTTTTTCAATCTTTGCCAAAGAAAATTTGTCAGTCTGAAGCTTAAGTTATTTTGTGCTTAGTTTATGTATCATATAAGTAAGGATGAATAATTGTATAGTAATAATAGTAATAACTCACACTTCATGTAGAATCTATCTATTGATCTACCTCCCTTGAGGAGGCTTATTTAACAGATTAAGTATGTTTTATTGATTGAGTACGTAGCTTTAAGCTTTTATCTTTTTGTACAGGGATCAACTACTCGATGGTGTTCATTGAAGTATAAAGTATCCCCGACGAGTGCAACGAACGAACAATATACAACTTTAACCACAATGCGATCGAATCGGTCTGAACTCGCATTGGGAAAAGAGTGAAAATATAGAGATTTTCCTAAAGCACGCCATTAAACGAGCAAACTTTTGCAAAGTCCCGCTGCCGAGGACGATACGCTTTATTTCATTTCGAATGTATAGATTATACATAATTATATGTTTGCTCTCGGACTTTCTATTACGATGAAAGGTCCCGTCTCCCCGGGAGGAGTTTAAGCACGGTGGCAAATCGCGATATGTAAACTCCAATGAAGCCGAGGAAATTCCGTGTAATAACGCCACGACTGCACAATAAAGAGATGCCGAGCTGCTGCAGAGTGCTTTCATCTCTTGCAAAATGTTCGCCTCTTTCTCAGCAGTGTATCTTCTTTGATCTTCTCGTTAACTACACTACAAGTATGTACAGATCGATGCATAATGGATTGAAAAACTGCTTCGAATAAATTTTGCCGATTCGAATAAAATTCGCATTATTAAATTTACTTCGCAAGTGTTACAATTTCGGAACACGTACTGTGCCATGCTAAAATTAAAATGTTAAAACGCGCAACGAATTATTCGCTTTATGGAAGCGTACAGATTTTTTATTTCATTTCAATCAATTTAATTAAAAAGTTTATGAGTGCTTTCGTGGCGTGTTGTGATTTTTAAATATACTAAAAGCGTATTTGATTAACCGAGTGCCATATACAAACTCGTTGATTAGATCTTGTTTTAATCCTCGAGTAACATTTTTTTTATTGAGAGCTGTATAATTTGCAGTTTTTTTATGCATTTTAAGTATGTACCTACATATATTTTTTTTTGTTGAATACATAAAAGATATTCACTATGAGTTGAACAATTTCTAATACTTTATATGGTCAGCCTAGCTTGATTTTAATTAATCATTACGATATTCATCCCTGAGATTAGGAAATTCTCAATTTATATAATAATTATAATAAACACGATTAGAAATTAAAAATCATTAAAGTCCATATAAGATTTAAACCCAGTTTTTAAGTAAATAGTTAGCGTATTTTACCACTCGTTTATTGTACTGGTTAATTTAATATGTTATACCATAAATTTAATCTAATATTAAGGATCGGTATATTAATTTATCAGGTGCATAAAAAAAATATATAATATATTACTGGTCCTAACCATTTCTTGCCATCCTTAATTGCAATAATAAAAAAAAACGATTCAGAGATACATATCAAACAAGATTCGTTAAATCTTAATTTTAATCTCTCTATAATTCTTAGCAATATTGTTTGAAAAAAATGAATTTAAAATGAACGATTCTTACATACACAGTTAATGTTCGCTCGGGATAAGGATTCCGGTTTGTAGTTGTATGCGTGTACATTGTGGCTCAAAACAATCTTTCTTTTTAAAATAAATTCTAGAAAATATAATCAAGAACGTTCTGTGTCACACTGCACTTCAAAAATAAATAACAGATTTTATAGTGTGAACAGCTGGAGATCCTGCAACACAGATACACAATAGCGCATTACAACGGCTCGTTGGCGGTTGTCAATAGAATAGCTTTTTCATATTTGTGAAGGCATCGAACGGTCATTGTTTGTGGTCCATTTTGAGTTGTATTTAAATCTTATTTCCGAATCGCGCACTTCAGCGTAACAAATGCACTTCATCAGCTTGAGCGCTAAAGTGGTTAAACTGATTTATTACGCTTTTAACGCGTATTTTGTTAGTGCGCATTTCTCACACTCGTCAAATTTTATTACACAAAAAAATGCGATGAATATTAGTTCGATAATAAAATTTGTTTAAGCATATTGATTTTTTTGTGAATAATCATATGATTTTCAAAGCTTTGTTTTAAACTCATATTTTTTTCTTAATAAATTGTTAATTGTGAGTCTTTATCTGTTTGAACGTTTATAGTATATTATAAAACGTTTATTACGGTTAGGTGTTATTGCATGATTTGAGCAAATTTATTTTTAACCAGACACTTTTTTAATGGTACTCCAGAATTTTGCGAATCTTAATTGAATTACATCTTCCTGATATGCTAACCAGACACAACAATGTTTGTATATTTCCTACCTTTAAACTTCGTTCATTTATCTATCAAAAAATATTACTCTTGAAATTTATAAATTAGTAAACGCCTATCAAAGCGTTTTTTTTTTTAAATTTTGAAGCCGTATCTTTTCATCGCTAATTTAACTTTCAATTGAAAAGGACGGCGTCGATCATGGAATGAATATTCATCTATACCTTCGGAGAATGCTTATGTATAGGTGAGTTGACAAGGGGATTATTATTGACACTGTCAAAGTTCGCCAATTATCCCATCACTCCAATCTCGCATAATCCTGACTTTGTGTGTTCCTAATTGGCAAGGTTTCCAAGAAAGCTGAAAGGCACGCAATTTACGCCTGGACGTATTGTACATACATAGGTACTTGTGCGGTTATGTGTTTTTAAACGTGTCTAGCAAGCATTTGCGACCATTGCATTAAAAAAAATTCATCGTCACACTTTTTTTTCACTCATAATTGTGGCGATATTTTCTGCGTCGTTAGCGACAATGGTTGATCACGCGACCAATTATTTTCACAAAATTTATATCTTTGATAAAAATTCAGGCATATAACCAGAAACAATTAAGTATCATCCAACTTTATAAATATATTCATTGAGGTTGGATTTTAATTACACTAAAAGATTAAATGTAAATTTCATTTGATATAATCGTATATCGTTAATGGTAATTCAGGCAGTTTGTTTTTGTGTATAGACACTGAAAAAACGATATTTAACTCGTTTTTTAACTATTATTTAAATATACGGAAACTGTACGTGTTGGGTGCCGAAAAATAGAGCAGGCGTGACACTTTTAAGAACTTACTGTTCTCAAGAGATCGTATTTTTAAACGGGAAAAATATTAAATTGTCTTATCAAGAGATCATTCTAAAAGGTTTGTCTTTTTCTGTAGCTGAATATTGTTTAAACCAGATCTGAAATATTTTTCTCCTTTTTCTGTAGCGCAAAGTTTAAAAATTGCAAACGTTCCATTGTGTCAGTCAGGAATATAAAATCTCGTAACCAAGTTGTGGGCACGATTTGTTTTTTCTTTAGGAAAATTTTACATGAGGTTTCAGTAGTTGAACAAATTGATTGAGTACATTATATGTTGATAACTACCTGATATATTGGAACTCTTAATAGTTTAAGTCTTCAAGAAAATTCTCGAACTGGCAATGATTCTTCGCATTTGTTCGAATGTAGTTTATAATTTGTCGAAAAGTCTTGACAATATCATCACAATTAAAATATGTATCTGCCAGATGTTCATGTTATGCAATAAAGAGGTATAAACCGGAGAAATCTAGAATCATTTTTCAAGAAGCCAATGAGACCAATTTTTTTACCCAACATTGCAGGTACACCAGCGTTGTTCTATATTAAGTGCATTCTTGATATCAACACCACAAGTCAAGTGCTACTAAACTTAGCATTTTTTATTTCATAATTACTGCTGAAGAAACGAGTGCCTGCTTTATCTAGGACTACATTTTTCACGTATATACGGGAATGTCACCGTATTTCACTACTAAGTCCCGTATTACTATTTGTCCTGTATTTGTCCCGTTTTTCCCTAAGCTCGCTCGCACCGGGAGCGAGCAATTATTTATTTACTTTTTTAATTTTATTTATTTACTTTTTATTATTACTTTTTTAAGTAACACTATTTTTATACCTGTAATAATAAATGCCAAAGAGTAAGTGTTATTTTAAAGTTGAATATACCAAAAATTGGGCATTTATATGAAAAGGCTTAAAAATAATTATAAGCCTTCGGCGCTATACTTATTTTCATATAAACATCTTCATGTTTCATTAATTTTTCTTTGTACATAAAAATTGTAGTTTCTGAAACAAATTATATACCCTTGATGATATTAATAGTTCTTCGGAGGAAAAGTTGTATATTTTTTGAACGTACAACATTTTTCTATATATGAGGAGAGTGATGGGTCCCGTTTTGAGAACTGGGAAATATTGTTACCCCAGCTTAATTCCACGCGTTCGCTACTTAGGAGCCGCATTAAATATACCAAAGAGCCGCATGCGGCTCGCGGGCCGCTATTTAGCCACGTGTAGCATATAACAAGCACATTCCACGGACTTTGACAGTACTTGTATGCGTTAGAGGCAACCGTTTGAATACAATAGGGTGTCTATTATATTCGCAATCTATTTCTATTTCATGAGATATTGCAAAAGGTCGTCTTACACGAAGACACGTGCAGTTATATATTATAAAATATTTTAATATCAGTTGTCAACGGCACAGTCTATTATTTCTTACACCAGTTCCTTGGCTTACGCCATCTACATGGCTCACTACAATTTTTTAATTTATAATTTTTTTTAAACCCAAAAAACATGGATATTATAATATTAGTTTATTTTATTTAATTAATAAAATATTTCGAAATTTATTATTAAAGATTTTTAATTAACGGGTTAAAATATTTTTTGGTAATCGGATGGTGACGGGTGGCAATTATACTACATTTAGTCGTAAAGAATGATATAAATGACTTGATATGTACGATAGAATGATATATACACTATCACTTGATATACGTGGTGCTCGTTTTACACGGTTTCACTTTTACGCAGAAAATAAAAAAAATCATTAAAAAACAAGTTTCGTGTAGTGATTAAACATTTTCATTTGAAAGGCAATACACTTTAAGACATTAAAACCGAGCTGGATGAAATTCATGGCACATCTGCACCAGCGTTTACAATTGTGTAAATGAGTTTAAGCGTGATCGTTCATTCGCAAGTAATGAACATTGTTCGAGACGTCCACTTGAGGTGACTACGCCAGAAGTGATCGACAAAATCCACGATATGGTCTTGAGTGACCGATGAGTCAAAGTGGACGAACTTGTTGAAACCACATGCATATCACATGGCTCAGTGGTTTCAATTTTGCACGAAAAATCTGGTATAAGAAATCGGAAATACATTATTTTCGCGCTCTCCTATTGAATACAATTCAGTTTGAATATACTTCAATCAATACTTAAAATAAAAACATAAAACGCGCACATCTTATGACTAATATGAGTGATCGGTAAAGATATCTATTATATTTTTAAATTACGGTGAAACACCAAAATCCGGACAAACCATGAAGAAATAAAATATTTCGTTTGATTTAAAAGTTAAATATGTGTTACATTTAGTCGTTGTCCTAGCGCCGGCCCTTTATGTATAGAGAACTCCTTTTATATGTAAAAAATCCGTTGGTTACAATCCGCCCAAAATAGCGCCGACGTGACGAATAAACTTGTTTTACAAGTCGCATTATGCTTTTAACAAATAATTGCGAAAAAAATAGTTTCACACCCAAATAGAAGATAATAAAAATACACGCATTTAAAACGTATTTTTTCTAGGCGATAAAGTTTGAGTAGCGCTGATTTATAATATATGACACGAGATTACCTTATACATTTTTACGTCGCATCTCTCCTTCAAATGTTTTATTAACCAATGCCATTCCACCACTTTTCACATTATGGACACTTTTCCGAGATGCGTTTTTCTGCTCGCGGTCGTCGTAAAGCTCAAATGGAACGTTGATGTACCGCGAATTTCCCACGTGACGCAATAAACAAACCCTGTGCGTAAATGTTTAAATTCACGATGCCTTACTACTGCTATGTTTAATTGATTTTGTTATTTCTTTCAGATTATATCGCCCGGTACGGAAGAATGGCTGAACAGCCTGCCAGGAGAAAGTTTTGGCAGATACTGTCGGCGGTTGAGTACTGCCACGATCGGCGGATAGTCCACCGAGACTTGAAGGTAATAACTTCCCAAAAGAAGTCGTATTTATAATTTATCGCTAAATTTACTAAAGCCCCCTTTTGCTTTTCCCCGAAGGCAGAAAATCTCCTGTTGGACGCGAACATGAACATAAAAATAGCCGACTTTGGATTCAGCAATTACTATGCGGCCGGCGAACTTTTGGCCACGTGGTGCGGTTCTCCTCCATATGCCGCTCCTGAGGTATTCGAGGGCAAAAAGTATACGGGACCCGAGATTGACATTTGGGTAGGTATACCCGCGAGCACCTCAGTATCATCAACGTCGAGCGCGTAATGAGAATTTTTCTCTTTTCCTTGCAGAGCTTAGGGGTGGTGCTATATGTGTTAGTTTGTGGTGCTTTACCGTTCGACGGTTCCACTCTTCAGAGCCTCCGCGATAGGGTTCTCAGTGGTCGTTTCAGGATTCCATACTTTATGAGTTCAGGTGAGCAATATTTTGAACCCATTTTAATATTGATACCTAGGCCCTCGGAGCCCTCGAAAAAGATAATAAATAAATAACAACACAATCTCGTACCGATCAGTTTTATGTATGTATGAATATATTGTAACAACACATACATATTTTAGCTCAACTTGTTTCATATATAAATACATAAGTGTTTTTATAATATTAATTTAAAAAATTGATTCGTTAGACGAACATGAAAGTATAACGGCTCACTTTTTTTGCATTGCACTCGACAAATACATATATTTTTAAAAACACTTAACACCTGCCATTATCGTCATTGAAGAGTGTATACATGTATATATACTTACGTGGACTATTTGCGTCATTGTTGCAAAATTGTGACCTTTTAAATATAAATTTGTAGGTCAACGACACTTACGTATTTTTTTCCTTATGAATGGAGATGTTTTATTATTGGATTTATTTGTTAATATAGTATGTTCATTCTAAATGATACCAAGAAAAGACGATAGAGGGGGTGACTATATATTTTTTAGGGTTCTAGAACTGAGAAAAAATTAAAACCGATAGCATTTAAAATAATACGTTTCTCGAGGAAATTGTGTAAATTTTAACCATGTGACGTAGTGACGTCCATGAGTATAAAACGCTATACGTTGTCACTGATGAACTCATTCAAAAAAATTAATTCAATGAAGTTTATAAATAACATCAATATGACGTTAGAATAAAAAACTCGTTTTCAGGTTCACCAATATAATTTGGTTCATAAATAAAGTGGTGTTCTCGACCTGAATGAGCTTAATTACCAAATATAGTGTTTCGATAAGACAAAATGATAAAGCAAATCAGTTTTACCTTCACACTCAGATTATCTATATATAAAATTATATTGATTCATACTGCTTATGCATAACACACTGAATTCATATTAATAAATTGTTCATGTTGTGAGTCATTGTCGTCTGATGTAGATATCAATAGTTTGCCTTTTTTTTAACTATAACGCTTTAATTAAAATTGGAATCGTACTAACTGCAATAATGTACATACATTGTTAATGTAGTGAAACCGATCGTCTCACAATCTGATTGTCGTTTGATTGTTTGATACGTGTTTGCGGAAACGGAATTTCTAGACGAGTTGTCCATTGTTTGATTCGTCATCGGCAAGGTCGTTTTGGTTTCGAACCGCACGAAATGGGTAATTATGTAGTATACAAAAGTGTGTCAAGACTTTTTTCTTGCCTTGCGTTAAACGTTCGATAAACAGTAAACCGTTTTCTTCTTCTTCTACGGTTATGTAGACACTCGCTTCCACGCAGTGTAGTTTGCTTCGCGTTGGTCGGACGCTAGGAATAATTTATTAGATGGCTAGGTGCACGAGACAGTAGTTATACACATACATTCTGCGGCTGTGTACACGTCCATAATGAATATGTGAAAAAGCGAGGAGACCTCAAGAGTCGCCGTGTGCGTCATTCGTTAATCTTTCAATGATGTTATCAACTGATAGCAAAGCCAAACAAAGTGTTCTCGTCAAATATTGTTTTCCCTACATATATTTTTTTCCATTGTTACCACGTGAAAATCATCGACGTAAAAACTCTCTCGTGATCCGTTAATTGCGTAAATACGATGACGTTAACGCGTTCACGTGGATGCTGATTGTTGTGTGCTAACATATTTTTATCGAATATAAGATGGCACGTGTTTATGAAGGTCGTTAAATAAAACGTAAAAGAGATGCTCTCTTGAAAGTTTTTATTTTCACGCTCTACGGAAAGCTAAAACCCACTCGAAATGTAATACAACCTTGTGCCACTTTTGACACGAATGTTACTCTCCACCGCATGTGTGTCATACGATCCTCGATGATACTCAACCCTAATGGTTACAAACTTATTGTGTTACGTGTTAAAAAGAAGCATTTAAATGATCATAAACACTGTAGCTATGCAACCTAATTTGTTACGTAACACAAAAACAAATGATACTTTATTCACTAACCTAGTTTGATGATTCTAGAGGGCAAAATTGACACATGTTTTTGGACAATGTTGCTCTATTTTATGTTGAGCTGAAATATTCGTGGCTTGAGAGTGGTCAAATAAATTGTGAAAACATGTGTTTTTTGTCTTAAACTAAAATTTTCTTAAAGGTTGTGCATATTTAATACACTTTATTTTTATAAAACCGTACAAATCTAATATTGAAATAATAATAAAAAAAGATTTTTTTAATTTTTAGCGTCTTTTCAAATAGTTTATTAGGTATATATCGATTAGGTAAAGGCGATTCAGTGCCTTTGTTTCAATATAACTAAATGAACTCGTTTAATTAAATTTTAATATTTATTATATTCTACAGTGTCTTTCAACACAAAAGACAACTTTTAAGTTCTGGATTTGTTAATAGCATTGAAAACCTGATTAATCAGACATCTTACTTGCAAAATAAATATTTATATTATTATAAATGTACAATGTCGTTTAAACGTCAATGTGTGAATCTTTGATCTGCCATTTTGTTTCAAAATGGCGGCTATAGTTTTTTTTTACTATTTTTAATTATCTTGTAAATATTTAGGCCTTCGTGTTTCAATATAGAGACTATTAAAAAAATCGTTATTAAAATATAAAATACATATTTTTATTTAAATTTTATTTTGTAATTTATAGGATATAATAAAATTGAAGGTCACGACAATCATATCGACATAATACTTTTAAAAAAATAGCTCTTGTGAATGTCTTGATTATATTCGTTAGTCAGCCTAATCGCTATATTGTTTCAAAGTAGCGGCTATTAAAAAAAATTAAAAACGGGTATGTTTTTTAAATAAATGGAATAAATAGTTAACGGGTAAAAATAGTTTAATATCAGAAATCAAAATACAGTAATAATTAAAAAAAAATGTATTTTTTTAAATGGCCCAATATTTTTTTATATCAATGAGCAGTTTTAGTTTTATCGTCCATGTTTGATTCGCCATCTTGTATCAAAATGGTGGCTATAAAAAATAAATAAACATAATCTCGTTAAAAAGTAGAGGTCAAAAATGATTAAATGTTAAAAAAAAATTTTTACATTTTTTTTCATTTCTGTGGTTTATAAAACCACAATAACTGCGGTAGTTTTAACTATGTTGTAATCAAACTTGTTCTAAAAATAGATCTTTTAAATATCTCGGCCTTCATGTTTCAATATCGCGACTATTCAAAAAATCGTAACTTTGTTATAAAAAAAGTCCTAGAAAGAAAGAAACATATCAAAATAGTTATTAAAATAAAATTAGAATGTTAAAAAACATATTTTTACTTAAATTTTATTTTGTAATTGATAGGATATAATAAAATTTAGAGATACGACAATCAAATTGACATGAAAATTTAAAAAAAAATAGCTCTTGTAAATGTCTTGATTAAGTTCGTTAGCCTAATCGCTATATTGTTTCAAAGTAGCAGCTATTATTTTTTTTTAAATAAATAGAGTAAATAGTAAATGGGTAAAAATAGTTGAAAAACAGAAATCAAAATATAATAATGATTTTTAATAAATGGCCCAATAAAAAATATTAACGAGCGAAGTTAGTTTTAACGTCCAAGTGTGAATCTTTGATCCGCCATCTTGTATTAAAATTTCAGCTTTACAAATTTCTTGCTTTTAAAAGAGTTCTTGTAATATCTCGACTAAATTCGTTAGTCAGCCTATTCGCTGTATTGTTTCAAAGTAGCAGCTAATGCATAATCTCGGATTTAAATCTTTGTAAGCGCATTCTAATGACTATTTGGCTTTGAATTGGCACCGACCGTATCCTTTTGTAAAATACTTTTTGCAAGTGCTTCTAATCCGCTTAAATATGCGATCAGCACACAAGCTTGTATTGATCAGCGCACTTGCTTACGAAGATAAAACTTGTATTTTTTACGGGCTAACAGTGTAACATCAAATAAAACGATATTATATAATAAGCTTCTTCGAGTACCGTCACCTTTGTAGGTACAGGGACTCACTTGTAATTGTACCAGTTAACAGTAATCGTACTTGGGAATGGATAACTTTCCATAATCGCTTTATAACGGCCGTTAAAATTTACAATCGTTATATAAACAAGCTTTATCTGCGGAAATAGCTCGACGATTATTATTTAATCACTCACGCCCAACGACTCGAGCTAACAATGCCTCAATCTTAACTCGTCCGGTCGCCAAAGTATCCCAAAATGGATCAAAGCCTACCGCGAAATAATCGAGCGTCCCAAAGAAGCCGAGAGAGAGAGATAAGACGCCGAATTATCAAGTTTTCGCTAAAATTTCTCCCGCTAACGACTTCCTACTCTGAACGTATTTATTCAATCGATCGGTTAACTAATCGCGTTCCGATTAACGTCACCATGCCGCCGGTAGCGTCATTGTCTTATTTTTATCGAGAAATTTGTACAACGGGATACGGCGGGCAATATCAAGGTGAGCGATAAAGACGCACCGATGACGCATTCAGGCCGTTTTTGTTTACGATGAACTATAACCCTGTGAGATGGGGGATTACATTATGACGATATTTAAAAAATAAACACGCCACGAAGAACTGTTACAGATGTAGCAGATAATTATTGTTTTACACTTCAGAGACAATCAATCTCAAAGCCTATTATACACATGAGATCAAATCTGTTGACTCATATGAATGTATATATAATACATTATTATTTCATAATCTAAAATTGTCACAAAAATCAATACGATTTTGCTATCCATAAATGCAGTAAGTTAGCTAAAAAAATTATATACAATACAGATATAAAAATAACTGTATAATTTAAAAGCTTTTATCGACTACTTTGTCTCATAATATGCTCAATAACGTATCGATTTAGCTTTATTAATATCCGTATCATAAAATATACGATATGAAAAAGTTGATTGCTTATCACGTTGCCCCATTTCGTAAGGAACAAAAGAAGAATGCCCCTTTTTAACGCATAAAGTCCGCTTCGTATAAGCTGACCCAAAAAACGTGACAATTAACAAATCGCTTCAACTTAAACAACGTGACGAAAACGGCGGCTACACTACAACAATAAACCGTTGGCGTTGTTATATTTCTATAAAAATACATTAGAACCGCTAGGGGCGCTACACAAGTATAACACTTATATATTATATTTATTATGGGCGGGTGGCTCAAATTATACGCTTCAGAGCCTGTGGTATATATTTATCACATCCACCGTCGACTCTTAAATATTGAAAAGAATACGTCGGCCGGCGGAAAATTATTTCATGCACCGACCGACTGATTAAGTGTTGTCATGTCTATTTAATAAAATACTTCAGCAATGTTAGTTAGTCTTGAAAAACGCTCACACCAAACAATGCGCATTTAAATCCTTCCCAACAGAGTCACGTCTCGCGAACAACAAAAGTAAAAAGCTCTTCGGGTCGTTAGCACCTCGCCGTAGGCGGATTCTATCGATTTTCCAGGACGAGAGAGAGCCTCCTTTTCATACCCGGGAACGGTCATGAGCATAATCGCAACGTGTCTGGTAATCGCAGCTGTGAATTATGAGCAAAATACGTGTGTGAGTGTTATCTGTGTATGTATCAATGATGACACTTTTATGATGTCGGGGTGAGTGAGCGAGCGTATCTGTAATGTGTCTGCAAACATGGCGGTGATGCGAGACCAACGCGATTGATTATCAGCTGCACGTATGACGATTATGCACTAAACTCCAGACGATTTCACTTTACAACGGTTTTGACGATATTAAAAAATATTTTACATTTTTTAATTAATTATAATATATACATATTATATTATAATAAATACACAACTCTTTGGCTGTTTTTAATATAGAAGATTATTTTGCTCTAACGAATTTAATGTATCAATTTTCTGTGTGATCAATTAACAGTACCATTTATTAACCGTGTTTAAAAAAAACATAATGATAGTTTTGAAATCAGCGTATAAGTCGTGTTATTGTGGAATAATCTTGCGCCCTCCTATTGACCAATTTTCGGTTTGTATCTACTTTGACCAATACTCTCACAGTGTAATATGAGATGGATTGCTTCAGTTTGTATTTTGGACTTGATCTAAAAAATTCTAAAAGTATTAGTTTTAGACCTTTTATTAAGGTTTGGGTTTAAATATTAAATGGACGTTTCGAAACTGTCAAATTGAGCTTCAAACATCTTAACGCAGCATATAATTTCAGTTAGATTATATTATTACTAGTTGAAATATATATATACTGGTAAAAATGTACTTGGACTTCACTAGTGAAAATATAGCTTTACAGAAAAATACAAATTCACTGTAAAATTTATAAATCGCATGAAAATAAATAATGACAAATATGTCAATGTATGTATTACTATATATGGAAAGGTTGAAATCATATAATTCTACTAACATCTGCCAGATAAAATTTATTCCGATATGATTTCACTAAAAAATATTTTTAGGATATTCAATGCTGATTTATTTAGATTCTCTTTAAGCGATAACCCGAGAATTTCTGGTTAAGAACCGAAAATGTCATTTCAGCTTTTTTTAATGTTTCGATTTTATTTAGATTCATGGTATTTAATTAAATGACTTGCATTTTTCTGACCAAATTCAAGGGAAGGGAACTTGCCCTCTTCCCCCTAAATATGTTTTTGTAGAATTCAATACCTGTTTAATAATTTAGTACAATACAATAATGAAACATTGAATGTAAAATTTAGTGAATTTAAATCAGTATCTTTAGAAAAAATTCATAGCATAATTTGTATACTTCATGAAAAAAATATTGTGCGGTGTTCTTATAACATTAATTAACACTTTTGCATGTTCATTTCACAACAACTGATTACTAATATCTGACGGTTGATCGTTATCATTTTTTAATCGATTGACATAGAGCCGTTCTAGCTGTCAAATACCAATCAGTCGATGCATTTTTTTATTGACTGACACATATTCTTTATTATACATGGTTTTATACTAGTATAAAATATTATAACCATTCTATACATATATCTATGTTATTTTTTTATGCACTTTAAAGATTCTCGTTGCTCTTTATTTACATAGCTCTTTGCAATTAGTCAAGAGTGCGGCGACTTTCCCCTTTGCAGTTTGCGCTGCACTATCGTAACTCGCTAAATGCTTAGGTAACACGTTTGTTAATAATTTTCAACGCTAATTTCTAACAATAAAGTGGCCCCGAGGCGTCCGCCCCCGGTGGTCTTGTTTACCATTTTGCTAGAATTCGTGTTTTATCAGTCGACTACAATAACATTACGCGCGCGTTTTAACATAATCCCCGCGTCGGCGAAAGATGTTCGAACTTTGGCATTAGCCCTCGTCAGACCGTCAGGGATTTGGGGGTACGGGGATAGGTATGCGGGAGGATCGATCGAGGGATGGATACGTATGTATATAATATTTAATTAGAGCTCCGCGAGCCTTCTCTGTGGAAATCTTTTTTCACAGAGCATTTCAGGAATACGCGTCTCGTTATTGTTTCGCAAGAGGCAATAAAAGGGGGCGGTCGCTAGATAAAGGGAGAAAAAACGCTCTGTGGACATACCCGGGTCTCTCCCGGCTTATTGAATCGAAAGCAGTGCTTGTTTATAATGGCTGGTGGGCGAAAGGGATTGGGACGGTTATGGTCGCTGTTGGTAAATAATAAAAATAGAGAAGGAAAAATAAATAAATATTTATATGCTAGACAATAATAAAAAGTAATATCAAGTATCGTCATAATAATAAGTATAATCGTCTAGCTTTATGTATTTTTCACAATTGTCTATACACAAATAACCAAAATAAAATTTTAAATAATTTAATTTTTGGCTACTCACCTCAGATTGTGACATAAAATTGATAATGAAAGGGACATTCGTCAATCAAGACAATCCAATATTGTCAATATAGATAGAACCAAGTATAAATCAATTATATATTTTTAACCAAATGTGTTCCGATGCACAGTTTTAAATCTAGGTATTTTAGCAATTTAGCTAGATAATTAAATTGATTTATTTTTTCGAGAAAAAATATGAGCATTAAGTATGCTATAGATAAGCTATTTACCGACAAAATCTTAATTATGCATTACCTTGTGTTCAGATAACATGATAATGGTACAGAAACACACCATATTGTAAAATTTGGCATTGATCATATTTAATTTAGCATTGCCTTTTTGCATTATTCATTAGATTGTCATAAGATTTATATTGAAACCTAACAATAATAATACAGTATGGATATATTATTATTATATGGTTTTCATTTTAAATTCAGTTACGTGTTTATTCAGCCGGAATATATAAAATGAACAAAATTCAAGTTGTTCATGATTAAAATTGTTTGTTTTGTGTGGTAATGTGTACACGACTACCGATTATTGTTCTCGATTGTATCAAAGTCGCTCAAACGTATAACACTACTTTGCATACAAACTTTATATACTGCTTAGCCGAGCTTATAATTTCATTTAATCGTGGACCTTTTTATAATAATCCAGAGATTAAACTTAAACTATATTTCAGATGTGCCAAAGATTGCAAGTCATATTTTGTAGCTTCAAAAATGTGCGTTTTAATATAATAATTATAATGTAACATACAACTATTGCTTATCATCTACTTTATTAAAGTATTTTTTTTATTGTTGTTTAGTTTAAATTTGTGTAACTTAAGTGAAAGGTTGTGTCATTTTCTTCAGTTCTTTTTATATTTTTTCATGGGTTTTCGTGGCATTTATAAAGAATGTTTATACAATGAAAATTTATTTCGCGTGTAACATGTTTAAGCTCTGATTGTGAGCTACATAATTCAGGACTAATTACAAGTTATCAATTTTGAAAATCGCGTAAAATGTTGCTTAAATTTATAATACCACTGCATATGAGTTGCTGTTCTATAAGCTATGTCATGCTGTATTATTTATTAGATTAAAAATATAAGCGGTCAAAGTGTGACATGTTTTCGATATATTTCGCTTGACGCTATGAACGAGAAAATTAAAATTATAAGCTTTTAAAAAACCATAAACTTTCTCGATGCGCAGCTAAATAAAACGCTAATTTTTAAATATAAATAGTCATATTTTCTTAAAAAATCAATACGAGACCATGAAAGTACAACAAATTATAATTAGATAGAACTTTACATATTTTTTATTTATAAAACAGTAAAATGAACAATGTTTTTATACGTTGTATCAATGACGTTCAGTTTTTAGCTTTTAACCTTTTAAACGCCGCGAACTATTAATACGGCCGTGCATTAAAGGCCGGGATTTTTCAAGCAAAACCAAAATCTATCGGCGCCGTTGCAGTGGGAACGTGACTTTATTTGTATTTTAGACGTGACTTTTATGTTCTAAAACTATTATAAGTTTTAGAACTTTCATTAGGTCAAGTTGAATTAAGGTAAATTTTTGTATTTGAACAGCAAATATACGTTTCGCAACTGTCTAATTAAGTTTCATGGCAGTTTTAGAGTAACATATCAGCTAAATTATATTTTCGCTTGCTTAAATACATATCTACTGGTAAAAATGTATTTCGACTAGTCAAAATATGGTAATTTCACAGTAACATTTATACATCGCATGTAAATAAATAATGATAAGTATTTAAATGTATGTACTACTGTGTATAGAAAAGTTGAAATCGTATAATTGTATTAGCACATGCGATATAAATTATATTTTCACTTGTAAAAATATATATCTACCGGTGAAAATGTTTTCTAATATGATTTCACTGAAATTAAATATTTAATAAAATATTTTCGGGATAGATTCGAAACTGTTTTTTTTTTTAGATTTTTTAATAGAATTCCTAGTTTAGGGTAGGGGGGGGGGCTTTCATGGTATTTTATTTAATGACATAAATATTTATGGCCAAATTCAAATTCCCTTTCCTCAAATAACGTTCTTGCGAAGAGGCTATTATGCTTGATCGTCCTAAGAATTTTTTTAGACGCCACGAGAAAAAACGAGTGACAGAGCTACATGTAGGTTACTTTAAATAATATGCAACACTGCACCTAGTATATAGTTTTGATTCTTTTGTTGAGGGGTGGTGTCGGCAATACTTCAATGCTCATAAAAAGTCACTATTGCGTCCCGTATTTATTGACCGTCGCTTTTCAACGGCAGACAAAAATATGTTTTAGGCGATAGCGACGAGTTGAAAGGAACTATCCGTTACAATTGGGAAACCTGTTGTAATAAATATTTTTTTAAACTGGCCCTTAAAAGAAACAAAACATTTTTTTGTGTGTCACTACTCTAAATAGTGTGATTATATATTTGTAAAACTATGAACTTGTGTTTGATTAAAAAACTCATTTTAGTATATATCGAGTAATTGATCTAAAAGCAGCATATAGTAAATTTAACGCACGTTTCACGAAAAGCCGCTGAATTCAGTTTCAGCCTTGAGCGACTTCAGCACACCGCTGAAAGCGACCTCGACTCGGAATTGTATTAGGAGCGCTGAAAAGTCAGAAGGTATCGCGTTGTATTCGCCACCGGGGTCAATACGGCACAACCTTTAACGCCCCTCAACCCTTACGCTACGAGTGCTACGCCGTAGCGTATACCTAGTTCGCCTCTGAATCTGATCTTGGACTTTGATTATCGCAGATCGATCGTATTCATGTATTAAAATAAAAATAAAAATAATATTAATAATATTTTTTTTAATTAAAATATTATTTGTGTTGGTAACTCTTCAACCCTTATATATATGTATGATGAAACGGTGAATCAACCCTCCGTTTTGCTGCTCTCCTAATACCGGTGACCGATAGACGCTCGGGCTAAACGGAGGGGTTAAGGCCGCGGTGAAATATTTCCTTTTATTTAAAATTTGTTTTATTATTATTATTTATTATACGAATATTTTTTATAACTAGTTGCTGAGTTGCCGTATACTCTGGTGGTACTTTGGTTGAGTATATGTTTTATGTTTGTTTCTGCGTACATCTGACGATCTAGCCACCTCTCTGACAACGTGTCGGCCTGATAGCCAGCGCGAGGCGTTTACGTGAACGAGGTGTTTTTCAGCTGGATGTTATTGAATTACGGTCTTTTAAAAAAAGTCCTGAAAGCGTTGCGGTCGTCGCCATAAAATATTAAAATAAATAAATTTATTATCGTTAAAAAATAAGTTTAATGAATCGAATGGTCGCAATGTAATATTAAATTAAACCAGTTGGTGTGTTTGTATTTGCGTTTTGTTTGTAAAATATGTAACGTTGACTCTTTCGCTGCGATCCTAATCGCTCGGCAATAAAACGCAGTTTTTATTTTCCTTTCTATATTCGTAACAAAAATGTTACGTCCGTGTAACACAGAATCGGTTTTATTATATACATACCCTCGTTTGTAGTCGTATTTTTTAATTAAAATAAACGTGTACCGTTAATTGCGTATTTTTTGTCGTCAGTACAAGTTTTGATAAAATATCAGAGGAAAAATATGGACGTGTACAGCTAACCAAACTGATACATTAAACATATTAGATTGCTGTGTTAAAAGGATTTTATTGTATATTATTTCTTTTCATAAAATGACTCCTACTTTACTAGGCCTTTGTGTTTACACTGATTTTTTGCGGCTCTTTATTAATATCAAATGTAACCAAACTAAAATTATTTTGTTTTATGTTACTACGAATTGTTAAAATCGGAGTACAATTTAAATAAGACTATTTTTTGCCAGCATATAATTGATAGCAATAAAAATAATGTTAAATATTTGATTATATAAAATATAATTTATATTATAGAATAAAAGTATTTAAAAAATTCATTAAGCGAACAAAGAAATACAAAATATAATTTATATAATAAAATAAAAATATTTAAAAAATTCATTAAGCAAACAAATGCCACCTTTATTTACTAATACAAAAAATATACGTTAAATGAAATAAAATATTTATATATTAAAATGAAAGAAAATAACAAATTCAATCATTAAGCCCGCAAACGAAAAAGCTTGTTCGTTAATTTTATTTTGCCAGGTTGACTAAATTTAATTTTAAATATTTAATAATACTAAATCTAAATTTAATCTTTTCTATCCGTGATTTATACTGAATTAGTTGTCAGAAAATAATTGCTTCTAATAAGTCAGCGCTTATGGAAGCTTTAAATCAGACTTGATTATTTTAAGAGCGGAAAATAAACGCTCTTTAGCGCACTCAACGTGTTAAAGAAAATTATGAAAAGGAGTAGGAGTCAATCGAATTCTTACGACTTTGACTTTACAGTTAAATAATCATAATTAACGTATTCTTTATCAAATGCAATAAATGGGCCTTGAAAACAAAACGATATGTTTTGTTTTTATACGTAATACACGTATATTTAATAATATTTGTGCAATACACTATTTAGTCTTAAGTTCATTAGGGAACAGAAAAAATCGAAGGGCGATGTATCAATATATCAATTTGCTACTTTGATAAAAAAATTAACGAATGTGTGGCAGTGCATTATCATAGTGCATAATCCAATACTTGTTTGCGTACAATATGATACGCTTTTCTTTCGATATTTTAACGCTATTTATATTTGAAGAAAACAGTAGTGACCTTGACATTCGATTGAACTTGACGTGCTTTTTTGTTTTCACCTTTTAGTGTATGCGGATCGCGATTCGCTGATAAAATAACAAAACATATTTTTTCTATACAGTAGATCCCAATAACACGATAAATTGTGGACGTGTTATTTGGATCTCCGTTAATTTATGTGTCAGTGAGCCAACGGGAGGATATCTCACACGCGCTTGATTCGTACGTACGTATTGAAAAAAAAGTATGAATATTTTCTAGTCCCCTACATAAAACATGACATTTCCATAAAATTTTCTATACAAAAAAAAAATTTTTTTGCTATAAATAGTAAACGCACGGAATAGTCTCTGACCTAAAACTCTGAGGTTGCGGGTTCGAGCCCCGGTAGCGACGCTCGAATTTTTATTTATAAAAAATGCGCTTTTATTAAAAATCGGTTTTTAAACAATTGTTTATAAATTATATTACACACACTAATTTATAATTATTAATATAGATGTCACTGATTCTCAGACTTTCAGTCCGGTGGTTAACACTTACTTGTAGGCATTCATTATATCTGATTGACTTACTCAGTTGATACAGATTAACCCCGTTATAACGCTCACACCTATCAGGCTACAGCGATTTAATAATAATAAAAAAATATATACAACAACAGATTTCCATAGAGGATCAAAACCAACATTGTGAAATATAAAAAATCGTCTTTTTCTCCCGCTGTTAGCCGATTTATGTCGTTAAACGAAGATTCTCGTTTCCCGCATATAGCTTTCTGTTTATTTCATAATCATACAACCATGATTTGTCTATGACGCGTTGGACCAACCCGTCAGATTTCATTCGACAACTACTCTGCGTTCTTTAAGATGCAGTTACGTTTAGGCCCACCCTAATTATGAAGCTAAAAAATTCCGTCAAAAATGTCTGGTGGAAGCTAAAAAAATCATCTCTGAAATTTTGTTTTAAAAATGTCCGAAGTGACTTTTGGCGGTTTTTTTTAATTCTAGGACGCGATTTAAATTCTGAAACCCTAGTTTTGCTTGATAAATTAACAGTTTTAGAAAAAAAATTGACTGCGAATTGTTTCATACCAAAAATATCAACCAAATTGCTGTGCATAAAAGTAATCCATAAAGTCTGGACTAATAAGCTAGAGGCCACGGGTTCGAGCCCCGCAGCGGACCCAATTTTTTTTTATAAAAATACGTTATTTTAATAATCAAGTATATAGAAGTCACCGATTCACAGGCTTTCAGTCTGTTTTTTAATGCTACCTTGTTGGTATTATTAATTTTCTGATTGACTTACCCTGTTGTAACGCATTAAGCAAATATCTGTTATGTTACCGTTAGAGATAAAACCTTTTTTAACTATCTCTATAATAGTAATTCTAAAATTACTTGTTTTATATAAGTTTTATTGTTGTTTATGTGCTTTTCTCTCTATTTATCTTTCACATATTTGTAGCTATTTAAAACGTTTGTACCATTAATAATTATAGCACCTTGCAAAAAACTGTATTGTATTTTTATTTTTAAAATAAGAGTACATATATACTCATTGTTCCGTCATTTTTAAATTTAAGAAATTAAAAAATCCCTATATTTTCTTGTTGAGCAGTTCATATGTTGATCGGAGAAGCGGAGTTATCTCCTTTGGCGGTGTGAACAGTTGCCACGAAAATATTTCACAGTTAGTAGTCGGTCAAAAAATTTGATTTTATTTCGGTAGAGACACGCCATTTATGCTTTTTAACTAGATTACTGACATATCAGATTTCTTAAAAATTTCAGAAATACCGATTCAAAACTGTGTAAAATGTCTATCAATTGTCCATAATAAAATGTATATAATTTTTAAGTTGTAGAATTTTTCAACAAAATATTTTTTTAATAAATATCTATGACATTTTATTATTATTTTTTAATACACTTTCTGGGAATATTTCACTGTTATTTTTATGTGTATTTTTCCTCTCTGTATGTTGATTAAATTTTCGTGTATACTACCTGTATTTAGCGTGTATATAACTAGCAGTCGATTTCCACTACTAGTGTATATATATATACGTAGTACACACAAGTCGATATTTACCGTTCAAAGGGGTTAATCCAATTTGGCATCGTTTGTTTTGCCCCTGGTTTCCACCCGCTGAGCTCGTGCTCTTCGTTTTCCCCCCAGCTCGTAGCTCGTTTTCCGGCCACCGGCTTTCGTATTTACCCCTGACCCCCGAGAGTGCGCCCCGTGGAAAAGTTTCAAGTACCGGCCCTAGCTCGTGACACCTACTCTTAGCGATAATTTCTTTGGCGCTGTATCGATGTCGCGTCTCGCGTCGGGTCGCCGCTAAATTGAGTGTGCGATTCGCGAGTTGATGACTGGATTTAGCGTTAAGTGAGTCTTGGTTTGACGTCACGGTCGCTGGAGCGTGACTTTTATTCGATCCGTGAGAGATTTACGTTCGAGGTGATCGGTAACGAACTGTTTTCAGATTAATAGCTTATGTTGTCAAAGTAAAGAATTCGTTAATATTCTAATAGGACGATTTAAAACTATAAATACATACCGACCAGGTGTGTCTATTTCGTAATAAAGTCGTTTTGGGCTCTTTGTCACATTCATTGTACTGTTCTTTGAGGTAGTGGAGAGAAGGACGATTAAGAAGCAATCGCTTTATTTTTTGCACCGCCTCCAATGCATGCATTTAGTGAAAGCGTAACCTCCAAAATGGGCATTTTTCCGTCCGATAATTACAAAGGAGTATTTTTTATAGACGTGATTTTAAGCTCGCTTTTTAAATATTGTAAAAATAAAACAATAATGGATTGTTGAACCTCTATATGGCCAAAATGCTTTCTACTTCATATGAATTATTAATAAAATAGTTTGACTATTTAGGTCAACATATAAATCATAATGTTACTTTTTTTACGCATTTAAAAAAAACATTGTTATTTGTTAAATGTAAGCTTGAAGTTGAATTCAGACAGTTATAGTATTTTTAGTCTTCTTTCAACTACATATGAGAGAGTTGTATTTGACAATTGACACGATATGTCAAGATGAGAGAAACACTCAAGCGTCCTATTTATACATGGTTCTCTCTTTTCATCAACGCTTCTCCATTCTTCTCAACTTTAACCTCAAGAGTTATAAATTTTCTAACGACGAAAGCGACAGTCCACGGCAGCAATTAATCTTCGTCTTTAAAAATAAAAAAAAACAGTTCATATTATTTGGATAATACGCTGAAACTTTTGCTCGGTTCCTTCATCGTAAGTTCGTAATTATATAATGTGAATATGCCATGTGGTTGATGCAAGATTTTCGCTAATTTCGGTCCATCATCCGTGCCAAATATTTTATGATTTTGAAAAAGAAAACGCAACCGTGGCTTGATAATATTCATTCCGATCGTTATGGCAAGGTCTCGGTCTTCATTGCCATCTTTTGGGCGTATTTCGTTGCCATTGGCTCCGTTGGCCGAATACCAGACAGGGTCCGGGAGGAAACTCGATATTTTCCTCAATGTCGATGTGTCTGACGAAACTATCTACATTCATTAAATCATCAAAAGTGACGTGTTACATATTTTTTTTAGTCTTAAGGAATGGAATTAAGTTGAATGTTTTTTTTTTAATTCACACAGGAATAGCGTTATTATTATATCTCAAAAGTTTACTTGAAGGAAATTGGGGAAACTTGTTTAAGGATAATTGATTATACGCTTGATTCAACCTGGGGAATTGGCTTGGGCTTAAGTTACGAGTTCCATACTCACTTATTGTAAGATTTATCTAATAAAAAATTCTATTATTTTGGTTAAATATTTGGTTTTGCTAGTTATGTTATATATATGTATATATGGGTTTCAATATATACGAGTTCAAAAAATCTCAATCGAACTGTTATATAGTAGAGCAAGTCAGGATATTCAGCTTTTATTTTTAACAACTAAAGACTATTAAATTCACTGTAAACATAACTGGTTCAATAACACATTATCGATTAAAATATATCCCACAAAGTACCTGCTAGAGAATAATACAATAAATAATCGGAGGCCTTAAAAACTTTGCATTTCATAAACCTCCTATTTTTCTATCTAAGTTCTTTATATATTTTTAACACCATTAGATATAACGCATTTTAGTAGATTTCACTTCAGAGTACACCTTGTTAATGTTTTCTTTAATTCATCAAAAATATTTTAGTCTGTAGTTGATCCATGCGTTTATAAAATCTAATCACTTTAAACAGAGCATTGACTCTGAATAAACAGCAGCAACTAAGCAGTATTTTTAAGGCCAGTAGCTCCTAAAGTGTAGTTATTTACAGGGCACCGCCGTTGTTTATATTAATCATAAACAACATTGACACGGCCATTAGAATATATTTGTTGAATGCCGATGATTTAAAAGTGTTCAAAGTTATTGTCTTTGCAGACAAGGTAATAATCTTTTTTATTTATTTGTTTTATTTTTAATTATCTGTTTCTCAGAAGCGTTTTAGAGTAGCATGGTCGCCACATCAATTAAAACTCTTCGAGTCGTCACGTTATTGTATTTTAAATTATATCGTTTACTTTATTTATAGTGCTATATATATGTATGTATGTTGTTATGTTTCAAATCAATATATAGCTAGATAATAAATTAGCTTTTTATACAATCTTTATTAAGCAATCAATAATTCGATACAGTATTGATGAATTCCTTTACGTATTATTTTATCGCTAGTATCGTTTTACGTGTCGCAATTGTATTGCTGTTTGATTAAATTTCAAAGGGAGTACTATGTCCGTTTGATATCTATTTAATAATCGTTTAATACATATGTTTTCTAAATACTTTTAGACGTGTGCCATAGTAGATAACAGTGTACATCAGGCGCGTACGGTGAGATACGTTCCCTTTCGCTCGCTCGCGTGTTAAGTGACGAGAGTGAGTGAGAAGAAGTGGGCGTGCGGAACGAAGGTAATGCACGCCCTCATCTCTTACTCACTCTCGTCACTTAACACGCAAGCGAGCGAAAGGGAATGTATTTAACCGTGCGCGCTTTATGTACAAATCTTGTAAAAAATCATAACGAATCAAAAATAATATATAAAACCCAAAATGTTGAGCGTCCGGTATATACACCCACCCACTAGCTATGGTACTTCACGATAGTGAGAGACCGACAACTAGTTTTGTTTAAAATAGCTTTATAATAACGTTTTAAAATAATATTTTTGGCTATATAAAAAGTTGAAGACGGGAAGGAACTGATTTTATTCCTGATTTAATTTTGAAACGTTACAAAATCTTTCGTTTCGAATATTTTCAAGGCGTCATTATTTTCTGATCTCTGTAAATGTAGAACTACCACTTTCAAAGTTCTCGGAATAACTTTTGAGAGCAAGTTGAGGTTCTCTTTACGCGTGAATGATGTCTGTGAAAAATCTTCCAAGACGCTCGGCTTTGTTTGTGATCCGTCAGTTATTCGTGTGTTCTATGAATCTTGATTTTGCAACATTCTTGAATCGTGATCTATAATTTGGAGTCCCCGAGTGATTCCTGTGATACCTTTATATGAGACTATTTGGTTATTATCTATTCTTGTTAAGATATGATTCGCTGAATTTTCAGATCTATATGTAGTTAATTTTATTGATATTATAAATGATTAACTAATTCATTTATGTCAGTTTCATGTGAATATATTGGGGTATCATTCGTATTTGAGCCACGAAGAGAATTTTATTCTAAATATGTGATTTTGTTTTTATTTTCAAACCGGACAGGACATGACTTTTAAGCTTAGCTAAACACGTTTCTCATTTTTCCGAATCACTATATTTAGGAAGCCCTGACGGGCGCCGCCGTTCGGCATCGCGCGTCAAGGGCGATATTTTAAACAGCCGCGAGCACAAATCTGCTTTCGAACGAATCTACGGCGACAAATTTTGACAAATCACGACGCGGAAAATCGATGAATTTTCCATTCGGCGCCGCCGATATCAATCCGCTTTATTTTCGACGGCGACGATGACACTTTTGCGGCCGTATTAACGCGTCTCTCTGTCGAAATCAATCACCGCACTCCGTGGAATCACACATGAGACCGTTCCGCGGATTCGTCGGCTAATGTGCGTCTCGATGAAATAATCGAGATATTTCAACGTCTGATTGTGTTTACTCGGAGTGATGTAGCGGTCGTAAATTAGTCGGAGTTGATGATTGGAGAGTTTTCCGTGTTCGCGGTTTAAGATTTTACGTGGAAAGAATCTTATGGCGACACTTTGATTTTAAATGTTTTTTTCGTTAGGTTGTTTTTAGTAAAATATACACAGATATTATCCTTATTTCGTAGCAAATACAAGTGGTCTTTAGCAAAAAAATCTATATAAATCGCGCTGTATGAGACGTGAGAGACGAATAGTAATAGATTCCAATAGTAATGCAACGGTAAACGTTTATTTGGAAAATAAATAAATCACTGCTACTACGAATTTAACACTTAATAAAATATATGTAAATATATTTACATCAAAATGTGGGTGATTTTTTTTCTCGGGATCCTAGAGTAACTATCCAAATTTATAACACGCTTAATATAATATACAATTACATTAAAGGAAAAGTGTAGAATTATGTATATAATATGTTTTATATATAGTTTTTTTTTTAAATTAACGTGTGTGACAGTACTTAAAAATGAAAGTAGACATTCTGATTACTTGATGATTCTCATTTCTCGAAAAATGAGATTCTCGACTTCACTTCTCAAATTTCTCGATCAAGAATTTTCGAGAATTTTTTATTAATGAAAAAATGTATGTAATACAGTAAAGTATTGCAGATATATTAATTCTTAAATAGCTCTTTAAAAAACACATGCCATCTAAAGTACAATCAAACATCCTTTCTTTTTTTTGTTAAAAAAATTTCGGCCGTGGAAAATTTCCTTTCGTTCTAAATCTTTTTTTAAATATTCTTACAAATTAAATTTTTTATAAAATTTATCGAGGAATGAAAATTCTCGATTTCATATTTTCATCGAGAAAAATACTAGATGAAAGGACTTACCTATCGCGTATTTTCTTTCTCTCGACAACATCTTGAAGGTAATCTAGATAAGGATTGCAATAATACTGGAATTTTAATACCGGTATTACCGAGAGATAAAAAAGGCAATACCAGTAGTACCGGTATTGCCGTTATTATATATTTTTTTAATCATTGATGATAAAAAATAATGTCTATTTATTCAAAGTTGAACTAAATGTTTTATTGCTAAGTTTATGTTGTAATATATCGTTGAATGTTGATACATGCTTACGAATTTTGCAATAATATCCTAGGATTCAAGATTCAGAACATTTTTTTGAAGATAATGAATGAATATGTAGTAACTATTGTTGTCTACATATTTTTTGAGAAAAGTATATTTATTTATTTATTTTTATTTATTTATTTATTTATTAAAATTATAACCATCGTGACCTGACAGGCAAACCCAATGCGTCACGATAGTCAAAAGTACTAATACATCATAATACATACAAATATAAACAAGACAAAACAACAGACACAAATCACCTCAACAGGTGTGCATTGTCCCATACGAACTGAACCAAAACTCCATATGTGCAAGAGAAAATGTCAATATTACTATGGACAGAATTGAGCAGATAAATAGCCTTGGCCAGAGAAGAGTTGGCAAGTGCTCCAGTTCTAGACTTAACAGGCAAGAATAGTGGACGCGACCGAGAACTATAACCACCTTCAGGAGCCCACATTTGAAGCTGCTCGAGCACTGAAGGATTGTCTACGATGCCCTTGAGCAATTTCCAGAAGTGTTTAATTACATAAACACTTCTGCGAGTCGACAAAGAAACGTATCCCAGGGCTCCCAAAATAAAAGCACTGGGAAACAAGAACGGATAATACCCGTATTCCTTCAAGTATAAATATCGAAGAAATTTACGTTGTACTTTTTCCAGCTTCAATTCATTACATTGATTCATTACGCCTGGGATCCAAATGATGGAGCTAGTTTCTAGTATGCTGCGGACTAGAGTATCATAAAGAGTGCGCAATACCAAAGTATTCCTGAAGTAACGCGCATTTCTCAAGATAAAACCGAGCATTTTTAAAGATTTGCTATGAGTCTCTGCAATGTGCTGGCTAAATTTCCAACGTTCTTCGAAAGTCACTCCTAAATCCTTAGTTGAAGAAAACCTTTCCAGAAAATATCCGCCTAGATGGTATGAATATTTTGCCGGCGTTAACGACCTTGAAAATGAAATTGTGTGACATTTCTTTACACTGAAAGGCAATTGGTTATAGCAAGCCCATTTCCATATAGAGTTGAGATCCTCCTGTAGGTCGAGGGAATCAGAAATCGAATGCATTTTCTTGTAAATTTTCAAGTCATCTGCATATAATAAAAATTCAGAATGCTCTATTGCTGTTTCTATGTCATTAATGAACAATAAAAACAACAATGGACCCAAATTGGATCCTTGAGGTACTTCAGTAGGGGTCTTATATCGTTCTGAAAAGGAGTTATTATACTTGACGAATTGATATCTATTGGTCAAGTAATTTGAGAATAGATTTATGAGATCTTCAGAAAACCCGAAATTAGATAACTTTTTTACAAGTAAAGCATGGTTAACTTTATCAAATGCTTTTTCAAAATCTGTATATACGACGTCCACTTGTACACCAGAGTCCAATGATTTTGAAACATAGTTAGACAAAACCATTAGATTAGTGACAGTGGATCGAGATTTACGGAAATTATTAAACAAACAAATCAAATTTCGACTTTAGTTGTCGATTATGCATATTTCGTGTTTCAAATAATGATTTTTTTTGTGCAATCTTCCTCACATTCAGGTACTTTAAAAAATATTTTATACACTGATCCTTAATTGTGTTGTCTACGAGTATTAATAAAAATCAATTAGACGACTGAGTTTTTGAAGGTCGATTTTTGCCCCAATATCGCTATCACCAATCCAGCAATCAAGTCTAGACTAGATATTATCTCGTCCTGTGCAGATTTTACAGTTGCGTCATCTTATATTTATTCATATGTAGTTCAGACTAGTAATTTTATTACCTAATGTTCGTGTGTACTGCATGTATTTAACATTCCGTCCCTTGAATTTAAAATCCTGGCACTCTACCAATCCGTTATTTTCAAAAAAAAAATGATATAATACAGATAAATAAGTGTTTTTTTAATATTTTATTTTATTTTTTTCAAATTTGACCATCGTGACAGGTTTCCCCAATGCGCCATGATAGCATTTGATATACATAAAAAATGTTATATAATCAGAATATATACTTATTCTCAATAGATGTTTATTATATTTATTTTTATCAATTAATAACATGTCGTTTGATACCGTTCGTGTCAAACAGTATTTTTATTGGGTAAATTTAAATTCTACTGCCTAAACCTTTATCTTTCAAAATATCAGACGATTATTCCTAAAATGAGTTACTAGCCCAAAATATTTTTTTGTGTATGAAAAATTACAGTTCTCCTAAATTTTGATCTTCATTTTAAGATCTTCAATGCTTGACATGTTAGCCTTCTGTGTGCTCTAATCTATTTAAGTATATTATCCAATATATAATATGAAATAAATATTCGTGGAATTATGATTTGTCATTTTATTACTAGCTCACATTCACCGTTACCGGAAAAAGTTAATCTGCAATAAGAGAGATCAACGTATTTGTTGAGACATGAGTATCGTATGCAAATATTGTATGTATACACAATAATCGAAAATTGATTTAAATAACGTTTATTTGCGTTCTGTACACTTTCAACCCGGATGGGGAAAACCAAAATATTATGAAATCACTATCATTTTTTTTAACAATTATCAATGATGTGGACATATTTTCAATACGATTAAATTCTTCATATTATTTTATATTTTATATCATTGTTTATCAATCGCAAACGTCATCGCCGATACAACAGGCAAAGATAACATTTAGCTAATTTCTTTCGCAATCGTTCTAATTATTTATTACGAGTTGACTTATGTAACGATCAAACATTAAACGCGAAAAAATAAATAAAACAAAGGTCACTATCGTTTGCTACTCTTCCGTGAATTTAATCGTATCCGCTATTTAACACTTTCGTATAACGTAAGCAACCGGCGCCTGCTAATTGAGCTGTATGCGCTTCTTGATGTGATGTACACGTAATACAGTGTGTTAAAAAATAAATTAAATTGAACACAATTTAAAAGCTTGTTTGGGCGTGAGTGACGGGACTTGAACTAAACTGTTTTTATGATTTTTTACTTGAATGATTTTATTAAAAATGGAAGAAATGCGTAGCTATTTAAATTAATTTTATATATTGTTAGTTTTATTTTTGCGCATGTATTTATTTATTTACTTTTACATTCCTGTGATGTACACCGAGTGTACATCTTATCATATTATGTGAATCTCTATCTGCATATTATATTTAGGCTTTTCTGATTTATAAAATGCTTCGTGGTCAATGTCTGATTTTTGCATTAATGGTATTGTGATGCGAGTTTCGAATCAACCTGTATTTACATACAATGGTAGAGTTCGTCTGGCGTCGTTAACGTCACTTCCACACCTGGTTTGTGTATCGCCGAAATACGTCATAAATGTACACATACACCGGTGAACCGGTTTTGCGGATTCACACATGCTAGCGCTCTCGTGTATAATGTGATCCTTAGCAAACTTTCTCTCTCTCTCGCCAGTGTCAAATTCAAACGGTCGATCTGTCGTACAATACAATACAATACAATTGTATACAATACAGAAGGCTTTGACGTCATCAGTAGCGGGAAAATTAATATTCGAACAGCGACAATGAGCGGAATTGGGTTCAATGTGAGAAAAGGTCGGTCATTTTCTGACAAATCTGCATTTTTTTCTAAAAGAAGAAATTGCGTCAATTGAGTTGAATGTGGAACTATGTTAAACACGTAATTTACATCCGTAAAGAGCGATAGTATCCAACGCTAGCGAAGGATCTTTGAATACGTTCTGGAAGCTGTTCTTCTTTATATACAATATGTGATAATCACTTATTTAAATTATCTATTTTTAAGCTAATGCCAAAAGGTTTTGAAAATATGTATCGCAATGTGTTCATCAATACGTTACTATTGTTGAAGCATATCAACTTAGTTATTCATGAACGTCGAAGATAAAAGATTAATGGCGCGATCGCTGCGATTAATCAATTTTGATCGAGACTATTCGCTCCCGCGTCAGTCATCTGTCAATGTCATTTGCTATTCATATAAGAAAAAACTTCCAATATTCATATTCTTTCATGAGAAATTTAAAAAAATGAGAGCTTCGAAGCGAAGATTGTGTAGCTTGTTTAATAATTATTGTATTAATTAAAGTTGAAAGTAAAAATATATGATGTGTATATTTTTAAACTTAATAATAACATGTGTTACACCAAGTAATTATTCACATCATAAATTTAATGTATAGTGATTTATTTATAAATTGATTAGAGAAATTTGAAAGTTTTTATTCATTAATGTGTTTTAGTTGCTTCACATTCAGCAACTGCTGTTTTTGTGGGGAAAGCAAGAATTTGTTATATGACAATCTTGTTAATTGAGTAAAATAAACGTGTTACAACTGACATTTTTATGACATTCATTTTCGTTTCTTTTAATTTTATGTAGCAATTTGCTTAAAAAATATTTTTAATTATATTTATATTATTTATTAGGTTTTCTGCTTTTTTGATGTATTGATGTATCCGACTTTTTTGATGAATCGATACCCGGGTATTTCATATTTTAATTTATTAATAAATTGAAATTTTTTTTAGTTAATATTATTGACAAAAGCAGGTATTAAAAACTGTTTTGCTATAAATGACCACCTAACAAGCAGCTTATCTTTTACTTGATTACCGACAAATAATATTTTTTTGAACCTCAGCAACATCATTTAAAAGCGCACTGCTAGAAACAGTTTAAATTCAGTGTCTTTTATTACTCGTTCTCAGTTTTGTTGGTTGACTGGAGAGTAATTTTAAAAACAATTATTTGCAAATTTTCATTGAGATAGCTCTCTTGTATTTATTAGTCTAGTAGCATCTTAAAAAATGTTGCAATAAGAGAAAGACCGTGTCGTTATTGCTTAGTAATCTCTTTGTGTAATATATAACTAGAATTAGAATAAAAAACATTTGTGGAATTTTTTTAAAGACAAGGTTAATCATAAAAGATCCAAGTTGAAAAGTGTAGTAGACAACTCCAATTATTCTTCAAAGGCGAAATTTATACTAAGGAAATTTATCGCGGAAATGGTAGCTCATTTGACTTCTGAAGATAAAATGTCTATTAGAATTATTACAAAGCGTACATTTATAAGAAAATCCATCTTTGATAAAGGTTATAAAATATCCGAGTGGACATAATGTAAATAATTTTAGTTTTTTGTGATATAATATGAAAAAATGTTTTTTTTTACCCCTGATGCGACTTGTGTCCCTGTATTTGAAAACTTTAATTATTATGGATTTTTAGGTGTAGTTTTTCTTATACTAATGCTGTACATATAATATATAATATTTCAGGTTTTTATTATAGTCGATGTTTGATGTTTTTAATATTATACCCTACTACTTATGATGCATATCTATTTGTATTATTTCTCTAAATATTATTAAAAAACTGGCTCCAGATGCATTAAAATCTATTGGTTATAAATTATATTACACATAATAATTTATAATTAATAATATAGATGTCACTGATTCTCAGACTTTCAATCTGGTGGTTAATACTCACTTGATTGACTTACTCAGTTGGTTCAGATTTATCCCGTTGTAACGCATTGGGCTTACACGCTTGTCAGGTTACAGCGAAAGATTTAATAAAAATAAGTAAATTTACCTTTACCTTCCTGTGGTGTACACCGTGTGTACATGTACATAATACATATAATACACTAACTTATTAAATTATAAAATTACAACATATATGTAATTATCAGACGTGACAAAAATAAATATTCTATCATATGTTATTTATTCAAGTATTTGTATTATTCTATACACAGGCCTGTAGAAAGTGGGGGAGGGGAGGGGACAAATTCCCGGGGCTCGTTCTCCTCGAAGGGAACCCGCTCTCCAACTCATCTCTCAGGGAATAATAAGCGAAAGAATAAGTACGGACAGACATCGCATCTCACATATTGCTCCATAGTTTGTCTGCATTTCGATATTACACTATGTTTTAAAAATATAGACTTATAATATAAAAGGGCTGATCAAAGTATATTCAAACCGAATTTTGGTCAATAGGAGAGCTCAAAAAATAATTATCACTTCTCAGAAGGCAAAAATTCACGTCAAAAGCAATAAAATCGTGTTGGAGCAGTCGCAGTGAGAACGCTCGGTAACGAGCGTTCTCACTGCGACGGCGACGACACGATTTTATTGCTTTTGACGTGGATTTTTGACTTCTGAGAAGGGATAATTGTTTTTTGCGCTCTCCTATTGGGCAAAATTCGGTTTAGATGCACTTTATTCGATTCTCACTCGTAATATTGTAATAAAAGTCTTAATACAAACGCTTTATAATCGAGCGTTTATTGCTTTTTATCCGGACTGGAAATTCACTATATAATTAGCAAAGGAAACGCGACTAATTATCAGGTAAATAATATGAGTAGATATTTTTTTATAATTTTTAATACCTAATTAAAATATTTCGGAAAAATATGATTTCAGAAAATATGTCGCAACGGTGACTAATTTTATATTTATTTGTAGCATAGAAATGTTTAACTCATACCTATTATTATTTATTCAAAAAATTATATTATGATGTTAAAAAATATATAAAATGACATCCGGATTCATTGTTTTTCCAGGGCTCTCGGTGGCCCTGTCTATACATATATAATATTCCCTATAAGCTGAAATACCTCATTATTATATATACGATTCAAATCGATTTAAATCAATCATCACGATATTAATCAGCGAGATTAGGAAAATCTAGGAAAATCTAATTTGTGCTGGTCGATCTGAATAATAATTATATATAAATCACTAATTCTGATCTCCCAGACATTATAAAAATAGAAAAACTTTCATATGGGATTCGAACCCACGTTTTCGGGTATAAATCACCGACTATACCACTCGTATTAATGAAAGTAATGCTCGCATCTGTCAGAAATCAAATATAGGTAAGCGAAGCAATTTTTTTTACCGTTTAAAGATAGGTTTGTTATATATTCAGTAATATTATAGAGAAACAAGATAAAAAAGGTTTATTGCTTCTAGGGGTTAAAAAAGCTATACATAATATATTTAATACGTTTTTAGATAGCTGTAGTTTCAATAATCCACAGGTTAAAATATTACCCTGGATGAACGTTTGTAACCTTTCGTTTGTTAATTGTATTTTTGTGTATATAATATATGAAGATACGTCATAAATATATGGATTGCATCTGAACCTTTAAGAGCATTTTCATTGAGAAGATGCGGTCGATACACTTGTTGATGTATACAGAATAATCGCGTTTTTAAATGTATTTTACAATATTTTTACATTTAGATTTTGACAATTAATAAAATGATTTTTGTTTTTCAAATTTAAAATTCCATTTTTTAAACATATTTTACATGTACACTGAGTGTACATCACGTGAATTTTCTTACAACTTTTTAATCGTTGGTGTTTCATTCGTGAAACACACTATAACATATTGTGAATTATAGTATAAACACTTCATTTTATTACATATTGTATACGTGCATAATTGAACGAACTTGATAAAATGATTTATTACATATTTATTAACTAGTAAATTAAACATCTACTTGTTCAAAAATTTAATTATTTATACATTTATATTTTTTTAGAATAGATATTTTTAATGAATCACTTCATTCATGTTTTCCTTATTTGAATGAATGGCAAGCGGATAATTATGTATGATCTAACTATGCAAAATGTTTAAAAGGCCTTGGTTCGTCTTGAAAGTCACTAAATGGGTATATATTCATAAATTTCCTTTTAATCGTATTACTATCGTGTTACGTTTTCACGGTTAAAACAACACCAGTGGTTAATTAAAGAGTCGTTAAAAAGCACACTGTCATTTTTAATAGATTACGACGGTCTCGATGTACTGTAATTACAGTATTTCAAACGAGCGCTTAAAATAATTAGAAGGTCAAGAGAAGCGACTCGGTTATTAATTCCTGTCGTTTAAGCACCGTAACATTGTATTTATCGACTCGCCCAAGTGTAACTTTACGTCGATCGGCAAACTAAAAGCCCATAAGAAGTAGAGTTGCCAATAATTAAATTACAAGTCTCAACTCGGGCGAGTTAGGGAGTGTTTTGTGTCATAATTACTATAACGAGGCAAACAACCCCATGTACATACATTTATCTATATTGAAAACATTGATACATATTTACTTCTTGACGAGTAGCGCAGGTGATGATGGATGTTGTGAGATTTTCTCTCGATTTGGTGAAAATGTGACAATTTTCGCGTAAAAATTCCACTCGTTAGATAAGGGTCGCTGGAAAAAAGATGATACATGTCCGCCGCCATTAGGATACACGTACACGTAAGCCGCCGGAAACGTTAACGTTAATGTATACGATAATGTTTTTCGCTTTAGTTATGTATGTGTACCTGCGCGTCATTATAAAGTGATTTCAGGATTTAAGGCTTCGTAATATTTTTAAATGGGTAAATTAATAAATTGCGCTGTAACAAATATTGAGTAGCTTGAAAGTTTAATGATATTTTAATGCTGGATGTATTTTAGAAGACTCTTGGACTTTGACAAGATTCCATCGGGTTGTGTTTCAAAATTCAAAACTCGTTTTCCATTTAAAAGCGTCTTAAGTTATCCCTATTCTGTATAAACATTTCTCAAAAAAATAAAGTCTTGGCTCAGTTTAATTTAAATTATAATATTTATGATTAATCTAATCTCACTGTAAGTACTCTTCTAGTCGTTTGAATATTCAGACGACAGCATGAATGGACCAGATAGGACGAATGAAGTGAATGCAGCTGCTTTATTGGACTTCTAAGTTGTGGTTGATTCAGTACAAGCTCTCTGAACTCTCGTATATTCATATATATAAATCAGAAGCATTCGAGTAAAAAATCTGACTAGTATATCATCAAGGAAAGAGGAGGAATCCAGCGCCCAAACTATTCCCCGATCATTTAACTAATTCAAATGATTGTGTCTTAATTGTTGGAGATGAATATGACTGCCTTTTTTAATGACACGCTTCAATAGTTGATGATAATTGTTTTGGATTGAAATCCGATTCTTAGTATTTGATAGATCAAAATTATTTTAACATGTCTTGCGCGACTAATCTGGTAGTGCTATCGTACACAAAGCATTCCTCAGTTGTTTATTAAATTAAGTCGGCACCGTTGCAGTGCAAAATTCGGTTTAGATGTTGTTTATTTTATTTGCATCTATATAAAAAGTCTAAAATAAATTTGGCCAGAAAATTGCTTGTCATTTAATGAAATATTATGAATCTCAATGAAATCGAAATATGAAATAATGACCACTGACTACTTTTAACCCTCATTGAAAACATAAACAAGAGTAATTATAAGTATATCGAACGTACATCGTGTGCTTTACAGCTAATAGTAGAGGCGTAAACTAAAAGTTGCCATATCTTTCTCAATTATTAATAATAATGAAATGGTAGCTCTCGAACTGATTGTGTTAACGCAAATAGAGTATAGTCGCGCTTTATCACGTTGAATTTAAACTGGAAATAAAATTATGGAAGTATATAATAGATGCGCACCTGTTGTTAATCAACGTTATTCATATCATCGTCATTATTATTTTTCAATAATTTCTCTGGCAAAGATCTTACTTTTTCTTGAGAGAAATTATTCCAATTAAAAAATGGCTTCTCTTCTGTCGTTTTATAATTCGCAATTATACTGTCGGATGCGTTGCATTCGTGATCAAAGAATGTTCTTAAATCTATCAGGTGATAAAGAAAGTTTTCCGTGTCGTGAAGCTATTTTATCGACTTCTCCGAGTAATTACTATGTATTGTGCGAAGGGGAGCGAATCCGAAAGATAATCCCGGCTTTCACGTCCAATTCGCCAAAGAAAATTATGTTAGGGTCGCCCGTAGAATAGCAAGTTAGCTTCTAGGATAACTTTTCCTGTGGGATTGATTAAAATCGTACTTTAACAGAGTAGCTAGTGGATGAAAGTTATTTATGAGCGATTTTGTTATTTATCTTTGGTCATCATAATTCGGAATAACGCCCCGGATCTTTCATAGTTTATAATAAAAACGCGGTAGCGATGATTGGATTTATGGCTTCACAGCAGCGCGTCATCTCGGCGCGATGATCTTTTGATCTTATCCAAATCGGTGGTCATCAGACGACGTACGCGCCTTGGCGTTTGCGTGTGCAAATCTAAAATAGCCATGGGCTTAATGCGCTTTTTGCAGGGCTGTGATGGGCCCCTGTCTGCCTACGTCACGCGACTAGCCGATGACGTCAAGTTATTTTGGACATGATAGCACAATTTTTGGCACACGCGATTATATTTCTTTGTGACGCATTCAAAAATAATTGAAATTGCCTTATTTATAGCTAATAAATGTCGCAATTAAGGTATTTAGTACGAATATAAGACAATTACTGACATACGTCATTGGCGCGTGACGCTTGGCTTTGTTAAAAATATAAATATGCCCGATAAGGCGCTTTAGAAATTTTTCAGAATAATCTGTATTAATGCCATATCGAGAATTTATCTATTAAATATTTAGTAAAATGCCAGTAATAAAAATACGCATACCATTGCTCGTTACAATGCATTTGTATTAATTGCGTGCTTTAACATTTTTCTGATAAATGATATATGCGTGTCTATTTTCATCGTCGTAGCCTTCAAATCGTATCGATGATCAATTTGAACCCTTTGTGATTTGAGAAGGACTGATAAATTAGATCAGAGCAGCTAAGGGTATTATCGGTAGTTTCGGCGTAACTCCACTTGTTGCTGATTCGTCTGAACTGTTGTTATTCCGAATCGAAAGCGAAGTGGTAGTTCTAGTATAGGCCTTGACGGTAGTGATATAGTATAAGGTAAAATCCAGCGTACCTTTTAGTCCTCCATCATTTGATCTTTAGCGTGTGTAGCTGCATAACGGTAGATTTGAAATTTAGCATATTTAATAACGACGCTATTCTCTGGAATGTGTAAATCGAGTGTAAGGTACTTTTTGATGAATATAATTGGCACGGGTCCTTGTTTATTTGTTAAAGTAAGGTTCAACGGTTTAAGTGCACTTGTTATAAACTATTAATGGTTACTGTTTTAGGGACATCTGCGCTTATATGCATATTTGCGTATATACGTAGCCATCCAGCTTCTTAAATATAGTATCTATTATGTTTTGCAGTTCAAGTCTTTTACCTGCTTATCTATTTTTGGTGAATGTTTATTGACAAAAATCATTTTTAATTATTTTACACACACGTATGTATACATATGAACACATACATAGTAACTAGTGTTTATTTTAGTATATTTTTTAGTATAGTTTTAATTCTTTCGCGGTGTTCAGTTAGGGTGCTCCATTTTTAAATAACGGTGTAACATAGAGTTGCGGACAAACCATGGAGAATTTGACGCAACTCTTAACAAAATATTTTGTTGTGATTGAAGTTTTATTGAGTATTTATATTAATTGTGTATCTCCAAAATGGAAAAGCGTACGAAATTGCAGGTTTTATTAAGGATTTAAAAATAAGTAATTTGTTTATGATATTTAATTTACTTTTACGGCAAAAAAAGTGTATAGTTTTGCTCTCATTGTTTAAGTTATTAGAACTAGTTTATCTATTATCAATATATGAGATTTCTAAGAAAGCTTAGAAAATCTAATGTTTCAACTTCTTATTACGCTGGCAATATAATCTGTTCCGTGATTAATTTCGTATTTTTTTTAAATCGTATTTTTATATTTTATGTTTCACGCTACATTGTTTCATCATTGTGTAAGGTCATAACGGTCGTATTTTAATTAATAAATAAATAAAATATATAAACGCACAAAAATTCCGTTTCTTAGTTAATTATATGCACACAAATATCTTAATTTTAATACCGTGCTTAACCCTCTCGCCGCCAACCTGTTTTTACTGGAACACGCGCTGTGCGCCAAGCGTTTAAGTGATCACGGCTAAAATAATATGATCTTTAAATCCTGATCACGGCTAAAATAATAAAATATTATTTAACAACTAATTGAGACGCAGCGAATATGCTCAATATTTATTTGGGAATTAGTATAGACGTTGATTTATTATTTCTTTATTCTATCATAAATCGACGATCTGACCTAAGTGTAAATATAAACTCACCGTGTGCTTACCTTTGGGTTAGAGACTCCAATCCAAATATTCAAACATTCGAACGCTTGTCAAACTATCGTTCATATGATATTTGTGGTTACATATTTATTTTTTTATAATTTCTAAAAACAAAAAACAATGTTGCATTACAGTCTAATTATGCCCTTTTTTGTTTTGCTAAATTCATATTTTTATCTTGTATTTATAATTGCAATGGCTGTAATAACTTATAGCCGACAAATATATTAATTAAAAAAAACACTTTGTTATTGCCGAAATTCTATAAATCACTTACATTTTCGAGTTGTACAGCTGTGTACTTTCTCAGTGCTGATATATATTTTAATTTATTAATATATCTGTCCGAAGTAATTTATTATTATAATATTTTTTTAGCATAACGAGTTGTAGACTTATCAGACGCAGGTATAATTAAACTTGAGCATGGTATAAACTTTGAAACATCCCTATTATTATTTTTTAAATAAAAATTAACAGTCTTAATACATTTTATTTCTATACACTGTAACATTAATTATGTGTATATTCAAACTGTATTTTTCGATTCATCACAACTTTATATAATCGTTTACTATTTGATATTCAAAAAGTTAAAATAAGGAATGTTTGGAAACTATTCTAGATGTAAAAAAGTTCAGTTTTTGTCAGTGTTGTTCTTAGTACTGATTTTGAGATGTGAGATTTTCATATATTTCCAATTTTCATACACATTTGTATTAAAATCATTATTTTAGCGTATTTACACAAAATTCAGGGACGTCATTGGGGGGGGGGGGGGAGGGATAATTGAAACCATACTAGACGTGTATGAAAAAAAATCGTCCAAATTAATATCACAGTATTTGTACAAATATTGCGCTTATTAATTAATATCTGAAAGCAACGCATAACACTTTTCTGCGAAGTTACTGGGATTTAGGCGAAGGAAACTAATAAACTTAAACTTAAGGGTTTCGCGTAGCTGATTTACTAATGTAATTTTGCGTTTAGTAAATTCACTAGTTAAGATCAAATTAAATATTAATATTGAATAAAAGATATATACAAATAAAAAGGCATACTAGAAAGGCAAAAAAAATATTTTTGTCACGAAAAATATTTTAATAATAAAAAACATTGCCGTATTACCGATATTTTAGCAATCTAGTTTTAACCCTTTGGTAACCCTTTATATTGATGGATTACATAATAAAAAAATCCCCTGAACTGTATTTAATTATTTCTTCATTAATGTGATTGAATCCGTCAATTTCGTAATGGGCTTTAAATAGTAACAAATAAATTTTTAAAAGGTAGCAAAAGTCGATGACTCGGATTTTGGCAAGCAAAGGGTTGAACCCTAGAGCTTTATATTTTTCGTATGTTATATTAATGATTTTATTTTTCTGTTAATATCGTAGTCTAAAAATAAATACTTACTATTAAATTTATTTCAAATCCACAAGAGAGAAACAATGTGACATGCGTGAGGTTAGAATTCAGTGACGCAAAAATGATTAAATTTGAAATATAATATATTTTTTCAGTGTATGAAAAAACAAAAGCGACGTGTGTATTTGAATTTCTTTGTCACATTTGTAATATGATATTGTTTTTAAAGGACTGAATAAAATGATTACTTTCTAAATATAATATCGTAATCAATGATAATGGATACCATGTATATGTTCATGTATTTTAACCTATTGTGCGATGGATATTTGTATGTAGCTGCTGTTTGTTTTATTAATCAATAATTAAATATACATATTATAGTATAATTCATTTTAATGTAGGTTTAAATGTTCTTCGAGTAAATAACGAGACAAACTTAAGTTTGTGTCTTCAAAGTCTAAAGATTTCCAAGCGTCGAGTCAACGTGGCTGTAAAGTGACTTGACATTTTCGTGGGCAAACCGACGCAAATGCCTCCCTTCGGACCTATAATGTAATAATCTAATGTCAACTTAAATATATTTTTATTGCCGTTTATTTTAGTATATCTTTTACATAATACAAAATTATATAAACACAATACATTCGCCTCTGTCTCTGTTTCATTGTTGGAGATTTTATTTTCGCTGCCGCGTTACTTCGGCGTCTATTTGTGTTTCGAACAATAAGCGTGTATATTTATATACGTTTTATTTTTCATTTAAAGTACGAAGGGTCAAGTCTTGGCGACGCTTTCAGGTGCTTTTAAAGTTCACTTCCGTGACTTGCGAAAGCTTTCAATTAGATATACGCAAAGGATACCACCAGGGAAATGGAGTTTCACTGTCGCAGAGTTTTATGAAAACTGTCCCGAAACAAAAGGCGCTGCGTGACGTCACGCGTGCGTCACGACCGAATTTTTATTGCACTGGACGCTCCTCGTCATTGGGGACACGAAGGTCCAAACGCGACGTTCGTCTGCCAGTCACGGTCCCTGGATCGATTCGTCCCTCTGAAAATTTTCGTCGAGTAATGTCGACTCGTTTCAGAAAACTTTTTAATTGTGCAATGTATGCTATTTTTAGTATAAAATAACATAATATATGCGCTAGCTTTATTATTTATATTATTTAATACCCTAGAGCAGTGTTTCCCAGCCTTCTTTATGCCATGCCCCACCGTAGTCTTTTCAAAAGTCATATGCCCCACCGGCATCTTTTTTAATAAAACAGTAGGTAAATTTTCAAAACGTATATTATAATTGAAATAATTACAAAATACAAATTAAAAATATAAGTAAAATAAAATAAAATGGTAATGCCTAATCCATGGTTTCCCAAACTATGTTCCGCGGAACACTGGTGTTCCGCGGATCCAAAATAGGTGTTCCGCGGAGTCTAAATAGATATTTCACAAATATTTGGAGTATATTAAAAAAATTGTTAGTCTTGCTAATACATAAAAATTGTTCATAAATCTGATAAAAAAGCTTGAAACTATTGTAATTTATTGCGTTAAAACAGGATTGGGTGTATACTTTTGGAAATATAAATGATTTAAATAAAATTTGCATAAAAAGAATTGATTTTCTTGTACATTAATTTAGTCTGGTTGCTTAAAATACAATTTTTTTTTCCATTTTGACAAAAAAAAATATTACAGAATTTACATATTATTCAAAAACTACCCATGGATCTTTGGCTGAAAACAGGAAATTTGACGAAAGAAATGCCAAATACTTCTACTGATACATCTATCATCGAAGAAAAAAATAATCCAAAAACTGAGAATACAACTGATCAATATTATGCCTGATATAAAAAAAATTGTAATTTAAGAACCCAAAATATCAGAGTCATTAGGAGCTTTATTTATTTGAATTTTTATGTTTATGAAATAAATGATATTACTATTATGAGTTACCCAACCTAAAAAATAAGCTAAGTGTTCCGCCAAAGTTTTCGGATTTGTCAAGTGTTCCGTCGCTGAAAAAGTTTGGGAAACCCTGACCTAATCCATTATTAAATTATTAAATTCACTTACGCTTGCTACAAAGAAATTTTATGTCTGGATCTAACTTGGGTAATTTCAGTCTTAAGTCCCCTCTATTTGTAATATTCAATCGATTTCTTTTTTTAATGAGTAAATCGCTTATGGCGCTAAAATCACATTCCACTAAATAAGATGATGGAAAGGGTAATAATAAATTTCTAGCATGCAAAGTAATATTAGGATATTTTGTGTTAGTTTCTTCGCACATCCATGCCATTATTCCTTTTATATTGAATAAATTTGTAATCGAATCATCATTTTGCATTTCCGAAAGTTCTTCTTCATACAAATTTTCATTTGGAATATCTACCAGCATTGGTTGTGTCAACCAAGCTGGAAAATGTATCTCTTTTAAATCAGCAAATCGTTCTTTAAAATCAGTTGATAAAGTTTGCAGATGGTCCAAAATAACACGTTTAGCATTATGAGTCACTTCACATTTTTGGAGCCAGTAAATTGTTGCAAAATTGTTGTTAAAAATTTTTTTTTTAGATAATTCGATAAAAGTGGTAAATGCAAATATCTTTGCTTTTGCATCGACAAGTGTTTTCTCCGATCCTTGAAGTTGGCTATTTAAAATATTTCATTTTTCAAATATATCAGTTAAATAGATTACAAATGCTTTACCGACGACCGTCATCAAAAACTTCATATCAGATCGGTTGCTTAAAAAATCCCAAAGGGTATCGAATAATTCCATAAATCTTTTTAAGGAATTTCCTTTTGAGAGCCATCTTACTTCAGTGTGAAGTAACAGTCTTACGTGTTCCGCATTGTGTTCTTCACAAAATAACTTGAAGAGACGCTCAGATTTAGCACTAGTTTTAATCATATTGATACACTATATAACGGAATTTAGTACCTCATTTAGAACAGGTGAAATGTATTTAGCCACCAAGTTTTCCCTGTGAATAACACAATGCACCACAGTCATATCTGGATTCTCGTCTTTCATTAATTTTAAGCAGCCATTTATCTTTCCTATCATATTAGGGGCACCATCTGCAGCACAAGATATTATATTTTTCATTGGTATATTTTTAACATCTAAATATTCTTTTAGCTTATTAAATATATCTTTGGAGGTAGTAGTGCTTTCTAATGATTTGCAGAATAACATTTCTTCTGCAAATTCTCTTTTATAAATATATCTTACGTAAGCTAGTTTACGTTTTCACTCAATTCGTCTATTCTTCTGCAAACAGTAGTGTTGCTGAGGGGCATAGCTTTCACGAGTTGTAGAACTGTTTTAAGAAATGCTGATATTGATGGCTTGATTAGATCCTCTCCTATAGTATGGGTTTTTCCACATTTAGAGATGAGCAATGAAATTTGGTAACTAGCCTCAAGACTACGATCAATACTTGCAGTTTGTGCACAAAATAGATTTGTTAATGTTGGTTGTTTTCCAAATTTTTCTTTAAGATTTTGAAAGAAAATAATATCTGAATTAATATGAGTACTATGTTTTGCCTTCAAATGTGCTTCAAGACGACCTCGTTTCATTGTTTCATTGGTAAAGGATTTCTAACACAGAAGACAAAAAGGTAGGCATTCGTCATGCCTAGCAGGTATAAATCCAAATTTTAAGAAATCCTACGCACGTGGGTATATTTAGTCGTGAACGAGCAAATTATATTTATATGTGGAATATTTGATAATTTCCGACGTGTCCCATCTCTGAAGTGTGGTGTCCCATCTCTGAAGCGTGGTGCCCCACCTCTGAGGCGTGGTGCCCCACCGGTGGGGCGTACGCCCCACCGTGGGAAACACTGCCCTAGAGTATCTATTAATTCAGTAAATCTAGCATGTATTATTAATACAGGCGGCCCTCGACTTTCACACATAATTGGTTCGTGAAAATGTGTGCGAATGTTGAATGTACGAAAGTCGAGGAAAGTAAAAAAAATTAAAATTGTGTGTATTTTAAAATATTTAATAATCAAGTAAATATAAGATGTTTAAGAGTCGTTAAAGTGGGGTTTGCGGGTGTTTCCTTTGAAAAGTTATCAAGAGTTAACTGTTTTCCACTATTCATTTTCTTTTCTTCATATAGTATTTTATAACATGCTATGTTTTTATTGATCGCCCTACGCACTTGAGATATGCGTTCTCCATTGGGATCACAATCTTCCATAATATTTAAAAATTTGTCAAGGTGCGTGAAGGCTTCATTCATATTTTTCATTGTTAAAGAGTTTTCCAAAATAAACCTGTTTCATCTACATTAAATATTTGGCTAGAGGAATATTCTCTATTTTCAATAATTTTGGATAATTAGGAAATAAATTATTTTGCAGCATCTTTATCCGCATCAGCCGATTCTCCAGTAAATTTAATATTATGAAAAGAATACCTCATTTTAAAATTGTAAAATCAACCGTTATTTGCTTGAAAAATCGTGTTAAAATCTTTTTTTAATCTATCCTTCCAATCTTTGTGCAAACTAAGAGCTTTTGCTTGAATAATTGAAATACTCAGAGGGACATCTTTTTGACGTTGGTCATCGATCCACGATGACAAAGATTTTCCATTTCATTAATGTTTTTTGCGTTTTTGCGTTTCTCACTCGTGTTTATATTTTTTTTTTTTTTTTAAATTAAATTTAAAAAAAATGTTTTTATTTAATGTGCGAAATAGCAAATTGTGCGAAAGTCGAGGGCCGCCTGTACACTATATACTACATATATAGAGCAATGTTTTGCACTAAAAATACATTGTAAGAGATATATAATTCTAAAAACTGACCCTTAGCGATCTTTTTTTACACAGAAGATTGAGCAGCATATATTACAAAAACGCCGCAAAAACACAAGAGCAAATGCATCACATGCATAATGTGTCTTTTACATTAAAAAAAATGATAAATATATTTTTTAAGATTATTTCAGGTTATTTGCATGAATAATTCTACAGTCATACTCCCGCGGGCTAGCTAAAACATCTTTGTGGTCCAAGTCTTGGCGACCCTTGATAAATACAATAGAGAAAGGGCCCTAAATACACATACAACTCAAAGGAATTGTATTTTATAAATATTAATAAAACAATGTAGTTTTACGACTATAAATACATCTAACTCGTTAACCATGTTTGCGCTGTGCAAACTCCGAAACGTCTATTTAAATTCTTATTAAAATTTTTTGTGTAAAATACACACACCATCCCTTCTCACGGCTAGAGAAAGAGACATTCACCCGTTTTATGTCTGTGTGTCAGTAGACTGCTGTGTCAATGCACTTGCCACCCCTTCATCGACCTACAGCAACCCCTAGTCTGCACTCACACACAACCACGCGCATAATACATTTCACTACAGAATATATTCCATTTCACGCGACACTTCAGCAAAATAACCATACTTCATAATTGAACAACAATTACGAGAATCGATCGTATTCAGTCCAGCATCGCATTACGATGGACAATGTACCGAACAGTATGTTTTTGACGTCAATCTACTCATTTGTATGACTGACACACGTGCAATTTTAAATCACATATTCAGCGAGTTAATTACACTATACTCAGACAGAATGACGTCTTTGGTAGACTACGTAAGTACGTGAATATTTTTTTATTCTTATTGTATAAAAATACATTCATTCTATATCGGGAACGATCTATATGGATTCCATTTTGCATTACTTCCTTCGCTCTCTTTTTATGAACGCAATTCTTGTTAATTTTTATATATAAATATATACGTACATATATATATATATATATATATATATATATATATATATATATATATATATATATATATATATATATATATATATATATATATAGAATTGTCGTAATATTTACGTTCACTCTTTTTAGAACGCACCCTCCCACACAATTTCCCTGCATTTACACTATTATTAATAAGTTATAATACTTAAGTGAGTTTTCTCTCCTTAAACACGACAAGGCGATTTTATTTATTATATTTATTTATTTATTTATCACGCTGCGATATATATATGTAAACATGCGTACAAATACTTAAATATTTTGTAAGCAATACTATAAGATTGTGTCTGTGTTACTGACAAATTAATGCGGCTTAACTTCGGTGCAATTTGCAACACTGCATTTAGAGGTACACTTGCTCTCTTCTCTCTTAATACTCATTAAGCGTGCCAGTAATTATAAGTTTAAATTAAAGTAAGTCGTTGTTTGCTTACTAACATATCAATATTATGACCAATAGCGTTATTGTTTAGCTTCGCCTCCAATATGTCTCTTAATAAAAGTGTAACTTTTAAGGTGTCACATTGTGGGCATTTATATTATAATTACAAATGATAAAATGCAAGAATAACAACATATGTTTCTAAGCGTATTACTAGAAGCTTATGAAAAAAGGGTTTATTAATTGACGATTGTGGCTGTTTTTGATAAAAAATATAATTCTTGTGTTATGGCTTTCTTGAGGGCCATTGTTAGGAAAAGCTTATTAAAATCACGTTAGCTAATCCTTACAGCTGCGGTTTTAGAATTACTAACTAATCAAAAATATGCAATAAAGATAAAAAATGCTTATTCATATGCATTCTATAAATTAAAACCTAATCATATTTGTAATATGTATCATTCTCTTGCTGATCCAATCTGATCAATAGGTAGATAACCGAGCTTTAATACGTGTCAGCTTTGCGTCATGTGGGTGAATTATCATCGCGCATTAGCTGGATCCACCCACGTCGACACTTCGTCATTTTTATGGTGACGACCGCGCTCTCCTGGAAAAAGTAGCTTAAAAGAAAAACGTGAACACCCTTCGATTGTTAAACGGCGCCGAGAAAATCTTAGGGAGTTGACGTTTTTGATTTACGTCAGACGCTGTACATTTTTGATCGCACGCCAAGTTTCGCATGCGAGAAATTTCCTTTTGCGCGTAAGTCAGGAACGATTTGATTGCTCCGACTTACGCGAAGATGTGGTCTGATTACAAGCAACATTTGCTGAATTTTAGATCACGTACAGTAGATACGTGATATCCCCGTATTCTTGTCTGTGTATGTATAATCCAATAATGGATTGCGAACGTTGGATCAGGCTTTACGTGAAGAGGGAAGCAACTGCTTTCTCAATCGATGCTTGGCGTGAATTCGGATGAATGTTTGTGTGTCCCTAGACGTGAATAAATGTTATTAATAAAGATTTCGGTCGAAAGTGAATGATATGTACTTATATATGCTTGGTCGAAATGTGAGTTTCTGTGTTTAAAAATAGATTTGTTTATTTCCGTCGTTGCTTGACTGTTAAATTTTGAACAGGTGGAGATTCAGCAACACTTAAAATCTTCCACAACCAGCTGTCGGTACCTGTGAATAGCAAATATTTTTTATGTTTGTAAAAGCACCTTCAGTTACAAATGCACTCGCCGGCAAGTTGTAAAGACTAATAGCATTTATTTTTATTGCGCTTTTAACACTAGAATCATTTGTACAGAAACAGCTTATAAATTTTACAAAACGGAATTTTTCTGGGTATCTACTCTATTTTTATTTTCTGCAACTTATTATTTTTTAAAATCTGATCACTATATACCTATCTCTACTGATACCAATTAATTAAATTAGTCGATTCGAAATCGAAATATGTGTTAAATGGTTTTCCTTATTTGAGAAAGATGAAATCCGATCCTCGACGCCTTTATGTAAACACAAAATTAGTCCAACTAATATTTTTAAAGCGTGTACAAAATGTAAAAAGATGTGTGAAAAATTTAATATGTTTAAAAAATATTCTGAATAGTTGAGTACAGTAGACCCTTCAATAACACGGTAAATTAGGGATGTGATATTTGGGTGCCTGTTATGTGTGAGGATATCTAACTACATGCGCCTGATTCATACGTACGTATTGCAAAAAATGTATGAGTATTTTCTAGTTCCCCAATTACACGCACCCAAATAGCACGTCCCCAATTTACGTGTTATTTGGGGTACAGTGTATATTATTTTCATTGTCACTCCCTTTACCATTTTACTTGTAAGAATATTTATTTTGTATATTATGTCTATATGAGTCATATTTCAGTTAAATAAATTATTTAAAAAAGGTAAGTACTTGTCTTTATCCGTCTATTTGACAGGTGCCTGTAAATCTAGTGTATATGCGACAAGTTATATTCTCACAGTCAATGCGTTTTGAAATAGTTGCTTTTTACACAGGTACCATATATCAAAATAATATTATAATGATGGGAAAAATTAAGTCAACTATCTTTTATGGATGTATTAACCCCCTCCGGGGGTTCCTCAAGAGTCCAATCTGGGACCTCTGCTTTTTGTGTTATTTATTAATGACATAAATACAGCAATTAAAAATTTAAGTTTTCTTCTGTACGCAGATGATTTAAAATTATATAAATGCATTCGATCTGTTGTGGACTCCTTCTCTCTACAAAGTGATTTAGACTCTCTATGGAGATGGGCTTCCGTGAACCGTCTGCCCTTTAGTTGCGGAAAGTGCCATACTGTGTCATTTTCTCGATCCCGTTCGCCATCAGCTTATTTATACCATCTCGGTGGTAACATTTTGACTAAAGAAACTTCCACTAAAGATATCGGAATCACTTTCGAGAGCAAATGGAGGTTCTCTCTACACATACACGACGTCTGTGATAAATCTTCCAAGATGCTCGGCTTTGTTATGAGGAATGCCTTTCACTTTGACGATCCGTCAGTTATTCGCATCCTCTATGACACCTTAGTTCGTAGCATTCTTGAATCGGGATCTATAATTTGGAATCCCCGAATAGCCAAATATTCCCTTTTAGTGGAAAAAATTCAAAAAAGGTGTTTAAGATACCTTTACAAAAGGACATTTTGTTATTATCCGTACTTATATCCCAGCGCCTTTCTTTTAGGAGCGTTGGGATATGATTTGCAGAAAGCTGTATGTCGCTAAGCATTTTTTCAAACTACTAAAAGGTGCTGTCGACAATCCAGCTATTCTCGAGGAATTCCAGTTTTGGGTTCCGGAACATTTTCGAGAATCACGATCGAGACCTTTTTTGGTGGCCGTTAGGGCTAGGACATCCGCACTTGCCGACTTGCCTATAGCTGTGGCCATCCGGCTCCTTAATACGCTGGCATTACATATTGACTTATTTAATGTTAGCTACGAGGATCTGATCCAGTTTGTATCATTTAATTTTGATATTTTATAATTTTTTGTTAAATTTATGTATATATACGTTTTTTTATGTTTTATAAATTTAAAATTTGTTTTCGACCATCGTGGCGCACTGGGGTAACCTGTTAGGCCACGATGGTCTTAATTTAATCTAAAAAATAAAATAAAAATAAATAATTAAAATTTATTATTTTTTAAGCTTCGTGACGTCAAAATACCGCTTGGTATACATATGTACGTAAGTTAACGTCAATCCTACATTTTCGGTTACATTATATCTTATGATGTTCTGCTGTAGATTAATTAACGAAAGTCTTTATTTTTACGTTGCTCCTATGTGATATCTCCTCGTCTGAATATCACGTTTCGCCAGATAACTTTTGTGTGTAGTTGTTGAAGTGCCAATTAGATGAACGATGAATAAACAAGCAGTGAACAAAGAAAAGCGACACCAGCAAGTGTAGATAGTGGGATGAGATAGCAAAGTGGTGGGACGATCGATGTAACGTAATTCAATATTTCGCTCAAGAATTTTACACCGAGCTTACAGCAAAGTTTTCTTCCTATGAAGAAGAGTTATGGTAGCAACAGGTCGAGAGTTACTTCGCCTTAATTTATGCTACAAATAAATACAATTCGTTGGAGGGAGGCTAGATGCCATTCAGAAAATTTCCGTTAGCGAATTAAATCGTCCGGGAAAATTTATTTGACAGTGATGCAAACGGCTGTCGGTTCATCCAAAATGATTATCATCACGCTATTCTTGCAGAACAGTTTGTATCGATTATTTTTTTAATCGCTTTCTATTACCATTGACTTACGTCAATCGTTTCGAAATAAATTAAATATCAAAACCCACGCAGCGATAAAATTAATAATAAATGTATGTAATCCTTAGTGTAGTTAACATAACATAAACACCGAACCAAGTCTAATAGATATTATGACTTATTTTTGACGAAAAAGTTATCATCATATTCTTGAACGTTAATTAAAAATGTAATACTTTGCAAACAATTCATTATTAATATTAAGCTCGGTTATTATCGAGGGACAATTTAATTATGAATATTGTATATACGCGTATTGTTTTGGGTCTTCAGATTAATTTTTAAAAATTTCATCATCGCCATTGCGGCCCTTTTTACTCTGCGGTATTATACCACAACGTAAAGTATAAAACAATATGAATGTATTGATTACGTTTTTGAAGCCTGCCAGAAGGCGAAATTAATTGAAGGCTGCAATATTTATTGTGCGCTTGTTTGTGTTGGAGGGTTTCAATAGTGTGTAAGTATGTGTGTGTATTTGAGCTTTTGTAATGAGCTTTCGCATTAAAGCAGACCCCGGCAGCCTGCTAGCGCTGCCCGTGACATCAGAGCTGAGGGGGAATGCTTTTCTAATATTTTTCTTTGGAGAGTATCGCGAAAACCCCATTATAATAAGTGTATATTTTTTTGCCGCTCTCGCTGTCTGAGAAAAATGCTTTTTCGTTTATATTTTGAATTATAAAACATCGTATTTGATAAAGGAATGGCAATAAAATAACGAGTTTTGAGTGGGACTGTGTGAATAGAATCTGTATTATATATATTATGAACTTTTCACAAAAGTCATATTTCTAATATTTATTTCGGAACACAAATATTAAAAAGTTAGATAACAAACGTTGATTGAAGTTTTGTTTAAATGTAAATCTAGAATCAATTAAAATATCTATATCTCTTTTACAATGTTATGTTTTTAACATTAAATTGTAATCAATACCATTCTCTCAGTCTTTAAATGATTTCAGACTACAACCTATTTAAAAACTCTTTCGGAGAGATTAAATTATATCAATATAATTCCTAATAATATGTACGAATTAGGTTCAAGAATATTAATCACTAAGCAGTTAAACACTACATTAAAACCATTTGCTTATCTTAAATTTTTAGAGTGTGAATATAAATCGTAACTAGTAACGCGAGTCGAAAATCTTTATAGTTATGTAATAAAACATAATTGTCAAACTTTTTTATAATCTCTAAACTTTATGTTTAATATAAGTTTCTAAATTAAAATTAGAATTTTTAAGCTTGTTAGTAGAAGAAAAATGACATTTTCTTTAAAATATTTTTACATAATGTTTTTACTTTTTAATCAAACATTAATGGATTAAAAATTTAAATTATAAATATATATTAGCTCTTTAAGGCTGACCTTTTCCTCCGTGGATGTAACTCTAGGGGCTACAGTATTTAAGGTCGATTTCTGTGGAAGTCCGACAAGTCAAGGGCAAAGCCCTGGCGTCGGGACTGAGAGCGTATTACCTTTCTGTGATGGCGCACTTACGTCCTACCTCGATAAAGATCAAATTCAGAGCTAAAACCTTTCAGATGTACATATATGACTCGAAAGTTTCTGAAATGTTTTTCTTTATATTGTTTCGAAAACTGGTTTGACAATAATAAAATGAAAAAAAAGTAACGCGTGCCTTAAAATTGCCAGTGTTAACTATATTGTGTTTCTTAAAGTAAAAAAAACGCAAGAAAGTCAATCTTCGAGAAAATAAGTTAAACAATTATTTCATAAAACAACTACAATTACTAAGGGTGCTATTAGAGCTTGGCGGTTTTCATAAACCAGATTTTTTAGCTAATTATGCGACATTCCAAAGGCGGTTTTTTCAACGTCATATCTAATTTTAAATATTATAAATCTTTTTATTTTAGTTTTTTATTTAAAACTTTAATATTTTGACTAAAAACCGCATTGATTACAAATAAAAAGAGTGTGAAAATATTGCGAAGATTTTTAAAATTCTTTTGCACTTCTAGATAAAAACTGTAAATTCTTTATATTGCATTTTAATAGCAAAGCATCGTGTTCTCAAATTAAAAGAAACAAAAGTCTCGCCTAAGAAACAGCTTTCTTAAGAACTATGCGAAACCAAAAAAAAGGGGAAAAAATTAAATATAATTCTCGACTGCCAAACGCGATGGAATAGCATAGAAAACATGATCGAACTTTTATAACATCATCGATCGATCTTTTATAACATTAAAGAGTGTATTATTTTAACTTTAAATGATATTGGTGCATCTCACATGTAAATTAAATTATACTATCTATGAATATTCGAATATTCATTTTTCTATCTCGAATGAAATTTGTGAAATCTTTGTATACTTGAGCAACACAGGTAATCGTTTTTCTTGCAATGTACCCTAGCGCCGCTCCAAAATGCATGGTTCTTTATGTAACAATGAGACGCTTCTTTTAAAAAAAAACATCCTTTACGTCTTCGAAAAGAATATAATGTTAATCGGGGGTATCTACTATGACCGAAATTCGCGGAATTCATTCGTTGAACGAAACAAATGTTGGTAAGATCTACTTTTTATTATCGTTTAACGCTTATCTGAAAAATAGGAATGCGTCGCATTTTTTGTGAAATTCGTGTTACGTTTTTGTATTTGTTGTTTTAAGGCGCAAAGATTTAATTAATTTCTATGTATTTAATTTATATGCAAATTCGCACAAAAACACCGATATATCAAATTCGTTCAAATAACTATTAGCTATTATATGTACAAAAAGACATTACACATTTTTTTGAATTAACTCAATCGCAGCTGATTTGAAAAAGTTGAAATGACATCCCTGATCAAAAACGATAATAAATAATCTGCTTTAGAATCATCTCTATTTCCTAAACGACTGAGAGCTGGGAAGAACATTATATTTTTTTCCAATTATGAAGGATAAGATTAAAGTCAAAACATACTAAAAGGGACGTCATTTAGGTGGGGGGAGGGGGGGTAGAGGCATTTGCTCCCCTTTGAATTTGACAAAAAAATGCACGCTATTTAATGCAATACTACAAATTTTAATGAAATCTAAATATTAAAAAACGACTACTGACTGAACAACTTTTGCCCCCCCCCTTCCCCATTCTTCTAAAATTTGGCCACAAAAATACATATTGTTTAATGAAAATAATATGAATTTTAAAGGAATCGAAATATTAAAAATTGACTTGTCAAATTTTTACCAAAATAAACATAATACAGTGGTGCTTTGACTTACGAGCCTAACTCAAATTACTCGTACGTCAAATCAATTTTTCCCATTAAATTGCAATGCCATTAATCCAGTTCAATGAGAAAAAATTGAATGGATTAATGGCAATTGAAATGGTAAGTACATACTACTTAAATTAATCATTAAGTTCTTTTTTAATAACGCAATAAGATTTTTTGCTCGTATATCGAGTCAAATAAAAAAATGCTCGTATTTCGTAAAGCTAGTAAATCAAGTCACTACTAATTTAGAGAGTTGGAAAATTAACAAACATTTCTCACAATCTAAAAATCTATTCAGAAGGGTTTCAATATTATATTTAATGAACAAAAACAACAACAGAAAAATAAATAAACTGATAGATTGATTGAGAAATTTGTCTGATACATCCAAAATCCAATTAAAGTTTAATTTCAATGGAATGGTATAAAAATAAAATTCACTAGAAATAAACATTACTAGTTGTTTCTATACACATATTTAACTTACATATGTATGTATAATATGTTATATATTTTTTTAATACGAAACTATTCTGAGAACGATCCCATATCATATTTTTCCTTGCACTTTATGCGAATATGATAAAACAATACAATATAACATGTAATTTATTTTTAGATGAATATATTAGAAACATGAAATTTACATTGTATGTTATTTACGTATATACTAAAACTTCCAATTTTAGAACGTGATCAATGAAATGCATATTTAACGAACCGTTCCATCTAAAAGGAAAGATTTGGTGAATGTGAAATCAGATTTTCCTGCATTCAAAGAGCTTTAAAAGCACTACTGACCGTCCGTTCCATTCGGATTTCTATTATACTACCAAACATGAATATGTGAGAAATTTGATGATTATTGCACGATGATTGTATGACACGTGTCATCAAATATCTCTGTTCATTCACCACGTGCATAACCCTGGCCTTACACGCGTACAACCACGCTTTACACACACATATACACACTCGTACAATCGCGAGCGATGACGCAATAGACTGTAGCCTATGACGTAAATGGCGGTGAACCACCCCAGAGCCTCCCCCCATTGCTCGACGGTCCCGTCCGAAATCGTACACGTTCTGGTTAACGTCAGCCGACCAACAGTTGTGCTCTATAAACTTTTGCGACCATGGTATACTATATACATCAGCTTTTAATAAAGTTTTTTAGACCGCGTAATATTCACAGCCCATACGACAAATATTTTCTACTGAATTTATTAGTTATTTTACCGCGCAGCGAGAAATTTTAGTATTTTTTTTCTAAAAATAATTTTTCTCTAATGTCTCTTTTTCATTTATAGCGGACCATATTATTAAGGAAGTTTTACTTGATTCAAAAAGTGATATTACATTTATGGTGGAATTTCTTATGGAAGTGTCGAAGTATGACAGCATTCTAACTTACATGAGATTTAGTAATGGGGGGAAGTCCAAGTGTCATCCAATCCTAAATCCTTTGACCAATGCATATGATTCGGGGCGGAACCAGACTCTTTGTTTTTGTATAATACGTATATTATCAGACTCTTTGTGTATGCATAGACGTGACGCGTAAGGGTAGTTATCATCTAAAACCAAGGATCAGGGTTGACGTGAAGAGAGAAGTGCTTGCCTTTGAAATTTCTGTCTGTCATTAGTTGCTTCTATTGATTTAAAGTTCGTGCAAACTCAGCGAGTCCAGGTCGGAGAGCTCTGGTTGAAGTTCTAATGATGTTTTCGGAATGGTGCTGCAAGCTGAAGTTGTGGATTTCTGCTTTTATACACATTTATATTATTCATTTTATTAATGTATTTAGCTAATATAGCTAATTGTTTATACACTAAACAAATTTAATCAAAATATGCATAATCAACATAATATAAAAAATACTTAAATATTGTAATTTATTTCTTAATGCATGCAAATGTTTCTTTATTCCATTAAGGAAACCCACAACATTTTTATTTTTGCGAATTGTTCTAGGAATATTATTATAAAAGGTTTTCTTTTAGAGCCATAAAACTTTAAAATTAAATAAAACACATAAAAATAATTTATAATAAGTCTATTCATGATGAAATGGCAAACCAAACTGAGCACAAATCAGCTGTCAGCTGTCAAATTGGCTGTCAATTTGAAATTCAAATTCGAAAAGCAAACCTCTAAAACAACACCCTTACAAATTCACATCTCCGTACATTATTCCCCTGGCCGTACTCGTTTTCTTGTACCTAACTAACCATCCTTAAATTGTCTCTATTTCTAGTATTAAATCTATATATTATACATCTTTATTTCTTTTCATTTAAATTTTCTAAATTTTACATTAAATGTTTAATTATTAGATTGTACTAATTTATTAAACTGAGGTATGGAATTCACAAACTGTTCTATACTCACAATGTAGTTTGTATTCTTTTTTTCCTATCATATGATGATCTTTATATACATTTCCATCATTGTCGTTTATTTGGGTCATTTTTTAAATTTTGTGAATTTTGAACAATTCGTGAAGTCTAGCAACGCCACATTGTATAATACAACAAGGCTTGCCAATTAAAAATATCGCAAACAGATATTGTAATACATTCAGTTTTAATCCGTCTATTGTCACGCAGGGTCTGCACCGAGCGGCATAAAAAAGGGTTGATTTTTGACGGTTTTAACACATTTTGTTTCTCACGCTTAGTGCGCCAATTTCGGTAAAAAGTTTTTAGCTTAAAAAACTAAACAGGGTTGTTGTTTCATTGTTAATAATTACTGATTCATACTAGTATTGATTATAATACAAATCTTTTTTATTTCATTTGTGCTATACGCAAACAATTTGAAAAACGCTGTTATGTTGAATCTACTATGCAATATTATGAATGATGTATAGCCTGATTAATTATTCGTAAGTAAAGTGAGCTTTTCCGGACGAGATTATTTTATGTAGAACATGTTTGAATTATGAAAATTAAGCACTGCGAAAATTCACGACGCAAGGTCGCGTCTAAGCTTTGAGCGTGTATATTTAATAATATAATTCGTTATATATATAAATAGAATTATGTAGGTATTATTAATTTGAAAATTATTTATGTAACATATACGTTTGCGTGAGTGGAAATAGATCCATTGTTACAATATCAAATTTGATCCTCCGTTAAATGTCAGTGTAATAATAGATGTTTTCGTATTTGTTACAGATTGCGAATCGCTCATTAGGAAAATGCTTGTTTTGGACCCTTTGAAACGATACACAATTGAACAAATCAGGAGGCACCGGTGGATGGCCGGAGCTGGAGTCGGATCCGTGACGGGGACGACAGTCTCCGGCGAAATACCTCGCAGCCCCGCTAGAGTCGTAGATCCTAACGAACAGGTCCTGCGAATAATGCACAGTTTGGGGATAGATCCTGCCAAAACCAAAGAGGTATTTAAATATCAGATTGATGAGTCTATGTAGAGATCAATGTTTAATTTCAACTGTGGTTTATTTCAGAGTTTGCGCTCAAACAGTTACGATCATCATGCAGCTATTTATTTACTACTACTCGAAAGATTGAAACATCGCGCTCAGGATGGGAGCGCAGGGGGTGGCACGGGAGCTCCTGGTGGAGGTACGCAAAGAAGGCGGCCTTCTTCTGTAGCAGAGCAAGCTATCGCCCGAAAAGGAGTCTCTGCGACTCCTATTCAAAATAGTACAACTTCGTCTATGCCCCATCATGATCAACCTTCTAGGCGGTCCAGTGAGCATGCGCATAGGTGCGTAACTGTTTATTAGTTGCATATAAAAGATCCTTATTGTTGTGTTTATAATTTGTTTTATGTTTTTGTTTTTCAGACTATCGAGATCTCCAGAAACTCACGTGTCTAGAGCTCCTCCTTCGCCACCGCGCGGTCCACCCGAGAATCCTATTAGTGAAACTCAAAGACTCTTATCTCTCGCTAACGTTAATATGACGGAGCAGAGACTATTGCAGAGAAATCTCGAGCTCGGAGATGCCCATAGAAGTTTTCTCGTAGGAACTTTCGATCTGCTGAACACGTCGCGGTTGTCCGCTGCGGACGAATCTAACAGGCTGCTCTCCATGAGAAACATCGGTACTGCGGATTCGAACGCGAGAGGTGTCGGTAAATCTACAATGGAAAGCATCGCCACTTCTCATAGGCTCCTCACAAATACGCTGGAACATCATCAGAAAATCATGAAACAATCCAGCGAAGACTGTCGAAGACTCTTGCAACAATCGACGACGGTCGGTCCCGATCCCCGTCATTCAAATCAAGACGGCAGTAGGCTGTTGACTTCGTCTAGCTTTGATTCGAAATGTGCGATTGATAACGGAAAACTCACCGGAATCGATCCAGCGTGCATCAACATCACTAACAACGTCCTTCAAAATTCTACCTCGGCTACCAGTTTCAGTTCGGAGCCGTTGAAAATGTTGAACAATTCCACCACGTTTACGATGAGCTCAGAAGCCGCCAAACTGATGAACACCCTTCAACAGTCTCCGCTGCCGCTTCCTACAACGGAGGCCAGCAAAATAAACTACGATTCGAGCCGCCTAGTGACGAGTACGCCGCCGCAAGATTTGAATCGTCTTCAAAACAGCACTCCTCCCTTCAAAGACTTTACGAATCACATACAACCGTACCAGTTTACGCAAAATATAGTGATACCGCCCCTCTCTACCGCGTCCGACGTACTAAGCACGTTGCCGGGTAATAGTGATTTACACGCAAACAATTCGTTTTACAAAAGTGATAAGTTTACGCTCAGTGCAAATAGATACATGAACCCTCAGAATTTCTCTCAACTCACTACTCATCCGCCTGGAAAGAGCGTCGAGTTTCAGCAGCAATATTCTTCTTCGACGGACGAAGGTTGTGAAACGGACATGGACGACCTGTCAAGTATTCCCAATGCGCCGCAGCGGCTCAGCTCTTACGCAAGTTCTAGTTCTAGTAGTGGAGTCGTCAACTTTTATAATACGAAGAGCTTGAGTCAGAACTTAAGTTGTGATTCGTCGCAAAGTAATTTTTCCGGTTTTGAGAGTTTAGACTATCAGTTGTCGGACTGTTCCAGCGATTTGACGAGCAGTTTACCTAGTTGCACATCGACGGACGATAAATTAGTTTATGAAAATAGTTCAATTATTAACACTAGTCCATTACATCCGTGCGTTTATGTATCGACTAGTAACAATAAGTCACCTTGTAGTGGATTTCTAAGTAGGCACAACCCTTTGACGTATCATCAAAGTGGCAATAAAGGTTGTCCGAGAAGCGCGACGAGAAGTCCAGTGGATTTTAGAGAAGGAAGGAGAGCTAGCGACGGACTCGTAGCGCAGCAAGTAATCTCGCAAGCGACTGAAGCGCAGAAGAACACCGTCGCATTTAACAGTCAGAGACTTAACGAAGGATGTAAAGCCAAAGGCGTTTTAGAGTTACACTTAGTGCAGAAAGAAGCTCAAAAGCTAAAAACGCAATATCAAGCTAACGTGCCTGTTGAAGAAATGACACAACGACAAATACAACATAATCAATTTTCGGCTTCATTTAGTCCACATTTTATAGAAACCAAATCGGGTTTGCCTAAGCGAATAAGTCTTCCAGAAAATTTTAATTATTCTACAACGTCGCCGCCGTTACCGGCGAGTCCGAAAATGACGGCTCAGTGTATCCAATCTTCCGAGATAGGAGAGTCGGCTTTGAACGTTTCTAATAATGCGTCGTTGCAGAATATCAAACCGCCGCTTCAGCAGCAGCTCATGCAGCATAGATTGCTTCAGCAAAAGCGTCAGATTTTACAGAAGCAAGTCGCAATGGCACAGCCAAATGCGAACGGTACGACGACTGACGCAAATCTGCATTCTCTTCAGATGGGTTTGAGCCGCAGACAGATGCTAAGGCAGCAGAGTTACAAGATAGCCCAACAGCAGCAAATTTTACCACCTCTTCCGATTCCATTATCGGAGAGCGAGAACGAAGATCTTCTGGCTTTTCAAGCGATAGTGGAAGGTCCGAACCAAGCCAAAGCGATGGCGAACGAAGCACAGGAGACCCTTCCGAGTTTCACGTATCAAGGCTCAATGGAGATCACTATACTGAACAAGGACAAAGTGGGAAATGAGAATTGGTCTAATTTGCCAACCAGTCTGCAGAACGCGTGTCAGATAAGCGAAATGGCCACGAAACCGAGCCATATGACTCTGCCACATCAAAACATAACGAGCAGCGCCGTAGCTCTCGGTCTCAACGAACACGGACATACACCCGGAGTCATTTGGGGCAATCCTACCCCATGGCCTAACAATAACTTATTTCAAACGCCTCAATGCTTTCAGGTATACCATCAAATTAATTAGATACAACTGTCTGTTGTATGATTGTATGAGAAGACTTTGATTTTATTTTCCGTTACTCAATACGTATTATGTGACTTTTTGCTTGTGTATTAATAGAAATGAAGTTCCGATTATATGTCGTATTAAATATATCAACAATATTATAAACTGCATGATAATTTCTATAATCAATATATTTGGTAAAGTCATGTGCTTAATTAATATATTATGTAATACGTTAAAGTTGTATGATGGCGTATATTTACACACGCTTCAAGTACGAGCAACTTATATTAAATTTATTTAGTTTTTTGTTGTTGTTGTACGAGGGTGGGTCAAATGAATAACTTAAATATGGCTTAGTGCACCAGAATTCTGTAGATGTGCTAAATTTATTTGGTTTTGACGAAGACAAGCAGAGCAATTTTTGATTCCCGCTTGCGCTAGTGAGCCTGTTATTAAAAATATCTTCCTAAAAAGTCATTACTTTCTGTTTTAATGCGCTACAAAAGTATTTGATAATATATTGTTATTTTTGTGGACATAGTCGAAACATATGCTATAGGACTCGCACAGCTTCGAAACTTTCTACTCCACTAGTACATTTTTTAGAGTGATAGACATGTGTCACCGTACTAAACTTTCATTTGTCGATTCATTTCAATGGGTTTCACAAGACAATGAAGCGGTATTTTGAACTTTTAAGCCTTTCATTTGACTCACTTTCATATATATTGTATGATGTACGCATTATCACATATTACATTTTTTTTTATCACATATTTAGTTCCTATGCTTGGCGAAAGCTTGATCAAATACAGATTCGAGTCTGTGTACGCAAAGTGTGATTTTAGAAATATTTTCGTTTTATTTTTTCAATGAATTAAAACAACATTTGTATTTTTTTCACGATTCTTTTTAGTTTTACGTATATATACTTAATATATATTATATACTTATTAAATATAATGTGTATTTACAAAATAAATTATATTTAATCTGGTTTGATTTGAGTTTTATTTTTGCCTGTTTTAATTTTAAATAACATGCTTATACGCTTATATTAGAGCTTAATTTATAAAGTTTATATAAAAAATAAATTATTTATTTAGGAACAAAGTAGATTGCTTATTATTATTAAATACAACTTGTAGTGACGATACATTTTAAAAGTAGCCTAAATCTGCACTTAAATATTAATTTGCATGATGTTATCAAATGTAGATATGGGCTACTTATTGTTTTTAAGAAGGTACGTATCTTTGTTAATATTTATATAATAATATATGTATATTATTAAGCAGATATTAAAATTCTTTAATACATTTTCAGTCTGGCTGGCAAGGACACAGTTTACCACCGACTGCCGGTATGCTGCCGTTAAGCGAGAGTCCAATTTTAGAGTTAACCGAGCAAATGGAATCGATGTAACGTTAATTAGTTGATCTTTTATTTTACATGTGTATTTAGAATAAGGATTATACATTTCCATGTTTGTATTTATTTGTTTGTTATGAAAATGTATACAGTAAACTCTCGATCTCTAGATTCTCATGTATGCGTAAGTATAATTTTTATAATGTTATATTATAAATAACACTGTACAACAATTTGCACTTTATAATACCACAAAGACGAAATAGTCTGTGGCAAAAATCTTGTTTTACGGTGATAAGTGACAATCAAGAGTCTGCTGTATATTTTATTTTACTTTACAATCACTTTTTTTGTTTATAAATATTTTCTGTGATAATATATTAATTTGTGAGTTGATTGTTATGAGTTTTTGACGTTTGGATTTTTATGGATGGATAGACTGAAAAGTGACGTGACAATTTGAGATGTCACAGAAGGAGACAAATGTGCAATACTACGAATTTAATTATTGCTTTAAAACGATTATTTGCAATCATTTATGGATCTTTTAATTATTGTAACTTTGAATGTTAGAAATATATGTGTTTATATAAGCGTTAAGTTCATGTAATTAATTTTATTGTTAAATAATTAAATAAGAATATTGTTTGAACAACGTCGATCGACACGTTGCTACCGTTTTGTATAATGAATATAATCTAAGGACTGTCGATAATTTTTAATATACGTAATATATATTCACAGCTTCCACGTAAAGTATGTATCCACTATAAAAGCATCAATGTTTTTACGTGTTTTAAATGAGGAAAGAGTATTCTGTCATGTAAAAGTAGCTTTAAATTTACGCTACGTCTGAATAAAAAAAATGTTTCAAGAATAGCCGAAGCAGCGTAGTAGATTCATATCATTGGCTGTGTCCAAATATTTATAAAATCTAGTGTATGTTGTGTTTTTGTTAATATCCAATGAAAATTTAGATAAAGGCCATCGCATCATTTTTTTATAAATAATACGTAAAATTTCAGTCTCAGTAGGTGACACGGTAAGTGTCAGTTGCTATCCTTGTAAATAATCTACCTCTGCCATTGCATATAAGACTGAATTCTGCGTCAATTCAGACCAACTCAATACAATAATAGTTCGTAATTATTTTAGAAAACGTTACGTTTTCATTGAAGGTGATGATGATGGCAAAAATATCAATTATTTAATAATTGCAGAAATTAAGTTAACGGTCTTAACCTGTATGTAACGATCATCGTTAATTAATTGCTCTTGATTTAAATACATGTAAAGTTGCTGCTAAATCATTCACTTAATTAGCAATTTATTTAGTTTAGTTAAGTGAATTCATAATTTGCGCCCTGAAAGATTTGAGACAAAGACCGTTATGGGTCGAATAATTTAATTTTTTTTATTTGTTGCGCTTAACATCAAATTATGGCTTTAAATAATCGATAATAAGTACTGTCTTTTGCTCTGTCTTGGATTTCTCTAAATACAGGTATTATGATTAACGCTCCCCCAAACAAAATTATATGTATATTTAAAGTCACTATCTTGAAATAAATATACAGTTATTGGGCAAAAATCTGAGAATTTCTTGCTATTCAGACAAATAAATCAATTTTTGATAAAAAAATTTAATACACCTTACAATTTTTAGTACAGTTCCGTGAAATTAACTATTAAATAATATATCCTTCGATATACCGTTTATGTAAGGATTTTATTGCCAGCTTCTTTATAAAGTAAAAAAAAATTGTGCTCAGTAATTATATTTTTATTTTCATTGTCAGACGAACACCCAAAAAAAAAACAAAAATTGACAAATTTGCTAGTAAGAAAAAATTTATTTTAAATAGATGGTTCAATTTTTACAAAAAAATCCCAGGATTATATTCATTCTGAATCCGCCCTTATATTTTTAAAAATACAATAATATTTTATTTTATAGATAAATTATGTTTAATAGTCTCTAGGATTTTTTCGATGCACTGATAAGCTAAATCATATATATCTTAATTGAAGTCATTTTATTTTTGATTGCCATAGTGTAAAACATACAATAAAAATAAAGGTAGCCATAATAGACATATTTCTTTTACACGTCTTAATCGTTTTTGTACTACATTATAGATTAGTGTTTTGAGGTAAAAAACAGACTGTCAGAATATGGTTCGTCTTTTATTAAAACTACAGAAATGATTTTATAATACACCTACTTAATGCCTTCATTTCTCAAAATTTAAAGTAGTAAAAGTTACATTACTTTGTTTCTAAATGGATCGATTTTCACAAAAATGTCCTGAAGCTTTTGATTAACATTCAAGACAAACATAATTAATACACTTTACAAACTCATACCATTGCATAATAATAAAAAAAACATTTTCTGATAATTGATTTGCATCACATGAAACATAAATGATAGCAATAATTATTATTTTAACATGGCCTTTTATATTGGAGTATAAATAATTTATGAGCGTTTTTAATAAATTATTTTATAAAATCAAAAGCTGTACAATATGTTTTTGGGAGCAAAATTTATATTTATATTAATTACTAATTGATATTTTCCATGAAAAGTGCAGATTGTCATATATTACAATAAATAAAGGTTTCTTAATAATAAATAACAATGCTTTTTCAAGTGCCGTTACTTTTAATCTAAGGTGAGTTGAGTTCAATGAAAAAAATCACAGCACCGTTCAATAAAAAAAATGTATTGATCAGTCAATTTCAAACTTTGATGACAGAACAGGTTAACAGTGTAATAACTTAATTTTATATTCATATAAATAAATAATCACTAAATTAATACGTTAAGCTAAAAAATCAATTATAATCAATAATACGACAATGTGAAGTAATCGCAAAGGGGGACAGTAGTGACTAATGTGATTTTGTATGTGATTCAAACGAACGTCACCGACGGACTAAATAAGTATGTTAAAACGTTTTACGGCTACGTAGATAAAAAAATATCAATAGTTATAAATCCGCTTGTATCTTGTATATCTAATCTAAATCACAAATGTTGTTTTCGTTACGCATACGAACACAGTGAATCTTATTAGAATGAAATTCAAAGTCAACGTTTAGTCGTATAAAATTGATAGATTTAATAACTAGTTGTCCATTATAAGTAGAAATTTGTAGGCAGGGTACACTTCTTTTTGAAATGTAAATGTTAGGATGTGTAACGAACAATAATAATCATACGGTAGACGTAAGTAGATGTATTGTAATAAACTTTTATATCTATCAATTATTATCAAAGGCATATTTTGTAGAGTACTAGGGAGAGCAATAATTAGTCACGTGTTAACACAAATCTAATGCAGATTATTGTCCAATGAAGCTTTTTTACTTTTAAAACTTTAGTATCTTTGTAAATGTTTTTTATAATTTATACGTTAAAAATTTGTAACAATATACTATCGGATTAAATTTTATAATATGTCTTTTGGTTGTGAATATGATATAATTTTTTTTTAAATAATTATTATTGATCGATCGATGTATAGAACACCAAAATGCTAGAATCTGTTACATCACATAATCAATAATACATGAACTTATTTGACTGCAATGTGTTTTAATTTTTTTCCTATGTAACCAAAAGGTATTAGAAATATGTTATATCTATACATTCGGAATTCTGAGATAAATCAATAAAATATAACAAGAACAGCAACTCCCTCGTTAATCGACCCTTTGAGCCAGCTGATATCCGTTGCTTCTCCGATTTGATCTGTTGAACTTCACAGAACTATATAACGAAGTAACACTCACGACAAAGACTCACTTATTGTTGTTTACTTATACAATAAGAATTAGCAAACAGTCATATATGCTAGCATTTCAGGAGTCGTTTCGATAAACGAACATAATTTACATTCAAGTGGCCTCAAGAATCCTGAGCCATTGGCTGTCATAGGCTAAATTGCATCCGCCAATAAATAACAGAAATTTAACCCTTTTTACACAACGCTACATTGTTTAAGGAGAACATTGACAAGGCTTGCTGATTTGTTTATCAGGTTTTAATGAATTGTTTCTGCCAACAGGTACTTTAAAAGCACTGGTATAACCAGAATAACTAAAACCTATTAAAACCAGTTGCAGAAAAGCCTGCATACAGGCATGCAGGCTATTCTGCATGATTTATATAATATAGAACATTGCAAGCATAACTGTTATAGAACCAGAATCGTCATGTGTATCGGTTTCGTCGTTCAACATTCGTAGCGACTAATTGTGGAGCTGCGGTGGTATGTATTGTAAGTCATTTGGGTAAATTAACACGTTTAAAGGTATATGTTGAGTTTCACTGGTCCTTAAAAGCCATGTTAAAACGGCCTTCTCAAGAGGATCAAGGTTGCAAGTAAACAAGAAAAACGCCAACTTCTCCTCGAGGGAAGAAATCTAAACATAATTAATTATATTGATTTATTGAGTACCTGAAATCGTCAAATAGGTTAGAATACAATGAATCTGGTAGGCTGGACATTTGAACTATTTGAAGTATGCAAAGCAATTAACTTTATAAAAGCCTAAGGGTTAGATATACCACGACTTAGTTTATTGGATAAAGAAAAAGTATATATGACTTCTTGGCACCAGCACATGCACTGCGTAACTATGGAAAAATTACCATCTTAGCACTGCAGCTGAGGGCGCACCATGACCTCGTAAAAAAATTAATATCCTAAAGGTGGCCACACACGTTATGGTAGACCGAAGAGATCTGCTGGAGAGACCGTACCGTAGACCTGTGCAGGTTGACCGGAGACCGGTTAACAAGCCCACAGACGCTCCGCAAAAATTGTCTTTTTTCAGCAAACGTGACGTACTTGAATGTCTCAAGTGGACGTTTATGACAGAACTGAGAGCATGTAAGAACCTATACAGGTCGAGGCGAGACATTCAAGTACGTCACGTTCGCTGAAAAAATGTCAAATTTTACTGAGCGTCTGTGGGCTTACAGTCTCCGGTCGACCTGCGCAGGCCTCTCCGTTCTATTGTAACGTGTGTGGCCGCCATAAGCCACACATCAATCGCTGTAACAAGCAATTGGAAGTAATTCTTTTAAAATTAAAAAAAAACGGATTTTTGGCATAATATAATATAAATTACAATTTAAGAGCTGAAAGTCAGTTAGATATTCTCAGATTTAAAATAATAAAGGTCTATGGGAGCCGAATTTAGATTTGTTATGGCCAAAACTGGTCGGCGCTGGAGTGGCATTGCGTGGCGGTTTTTCTCTCTCTACCGGCAAGCTTGTAAGGGTTCGCCTGTTTAATTTTATAAAATACTAAGTTATTGATTCATAAATTATTATTAAACTTAATAATTTCTGTAATCACGTACAATTTGCTTTCTTCTCGTATCCTTGTCTGCTTTTTTCGTATAGTGCAGTCGTATCCGAATATCGGGTGAACGGTTGAAATGAAACGTCAAACTTTGCCTCCTCAGTCTACTAAGACGGCACTTGACGTAGCTCCGCGTTGTGCGAGTTTGGGCGAACTCTCGTGTTTCAAGTTGAAAGGAAATGTGAGCTCGTTATAATCGTGGGCATAAATTCTTTTTTATACATAAAAGGTACTTGGTTATTTCTTATTACATAGTTTCGGATCAATAAAATGATTTTGTTGGGAGGGGGGAGAGGCGCTAACAGACAGCTGGAAATTTGACAACGCTCTCCGTGAATCACTTGTAATTTAATTATGTGAATATTTTTTATAGTGCACTGTCTTAGCAATTTTATTTGTGAGAATATTTATTAAAAATGCTTTTTAAAATGAAGAGAAGGTGTTTTGGCAGACGGGTGATGACGGGTGCCAATTAAATATAGATTGGGCCGTTGCAGTATTATTTTATTAAATTATTGATTTATAGTTCATATGTTTAAGCATAACAAAATATTTGCAAGATCATGCCAATAATTTTTTTTTATGAAACTTTACTACCAGACAATAATATGGTGGAATACATTGAAATGGATGGTGAAAGTGTCTTTAGTGAGAAATATTAATGCTATACATTTATCAATTGTTGTTGTATTATTTTCTAATAATTTTCTGCTAATTTAAATGATTTTTTTGTGCTTAGAAAATGACGTCACGCTGATATACGCTATTTCATGTGCGCGGTCACATCAATATGTGCGTTAGAATGAGACGGAAGAAGGTGCTGCAAGGACGTAACTTTATACATTTTTTATCTTTAAAATTTATATGATTTGTCCGTCACGCATGAATGTTCTCAATAATTTGGTCGCATTGAATGTGTTAATGCATGATATAAATGACGATGTAAGAGATTGGCGGACTGGGCGCCACCGGTTGTCAAACTTTCGTTGTAGTCCGCAAAATCTATTGCCCTCGTCCTTGTTTTAGCCATAATAAATAAATAATACAATACATATTATTTACATTTTTATTTAGTTAAAAATGAATTTTGAATATTTTAGCTGTATTAGATCGAGTATATGACGTTTAAATTAAAGGTATAAAAAAATATTTATGGTGAAAAATTAGCGTGTTACGACCATTTCCTTACGCAACTCATTTTAGGTTATCTGCTGTCAAATAGACAGTTTTGTCATAACCTTTTCGGCATAATTTTATATGAATGAATGAATAAAAGCTAACGGTGTGTGTGTTTTTTCTTCTTAATCATAAGTTTAACTCGAATATGAAAAACTGCATATGTTTATACTGCAAATCAATATTTATACATATTTTTCAACAAAAAAAGCTATGAATAAAAATATATTATTTATGTATAATATATTGAAATATAAGATTTTAGTATCATTACGGTTAGAATAAACTTTAATATTGATTAGTACATAACTTTGGAGGTTATATTTTGCTTATTTGTAGGTAAAGCTATTTATTATTATTAAATCTTTGACGAGTACGAAATGTGTTTATTATGGTTATTTTATACATGCATACTGCTTGATCGATATATTAATATCGCATTTCGATGTTGCACATTCCTTCACAGTGTCTATTTCAAACTCATCTCTAAATATAAACATGCAGACTTAGATATAAATGTATTCCACGCATAGTGTACATTACTTATCCAAGGTAATCTAAATATAATCACATATTTCTGAATCGTCCGATGCTCATTCATCTTGCTATATGTTATACATAACTATAAAGTATTTCTATTTATAATATAATAACTAGATTAGGCTTTATCGTTGTATAAATCATATACTATGTATGATATAATAATAAAAAATGATTTGTTTTTATTCTTTTTTACAGGAGTCCTTTTTGATGTTTTCCTGGCACTGCTATTAAATCACTAGGAGAATATTTATATTGAATTTTTATTGGAAGGCGTCGTGACAGAATTCTGGCAAGCAGTCGTATTAGTAGCTTTAAGATTTGAGGTCAGTTCTTCAAAATTGTTGATTCTGGCCGGTCGCATTCTTAGTTAATTCGCATCATTCGAAATGAGTGTTTAGTAGATATATATATATATATAAATATAAAAAATATATAATAAAAAATGTCGTTTCCTAACAAAGCTAAAAGAGAGGTGTGTTGGAACGCTAGAGATCGTTTCTGGGATTGTTTGGACGATAAGAAAGTCAAAACTGAAGATCCTATTCCACAGGCTTGTTTAGAGTTGAAAAAAGTTTTCGAATCGTCTTGTCCTGATCAATGGGTCAAACATTTTAATAGGAAACGGGATTATGACTTATTTAAGAGGCAGTTAGAAAAGGAGGAAAAGGCCACTTTTAAGTAATAACATTATATAGTTTTTATTATTGTATTGATTAGCCGCAATTAGTAACTAAACGCATATTATTGTTGCAAATTAAAATCCTGCTCAGTTGTGGTTAGTGTTGTGTGACTCAATGCTGTGTTTTAATTCTGTGCAGTATTTAAGTTTGTATCTTTCATAGAAAATGTCAATGAAACAATGTTGTTATATATTATTGAATGAATAAACTTTGTTAAGAACAATTGTGTATTTTTTTGATATTTCTATATCAATTTCGTGTTGTTTTTACAGTGAATCGCACTCGAGTTTAACGGTTAGTGTTAGAAAGCAAAAACCATTTAAACAAACGGTAATATTTTATAATAAAATTCATTTATTTCTAATACAATAAATAATAATAGTTAAATAATTTAAGATGATGGACTATGGCGGCGCAAATAAATAATTAAGGAGCAGTTTTAAGCTATTTATTAATATAATTACAATAGATCAAAATGAAAATTCCGCTGGACTTCTTCAGGACGTTTATTAAAGCTTTAAGCAATGAAACACAAAGGGATATTCCATTAGAATCATTTCGCGTGAGTATTTAATTTAGATCTTATCTAAGTATAAAAAATGTTCAATTTAACATTAATTTAATTTCAGAATCACATACGAGCGTGTCAATTGATCATCACAAATCCTAATGCTACGGGTATTAAGTTCCCATTAGAAGCAAAGATCTTACGATTGGCCTTAGATATATGCGAGTCGCTTTTCCAGCGTTTGAGATTGGAATCGGTCATAATAGAACCTCAATTCTTATGTGCTAAAACATTATACGCATATATTAATATCATACCAGTAGAATTCAAGACTAAGTACTTGGATAATATTTATATCTTACTGTGCCAATATTCGAGGTGTAAAGGGGATAATGAAACTTATTGGGGTCAAGTAATGAATGCGCCGAGAGTGCCCGATTATTTTGTGAGCGATGTGATGGTTATGTCGTTGATTAACGGATTCTTCAACTTTGATATGGAACGAGTTGATAATTTGGTATTGAGGGATTTGTGCGAGAAGATATTGCAAGAGTCGCTCAAGATTATTGTCAAGTCTTGTATGAAATACAGTAACATTACTTTTGTGAGCTTTAGAAATTTGAGTTCCATTCTGAGTAAAATGATCGAGAGGAACATCGTCGGAAGAATATCCGATGAAACCGTTACGGCTTTATCGTACGTTATATTATATAATTGGGAGAGTCCTTTCGCTGGTATTAAAGATTATAATTCAGACATATTGAAGAGTTATCTTGAGCTGACTGACGATTCCATAGATCGGTTCTTAGACGATGTGTTAAATTTCTCTTGGAATAAGGCCAAGTTTTTTTGCTTATGCGAAATACTGCCCTTTTTACGAAATAAACGAACTGATATAACTTATTTGTACGTACAATTAGTTCGAGGATTAGAGTATAGTTTGTTCAATAGTTCTTTAGTATCAGCCGGAGCTGAGTTTTATAAAGTGATGCTGGAAGGATTGGCCGAATTGAGTCAATGGTATGATTTGTTCTTTGAAACTTTTAGCGATGCGCTAATGGGTAATGATCAAAAAGTGAAGCAGAATATCTTAAATCATTGGCTACCGGCTACAGTGAAGAAATATCCGACAGTGATAACGATACTCATCAACAATTTCTTAGAGTTTTCTTTAACGCAAAATATTGAATATTCGTTCTTGCATGTGCTTAAAATAGCTAGAAAATCCGGTAAGCTATTAGAAGATTGGAATGATAATGCATATAATGAGCTTGTATTGAAAAATTCTTTAAAGAGCGCTTTGAATCACATCGATGAAGATGTTAGAGCGCAAGCCATTCAGATAATCTGCTGTACATACAAAGTTACAACGCTTCCTACCAAAGAAGAGTTTGAATTATTCAAAGACTTTTACATTACTAACGTCAACTACGATTCGACACCCTTTAGGCAAAATTTATTATGTTGTTTTACAGATTTTCTAGTGCATCTCAGAGATTCTTATCTGCACATTACAAAATCTGGAGAGCGACAACCTAAAAGCGAAAGTCATATTAAATACGTATCTATATTTGAAGATTTCTTCGTTTGGTTGTACGAATTTATATGCTCAAATCTGAAATACTCGGCCAACTATCAACGTAAATACACATCGCTTCAAATGCTCGATATAACAATGAGATATTTGTGTCACGGATACATCGATAGCGAGATTCATAAGAGTCGGCGTAAGAGCAATCAAAGATATATGGGTTGGAAGATTATGGAGTATTTAAAAATGAAAAGGAAATGGCTCTTTGAGGACGAAAAGTGTGTGTTATTATTGACCGATTCTTTAACCGATCCGACGAACGATATACACAACGCGGCCGTCAGCATCTTATCTCAGTATTATCGGGAGAATCTCCATTTGAAGAAGCTCAAGAACAATTTATTTATTACGGCTATGGTGATGTGTAACAGTAAGCTGTTTTATGAAGTTGAAAGCGGATGTTCTATAATCAGATTGCTCACCAAACAATACGTGTTGGGCGATCCGGATATCCAGGTATTAATCGATCCGAAGAATATGTTCATGGACATGATGCAATATTTAATTGGAAAGTGTCAGCAACAATTTACATATCACAAAGAAGACGTATTGCTCTCTATATGCAATGGGCAACCATTATACGGAATATTATCGGCTATCAATGCATACATAAAAGAATACAGATTATCTGTAAGCCCAGTGACGGTCATATGTCTTGTGAATCTATCTCATGATATCGTAATGTTTTACCTCGATGTACTATTAGCTAAAACGAGATCAGATGATAAACAATACCCTCCTAGTTTTGCCGAAATGAGCTTAAGCGTCGATCATCTCATTGCAACGTCAAACTACGTTTTAAGCGAGGGTGCTTCGACTAGTTCTGAATCTGTCCAAACGACCAATGTTCAGCAATTAGTATTGAATCATATATGGTGTAATTTAAAGGTATGTGGTTGTAATAATATGAAGTGTTGTGTCATGTTGATTGAATCGTTATACTTTTAGGCATGCTGTGAATTAACAAGTACTATCATAAATAAATGTTGCGATTCCCTCAATGGGGAATACGTCAGCAAATGTTTGGAGATCAATACACTGATATTGACGAGATGCAGACATAAAGGTGCCATTGAAAGTGCAGGAGTATGCTTGGGTATGTTTCAATTTGTCATAGACTACTATTTAAAGATCACCAGCTTATATTTTTAATGCTAGTATTAGATTTCTTATGATGATAGAAATATAAAATAAAAATAGCTTTAGGTTTACATTATTGGATATATTTTTACATTAATATTATACACTTTCGGTCGTGGGTCACAAGGTTACACATGTTCGGTGATTCTTCTGGATAGGAGATTTCCGGACAAGATTTTTGTGAATACTGATTACTAGATGGAATATTCTGGACAAAAATTATATAAATAAATACGTAAAAACTTGAATATTTGGATTTTTAGTTAACGTATTAAACGACAGTTAACAAGCTGTGTGACTTGGCTGTTAATCAAGAGTAAAAGATTAAGTGAATACATAATTCCTGTAGCATTGCATGAAAATCTTAATTACCATTTGCCTCAAATTATATTTTTAAGACTTACTTCATCACTATAAGTTAAATTAAAACAAAACATTGAATTGTGTGAACATATACCATCCACAATATAGCTATTGTTAATGAGATATTAGCATTTAAAAAGTATTTCGTTTTTTTGTGTTATCTTATGTTTTTTTTTATTTAATATAAAATTATAGTTCTGATCCTAAAAAAATAATCTAAGACTCTCATATTTTGTGCTATTAAATAATATGTTTTTATTTTTAATGTATATATTTTTCTATAGGTCAATGTGTCAGACATATTACATCGTCGCAAAATACAACACACATAAGCTTCATATCGAAAATATTAGAGACATTTTTACTCAACGTCACAAGTTCAAATTCTATGGGAAGATCGATAACGCGGAGAAGCGCTGGTTTAACAATATTGGTCCATAGAATAGTGACCAACGACATGCAAGATGGAAAGGTATAATTTTGGTGCTTTAAATGTTTGTTTTACTATAATTAATTATTTTTATACTTTCAGCCACTCTTTTTCAAAGCGATGCAGATATTGTTGAACATATTGACTTTCTACGATGCTCAAGAACAAGACACAGTCGAAACAGGCAGCACTTCAGAATCGAATTCAGATAATTTAAAAATTACAAATGAAAAAGATATACCTCAAGCTACCGCATTGCATCTGATGTGTAGAACTGTCGCCGATAGCTCGTTGACTCATTACATCATTCAATTTGCATCAAGATTGCTCTCTACCTGTTTTAAATATTTTAATAGCAAAGAATGGCAAATCAGGTATTTTTTAATAATACTAATATAATAAGTTTTTTGCTACAAAGATACGATAATATAATTTATATGTTTAAAATACCAAAACCCCTTTGCTGTTTTAACATTATCACTCTTCTCTAATTAAGTTATATTATATTTAAACACCCTTAGAGTAATATGTTAGATATCATGAAATTTAAATGATTGTTTGGAAAGAGACTGAACTCATTTTTGTTTGAAACAATTGAAAATGATCAATATTTTTATTTTGAAGAGAGTTGTAACTTATAATTCGAGTTAATTTTATTTGACTTTGGCGATGGTTATCTCAGGGGTCAGCCATAATGACTCAGTGGCCATATTTTTTTTATTGTATGTATGAATGAGATCTTTTAATCATCTCTATGAAAAAGAATAAGACTAAAGTAAAATATTTCTGTAGTTAAATTAATTAAAAATTAATCGACTCAAAATCGTGAAGTAGGGTGATAGTGTATAAAGTGACGTGCCATGGTTCTTTGTGAATAGCCTGTTTGATTTCCAGCAGCTCAGATGAATCAGATGCGAGATAATTTTGACCAATTATGTCGAATCAGAGATTCATTTATGTTTGCTCCTAGATCTTATATGTATCTTGAGGTAGCATTTTCTATATACGTCGGTATCCCTATAGGTGGTCAGCCATAATGACTTAGTGGCTATAAATAATCTTTTTGTTTGTCTGTATGAATGAGATCTTCCACCCCGTTCGTATATTATTGTATTGTATATGATTTCTCTAATGCACCTATATCTAATATTTAAAATACCTGAAATTTGTATACTCTTCGTTTATTTCTTTAACAAAATAATTGAGATGTATCACATGATTTCTATCACATGCATAATTAGGTTTGAGAAACCAAGAAATGTACTTTGAAAAACATTTAAAATAAAATCCCGTATTATTCGACATAACTTGAACTGAGAAAAAAGTCTGCTTGCGATTAAAATAAAACAATAACTAATTGTAGTTAAATATATTTCACAAAGCACAATTTTTTTTAAGTAAATATTTTAATACCAATGAACAGAAACAACAGAATCTGCTCTATAAACTGTGTGATAACGTCAAGTAAAATGCAACAATTTAGTGTCACAAGAGCGAAAATTATTCATGAATTTTACAACAATAATATATTTAAGAGAAAAAATATTATAAATAATTAAGGTGTGAACTGAATTCTCATAAATATATAATTTATTACAGTTAGTCTAATATTTTGGCAAAAGACTATTAACGACTTGAAGGATTATAAAATTTTACTATCTCAGATATTTTTCCCATAAAACAACGATGAATCTTATGAATAAAAAATAATATATAAATTTAACGAGTTTTGAAGCATTAATAAAATTTTTGTAGATTCGCTTAGAGCAGTTTCTTTGTCATATCACGATGCACTAAAAACTAGTTTATTTAAACATCTTTTAATTTATTTACCGTAAAGCTTGTATTAAATTAAATTTATGAAATATAGTTTGTAAGAAGTCAAAATATTTCATCAGAGAGATGATAAATAAATCTTTCCTTATTGTTTCAATGCAATTCGTTTAAATGGCTGTAATTTAATTTTACAGCACTTCGCCATAACACCATGCAGATAAACTTATCGCTCACGAAAACATGTACTACGTACTATTACTTCATTAATATAATTGTTAGGAAAAATTATATACAGAGATAATCAGTGTGTAATGTTACATATAAATCAGTCGTATCTTTATGGCAAAATAGTTGTACAATATATTGTTTGCATATTTTTATAAATAACTAAAATACTGATTTTATTTATTTGTTATAGAAATGGTGCTCTTCAATTATACGGCGCTCTAGTACCGAAACTGATCGGTCAGAAGAGTCGATCGGGAGAGTTATCTTCAAAATCGCCGATGTCAGCTGACGAATTATTTTCTCACATTCCCGGAGCTTGGCAGCACATAATCAGTAATTTACGAATGACTTACAGCATTGAAAATCCGAAAGAGTTGTTCCTGTGTCACTCAAATTTAGTTCCGATCTTGAGTTTACTTTCAAATATGTCGACGAGGTATAAACTGCAGCAAAACGGATTGCCTCCTTCGGTTTTGATCAACATGCCTAACATAGACGAGATCTTTGTGTACTTAGTGAACCTGTTGAGTAGCCCGATATATAATGTGCGCAATTTATGCGCTAAAATCATCGAATCTTTTTATAGTCCGATCAAATTCTATCACCATTGGAAGCACTCGAAACCATCGCTGGTGCAACAAAATAAACTGCACGGTTATTTGCTCGTATTAAAATATTATGTAAACTATCATTTAGAGATGGAGAAGTATATGCCGATCAATCATTATAATGTCATACTCGTTATATTCGAAGATATAGCGTATTCGATTGAAGAATTCATAACGAGCAAAACGTCTTTTGTGTGCAGAGTAGTACATTTTGAAATAATGAGGGATTTAAAATCGAATTGTATACATTATTCGGACGTTATGGATGCGACGTTTACAATGGCTGAAAAATACGCTGATAATGAATATGATTTTAACGTCAGATGCGGAATTTACACTTGGATGGATACTTGCATAAGATATTTCATAGATAAATGTGATGATGATTCACTGGTCGATATTATTCCAAAGTGTTTTAGTAATAGATACGTTTTAGAGAACGGACTTTTTCCGGCGTTAACCAATAGAGTGCAAGTTAACACTCCAAAGTTTTATACGATGAAATTTATAGTTTTAGAATTGATTAATACAGGCGACGAATCAAATAAACATTTATTAAAAGATATATTCGATTTGATATATACGATAATGAATCACGCTCCAATCGATCTAGTCAATGTTTTCGAACCGAGTTTCATGGATATGTCTTTAGTTTTATGCGAAGAGAGTTCTAATTATAATTTTGGTCATTTGTTACCGCTTATTTGTCAAATATTGATGAAACGATATATATTATGGCCACAATTAGAAGTAATAGATTTAGTGTTTTCTTTGTCGGAAATAGTTAAGAAGTTGTCGAATGTGAATTCAAACGAATCAGAAGTGAGACTTTATAGCGCAAAAGCCGCAAAACACATTGCTATTATTTTATCTCATCTGTGTGCGAACGTCGTCGGTTCAGATAAAAAATTGATATTGATCAAGAATAACATTCTATCTTTAACATTCTGGCTTTTGCAAGACGAAGATACGAAAGTTAGATATGAAAGCGCTAAAATATTATTCTTTTCTGAGCGATCCGTAGCGCACCCTACAAAGAGACTCAAAAATATAATGACCAAAGAATTCCTCAACAAGTTTTTTCCACAATCCGATATACTCACAGGCAAATTTCTGCGTATGCTCCTAAGAGAAATTAAAGTGAATGATACCAAAATGAAAGAAGACGCACTCGAGAATCCATTCGATCACAACACTAAGAACATATATTGGGAATTAAAGATAATGAAGGATATAATTTGGGAAGTGATGCCAATTGCAGAACCGAACGAGCCAAGAAGTCCTGTAACCGTCGTATTAACAACGCCAACGCCATGATCAAATTAGATTATTCATATTTTCGCTTAATATAAAAATGTATTAGATTCGTATGATTTCATTGTTATGAATATGCATGAGAATTTTGTTTATTTATTTTTTTTTATATCGAGTATTTGTATGAAATAAAGTCAATAATTAAGTTTACATCTTTTTATTGGGATTCTTTCTTTGGAATTTATCATTTAGTTGTATAGAAACAATGTGTCTGCCGGGAACCATGACTAATCCTAAAAACCGGGGTTCCTCTCCGTCCGTTTCAGATTTGAGATATTCTTCACATGTACCTAAACAGTAGCAATATAATATAATTAATATATATATATATATATATACATCACATTTGATAATAATTATTTTTTAAATTAATACAAACCAAGAATAATGTTGGCATCTCTATCAGTGCATAAGAAATAACCAATCAAAACGCGACCGTCTGTCATTACGATTCTGAATTGTTTATCAATCCAACTGATAAGTTTTTGTCTGCCTTCTGACAAAATTGGAGGCTGAAATTTGAATTAATTTATTATGGGACTATATTTAAATCCATATTGATTTCATTTTGAAGGTTATGTTACGGGAGTGTTGCATTTTTCTTCTTTTTTCTCTTCAATTATTTCTTGCTCTGTGTTATTCATGTTCCTACTTTTTGTTTTTATCGCGTGCACATTATTTATCCTGAGGAACTTCTCGCCTGTCAAATTTACTACTGTCAAAATTACTGGTCTAAGCACGCTTAAATTTGACCATAAATTTTATTTGAAGAATACCATTATCCCAAGAATCATTTTATACGAGAGAAAGTAAAAACCATTTTTTTCTTTAATTACAAGAAAATACTTCATTAAATACGTTTCAAATATTAACATTTAATATTAAAACATAATGAATTCATATTAAAAATAAAATAATAAACCCTAGTCGTTTTTCGGTCATTTTTTACATTAGCTGATATTCCAATTAAATTTTATTTTTTTATTTCTAATATATTCTTTTACAATTTGCTCATATTTACCGCTTAATCATTTGCTGCATTCAAAAACATTCCATACCACTGCCGTACACAGCACTGTTTTTAATGAATTAAGAAATGAGTGTTTTGAAGAAAAACTAAATTACACTACGCTTTGCTATGTAATATATATAGCTATATTTTTATCTCTTATGGCCAAAGTAAAAACTAAAAATGTCAGATGATGCATTTCGGCGCGCCTTCAAATATTATAAATCTCGAAAGCCTTCACCAAATCTTTCTCTTCCAATTGACATTTATAAAACGCAAAATGTATCAACAGTAAGTATATGTCTAATGTAAAGCATATTTTATCATTTGAGGTTATGATTATTATTTTTACTTCTCCATCACAAAAAATATAGTAGTCTTTTGATTTTGTCAAAGTTTGCTTAAACATTTATGATTTTTGTACAATTCTAGGTTACCAAAGTGGAATTAATAGACAATGAATCATTTAACTGGTCTAAATTAGGGTTGAAAAACCCGCAACAGTGGGAAGCTTACAAAATAAATAATAAAGGACTCATTTATATCAAGAATCCTTTTAATAATATTGGACAACGTTATTGGATTGCAAGATGTCTGAGAGACTTTCCTAGAAAACCGAATAAGCTAAATATAGATCCACACTTTGACGCCTCTGATACCGAAAACTGGTGGGAAACGTGCAATTTAGATAAATCAGAAAAAACATTGAATTTAAAGAAGAGTTTACGATGGGCGACTCTCGGTTATCATCACGATTGGGATTCTAAGGTATGATATTTTAAATAATAATAATCAAACTTACTTATTTATTACGTTTAATATTTTTTCAGCATTATTCAGATGAAAATCAACATCCATTTCCATCAGATTTAGCCGAACTATGTAAAATGATAACGTCGTGTTTTGACTTTGATGATTATATTGCTCAGGCGTCGATCGTTAATTTTTATCATATGGATTCGACTCTAGCACCTCATACGGATCATTCAGAAAAGAATTTGGATGCACCGTTAATATCGATTAGGTATACCGAATAATATTTTTTTTTGATATATATATATATATATATATATATATATATATATATATATATATATATATATATATATATATATATATATATTTATAATAATCTGTTTTTAGCTTTGGTCAATCTGCAATATTTTTAATTGGTGAATCAAAATCAATAGAACCTACTGCGTTGTATATTCACAGTGGTGATGTCATTATTATGTCAAAGGAATCAAGATTGTGTTATCATGCTGTGCCGAGGATAGTCAAAGCTGATTACTGTCCTTGGAATTTTAGTTCTAAAGATATGAAAGATTTTAATGATAGAGATGTTTTAATTACTGATGAATATAACGATGAAGTCTATTGGAAGCCTTTTGAAGATTATTTATCAGGTTCAAGGATCAACGTCAATGTGAGACAGGTTCTTTATAAATATCAAAATTCACTTGATAGTATTGTTAGATGATAAAGATATAATAAATTATTTAATGAATTAATTGAGATATTTTATTATTATAATTCCATTATTGTGGTTCGATGATTGTTGCGCAAACGAAAATTTCAAACAGCAAAAATTCCGATCATAGATATTCAATATATGTACAATCAATTTAAGAATACTTCAATACATAAATATAAAATAATGTGTATTTATCAAAGATGTCAATATGAAATTAATTTAAAAATATTTTACAATAATATTAGTAATTTACATTAGTATGATACACTTACATTTTCTATAATAACACAAATGCTTACTTAAAAAATAGAAAAATATAAAGCAGTTGTAATCAAAAGTGAAATATATTTGACAATCAAACAATCATTTATGTCCAGAATTATCGTGTGCGTTATTTTTGTTTGCACAATAGTCCGGCCACCATAAATTGTACATTTTATATTATAAGAATATTTCAGGATTGGTTGCCGAGTGGTGTGACTTTTGCAGCCAGTTAGATGCCAGAAAAGCTGATGACATTTTATTGTATGAAGTATATAATTTGTCATAGATGTGTACAGAAAAATGTAAATGCCTATCAAGTGGTCGTTGGTTTGAGAGTCTTCATTGTGGTCGTCAATGATTCGATTGCTGCCAAGGATCAGTTGAGTGCTCGGCGAATGATTTAAATGATTGTCAGTCATTCTTGGCTGACCAACTAATAATTACAAATACTAGTTCAAACAATGCTTATTCGATCAAGGTCACTAGTGTTTTTTCTAGATGAGTATGAAGAAAAGAATTTTTGTGGTAATTTATGGACTATGAAAGTTTGCGTGGCTATGTGATATTATGCGTGTGCTGGTGATCTCTAATATTTATTGTTGAACCATTGTTTTGATTTGGAAAGCTCGTTACTGAGCGTTCCCACTGCAACAGCGTAAATTTTTGACTTCTGAGAAGTAATAATTGTTTTTGCGCGCTTCTATTGACCAAAACTTGATTTTAATGTACTTTAACCAATTATCTTATATCAGAATTCCGTATTAATATCTGTAAGGATAGTTATCATATTTTTAAAACATATACACTGTAATATCGAAATGCAGACAAACTATGAAGCAATATACGAGATGCAACGTTTGTCTGTACTTTTTGTTCCGTTTATTTTCCCTTGAAAGATGAGTTGGCTTCATTTGTATTTTGCACTATAATTAGTTTTAGAACTTTCATTGGCTCAAGTTGGGCTTGGCTAATTCGTGTATGTGGTGTTTGGGTTTGAACACCAAATAGACGTTTAGCAAGTGTCAAATTGAGTTACATAGACATTTTAAAGTAGCATCTAACTTCACTAATGCCTATCAATTGAATTATATTTTCGCTAGTAGAAATATATATCTACTGGTAAGAATGTATTTGGACTTCACTAGCGAAAATATAAATTTACTGAAAAATACATACTCACTGTAACATTTATACATCTCATGTGAATAAATAATTATAAGTATGTAAATCAGTGGTGTAAACCGTTCATGCTGGTGGCGTTTTGAATCTACCGCATCTATGGATGGCACGCCACTGATGTAAATGTATATATGGCTAAGTATGGAAAAAATGGAATTATATAGTTTTACTAGCACATGTCAGTAAAATAAATATTTTCACTAGTAAAAATATATATCAGTGAAAATGTATTCCGATATAATTTCATTAAAATAATACATTTATAAAATTATTTTGGGATTGATTTAAAAATGAATTTTTAATTTTTTTTTTCGAGATATGACAACGAGATAATTTCTGTTTTTTTTTTCTAAATGGGGGGGGGGGGGGGCGAAAGTTGGCTAGTCAGTGGTTATTCTTTATAATTTAGATTTAATTAAATTTTTTATTACTTATATTTTTGTTCTTATAAAAAAGCTTAATTTTGCACAACTTAATTTTATTATAATAAATAATTTTCATAATAAAATTAATCCTGTAATTATGTTTTGTCATTAAGCTAATAAATAAAATAAGACATAAAGGAGACCATATTTTATATTTGCCAAGGGCAGCAAAATATTGCTACGACTTTGTTGTTATCTTAATATTCCATAAACAAGTAGTATTATATTTACAGAATAAAATAAATACACATTTAGGTCCCAAACAAAATAAGGACTGTCAAACTTGCAAATGCCAGATTTTTATGCTGACATTTAGATTTTTTTACCTGTTTTGTGTAAAAGGGTCAAGTAATGATATACATTTTTTATTGCAATATAATGCTAAAGATGTCCATGAGTAATATACCATCTAAATTCATAAAATTATGCTTATAAGTGCTTTTAAATATGAAATTTTTATTTGTCATGTATGTACTTAGGGTTGAAACAGGAAAACCACGTCATTAATGTCACACCTTTGGACTACTAACAGTTAATTATATTTTTATAGAGCAATTAATTTATGTGACACCCAATATAAGAAAGGTTTAGTATCATATTTTATTATTAATTTAGGTTACATTCTTCACTATCAAATCAATGTTTATGACTTTTAAACGCTTCAAAAAAAGCTTTCACACCATAAACGATGGAAAAAACCTCATTTTTTATCCATGGTATACAAAATTGAAGGATGACACAAAAGCGTTTTAATACATATGTAATTTTCCGAACGTAATGTTTTCCAATATTTATCTGAGCAGGTATATACTTAGTATACGACAGGGTCGGCCCCCTGCCGACTTCTTTGTCCATTCGGCGGCCGGTCGTGATGGCGCACAATTAAATCAGGAGATATTTGACAGTTATTTGTTATGAACAATGAAATACAACAATGACCCAACGACCGTCGTAAACGATAAAGTGGCAATCGAAGTATGAAAACATTGACTTTTATGCCTCGTTTACATTTTGTTTTGTATATAGGGCATATTTTATCGCTCTCTCGGAGGGATGCGCATTTTTGAGTGATATAATGTGACGACGCTGTCGTAGAATAGTATTTTAAACGTATTTTGAATTAAATATATCATAGAGTTTAAAAGTCTGGAAAAATAAACCAATACGTAAGTCAATGGCATGACAATTCATACACAGCATCTTACTCTTCATTGTTCACAGTAGCATCATTTTTAATACATACATAAGTTCGTTATACACCTCTTATTTTATCAATTACTTAAAAATGGTATTTAACACAGCCACCTGAAAAATGATGTAGGCTTAATATAAAAGAATTGATATTTTTCACTTACCGATAAATTTATCCTATTCTATCTTAGACGTCAATTGTTCAATAGTGTATTTTGCCATTTCAGACAATTGCCTCCCTTGAATTAAGCTAGAAAAATGTCATTTAATTAATTACTATGAATCTTAATGAAATCGAAATATTAAAAATGCTGCAAAAAGCTAAAATGATCCTTGATTCAAAATCAGAATTTTGGGTTATCCTTCAAAACAGTCTCGAATCTATCCCGAAAATATATTTTAAAATATGTAATTTCAGAAAATCATATCAGATTGCATTTTCACCGGTAGATATATATTTTAACTAGTGAAAATATAATTTTACTGGCAGGTGCTAGTAAAATTATATAATTTAAACTTTTCCATATGTAGTAATATATACATTTATATACTTAACATTATTTATTTACATGTGATGTATAAATGTGACAAAAACATTTTTTTTTCAGTGAATGTATACTGTTACTAGTGAAGTCTAAATACATTTTCACCAAAAGATATATATTTCTACTAGCGAAAATATAATTTAACTGATGGGCGCTAGTGAAATTATAAGCTGATTTGTCTATGTAACCCAATTTGACAGTTGCAAAACGTCCATTTTCTGTTCAAACCCAAATCTAACCTAATTAAAGTTCTAAAATTAATTATAGTCTTAGAACTATCATTAAGTCAGGTCTAAAATATAATCTAACACAACTAAACTCTCATATGTCACTTTCTAAAGGAGTATGCATTTTTCGTTGTTCGAAGAAACGAGTGCAACAATTGATTGGATGATCGCTGCATGATTGTGATTTGTCAGCGAGTTTTGCAACCATTAATATTTAATGTTGGTCTCTAATGGACACCTGGCAGACGCGCCCCCACCGGCAGAGAAGCGAAGATACGGCCTTAGACTCCCGAACACGATCATCGCAGCATAGTAACCTCCAAACACTGTCACTGCCACCTACAAGACCTCTGAGGATCTTCCACGGATATCATCCCTCCGCCAGCTTCTCCACCATTGCTCGGAGAATAACGATACTCACCCAGCATAGTGGAACTGACCTCCAAACACTGTCATTGCCACCTACAAGACCTCTGAGGATCTTCCACGGATATCATCCCTCCGCCAGCTTCTCCACCATTGCTCGGAGAATAACGATACTCGCCCAGCATAGTGGAACTGACCTCCAGATACTGTCACTGTCACCTACAAGACCTCTGAGGATCTTCCACGAATATCATGCCTCCGCCAGCTTCTCCACCATTGCTCGGAGAATAACGATACTCGCCCGTCATAGTAACTTGCCATAATGTATGATCTAATAAATTATTACCAGTTTCCATCTGCGTCTTACTGGCTGCGAAGTCACACCCCTTAGGGTTACTATACTTTAAATTACTATGACGATCTTTTTCCATAGAAGCTCGTAAATATGGCAAAATAAACTTTAACTTTTTGAATGATTACTCACAACTTGCAATCGATACTGTAACATATTAAAAAATGTGCAGTGAAATAAGAAGATTTGAAAATACATCATCTGCATATGACACCTTAAAAGTAAGAAGATCTCAATTTTTTTAAGGTATAAGCATTTTACAGTCTTCGATTTCCGTGAATTTTTTTTCCATTGACGTCCATGTTGTAGAAATTCCTAAATTTGTACAACATGGACGTTTGATTGTTTGATTGTTTTCATATATTTATAAAAAATACAAATTTTGATGTCCAGCAGAAATCTATTCCTTTTATTTAGGTCTTTTAGTCTTGAAGATTGTGTCGATATTTCTCGGTGCAATCGGTCAAGTATATTTTTATAACACGTATGATTTTGTTCTCTACTGTAAGCTCTGCATGGATTAATATTTCTCATAGCATCCTTATACATTGCTTATTTTTTATTGTCAATTTATATTTTTCCATATAATATATATTTACTGATTCTGTGAAATTCAAAATATAATTTTTAAATCGCTTTTTATTTGTTTTGTTAATAACGTCTCAGAAATGAAACAAAACAATAAAATTAAAATTCTAAATATGTAATAGTGTATTGTGTTGCATCGCTTCTAGTTTCAAACGTCATATCTAGATCTTTAGACAAATTTTCTAAAGCTCGACTAAAGTGTCCTCGATGAATAGTAGTGACAGTTTCTATTCTTGTGTTCCAGTGTGTGTTTCCAAATTGCGTTTTAATATCAGTGATAGTGTTTTTAAATTCTTCCTGGTGGATAGTAGTACGAGAAAAAATGCGTCAGTGCTTCCAACTGTTTCGAAAAAAGTGACCACCACTGGATCTTGCTTGGGTGAGTAAATTTAAACTATTGTTATCACAGTTTACAAATGTTGTTATGTGAATCCTGGGAAAATCAAATATATTGTTTGTATATGGATTATTACCAAATTCGTAATGGCGTCCCCACAATTTTTTTTATTTAAGAAATAACCCATTCGGCGGTTACAATTTGATAGGATATACATATATATATTATTTAATGACATCACTTTATTTGATTAAAGTTGCAAGAATTAAAAATATTTTTTTAAATTCTTTTGCAATTATTCGTAGTTGATTTTGGTATATTGTTAAAGGTTCTAAATGCAATTTATTTAAAAGAAATTGTGCCAAACTTCACATGCTTGAGAGATGTGTAAAAATCATCGGCAAATCTTATTTCATAATTATGTAGCTGTTTTCTGAATTTAAATTTAGTTTTTATAATCGATTTTATAGTAAATTATAAAAAAATCGATATTTCTCAACGTTTAATTGCTTTGATAGATTTTACTACTTTTTTGTATTAGTATGTTTTAATAATTTATTTTAATATTTCTCTAATATTAAATTGAGTTAATTTATTTTACATAATTTCTAATATTTCTTAGCTTTTGTGGATTTTTTTATATCAATTCAGAGGCTTTCTATATATTTTTTTTATGTTCATTTTACTCTTTAATATACTTATGTAAAAAAATATTATATAAATATAATGTTTTGATTTATTACTTCTTCAGTTATATATGTAAATATATGTCTATCTAGGATACCTCAAAATAGTGAAATATCGACCGCCGTACATGTACGGCGATACCGCTCAAAGAATTAATGTCTAGAATTGATTATTTTTTTGCTAGAACAGGTAAAACGGATATATATATATATATATATATATATATATATATATATATATATATATATATATATATTTCTTGTTGTGAGGCATTGTTTTCCCAGGGCCCGGGTTCGCTCTCGGCGGCCCTGCTTGTACCCAACTAATATCAGATCCATTTGTATATTTTGACTACATATAAAATGTATCAATTCCATTATAACAAAAATTATCTTGCAATATTAATGTATATGGCGGGACGACCCGTAGTCGTTGCGTTGTTTTAAATAAGTCACAAAACTGCATGCATGATTTATATAATTAAAAAAAAGTTTTATATTGTCGGTCTTATACATCCATACAATTTATTCAATAATTAATATTGAGGTTAATTTATTACAAATATTATTGACGAAGTATTAATTTATAAGCACATTTCTCTTAAAATCTTGTTAAGTCACACCCATTCATATTATATAAGCTGTGTCTGTTCTTAGCAAAGTGCTGCATTTTAGTAATTTTCAAGTCATTTCAAAGATTGAGTCGAACTTTTGAGGATTTGGATGACAGTTTTAAGTTGGACGGTCGAAGGAAAAAGGGATGAAAGAAAGTCTGTATCAGTCGATTCGACGTAGCTCAGTTTGGTGCAAATTAATATTAATAATCGACGTTCCTTCTAATTATTGATCGTTTATTTCATGCTGATGATTCAGGAGCGTAACTACACTATTTATTATTGTCTATTACATATCTTATTAGAGTGTATAACTGCGTATCGGTAGATTTGAAATATGCAAAATTGGCGCTGTCGTCATTTTATATTGAAACTGTTAATGGGTACAGTTTAATGGACGTCCGCTTGGATACGCAATATCGTTTATCTACGCGGACAAGGAAAAATTTAGCTATCAAATTTATTATAAACTCAGGATAGCTTTTGTGCTTATTACCAATGCACATTTTTAGTACCTGTCATTGTTTTTAAATAACATGCGATTTTATGCACTTAATGATAATATATTTTCATGCCTTCCCAAACACTATTCACAATTTAAATTCAATTTGTTTCGTAAAACTTTTTGAGGTATTTATGAAATACAATTGCCAGCTAAACGTATTCTACAATAACAGTGTAATACCTGCACTACACTCTCTGGAAGTTGGCCAAGTTTGGCCAAGGACAGAGAATACAATGGGCTACTTCGGTCAAGTTCGGTTCTGCCCGCTCTAAAATCTCTCGGAAGGTGTCCGAGGTTACCGAGAACGGGAGGTAAAGTGGGGGTAATTCAGTCGACTTGGCCAGCTTCGAGCGCTTCCGAACATTATCGGCAAACGGACCGAAGTCGGCGCTGCTCTTTCGAGCGCGAGCAGTGAGATACTTCTCGCGTGTTAAGTGACGAGAGTGAGAGAGATAATGTTTCGCAAACTGAGATAGAACGAGTAACTCAGTTCAATTTCAGTATGCGCGTAGGCTTCCTATGGTTAACACGCATGTCGAGCGCTGCATCGTGGTCACGTGGTCAAGTTATAATACCACATGCTTATCGGAAACTTCAACAGACTCTTACTGACATCTTTGAATATTTTAGGGTACTAAAAAGGATTAACTATATTTTTGATAGTATATTCTTCTAACAGATATCGTTATTATATTTTTTTTCATATAAAATTAAAAAATTAAGAAATAATTAGTGGTACTTAATTTTGTTAAAAAAATCGTTTCGAATATCCTTATGAATTTTTATAGGTCGGTTTATATAAATGTCACACCATAACGAACTCTTATTTAGAATCGATGGCGACAAATTCTAGGATAGTCACAGATGTGGTGTTCGTATTCTGAAGTATAATTTTTATGCCTTATGGCATTTTGCAGAAGCCGACAAAGATTTTGCGTAAATTGAATATTTACGACCGAAAAGTTTTCACTGATATTTTATTAATGAGTGCCTACACAAACTTTTATAATTATCAGTAGCGTAATTTTAATAATATGACAATTTAAAAATTGCTAATATTTGGCACATGTTTCGATCGCGTGCAAATATACCGGCTGTACGTGACAGAAGCCGCCGTCCAAACGTCATTCATGGATGCCGTCTGGACGGCATATGAAATTTGCGACAGTGTGGTCGCAAGTCGTAGGTCTCGGCCGACTTCAGTTGTTCACAGTAACACAAATCATAATTCATTTCAAAATAAAATGAATTATAAATATTTGTTGGTCCTTGTATAATTATTTTCAAACTAAAACTGATTATGTATCATCAAAATTTTGATTATTAATGTTCTGTTCGAAGGGGGTAATAACACCAATAACACAAGAATTTACCATATCATAATTGCGGCTCGGATTACCGATTTTATCGATCGTTTGCTTTAATGCGTGGACGTAAGTAATTCGATACGTCATACACTCGGGTATTTTTTTTGTAGAGTACATTCGCGATACGATGATTGGTCGAAGTGTACCAGTGTTTATGGCCAATCAGAGAGCGAAATTCCCCCGGTCTTTTGTTTTAATTCTCGATTCTCGAGGGGCGTTGAGAATGGCTTATTTTTCACGCTCATTTAACGCACTTTTATTGCTTCCTGCGCCCGCTAGTACTCTTTTTACGAGGAGAGATGGAGCCACGGTGAGCGAGATATGATTTTAGTTACACTATAATTTCTAGCAATTAGACACGCGGCGCGTAGCGAGAAAATCACAAATAAAATATAAGTACATTTTTTGAACAGTCCGTTTAACGTTCGTATTAGTTACAGAAGACCCCGCGTAAGACGGGGATTAATTATAACGTTATTATATATATGAATTCTAAGTACCGAAAAATATAGTCTCTTTTTATTTTTTTGATGCTTCAACTCAAGCTTATTTATTTATATCTCGTGATTATTATTTGTTTTTCTTCTAAAAAAATCATTAAGAAGTAAAGAAAACCTTGATAAACCAGGCTATAAAAACGCTTAAAAATATATTAAAGATCGATCTGTACAATAATAGTTATGGTAAAGCTGCTTTGTGATAGTGTTACTCATACGATCATCGACGCACACATCCCACCGCCAGCTTCTTCACCACCACTCGGAGTCGGACGCACACATCCCACCACCAGTCTGTCGCAACAGATGTAAATATAATCCCATAAAACCCTAGCTATATTCCACCTGCATCTCACTGGCTATGAAGTCACACCCCTAAAAGGTTCTCAAAGCTTAAATTGCTATCATATGTCTCCTCTGCTATTTTATACTTCACTGTTTTTTTAAACGTGGAAAAGGTTTTTGTGTAATATTTTACATATATGTAGACATCTATGAATTACTATTAGGTAATTGTAATAGGTAGAATCTTTCATTATCTCTAACCTAACCGATATCTGGCATCTTTTCTCATTCAAAGGGCTAAACAGCGATAATTCCTGTTATCGAACACTCGTTATCAGAGAATCCGTTAAGACTCGTGCGCCGCTTCTGCCGACGCATTGTCCCGAGTGATAAATAGCATTCTTCGAGCTCTCGTTTATAAAATGTGTGCAAACAATATTTCACGGCGAGACAATATACACGGACGATTTACAAAGGTCGCGCTTGCGTTATTTGTTCATTACTGTACGCCGCTGTGTGCGGGGGAAGTTTCACTCGGTACTTATGAGATCATCCTCTATTTTGAAATTTAATAATACAATTTACTTACTAAAATTACAAATTAACTAATTTAAATATGTATATGTTTATATTCGTATTCTTATTGCATCATCAACTGACTCCAATTGCCCTCAGTTTGGCGACGGGATAGTGACGGGTGGCAATTAGACACAGATTGAGCCGCTGCGTAGTGTTTTTATTGAACGATTATGTAGTTATATGTAAAAATAATATAATGAACGGGGCACGGGCCCGCAATGCGCGCGAACGCGTCGAGGGTTGCCAGTCGATAGAAATCCGTTACGCTAGTGTTACCGCCAAGTTTTGGCCATAATGAAATCTAAATAAATGTATATGTAAATATAAATAGGCCCCCAACAAATATAAAATATTATAAAGCAGTTGGAATTAAAAATAAAATATATTTGCTAATCAAATAATCATCTATGTTCAGAATTTTCACTGTTGAAAATTTGCGTGTGGGCAATTTTTATTTGTGCAATAATCCAGTTACTATATGATTTCACACACATATAACAATTTTATACAGGAGAGTATTTTTTGTTTTTTAAATATTATATATTTTATTCCAAATGACACCATTTAAGAAATTATATCTATCCTTAATTTGTAATTAAATTCAAGAACATAAAAATCCTTTTATTTTTACGAATAGTCTTATTTTTAAGTTGTAAAACTTTTACTTAGTCAATGAATTTCAGTGGTATATGATAATTTACATATCATAATAATACCTTTTTTACCACAACATCTATAACAAATTTCATGTCAACTTGTTTTGCTCATAAATTTTCAAAAACAGTTGTTACTCAAACTTTTAAGTAAAAGTGCAGAGAGACTAGATTGTTTATCTCTTTTAGCTGTTGTCTTATATATTGCAATTCTGATAAATTTTGATATTGAAGGTTTACTATTTTTTATCTAAATATAAAAATATTTAATCACATTAATTCTGATTTTAAACAATGCATAAAAATTGTGTAGTGTCAAGAGATATCTGTTGACTCAATATTTATTTTTGAAAGGTTATATTTACAGCTGTTTCAATGCACTGCTTCAGTTTTTCGTAAATATAAATGTGTTTCTTTTTTATTATTTAAAAAAATTAGCAATGATTGTATAGCTAATAGTAGTAATATCTTTCACTTCATTCAAAGCATTTTTGTTAGTTTTTTGTCCTAAGAATCGGTTTCTAATTAATAAAAATTATCCATTCTTAATTGACTAGTATATCATGTATTTATGTTCATTGTTGTAATCCTCAGTAACTGATCCTTAGACTTCCCAAACAAAGTATGTCAATTTGCCTCAATGGGATATGAAAAACTGTGTCTTTCTCTATTATTATTTACACTTCAATGATGTGATTTCTTACAAAAATAATTCGTAAGAATACAATAAAATAACCGTCCAGAAAAAGCAGTTTTTGGATATAAAAATGTGTGAAAAATAGTTTTATTTTATTTCAATATCAAGTAATGAATATTTTTGAGCTCTTTTTTATAGTATAGAGTTATGAATTTTTTTCATAGTCATTTAAAAGTAGTATTTTTAATTTTTTTATTTTATTATGAGCATTTTTACCTTCCTTATCAGTTTCATGGCAATAAATTCAAAACTACGGCAGTTATTGTATCCTCAAAATTTGTTCAAATATAATTTCTATCATAATACATGTTTTTAAAATTAAATTTAGGTCATTATGCCGTGACAGGTTACTCCAATGCGTCACGGTGGTCAAAAAATAATTCAGTATTATTTCAATACAAAAAAATGATAAAAATAGTAAGACAAAAACAATAAACGAAAAACATAAAATATTAAAATTAAATAATATGAACCGGATCAGCTCTTCGTAGCCGACATTACATATATCAATGTGCAATGCCGCTCCGCTATACAATACAATACATTTGAGAACCTCCCACGGACATCATCCCTGCGCCAGCTTCTTCACCACCGCTCAGAGAAAACATATTTTTTTTAAGCAAAATTACTATTTTCCACCGGTTTTATTTAATTTAAATTTCTGCTTAAAAAATTTAACTTAGTAGTTTTTATCATATCGATATGAAGCTTGTTCTCAAAATAATCACTTAAAAATTTCGGCTAAGTTAGTTAGCCAGCTTGATTCGCCATATTGTTTAAAAATGGCGGTGAAAAACAATAGTTTTTTTGCTCAGGGTAGATCTATCGCGCATCCTTTCCACACAAAGAATAGTTTTTCCGATATCTATAGTGTTAATAAGTAGTATGTAAAATATTAACACTGACGATTATTTAAAAGAGTAATATAAAAATAATTGTTCCATTAAACAAATTGTTTATGCATTACGGTTGGACTTATTATATGCAAGCATTGGTCAGAATAGTGAACACTTTATGAATAATTCTCTGTAACGAATCTCTTTCTCAAGAAAATATCCAAATATTTAACATACATAAACACACAAACAATTCGTTTTATGGAACAAAGTATCTATTTAAATGCGCTTATTGCTTAAAATGATTACCTATTAAATCGCACCCATTAATAATTATCAATACAATTGTTTAGTCCCTAGTTCTCTCTTCCAGTGTTAGGCCTTACTTCCGAGACATGTTCGTTTCTTTTCTCATTTGTTCGAAACTGTCGTTGTGTAACTGTATTTTTGAAACTGTATTTTTTTTGGCAATGAACATTAACTATCATAGTTTTGATTATATCGATATAAAACTGATTTTAACAATATATCTTGTAAATACCTCCACTGAGTTTGTTTTCCAAGATGATCTGCTTTGCTTCAAAATAACTAAAATTAATAGTTCTGTTAAAAATGTATTGCATAAAACAATAGCTGAAATGTTTATCAAAAGAAAGAAAAAAAATATCTGTAAAAATATAGTAATTAAAAAAATGTTACTCCGTTAAGAAAATAAATATGTTCCCAGAGTAAAATTAATAAGGTCAAAAATGTTTTATAATAAATTTTAAAATATAAATATTTTAACATTTTTACACATATATCTATCTAATTTTTGCGGTCCTTGTCGGACGGAATCTCGCAGGTATATTTGAAAAAAGCTTTACACTATTTATCTGCGGTAATTATTACTTTTAATTACACAAGCTTTCGTTCGCAATGTGGCAAACATCTTCAGCTGCTGTGTAGTGCTGTATAAAATAAGAATTTTTATTTTTTGTCACAGTATTCTCATTCTATCTCCGCAAATATCGATCCGATGTTTCAAGCACCTTGTTTTTGCGAAGATATATGCAGAATAAATGCGGCTATTGAAACACTCTAATTCAGATGTAAAAAAATAACAATTTTCACTTGATTCACTATTTTGAATTACTTAGATTTTTCTTATTAAATATTCTCTGGGTATGGTTCTTGAAATGTAAAATTTTACTATGGTACAGTAAAAAATATTATGATAGTAACATTCGTGATGAAAAATTCTGTAGCCAGTATCTTTTTTTTTATATTTTTATTTTAGTACCCTTTCTCATCAAGCATATTCGGTAACCGTAGTAATTCAAAGACATTAAACTCACACCTCGATCGTCTACTTATAAAAAATGCAATAAGCTATAACAATGTCACCCATGTTTTATGTAAATAAGACGCCGGCTTCCTGCTGATCTCCACGGATGCTGTGCAGGTCCCAAAAAATATACGGCATTCTATATGTTATCCCAAATAAAAAATTGTCACACGTGGATTTAATTTATGCTCGGGACTTGACGCACGCACCTAGAACCGGTGGCAAGTTATCATGAAGACGCTACCCGTTTCAGCGGGAAGACGCTTTATGGCTGTGAACCCGTAACCCTGTCGCATAAATCCCCAGACACAACTAGTTCTGTAAATGTTGCTAACAACATTTCCTATTCACGGCCGCTATTGCGTCCCGTAATCCGAAATGTCTCCGGTACGGTACGCCTTAGAGATTGGGCCCCTAGATGAATTACGGCTCTGTCCGTAATTCAATTTGTTCGATATTACTGTAAAGGCATATTTTTAATTATTTACTTATAAATTATAATACTAATTACTCGGAGCATTGAAGACACAAGCAGAATAGGAAGCAATAGGAGCACCGCATACTGTCATATCTTGCAACTTCTTAACGCGATAATAGAGCATTTTAAAGAGACTGCAAATGTAATATATATTTACAGCTTGCGGGTTGTATTAAAATAGGCAGCAGGGCGTAGTATGCCAATCCTTGATCTACCAATAAATGAGAATTTTTATAGAAGCATAACATCAGCGAATGAAGCGGTGAGAGGCTATCCTATTAACGTTTTAATCGCGTATCCGGTAGCCGTGAATGATATATCGCACGCAATTTTTTGCCTTCACACTTCTTGTCCGTTGTGTGTTTTAGATAATAATCGATCTTTCAATTTGCATAAACGGATAATTTATCCGCGTCCTGCGCGTTTCGTTAAAAAAATAAAACATTCACACATTCGGTTAGATATTTTTTCTTGAGCCATGCACGGTGGGAAGCGTATTATCGTTTCAATGGATCGGTGTTTAAAACGCGACGAATGCGACATGAATTAATCGAAAAATTATGTCGGGTCGCCCACGAGGAAGGGAGCCTGCGGTGCATGCAGCAGGAAGAACGCCACGGATTCAATTAGGTCCGAGGAGACGAGGTCCAAGATCTTATCTCTTTTGCTGCAGTTAGCTACACAAACCGAATTATGTTTGCCCCGTGTAAGTGCAAACCGCAGTGGCTGCGGGTAAGGTAGAAGAAACGTGAAAATATATTAAAGACACACCGTAGAGGAGAGCTGTATAACTATTTTAATTAAAATCCCTCTGATTAGATCTTTAAAATCATGGGAAAGTTAATAAAAAAAAGTGATGTTAAAGTATATAAAATATTTGTATTGAGTTATGTTATATTTATTTACATGAAATTTGTATTTTATCAAGATATTTATTGATAATTTCACCGATTTTGCGTGTTTTTGCTGAATTATGTGATTGTGAAAGTTTCGCGGAGGGCCTGAAAATCGGGATTGAAAAACTGTTTTTTTTTTCACTAAATTTGCAAAATTCGAAAACCGATTTTTTTATACTTTGTAATCCGGTTTTCAATACTAGAAGTGTAGCGACCTATTTATATTTATATATATTCACTTAGATTTTGTTATGGCTAATATTTAGCGGCACTCTTGTAGCACTGGCGTAACGGATTTTTCTCGCGACTGGCAACCTTCAACGTTCACGCGCGGTTGCGGGCCTGCGCCCCGTTAAACTTATAAAAAACACCATGTAAACAACTTCAAATTTCAATAAATATACTATTGCAGCGGCTCAATCTAAATTACCACCCGTCACCTCCCGTCGGTAAATAATTAATTAATTAAAGTCAGTATATCAATACATATTATATTTAGGTTCGTTTTGAAAATATTTTCGTTTGTTGTGCATTTTGACTTCAATACACTTCTCGAGTAAGAATAAGAGATATAATTAGTCCCGTTAGTTCCGAGTCTCATTTTTTTAACGTAACAGATGTTTTGGGGTAGAATAATCTGATGAAACTGTTTGATCACTCCGTTGTGAAATAATTGCTTCTGCTACGTGTCTGTATTTATAGTATCGATACTATTTTTTCCTGTGAATTAATCCGATAAAATTTTCAGCTCTGCCCTAAACATTTAATAAAAAAGTTTCGGGATTATAACCCTAAGGGGTGTTTTTTCGCAGTCAGTAAGACGCAGGTGGCAACTAGTGAGAATTTTATTAGATTATATTACATATTGCGACAAACTATGAATAGCCAGATGTTTTCTCCGAGCAGTGGTAGAGATTCTGGCGGAGAGATGATGTCAGGGTTAGATCCTCAGAGGTCTTGTAGAGCGTGGCAGCGACAGTATAGCGGAGATTGGTCTTTCTCTGAGTCCCTCTTAGGATGTGAGCATCCATGACGGTATGTTGTCCGCGGGCGGGCGTCTGCTAGTCTTCTCGAGTATCTGACGAAGTCTGCCAAGTGACTGCTTGTGACTGCCCTCTCCTCATCCGATTATGCAGCGATCATCCAGTCAATCGCTGCACTCGCTTCTTTAAACAAAAAAATAAGTATATAAGCCTTTAGAAAGTGACATTTGCTTGAAGGATATCTTCGAGGTTGAAGAATTGTGTAACGGAATGTTGTGGCATTACTGTGCTATTTTTCTTCCGGTGATATATTGTTTCTCGTGACCGTTTCATGAAAAAAGAAATATTCATTCAATGCTCCGGAAAATCCTTGCTTGTTATTTATGAGGGAACCAATTAGTTCTGATCGTAACGAGAGCCTTTGTGTAATTGCACTATTGTTAAATAATCACTTTTGGTCACAGTAATTACGCGAGTTTCAAGAATAAGAACCAACCCCCCAAAAACGAGAGTATGTGTGGTTTTTTTTCTACAAGTAGTGAATTAGCAATAATTGAAAATAAGCGTTTGCTTATTTTTAATATTTATTATTTAGCTAATATAGCTAATTATTGATACATTAAACACATTTAATCAAAACATACATATACAAAATAATATAAATATAAACAAAATATTGAAAAGACTATAATATTATTATTTATTTTGTAATGCACAAAGGTGTTTTTTATACCATTGAAGAAACGTGATACATTTTTATTTCTGTAGTTGGTCATAGTTTCTCAATAGTTTATAATCCGCAAATACTCTTCATAAAAAAATCACTAATGTTATCATAAATCTGAAATTTCTATTGTTATACGAAAGCACCTGCTCAAAGGTAGAAAGTTTTACTGCAGCTACGTCAGACCGTGTTGCCAGTGTACCTCGTAGCATTAGGACAGCAAATAAATCGGCCCCATCAACAGTGTACGAGTAATTTTACGGAATTCTCTATCAGCGTTACCATTAGCAAATCATATTTACTCAAATCTTTTACGAAAATCTATCAAACATACATTTATATTGAACCCTTCGCCCTTTAGCAGAAATCATATACATCGGATTTGACGTTAACAATGAGGAATGAATTGGATATTATTGGAATGAGTTGGATATTTTACGAAAGAAAATAATATTTTTTTTCTTTTTATATTATAAAGTAATATTTTGATTGCAAAGATCTTTAATTTATTAAAATTGGATTGACGACGCCATTGGGGCACCTCGAATTATTAATTAAAGTAATAATTTTTGGTGTTGGACTTAATGGGTTTGCTTCACGCCTGTGTTGCTTTGCCGATGGTATCGGACGATGACTAGCACGTGGAAGTGTCTCACAGAGACCGCTGACAAATAGCAGGTGGACAACCCGTGGATTACCCACTACGAATTAATAGGACATTCTGAAGATGATTTGTGGGCAATCCCTAAGATATTCGCTTGGGTGAGTTTCATTTGGCTTAACGTGACGGGTAACGTTTTGGGAGTCTTCATTTATATGATAATGTGCTATTTTTGTGATTATAAAATGAGCCAAAAATATTCTGAATACCTAAAAGAGATTAAAATCACAACAAAGTGGGTTTCTTTATATTTTTAATGTGAAAAAATCAAATAACATATATTGTGTTTAAGAGTAATGCTCCATAGAAGCAATCTGTCAATAATTAAAGAGCTCCAGTTCAAGGGCAAACTGTTAAAAAATATGTTTAGAGAATAGGGTCAGTTCTTTGGATATAAGAGGTAGAGCTTTAGTGAAATTAAGGTAGAAGACAACGAGAGACTATCCCAATACTCATAATTAAAAATTGCTTGCCTAGATTTTTATATTGGTGACCTAATGCAGACATTCTTTACAATGTTTACTTACTTAGCGATAACTATATTTGTTATATTGACATTTTAAGTGTATTTTCATAGTCGAACCTACTTTCAAATCTATGATGTTTTCGTTCGTGATCAACAAGTCAATTCTAAACTTGAAAAGAGTCTTAAGAATATATTAATTCTCAATGGTTCTTCGCACTAAAATAACATTATTAAGTGTTTAGGCATTGCTTGGTTGGCTTGTACGCGTTTTCGCTGTATAGTGTGCACACTTGTCGTTGGTTTAAAATTTATTGAATAGATAATATGAAATTGTAGCGTGACCATGATTAATTTACTTGTGATACACATTTCGCGGCAGACGTGCGTTGGCCGATGTCAAACTTCACCGGACAAGGGCCTCGAGCGGTCCTGTTTGTTATGATTGCAGTCAGGGAGGCTTTCAACTGAACAATGTTTGTTTTTACATGCTTGCTGACAGGGCCAGGGATCGCCAACAAAAAAAAGGCTTTTTAAAGATTAGGAACTGCGCGAGCTTAAATTATATGTATATATTTTATAGCCATTACAAAAATCTCTTTTTCCATAGCAGTCTTTATTTTAAGCTAAATATATAGAAACAAAGCAAATTTGTCATATTAACATTTACAAAAGGTACTCAGATCTTAAGTTTAATAAAAGTTCAAGGTTTATTTAGTGAACCATTTTTTTCTATCTGTCTTCACAGTGAATTTATTTCTGTTTATTACACTGACGTTGAGTATTGAAAAAATCTATGATCGTTATAAGACAGTTAAAAGGATCAATATTTAAACAATGTTAAGCAGTTTATATAAATGTTCTTTGTGTAAGCAAATAGTAACTGAATATCAGGAATTCTGCGCGCGCTAGGTGGCAAAAATAAGAGAAGACGCTAGATTTATTTTGGTATTATAATACAGATTTTTAGCCTAGAATCAATAAATGCATTAAGGTTAATAGTAATTATAATAAAAAATAGAGTCTCAGAAGTAAAACTACATGGAATCCATTGCGTGCATCATTTCCGTTATCAGTAATAAGGCCCTACGAGTCCAACCCTTCGGGTGGCCACCCAGCTTGTGACGGCCGGGTGAGCGGTTCCCTCACCCCCCATAACACTAAATATGTTTCTCCCGAGCGCTCAGCTATCGTCTCATAGGAAACTGCTTTAAATATATTTTCTTGCCACTCCATGACAAAAAAGCATTTTATGTAATTTATACCGTCGTAATATAAGTTAATACGAGTTAACAGGGACTTATTTAAAAAGATGTGTGGTCATTTTATATTATTTCCATTTCGTCAACTTACATAGTATTTTATTAAATGACATGCATTTTTCTAGCATCTGATAGGTACGAGTTAACCCTTTCTATGCTACAAATAAATATAAAAATTAGCCACCGTTGCGATGTATTTTCTGTAATCATATTTTACGCGAAATATTTTAACTTTATTGCTTTTGACGTGAATTTTTGACTTCTGAGAAGTGATAATTGTTTTTTGCGCCCTCCTATTGACCAAAATTTTGTTTGAATATATTTTGATCAATAGTCTCATCAATAAAGATAACATTACATTTTTAAAACATGGTGTAATATCGAAGTGCAGACAATCTATCGTGCGATATGCGAGATGCTACGTCTGTCTATATTTCTTCAGCTTATTTTCCTCTGAGAGATGAGTTGGCTTAGCTTGTATTTTGGACTTGAACTCATAAAAGTTTTAAAACAATAATTATTTTCAGAACTTTCATTGAGTTAGGTTTGGGTTTGAACAGCAAATGGACGTTTCGCAACTGTCAAATTTAATATCATAGACATTTTAGGGTAGCTTAAAATTTCCCAAGTTAAAATATATTATCGCTAGTGGAAATGTATATATACTGATTAAAATGTATTTGGATTTCATTAGTGAAACTATAAGTTCACTAAAAAATATACATTTACTGTAAAATTATGAAAATAAATAATGATAACTGTGTAAATGCATATGATATCATACAATTTTATTAATACCTGCCAGACGAATTATATTTTCACTGGTAAATATATATTTTATGTATGGATATATCGATATGATTTCACTGAAATGATATTTAAAAAAATATTTTCGGGATAGATTTATTTGGTAGATAACCTGGGAATTTTTTGTTTAGAATCATGGTGGGGGCTAAAGTATACCCATTTCTTACTTACCCATATATAGATTCTAATAATATCAACAATTTTTTCACACATTTATCAAATTTACTCATATTTTTCATCATAAAATATTTAATGATAAATTTTACTTCTATTAACTCCTATGTTATATGCTTCCAATGCAAACAAATACTACAATTTAACAATTTGTGAAAGAGATGTTACCAATATATACAATTACTAGTTTTTCCTATTTTATTTCCTATCTAAGCTCGTCTGATCTCCTACAGTAAAAATGTTAGAGGCGAATCGATGCCAGTGTGTGGCGAGCCCAAGACGTTCATTGGCTCATTGTTGTTTTCCCTTGTAGCGTGTTCAAAAGGTTGCGAGCATCTGTCGAGCTGCATGTCTCGAGAGGTCTTGAGAAGCCCCCTGGCTCACCTGACAATCGAATAAAACGCTAAGGAGTACATTCGAAAATGCCTCGCTTTACATACACATAAAGTACTATATTTTTCAGCATCGTGTGTATGTGTACATTCAGTCCCAAGCCCACGGAAAATCGCCTTGTTTGTTATGTGGCTTGATATATTCATATAATATAAACAAATAGCTCTAATTATATATAATATTAATTAATTAAAACGTATATTTTTCATCATTTGACTCAATTGCATGGCAATTGAAATAAAAAAATAACGATAGTCAATGTACATGAAGCAATATATAAATGTTTGCATCTAATATAGATTTGTTAAAACATTGACACATTTTAATTTATATTGTTTTATAAAAGTACAATTTATTCACTGTATAGTAAATATTAGTTGTCATATAGAATATATTAATAAGCACAATAAAACATAGGTTCTATGTGTTAATAAATTGTTAGACTAATACAAAATAACGATGCACACTACTAAACTTTAAACCTAAAAATCAGATGTAAAATGATTATTTTAAAAACAAGTGTTTGTTATTGCTTTTTCTTTTATTAAATCACAGAATAATATAAATTCAATAAAGACTCGAATGTGTGTTTAAGATATGCTTGATGGATTGCACTTTAAAAAATGCAATTAGAATTTCGCAAGTTTAGATTGCGTATTTGATTCGATCTGATGGATGGGCTGAAATGCAATTAGATTGCACCCTAATGTTGCTAGGGGTGTTTCTTAGGGTTTGTGAGAGAACGCTTGTAGATTTGAATAAGTGCTTGTGTTTATGTTAAGGGTAGCAATTTGTTCTATATTAAATGTTATGTATATTAATAGAAATATAAATATTTATCCAATTGAATATATACAATTTTTAATTATGTTTTTAATATTAAATAAAGTAAGTTTTTAAAGCAATTAATTATGTTCCTCCTTTTATACGTTGATATTGTCCAGAGGATCAAAGCCAAAAATAGGTGTTCAACTGAAGCAGTCACCTGCTTTAGAAGAACCATATCTCTAGATTTTAACCTGATATTAGAAAGTCTTGGAGACTATATGATGCAATATTATATACAGCTACATTTCTGTTAGTGAATTATTGTTCTTCCTGATTGATGCTTTTCTTAAAATTAATTTAAAAAAACTAATTACACCACATTGTCTGTAAATAAATTCACACTAAACAGTTTTGCAGAGCTGTTTTTATTTTTGCATTCTTGAGTGCTGAAAATGTCTATTTATTACTTAGTAAAAGCATTAGTTACAGCTTAACTTAAAAATCTATGGTAAGGAAAAATAGCATAAAAGTTTTTCAATAAAAAGTATTAATATACAATATTTTTGCATTACATAAAAATGTATTAAATAATTTATTAGTAGTGTATTTTGTTATTCTTTTTCTAAACACTGGTTTTAAAAGTCATAATTATGAGCTCTTCTCGTAAATTAATTAATCTAATAATAATCATGTTACGTGACGTTGAACTAATTTGGTTCGTTGTTATTTACATACAATTTTGAGCAATGTAGCTTACATAATTTCCCAGTAAAAGTGACAATCAAACAAAGGTACTTTGCCATACAAAAACATGTAAAAAATTGTCATTTTAAAACAAAAAAAATAGCAAGAATTTGGATAGTAATTAAAGTTACAATGGCCGCCAGAAATTTAAAATATCATTAACGCTAATTACAGAAGCCAAATTTATTTAGACACACTTAGTGCCTTCATTTATCTATGACACTAATCCACATAACAATTGGCACTGTTTCATACACTAAATTGTCTTGTTAAAGTACTCTTTTGTTGACATTCGGGAAGCGACCACAACGGTTTCGCTTATAAGGGGTAACTCGGAAGACACATTCTTGCTCCTGAGTCATTTAAATATTATTAAGTTATTGAACAGTGATATTATTATATGAACTAAAAGGATATGTAGAATAAAATGTTAAATATAAACATATTTATTTCAAAAATTAGTATGAAAAAAAAATAAATACTAAAATATAATCCATCATAATGAATGACATTCATGAGTCGTTTAATAATTTAATTGCCTTCAACGAAGGCGAACGCCTGACGTATTTATTTGCGGCCCTTCTCGAGCTCATTCAATTCTTTGACGCATCGCGTGGGCGCAAACAAACGAAGAAACTTGCAGCCATTTGAATAGTAATCATCTTCAGCCCCGAGCGCCGTAATAATAACCAGGGGAAAATACAACAGCGCGCCGAAATGTTCAATATCGACGATTAGCGCCGATGGTGAATTTACGACCTCGGAACGGTATTCGCAATTGGCTTTCTCATTAAAATCTAGAACCTGCGCATAATGAACATCTATGGCCGGCCCGAGAGCGTAATTAATTAACTGGGAGGAATTCTTGTTTATCGCCTAGCTGCAAGGATGTTTAAATCAAGCGCCGATAATCTGTTAAAATGATTTGTTAAAATAAAACGTCAGCGGCGCGGCGTTGCAGGGTGTTAACTGTTGACGCGTAATAAAAAAATAACCACTCGATGCGCATGCGCGATTAAAATGCAATTATGCGCGCGAGTAAGTTTTTCGATGCGGTCGACCGCTGCGAGTTGGCAGCTCGCGTCCACACTGCAATGCCCAAAAGTATCATTGTCTGTATAAGGTTACAACAGCTCCGTCGCCTTTGAGTTACAACTCAATCACACAGTCTACATATTATCTACAAAAATCTTTCCTGATCTAACAAAGTGTCACATCTTTAATATCGATTGTTCAAAGAAGATTTGAACAATCACTGATGAAGATATTTGAGATCCAATCATCTTTTCTTTCGAAACACATGTGCGAGAGAGATCAGACGCGTTTCATATTTAATTTTTATGTCTGTGGTAATGGGTGATTCATTATGCCTTTTGAAAGTGTGTGGTTATTGTGCAATACTGCGCATCTTGCACGATTTCTATATACTTTATTGCGTGTGTCGTTTGTATAGCAAATCTCCCTTTTATATGTAAGGATTTTAATTACTTACACAGTTAATTTAAAAGTCATTTTAATGATTGTTTCATATAAATTAAAAAATATAACTTGTCTTGAAAGTAAGCCTAACAATGGAAGAGAGATATCGCATCTAAACAATATTTTACGGACTATCAGGGCTGGCTCGAGGATTGTGACTCCCTAAGGCCATTTTGATTTTCAGTTCTCCGCACTTTCCATTTCTTGAATTTCACTTTTTATTTTATAATATATATATATATAATCTTTTATCAAAATTTTGACTTATAATTACAATTATGATATACTATGATATAATTTCAATAGTAAAGTAGAATAATTAAAGGGTATTAAATAAAAACATAAAATTAGTAAATGACCACAATGCAAATAAAATTCAGTTACAATTATTATATAAAGGTTAAGGCACAATAAAGTTGTAGAACGCAGATGAATTAATTCTGTAAGATAATGAATGTTAAACAATTTTAGATATAGGGTTTAGTTCTAAATTTTGTAAATTTACAAAAATCGTCGTAAAACCCGTATTTTGTATTAAATTAATACATTTCTGGCTTTTATTATAGAAAAATCTGTAACTAGTATTTTTAATTCCGCAAATTCTTATAAACATATACTTTAGTTGATAACATATTCCATTTAATTTTTCCTGATTCATAGAATATCTTAAATTAGTTTTTACTAAATTTAATTTAGAAAACTTTTTTCGGCAGTTGCCACAGACAAATCTGCAATAAGCAAATCTAATAATAAAGCCGTAAATTTATTTTAGATAAAAAGTTCTTAAATTTTATAAACAGACATTTCTTCACTCAAATGTAAACGGTTGAGGTATCTGATTTCATGAAGCAAATCTGTTCCTGATATGTCCTTTTGGTGCAGTTAACAGGATTTGTTAGTCCATATATTATTTCAAAAGTTGCTTGCCATTTATGAGTTTACATTTATTTACATTTAAAAGCATGTGAAAATTGCTATTGTGTTATGCAAATATACCAACGGTCTTTTTAAATCGCGATGGTGGTGTCTAAAATTAAAAAAAAGTATTTTAAAATAATATTCTTTATTGCCTAATCCTTGTTAAAAATTGTTTTAATTTATGATCTTTTAAAGTCGAGATGTGTCTAAAATTAAAAAAAGGTATGTTAAATGCAGATTCTTCATTGCTTAATCCTTCGTCTTTGTTTTCATAAAAAATAATATTATTTCCAATATTTATTGTTTTTCAATTTCTTTTGACTCTAGCTTTTCAAGCTTTTCATCACTTCTTTAATCATGAAAATAATATATAGAGCTGGAAATTAAAAAATTTACTTTAACTAAATTTATTTTTTCTCCTTGTATATCTTTACTAGTAAAGTGTATGTTGTTTAATATATCTTGCCAAATAATTACAGTACAAACTCAAAATTTATAATGTTAGCTTTTGAATTTTTTTTTCGTAATTGTTGCAGTTTCGATTGATTTTTGCATAGTTAAAAATACTTTTTAAGGGTTCAATTATCTGTTCCAACTGTTAGTACATAGTCTAAACAATGATTATCCAAAGTAAGGTCGCAGATATTTTATAAACGAGTTTCAGGTTTTAATGCTATTGATGGCTATTGTAATGATTTATAATTACAGTAAGACACCATTGTAATTGATTGCTAAAATCATTGATAAAAAAGTCCTTTATTTAAATATATTTTTGCATCATTTTCTATTTTTTATAACTGGTTTGAAAGTGGATTTTTTCAATTACTGTTCGATTCGCATCAAGGTGAAATCCTGCCGGAAAATTCGCGTCGGCCGCAGCGGGAAATTGGCGTCGCGGCAAGAAAATAAGATGCGGAAAATTCACCGCCGAGACGTCGGCCACATTCTTAAGTAAATGAAAACGTCAGCGAAATTTATACGGTCTCCAGGGAGCGACGAGAAAAAAAAGGGCGGCTGATAAAATATGTCATTAACTCGGGAATGGAAACCATTAGCCGCCGGGGAGAGAAAAACTGCACGCCAAATTGATATTGTTGCCGCGCATCAAGCGTCCGAATATGTAGTGTACTCCCCAAGGATCACCTCTGCAAACTTCTACAGGGTAATCAGCAAGAAAACTTCACATTGCTTTAATAAAAATCCCATTTGTATTGCACGCGTAAGATCTTTTCCTTCAAATATAAAAATAGCAGGTGGGAATAGCATTGTCTGTAGGATCTAGACTTGTAAACCAGAGGTCAAGGGTTCGAGCCACGGTTGCAGACTTGAATTTTTATTTACAAAAATTGCACTTTTAATAATAAAAAAATAACCGGACTTGATTGCAAAGTGATTTATATTAAATATATTTTTTTCTTTCAATCACGTGTAACAACTATACTCTATTTGCGTTAGCACAGTCAGTCTAGGAGCTATCCATTTCATCATTATTCATAATTGAGAAAGAGATGGCATGTTTGGGTTTACGCTCCTATTATTAACTCTAAAGCACACGATACGGATATATGTACGTTCAATATACATACTTATCATTACTCCTATTTATATTTTGAACAAATTTATAGTAATTAAATTCATTACTATTTATTTTATATTTATCAATCAAATTTATCATTTTTAAAATCACATAATCTTCACGTAAGCAATCTATTTTCACTCTTAATCTCATGCAGCATTTTGACATTTAAAAAAGTCTTTGAACAGATTATTGTTTACATCTGACTGTAAAATCATGTTAATAACACAACAATATCTATTTTTCTACCCAAACCAAAATGCTAACGATTTGGCATTATGTTTTTACTATAATAAATATTTTAACCACGAAAGCTGATTGGCAATTGGCTATCTAACCACTTGAAAACAATATAGACACTACCTCTAAATGAGTGATGAAAAGTTTTTTTAATAATTTTTTACGATACAGATAAGTAATGCTTTTTTTTGCACGCTTCTGTATATTTTATTTTATATTAAATTAAATTAAATAAATATACATTTTATCTTTATAGAGATAATGCAAACGAAAAACGCATCACCCTTACAAAGTTACATTAACCATCCCTTTTTATGTTCATAAATAAATTCATATCCCAACGTTATCTCGCCATATTTTTAAACACCCTACTCTTTGTGTAAGAAATGATGGGGTGTCTAAATGCATTACTTCCTTGAAAATAATTTTTCTTCTCATGAAAGTATATATAAATAATGTACCTCTGCATATAATATACACCTCCTAGATCATAAACATAATTTTTGAAATGAAATTTTGCCTTTGTGTATTAATAAGTCATTTAAAAGTGAAAGTGGTTTTTAGCCTAAATTAAAATTTTCAGTAAGAATCAAAAATATTAACATAATAAAAAATGACTTGAATTCATTATTTTGGCGCCACGAATATTGTCTCTCAGTAAAAGTAGTATTCTTTTGCATCTAACTTGATTAATTAAAATTTTTTATATGGGAGTGAATAAAATTAAAATTATATAAATAACATTATTTTGCACTTTATTATTATTATTATTATTATATCAATGTATTGATAGAGTATTATGTCGAACGCACTTTCAAATAAATTCTTAAGTTTAAAGTTAAAGAAATTGAAAGTCAAACTTACCGATTCTTATAACAAAAAAAAATGCAATCTTCCCCATACGCGGTCGTGTCTTTCCCGTCACGACGATTGATGAAGCATGAAATTTGAATGACGCTCAAGGCCTCCTCGGCGGTCATATCTCACGTGATTTTTCTGGCTTAATTGACCGTCAGCCTTAAGGTCTGCAATCCACGACAACGGTTACGCCCTCCGCGGCATGGACCTCGATTTTTGCTAATGAAACTTTTGACCGATGAAAAATGATTACCGACTTGTGTTTGCTTTTGGACGGGGCAATTTTTCAAAGTACCATAACACAAAATGCCAATTGATCGGCAGGATCAAACAACATGAGCACAAGGATACATATATCAGAGGCAAAACACCATTGGTGGGTGTCTTACATGGCCAGTAGCTCTCCACTTTGGCTCCCATATTAAATTACATCTGCAGTGTAACTGGATCAAACGTAGCACAGTAGGGTAATTTTATAAGCCATAAATATTAATGATATTGATATCCAACTTTAATTTTTAATGATTTATTATGTTTTATTGTCATTAACATCTCAAAGCTTACGTAATTTGTAGCTTTTTTAATGGATGAATTTTAGCGGTTTTCCGAACGGTTGGAAAGTATCCAAAAGATAGGCAGGCGTTAAATATGTTTGTTAAGTAATGAATGCAAATTCCAGAAAGGTGTTTAATCAACGTCTGATCTAATCCTTAAATTCCAGGACTTTTTTTAATTTTCAAGTTTTATTATTATACACAAAATATTGATATGTACTAACTACTTATTTATTTAGGCCATATTTTCACAGCAAAAAATACTCATTTAAATTAAATATACATTTTCATTATTTAAAATACCGAGACTTTTCTCTCGAGAATACTTGAGAATACCGAGAAAAATTCACGACAGCTTCCGTGATTTTAAAACTATTTGTTATCGTAGATATATTATTAAGAGTCATTTTGAAGCAATGTGGCGGATCAAACTGGCTGTCGATCTTAGCTAAGATATTTAAAATAGTGAATCAATTATCATTTTATAGTGTTTAATGAATTAGTAAACAAAATATATTTTCCACAATTTTACTGCAATTTACGTTTACGTTCCACTTAAAAATATTAATAATAAAATCGTTTATTTATAGGTTGAACTCATTTTAAAAGCTTTAATGCACAACTTTCTCGCGCTAGTTTCGTTAAAAGATATGCGGTTTTACAAGCACATTATATGTGACCCGAATCGGTTGTCCATCATGTGATGCGCATAGCGTGGAAAGGGTTAATCATCTCTAAGCGATGCATCTAATCAAGCTAATCATAATTATTTACTCGACTAGCTAGAAATTGAAAAACACCTCTCTCCTTCCAAACGATCAATCAGAACCACCGGTTTTAATGAGTCACTCATTGAACATGATCCAAAGGGCGTATAGAATCGATCACGCTTTTCGAAAAATCCATTACTTTTCGAGTAATGGATCGTTTCGAGGCAGACGATGGGAGGAAGTCCACTCCGGACCAAAAGCCTGGATTGTTAGCCATATTCACTTACCTCGTCATTCATACCACAATTACCGATGAAACCTGTCAAGACGTTCGAGCAGAAGATTTATTGCCGAATGGGAAAAGGATAAACGCACCGATGGTCCTGGAATGGACCTCTTATATAAAATTAAACAAACATAAAAGATGAATGATTTACTTGAAAATAATAGTGGTATATATAATGAGCATTTATAAAGACGGTATTTTATGGTTGGATTCACCGTATAAATGAATAATAAATATAATGTGATCTGCTTCGTTATATTTTGAATCACGATCCTTAGAGACGATGGTGAAGGTAAATTATATAATAATTAAGGGAAGGATTGCATATTCAATTTCCTGGAACGCGGATGCATTTTGTTGCTAACGATGCATAAACCCTTTTAATTATGCTTTCATTTAATTGTAATTCAAGCAGCATGTATAAGGGTCTAAAATAATACGAGCAGAGATATGGATGGGCGATTATCAGTCAACACGAGAGGAGCAGATGTGTCTATTATAATGTAAACATTTTCTTAAATCACTGTATTAATTGAAAATGTGAATATTATTTGCAATGTACGGCATTAAGATCCACGTTACCTCTACGCGTTTAACATCTTAGGTGGTCCCTCGGGATGATTCTGCGCCCATACGAGGCCTATTATCAGCCCGAGAGTAAAAATATCATAAAGCAAAAGTATGAATCGATTAGAGTTAACCGGTAGCCGCTCTTCGAACAAAGGTAGTGCGGATCGGCCGAGGCAAAAGAGTTATGTCCCATACTCACGAGTGGCTGGAGGCCATGACGAGTTTCTCCTCTAACCACATATCTCTCAAAATTAATTGTTATTGGACGATGCCGTATGGTTTATGGGGAGTATAAAGTAAACGAGCGAATTTATTGCGGCCATTTCCAGATTGTATGCGCTTTTTGACCTCACCGTTTTGGCGCCCATACTTTCTCGTCAGCGAAAATCTTGAACGTATAAATTACGATAAAATTGTTGCGCGGCGTATGTGTATCGCGATCGGATTATAGCTCTGGTGAATGTAACACTATATGGGTGTCATATAATTTATGAAATAAAGATTAATACGAGTATATATGGGTTGTTGTTTATTTCAGACTGGGGCAATGAAATGAACATATCGTATATACAAAATAAAAAACGCGACTCCTTTTTCAACATTTATAATTTATTAAAAATTAAATTGTTGGGGCTAATTTATTTGGCCACAAAACTAAGCGGTACTTTGGTGAAGCCGGCGAGGGCAATATTTTTTAGTGGACCACGACGGCCGGTCAGGATGTAGCATATTATAAATCCATTAAACTGTCTCATTTTTATTCTATCCCTAATAGTGATTCTTACTTATGAGATAAGTAATTATATTTTATCTCTGTATCTTTCATTGCATTGGATCATTAATGGTCCATAAGCGCGACTGATACTCCCGCGAGAATCCAAGTAGGAGGTCAAGTATAGCCCCTGTGTGTACTTGCAGATTAATAGTTGCTAATAGGCTAAAATTAATTTTTGATTATTATGCAAATTCATTCACAAATAATAAAAATTTATCGCATTAATGTTTGTACAATCAAACTCAAATATGCAAAATTTTGTATAGTGATAAATACTGTACAACATTTAGGAAAAGTATGGAAAAATCACATGGTTCATGCGTTTATTTTACATGTTTTGAGTGGAAAGTAGCTGTATTTTTGGCCTTCTCAGAATCAAAATGCTCGATTTGGTATAACTCGGCTAAGTGGTGAAAGTAAGTTCCTGAAGGAGGTTATTCAGCATGGCAGTATTCTAGCTATATACCATTGATACTTAATGAGAAAATCCAACGGTTTTACTTCTCATCGGTTTTTTGACCAATGTCATTAATTCGGGGTGGAACAGGACTTTTTGTTATTACTTAATACATATCTTATTCAATTTATTGGTAGGTGTAATGGCGTACGGTAGATTTAAAATCAGTAAAATGCAACATCAGAGTTTTATGGAATATGAGATTCGTGGATGTTTGCTATCTATTCCCTCTGCATTCCTTCACATGTGCCACCAAATTCTTAATGAAATATTTGGACGCTGATTTGCACGTATTTGAAACAGCTGTTCCACAATTATGATTTATTTAATATAAAATATGATCGCATAAGAAAGTAAGGGGGAAAAAATCTGGATTTTAACCCTTTGGGGTGTGACTTCGCAGTCAGTAAGACGCAGGTGGAAACTAGTTAGAATTTTATTATATTATATTACATATTGCGACAGAGTGTGATGGGCGAGATCTTTTTTACGAACAGTTGTAGAGAAGCTGGCGCAGGGATGATGTCCATGAAAGATCCCTAGAGTTTTGATTGGTGTAGCTGCGACAGTATTGTGGAGGTTGACTCTTCTCTGCTGTGATGCTCTGTATAGTGGAGTGTCTGCTGGTGTCTGCCGGTGTCTGCCGGTGTCTGCATGGTCCTCATTGCAGGCCAGCTTTATGTATTTAGGGTTGCGAAGCTTTCTGACCAATCACAATCATGCAGCGATCATCCAGCCAATCGTTGCACTCACTTCTTAAAACAACGACATTTTTTTCCGCCTTTAGATAGTGACATTTGCTTGATGGACATTTCCGAGGTAGAATTGTACAACGGGAATGATGTAGTCTAACGGCGCTTCTTGTCTTCCATTAATATATTGTTTCCCATGACCGTTTCGTAATAAAGAAATATTGATTCAATGCACCGGAGAATATTTTGATTGATTCAAAACACCGGAGGGCTTTTGTGTAAACCCACTATTGTCTAGTTTATCCTTATTGATGAATTAACGCGAGTTTCAAGAATAGGATCTCCCACAAAATATATTTTTTTTTGTTCAGCAAATATTTTGGATTTTTTTGCATGGTCTATAATATATTTTCTAAATATTCGAATATTAAATATTTAATGGTAAAATATTTTGTTATTCGAATCTATTTATAAAATTATTATAATGACTTTATAAATAGCTTCAAATATTTTTCTGTATTTTTCGAAATTTTTTATAAAAAAAAATTGCTAAACGTTAATTTGTGGAATTATTATTTAGTTTATTAGAATTTATTATATCTTTAAATAATAGTAATAATGCTAATTAATGTAACACGTTTTTGATTTAATTTTATACATATGATGAATGCAATGAAATCATAATATTAAAAACGTTTATTTTTTGTATGTTTGGCGTGCCGAAAAACAATATTCATCGCTCGTAAAATAAATTTTGAATGGATATATTCTATTTCTCCTATTTATAATATAGGTAATATAAGAAATAATTTGATTGATTTTGATAGAATTATTTTTATTAAAGTTAAGGTTTGTTATTTACTTTTTAAAAAATAACATATGATAATAAATTAGATCGTTCCTATTGAAAACGATAAAATCTTAATCTTAATTAGGTTAAACGCAGCTGTATACTTTGTATAGGTTTTGTTGTCGAAATTTTAAATGCATGTTATATTTTTTTATCCGTGTTTTTTTTTAACTATGCGTTATGTTTTTTGTGTTATTATTGTAGAATATATATTATAATATATAACATTATAATATTGTTGCTGTTTTGTGATAGTAAATACGTCAATGAATTTATAATAAATATTTTATTTTAAATTGACTAAAAAAGTAAACTTTTATGATGTTGTTTTACTGTATTCTATAAATCTTAGTTAACTGCTACGAAAATTTCTATAAAAAACAAAGATTTTTTCATTAAGCAAGTACTTAAATTCTTCTTTGGACTTTAATGTCTTATTTATTTACGATTCAGCATCGGATAGCAATAAAGCCGAGATGTTTGACTTTATTTCAATCGGTTCCAATGTTTTTTCAAAAAAATATCTCTTTGATTGATTTAAAGCTCTCCGATTGATATTGCGTTTGGACGTTGATCGACTTGATGTTTATCGTAAAAAATGGTTATTTAAGCGAAAGTAATATATTTTTGTTTCTCATTGAATGATCAAAGGTGCTTTTGTATTACATTAATAAATTTAGTGAAAAATAAATCGATTTTATATCAATAAGTCTTCTAAGATATTTTCAGAAAAATATTTAATATTAAATAACAGTCAGAGACGATGTTTCTCATATATCACATATTAAAAAAAATATTTATTAAAGTAATTTTTTGAACGCAAATATTATTATGTTTAATATATAAGAGATAGTAAAAAATATACTTAAAACTATTGATATTCTCTATATGAAAAATAAAAATATCATATAGTTCTGGTCATACTATGTATATATTATTTTCGAATACAAAATCTAAAACACAATCACCTGGGATTTCCACGGTAAATTGAAAAAGAAATAACTTGCAAACGCGAAATTGCAAACGAACTCCGTCCACCGCGGCGTTTATATTATATACACATCTAAACTAACTTATAGGAGTCGGAGTTGGCGCAAAAGTTATCTCGTCGGTCGGTTTTCAACTTTTAATTTGCATTCCGATATTAACCCCCGCGAACGTTTTCAGATTTATCATTAATAATTAGCCGTCGGAGTTAGCCTCTTCCAAGGACAAAAGCCGGAAGGCAAATATTCGCCAAATCGTTTCATATACTACGTCGCGAACTTTCCGCCCCCCGGACTGTCAATGTAAATAATTGTATAATTTAGACATAATTGCTTTCTCGACGGCCAGAAAAGTGTACGAAAGGTAATTAAAACTTTCGCCCGTCCAATCGAGTCGAAAATTTGACTTTCATTCGACGACTTCCAGAGCAAAATTGAAGGCAGTCGCGAAAGGTGAAACGAAGTGAACCGAAAGAGGGTGGAAAAGTGAAGGGCTTGCACAATTTCACAAAAATCATATAATATACCATTGATTTATTTATAATTTGTAGTAATATTAATGTAGTGCGGAAAATCAAAATGCGTCTTGGGTTTCTCAATAAACGTTTCTGGACACTGACATTTTTTGGTAAATATGATCTAAAGGTTTTAATTGTTTGTTTGTTATGGCGATGAATTTACGATTATTAGTAAATATAAAGACATATTTATTAGTTTGATAACCCTTTTATTGAGTCTTTCGCAACTAATTTAAACACAACAATTGTTTTTCTATTAGAGCTACGCTGCGTAGCAAGTGAATTTCTGTTTGTGTTTGTATATTCATTTTAAGACGTATTTTTTACTTTTCGGTTATTTGATTAACGAGAGTTTGAAATTCTTCTCAATTATATGCTATAAATACCGTAATTTAAAAAAAATTCATTATTATCAAAAATCTTTTCTATATAAATATTAAAGAACGCAACATTTTTTCACACCTCGCTGAATTTTTTATCGTCTAATTTTGTTGATAAATACATATATACACCATTTTTCTATAAAACATAATTTAATATCGACATTAAAATCGTGATAATATTTGTATTTAGTTATAGTAATTTAATTGATATATAGAAAAAAAGTACTAGAAAATTGCTAATTGCTAATTACTACTAACTAATGAATGTTTTGAAAAGTAATGAAATCCTTTAATTGTTAGATTACTATATTTTCCATTACATTTTCTATACATTATAACAAGTTAATTGGTCTTATTTCTTAATCTTTTTTTATTTATTATTTGCAAAATATTAGGTATTTCTCCTTTGAAGAGTGCTTTATTTAATAAATAATGTTTCTGCAATTATATTTATGTCTTATTCATCAGTACTGGTTCCATTTTTAATTTACGAATAATTTTGTTAATATATTCTAAAGAAACTGATTTAAAGTCTCTAAATTTTACATTAAATATTTTATTATTATATTATGCTAATTTATTAAACTGATTTATTGAACTCACAATTTTTTCTATACTCTTAATGTAGTATATATTATTTTTTCTGCTATTATATCAGGATCTTTATATATATTTCCATCAATCTCTGTATTAATTAAGTCGTTTCTCTGAATAGGATTAAATCATTTTTTATTGTTTTCCACATCATATTCGGTTCATTTTTTATATTTATCGACTTTTGATACCATTTTTATGATTTATCTCTTCTCTAAAGCATTTTTAGTACCGTCAGTAAATCACGTTTTTGAGTTGAATATATATTTTGTTTTTATTTTACTATCCCCAAAATTCTTATGCCTACACTACACTCTCTAGAAGTCGGCCAAGGTTGCCCAAAGACGGAGAGTATAGTCGGTTAATTTGGGGTTACTTCGGTCGAGTTCGGTTGTCCGAGATTACCGAGAACGAGAGGTAAAGTGAGGGTAATTCAGTCGACTTGGCCAGCTTCGAGCGCTTCCGAACATTGTCGGGAAAAAGACCGAAGTCAAAGGTACCGAAGTCGGAGCTGATTTTTCGAGCGCGGGTGGTGAGATACTTCCCCTTTCGCTCTCTCGCGTGTTAAGTGACGACAGTGAGAGAGATAATGATATGTTTTTTGTGAACTGAGATAGAACGAGTAACTCGATTCAATTTCAGTACGCGCGTAGGCGTCCTCTGGTTAACATGCATGTCGAGCGTTGCATCGTGGTCACGTGGTCAAGTTATAATACCACATGCTTATCAGGAACTTCAACAGACTTACTGACATCTTTGAATATTTTAGGGCACCAAAAGGGATTAATTATATTTTTGATTGTATATTCTTCTAAAAAATATTGTTATTATATTTTTTTTCATATAAAATTGAATAATTTAAAAATAATTAGTGGTACTTGATTTTGTTAAAAAAATCGTTTCGAATATCCTTATGTATTTTCCTAGATCGGCTTATATAAATGTCACACCATAACGAATTTTTATTTAGAATCGATGGCGACAAATTCTAGGATAGTCACAGATGTGGTGTTTGTATTCTGAAGTATTATTTTTATGCCTTATAGCATTTTTCAAAGCCGACAAAGATTTTGCGATTTTGCGTGAATATTTATGACCAAAAAGTTTTCACTGATATTGTATTGGTGAGTGCCCACACAAACTTTTATAATTATCAGTAGCGTAATATTTATAATATGACAATTTAAAAATTGTGATTATTTAACACATTTTTTGATTGCGCGCAAATATGCCAGCTGTACGTGACAGCAGCCGCCGTGCGGACGTCATTCATGACCGCCGTCCGGACAGTATATGAAATTTGTAGCAGTGTGGCCGCTACTGGGAAGTCGGCGACTTCAGTTGAACTTCGGTTCGGAGAACTTCCAGAGAATGTAGTGCGAGCATTATAAATATTGTTTTATATCATATTAACAACTATCTATTCTTTATTTAGAAAAATCTCTTTTTTAATTTTCTCATTATTTTATTTTTACTTTAATTATATAAATATTTAGGTTTTACTTTATATTCTACGTATTGGTATTCTAGTGCCTTTTGCTAGAAGCCTTGTGATACAATTTATTACATTCTTGGCTAAATGCTCGGTGATATTGAGAGTCGCGATCGCGTCCGTTGTTCATAAAAGTCGCAGCGAGGACATCAGCGCTTAAGAACGCTTCTCTAGCGCGAGTCATCCACGTTCTCAAAGAGCTTGCCAAGCACAATGATATTTTTGGCGATAGCTATGAGGAACTAGATAAAAAATATGTTCTCATATAATTAAAAAAATAATATGTAACTATTATTTGTATCATGGCAATCATGACGTGTTGTGGAAACCTGTTGTCATGATAAATAATAAAATATCACGTGAATGCTATGAATTTCTAAACATATAAACCTTATCTTCTTGATGTAAGTGTTGAGTACCACACAACTCTTATATTCACTAATTTTAGTAAAAAAACAAAAACACAGACTAATAGAATACTTAGCATTTAAGATTTGTGAACCCTGCGTAAAAGGTGTGTAGCGAATCGTACGAAGGGCTTGGTGGGGTGTTGCTGAGCAAAACTCGCCCCTCTTTTTGGCATAAACAATATTCGATGCTGAAATAATATGGATGTAATTAATTTTAATTTGTCACGAAGCGTTTTCTCGCCGAGACAGTGTCGAGTAATTGGCTGAACGCTTTTTGGCAGTGATTTTCAAAGAACCTTCTTCTTGCTCTTTACCCTGTGCGCTGACGCTAATTTGTCAACAGTCAATTCGCACGCACAAAGGCGGGCATAATTGTCGGATAAATTCGGCGAGTCGAGTGTAAACAATTATTACAAAAGAAAATTGTCACACACGGATAAACGTCAAAGGGATAAAAAAAATAAAAAGGAATTCTATTAAGTAAAGTAAAAATAAATTAATTGTATTACGTGGGCATTAAAAAAACGGTTTTATTGCTGACGTAACATTTGGAAATTGTGTTGAAAATCGCGCGGAATTTTCTCAAATATTCATATACTTTTTTGGATTTGGTTAGCTTATTATGTTGTACATTGTAATTTAGATATTTTTGGGTAAAATATGAACAGATTAAAAGGCAATTTGCTATTGTTTTATATATGCATTTAGAGAATTTTTGACATATATAAATAAATTTATTTGCTCACATCATACATACATAAATTTTATTGCCCCAATTATAATGTACCATTAAGCAAAGTATTTTTTTTGTAACAGGGAATTTATTAATAATAATCAATAAAATAAATTCTGCTTCAGTGCATTGTGTATTGCTATGAAATAGTTATTTAAGCTAAAAATCTTTGTATGAATACAATTTCTTTATAATATAAACAATAATTATGCTAATTTTGATCCTCAGGGTACATCGTGAGATATTAATCTTTCTTTTGAATGAACATAATGTATCGTTTCTTATTGTTTATTATTAAATAATTAGTAGAGCAATTTTAAAATATTTTATATCTGCTCTACACTCTCTGGAAGTTGGCCAAGGTTGACCAAGGACGGAAAATATAGTGGGTTACTTCGGTCGAGCTCGGTTTTGCCCGCTCTAAAATCTCTCGGAAGTTGTCCGAGGTTACCGAGAACGGGAGGTAAAGTGGTGGTAATTCAGTCGACTTGGCCAGCTTCGAGCGCTTCCGAACATTGTCGGCAAACGGACCGAAGTCGGAGCTGCTCTTTCGAGCGCGAGCGGTGAGATACTTCTCGCGTGCTAAGTGACGAGAGTGAGAGAGATAATGATATGGTTTTTCGCAAATTGAAATAGAACTAGAAGCTCGGTTCAATTTCGGTATGCGCGTAGGCGTCCTATGGTCAACACGCATGTCGAGCGCTGCATCGAGATCACGTGGTCAAGTTATAATAACACATGCTTATTTGGGACTTGAACATACTTTTACTGACATCTTTGAATATTTTAGGGCACCAAAAGGGATTAATTATAATGTTGATAGTATATTCTTCTAACAGATATGATTATTATATTTTTTTTCATATAAAATTAAATAATTAAAAAATAATTAGTGGTTTTGAATTTAAAAAAAAAATCGTTTCGAATATCCTTATGTATTTTCCTAGATCGGTTTATATAAATGTCACACCATAACGAATTCTTATTTAGAATCGATGGCGACAAATTCTAGGGTAGTCACAGACGTGGTGTTCGTATTCTGAAGTATTATTTTTATGCCTTATGGAATTTTGCAAAAGCCGACAAAGATTTTGCGTAAATTGAATATTTACGACCGAAAAGTTTTCACTGATATTGTATTGGTGAGTGCCCACACAAACTTTTATAATTATCAGTAGCATAATTTTAATAATATGACAATTTAAAAATTGCGATTATTTGGCACATTTTTCGATCGCGCGCAAATATGCCAGCTGTATGTGACTGGAGCCGCCGTCCAGACAGCATACCTACGGCAAGTCGTAAGTCTCGGCCGACTTCAGTCGTAACTTCGGTTCGGACAACTTCCAGGGAGTGTAGTGCAGACATTACATATTCAATCTATTATAACAATCTAAAATTAAATTTTGGAATATTTTTTCAAGTCCGATTGTTGTTAATTTAAATATTTAGTAAAATAATATATTACTTTACTTGTTCATTGATTGCTTTTTTAATTATTTTTTCCATATAGAGTAACATGTTAATCGGTCGCAGTTTCTTAACCTTTTTAGTATATTTTATTGTTTCAGTAGCATTTATTTATATTTTATTAGTATTGCTTCCATTTTTCATTCACAGATTATGTTTCAAGTACATCTTGAAGTATTGTCGCTATTGTCAAAATTATGAATTTATTTAGTACCTACCCTTTAATTTGCACAGTTTTATCATTTCTTAACACTATTTTTCTATTTATGTCAATTGACTCAAAGGGCAAATTAAAAACAAAACTAGCAACCTTTCGGTGAAATGTGAAAGTTGAGGACCGCAGGTGGCAAGAAAGTCATGGGCTCGTTCATCTCCCGCCTCTGGGTCGTGGACGTCAATCGTTGTTTTATGAAAGAAGTCTCTTTTTTGTATGTGTGTGTGTATGTGTGTGATGTAAACTCGGTCCTGACAGCATAATTAACCTGTTCTCGTGGTTATCATCCAGCGCCCACCTGCGCGCCTCGTACAATTGATAATTTGCATAAGGCTGCTTCGCTGATTGCTCTCGTCCATAATTAAAACCATCAACGGTGCAAGAACATCACTCGGGGTGACCATCGCTCATCCTTTCTCCAGTGCGTAATTAAATTAGGTACTTTGAACCATTTCAATAGCGCAAAATGAGCCAGAAGAAAAACTAAAAATATTTTAAGACATCTTTTTATTTCTTCACTTTTTTTTATATATTCGAATAATTTATGAGTTGCTCAAAAGTAATAAGTTCTTAAATAGCACTATTTCTTGATACACATATAAAATAACTCTATGTATGTACATATGTACGCATTATAAAACCATTACTTTTATTTTAATTAAATATTACTCATATACACATGTGTGGCAATGATAGGTTATGGTTTATATTATATTTTTATTTAATTAAAAGCTAAGTTTTGCGCTTAATTATATAGTACTTTAGTTGTATTATTTTGTTGTGTTTCGAAGGAGATGCAATTAAAATTTTAAATAGAGCAAACATTTATTTGTTTTTAACATACATACCATACATATTAGTGTCTAGATGCTGTGGTAGTGGCACAGGTTCTCTGTGGGTAGACCAGCCTTATGAGACACTAGTCTACGCGGCTGTAGCTCTAGGTTTTTGGATATTTTTTTTTTTAAAATAAAATTGACGATATTTAAAACTTTATCTTAATATTTTTATATTATTTATCAAGATTTTTTCTGTACTTCTTTGGCGATAATCTAAGCTACTAAACCCATTATCGCGTGTAATAAACATAATACATTTCACAAACATGGTTTAATGGCAAAGTTCATAAAATATATGTCGAAAGATAAAATTAATTATGATAGATAGATTAAAAGGTTATAGTGACTAATTAAAATACTCGCATCTAATACGGTTATATGAATTAGACCTTTAAAGCTATTTTGATTGTCGGTCAGATCAAATATAGACATCATATCCTTTCGTAGCTCGAGTAAATTTTTCATTCTACCGTATAAGACCGGACTGAATTGCTGTAATTAGTTTGATTATAATGAACCGAAGGAAAATCAAAATTATCTTGAAGCAAAATTGGCGATGCCTATCAATCACAAACGAGGCGCAAGTAGCATTAATATAAAATAACTCACATAATCATTTTATAAAAAGATTTGCAACGTTCTAGATAGATTTTTAATGATAATATTTGAGTTTATTAGATTTAAATGGAAAACGATAGATGAACACTTTAACAGCTTCTGTATGACTAATGAACCGCTGTTCAATGAATAAAATATCAAAGTGGTGGAAAAGCGGTCATTTGGTGCCTGCGGTATTATGATTAATGAGCTAGTGGTGATTTAATCGGAAAAATATAATGGTTTTACGAAAATTAAATTTAATATATATATTTAACATAATAAATATTACGTTTTGACACATAAATATTTTATTGTACGATTCATATTTAATTTGATCGACTTTTTAAGTTAAACGTGATTTATATTCCTATCCCTAGCGTAAAATATATATGTAGAGTACGCTCGGGATAAGGATTCTGGTTTGTTATTGTGTGCGTGAACTATGTGGCTCAAAACAATTTCGCTCAGAATATTTATTTTTTTTATTTTAAAAGAAAATATATGTTTATTTAACATACATACATCTGAGCTAAGTTGGAAATTTTAACGGATAATTAAAAATATATTATATAATCGAAGAAACCAGTCATTGATGTCATTAATTAAATATTTGCAAAATTCAAAATCTTTCACTAGTCAAAAAAATAATGAAGTCTTTAGCTATTCTTCAAAAGCAAAAAGATATAAAATGGGGAAAGAAATTATTCACAGATTGTTTAATGGCTCGACTACTCTATTAAATCATTAGAATCCATTGAATAAATTAAAAAAATATCATTGGCGCAACAATAAGAATAATAACTTTTTTACGCCTTACAGAGAATAGTGTAAAAAAACCAACAACGTACGGATTAATGGAAAAATAATTAAAATATTTTAATCCACGGGTAAGAGAACGAATAACTTACAGTGTATATTTGAAGCTTTGATATCAATTAACCCAGATATGCTCAAGAAGTTTTGTTCTCTTAAAATTTAATTTATAAATAAAAAACAGTGGCACGAGTTTAGTGACCTACCCATGGGACAGTGGGCATATCTGGGTTAAACCAATATCAACACAAAATTATTTAAAATAAATCACTAGAGAAGATCGAACTTCTGTGCCACACTGCACTTTAATGACGAATACCAGCGTTGACGAATCAGCGACTGTCCTTAAAAGAGAAAGCGAAACAACGAAGTATACGCTACATCGCTTCTCCCTCTCATATACATGTACACGCACACAATAACAAACCGGCATCCTTATTCCGAGCGTACTCCAGAATGTTTCATAATACTACGGGCATTCAACTTAAACCCCCAGCATTTTTCCATATATTAAAAAAAAAAAATAGCAATTCTAATTGATCATTTTAGATCAGGCTTTCTTAGCTTTTCACAATCCATGGATAAAATCGTATTGAATAATTCAAGTTTATTCATAGTTGAATATATTTTATTATCGATAGATGGAATGTATATATAATAATATATAATAATTTCAATGACAAAATAAAAACATTGCTAAAAGATTTTCAATGTGAAACTACTACTTTGTATTCTATTTCATCATGCACGTAAAAAAGCATGTTTGTAGTAAGTTCGTAACAAATTAATTCTAGTTCCACTACCTGATATTGTTTAAAGATGGTATTTATACAGATGATTCTTTATTTCAGTCCAATAAATCGTTATTTTACAACCGATCTTGTACAAACTAATTGCAAGGGTGGGCCCTATATGGCTAATTCAGTTTTAGTGCCATTGTAATAGATACGACAGTCATGTATTACAAAGAACTTTTTTTTAAATATAATACTTTTTTAGTCCACTACTAGAAAATGTTATGATTAATTAAGGTAAGATAGAGTCAATAGGTAGTTTTTTTTATTGTACTCTTATAAAATAAACGGCAGACATTTGATCTTTAATTTCCTGTTACATCATAGTAATGTAATAAAAATTCGATCAACTTGTCAAGCTGACTGAACCTTAGAAGCGAAAGTATTTGGTAAATTATTGTGAAAATATTTATTGTTAAGGTACATAGGTTGCCCAATTAATTCTACATATATTTATTTAACCAGTACACATTTTATAATCACAAAGCACCTCTTCGTCACCGCAAAATGGCATCGAATTTATTTCTTATACTCGTAAATTGATTCTCGTTTCCAGAAGTCTTCTGCTCACACACGCCGATCGTTATAGAAAAACGATTCCGATATAACGGAAATTGGATTGAGTCGGTCTGGTCGGTAGAGCAGCAGGTAGGCAGTAAGTAGGTGGGAAAGAGGTGTGCAGGAGGTCGGCACTAATTTGTCATTACCGGAGGCGACCCGACGGGGAAGGGCTGCGGATCGTTTATCGGTTTTCAATTGGACACACACTTACGAAATATACGTACATTATTAATCAATTATATAATCTGAGTGGTGTGACGTCATATTTGTGGTTAACGCAAGATGACGTCAAGCGAATAATTGATTTAGACGCAATCAGTGACGTGTTTCTGGAAGGTGATGCGATAGGCGAGGTTAATATTAATTAATTACAAGAATAGCACGTGTTCGTATATTTACGGTAAATAGATATGTATTTAAAGACTACACAAATAAATCTGTAACGATCGTCATTTTATTATATTGTAAATGTCAGCTAATTGGTATTAAAAAATCATTCATAAATCACATTTAAACTAAATGAGGCCAGTTTGCCTTATGCAGGCGCGTACGGTGAGATACATTTCCTTTCGCTCGCTCACGTGTTACGTGACGTCACTTAACACGCGAGCGAGCGAAAAGGAATATATCTCACCGTACGCGCCGTATTGTCAGTAACATTAAACAATATTTGTGACAGAAGTAGGTGTTTATACAATTTAAACGGTGCTTTTGAGATTTTAAATTGATGCACTTATTGCAAAACAAATTCCTAGACCTGATACAACATTCATTGCATATGTTTTTGTATGCTGGTGTTCTTGCTTTAGAATAGGTCATGGAATGTCATTGTTTCTACATTAAAATGTTTATACAGTCCTTATTGATATTTATTTTAAGGAACACTTTAAGATCCTCGGCGAAAATAAAGAGTTTTAGAACCTTTAGGAATTCCTGACGTGACGATTTTACGTTTATTATTTTATAAAAAAAACCAAACCTGTCCATTTTTTATAATATTTAAGTCATGACAAGCTTAATCAAGCGCCCTTTTAAAATCATATAATTGATTGCCTTTATCGAGATTTTTTGTCACATAATTAAGAAAACAAAGTAGATTCGTTGCTATTGATCCGATACACGAAAACTATGTTCTTGATAAATTTAATATCCTTTAACATGCTTATGAGGTATGATTCCTAATATCTTAACTAGTGCTGATAAAATAGACATCAACATATAATTTCGAAACTCTTTTTGTGAATGGGAGTTACATTTTTAATTTTATTTTCAATAAAAGGTTGAAAATAAATAGTAGCAAAAATGTGTTAAGATACTACATTTTATTAAGCATATCAGTTGCAATAAAATTAAGGTTCTTCAGTATTTTTACCTTTATATTGAAGGTAAGAAATTGTATATAATTTAAAAAAGGCATCTCAATATGAATTTGCCGAAGTTACGTCGTTTTGTTGAGTCTAATTTCAATCGTAAATTATCTATATAATATCATTATTTTTTTAATAGCGGTTTTTTTTTATATATTATTAGGTTTAGTTTTTATTATTTTATGCAATCTGTTATTGAATGCACTTCTTAAATATTATTTGTAGTAATCTAAATAATATTAAAAAAAAATAATAACTGAGTCGGTAAAGTAAATCCGGAAGTACTTTAACCCAATCTTCTTCGAAAGAGAAATATATCAATTAATGATGCTTGGAGTATTATTTTAACATTTATTTACAGAACCAGAATATTTGAACATTCAGTTATTTTCATTGCGTCATATATTAACAAAGACCGGTTTTGAGTCACTGAAAAGCCTTATAACTTATAACAATGCCAATTTTGTATCTGCAATTATGATTATGTAGTGGAAAATTAATTTAACAATTATATTGAGCAATTTCTGTTATCATTAAATTGCAAGATAATACAATTAGTATTTGTTGTGATTTATTCGAAGTATTAGAAACTAATTTTTGTCCAACATATGCAAATACTAAATAGCAGTTTTTTAGTGAAATTTATTTTGAGATTTTCTCTCAGAATCAATAAAACTACTTATTTTTTACATCCAATCAAATCAACTAATTTTTTGACTGGTTTAATTTAGACGATTTTAAGATGTAGATAATAAATATTTTAATTTAAAATAGGTTTATTCTTAGACATTTATTTGTATTAAAAATAATGTAGAAAGTAAAATATGGAGCAAAATATTAACTTAATTTTATAATGCCATTATGATAAATTAAATATAAGCGGATATAATAAAAGATTTTTTTCATATAAACGCGTGTCATTATTTTTTTAAATAAAAAAAGTTAAAGGAAATGTATTACTTATGAATTTAGTTTGACGTACGTTAACATAAATATGTATCTGTTTGCAAAAAATTGTATATTTATTTTTTACCAATCTCAATATGATTAAATACAATTTAATAATAATATTTTTTGCACGCCTACTCAAAGTTCGCCAATTCTGCCCTGAGGATAAACCTAAAACTTTGTATTGTATAATATTCCCAAGCCATACTTATTTTTATATGAAGCTAATTTTAAATTATTTTTAATAATAAGAAAATCTTGAATATGATACAATATCAAAAATATTGAACTAATATAATCGTTAAAGCGTATTATCTTTTGAACAATAGTTTAAAGATGTAATAATAAAAAATATTTTTTTTTGTATTTACACTTATTATTTATCTTATCCTAGAGATTCTCCTTTTCATTATTATGTTTATATTATGTAATAATATTGATGCCTAAATTTAATTATCTTAATATTTCAATATTAATTATAATTATTAATACAATTTTTTGTAACTAAATTACATTTTTTATTATGTAAATAATAATGGTCCTAATATCATTCCTTGCAGTGGCATTACATAGTAAGATATTAGTAGTTAAATAATATTTTAATTATAATGATACAATATAGATTGGTTAATTAGGGCTAATATTAATTAATTATAAGTTGATTATAAACAAAGGCCAAAAAAGAAGAGTTACAGTGTATTGCAAATAGACAAAGCATATTATTGCATTAATAAGATTTGACATTATTACTTAGATGTAGCTTCTTAAGAACAACAAATTAATTTAAATAGAAAAATGCTATTTATTTATTATGTCATTATATTGATATTTTCTTTTAATTAAAAAAAACTCATAGAACCCCATTCAAGTATAAATTATTTTGATTAAAAATCTATACCATATCAGGTATTTATTTATATCTCCATATTTTTATGTAAATATTTAATAATATTATATAAAAAATGTACCTATAATGATCAATTTGATTTTATAAGTAGCAGTTAATTAGGATAAGCTTATTTTTGTGGAATATTATAAAATTGTTATCATACCCATTGCAATCGCTTAATGCCATTAAATTGTAAATTTCTTCTACATTTATTTGTTAAAGAATTCATATGAAATCAGTACCTTAGAAAAAATATTAGGTTTTTTGGTTAATCCTGTATAATTAATCAATGCTTAGTAGAACGCTGAAATGTTTATAAATTGATCTGGTAATACTATAAATATTAATATATATTTTTTAGTTCCTTCATTTGTGCTATAAATATCTGTGCGGATTATAATTAGCCCTTAGACATTACTTTAATTAAAAAAGGTTCTTCAGTAGAACAAACTTTGTCGAATTACACATTTCAGACAGTGTTGTCAAATGTAAACAATTATACCTTTACATACCCTAAAAATAAATATATTAAACAAAAACAAAAATTCTGGTTTTACAAAGAATAATCTGAATTTATTGCGGGATTCAGGATTGTATGAGACTTTGGATTGTCATTTTTAATCACTTCCACAAGGATCTGGATATCACTTTGCTTCTAATAAAAGAGCGTTCAATTAAATTCGTATGAAACGGAGCTACCCCGAATCGACCGTTACGACCTTTGAAGGCCCGTTTAAACTAACGCTTTTACTTCGATCGTCTGATTTGGCTCAGTTAAGCAATCACCATGAATCTCCAAGTTCTTTTCGATTTTTGTGATCCATAATTCAAACGGTTTTAATTTCAAAATAATTTATCAAAATCATTGGAATTATAAATATAAACGTTTGTTTCATAAAAACACTACAAATAATAATATAATGATATGCAATTTCCTGCTTAAAATTTATAGGTCTTAGTTACCTTATTTAAAATAATATTTTATTTAAATAAAAAAATAGTAAAGACAAATTCAACGACTTTTATTATTTTTTTCGAAACGTTTTAAAGCGAAAAAGTCTGCAACTTATTAAGTGAAAGTCTTAACCTACATTATGAAATGTTTATTTAATTTGAAAAACTATCAATATAGTTAATCTTATTATATAAAGCAAAAACATGAATAGAAAAAAATAAATAGGATATTTTTTATACTCCTTTCTCTCAACATTCATCAATTGTTCACGCGTCTCCAAAAGTCAATAGCATTATTTTTTATTTAATTTGATAACAACGCTGTAAATTGATTGATGTATTAAAGTGAAAGTATTAAAATCAGATTAGACGTGCATTTACAACGGACAAGTATTTACCGCTTCTCAAACTGTGTTCGACACATTTTTTAATTTATTCGAAACAATAAATAAATTTCACGTTGCATAAATTTAAGTTTGTCAAAACGACGTTAACAAAACGTAATTTATTTGCGCTGTTTATTAAAATTATAATGTATGCATATTCATGAGCGCTTTCGTAATTTATATGGCAGCTTCAAGTTTTGTTTTGTGCATACACGCATAAATATAAATACCGACGTGTGTATTATATCATAAATGTATGTGTTATATACGGCAAGGGTACACATTTCTCAACAGTCATCTTAAGCCAAAAACGGTACACGATCATCAATCACCGAAAGCAATAAATTATCCGACTAATTACTCGGCGGCGGGGGCGATATGTAAATATTTTGGGGTTCCGCGGCGAAAAAAGTTTTTTATTCGCCGGGCTCGGGTCGGACCCCCGTCGAGTGAGTAAATAATAATTCAACATTGTTTCGCCCGTTGTTTGGTTATTATTTTATTTTTTTCTTCTCTCCTTCTCTCTCTCTTTCGGTGTTTTTTTTAACAGCAACTTATGCATGTATGATGAACGAGAGGGAAAAAAAATCAAAGTCGTTCTTGGCAATTCCACTTTCGCGTTACATAATAATTAATTAACGTTTCAATATTGTATGTACATACAAGAAATGAGTTGCATAATTTTTTAATATTGTTTCATTTTAATAAACTTATTGCCCAATGTATGGATACAAGTTTTGTAAAGTATCAGAGGTGCCGCCAATAGAGACGATTTATGTTAAATAATGAAAACAAATTGGATTCGAGTTTTAATTGCTATTACTCATATAGGTCTGTAAAATATAAAATTAATTTATTGGGTTAATGGATAAGTAATATGATAAGTTTATAATTTATTAATTTTGCTATTCAATATAAAATTTTACTGTATTTCAATAAGCTTCGAAAACCGCTCAAACGATAATTGAAAACCTTATCTAAAAAAGCGGAAGTGACCATTTTTGCAAAATTTGTTATATTGTCTAAATGTATTAGTGCTGGGGACTCTTTACAAGCTCCGTTAAAAAAAATATCGTAAAACAATTGTGATAAAAAAATTAAGGCAAAAATTTCACCAATGTTCTGAACATTAGTGGTTCTTTAGATTAAACTGACTAAACAATGCATGTATAGCGCTTCCGAATATTGTCGGCAAACGGACCGAAGTCAAAGAAGCTGCTCTTTCGAGCGCGAGCGGTGAGATACTTCCCCTTTCGCTCTCTCGCGTCTTAAGTGACGAGAGTGAGAGAGATAATGATATGATGTTTCGCAAACTGATATAGAATGAGTAACTCGGTTCAATTTCAGTATGCGCGTAGGCGTCCTATGGTTAACATGCATGTCGAGCGCTGCATCATGGTCACATGGTAAAGTTATAATACCAAATGCTTATCAGGGACTTCAACAGACTCTTACTGACATCTTTGAATATTTTAGGGCCTCAAAAGGGATTACTTATATTTTTGATAGTATATTCTTCTAACAAATATCGTTATTATATTTTTTTCATATAAAATTAAATAATTAAAAAATAATTAGTGGTACTTGATTTTGTTAAAAAAAATCGTTTCGAATATCCTTATGTATTTTTCTAGATCGGTTTATAAAAATGCCACACCATAACGAATTCTTATTTAGAATCGATGGCGACAAATTTTAGGATAGTCACAGATGTGGTGTTCGTATTCTGAAGTATCATTTTTATTCCTTATGGCATTTTGCAAAAGCCGACAAAGATTTTGCCTAAATTGAATATTTACGACCAAAAAGTTTTCATTGGTATTGTGTTGGTGAGTGCCCACACAAACTTTTATAATTAATAGTAGCGTAATTTTAATAATATGATAATTTAAAAATTGCGATTATTTGGCACTTTTTTCGACCGCGCGCAAATATCCCACTGTACGTGACAGAAGCCGCCGTCCGGACAGCATATGAAATTTGTGTGGTTGCTTACTCGAAGTCGTAGATCTCGGCCGACTTCAGTTGTAACTTCAGTTCGGACAACTTCCAGAGAGTGTAGTGCAGGCATAAGACTAAACTTTTTTTATACTTCATATGCCTTAAATAAATAAATAAAAACGACATAATTTAAGGGATAAAACATATTTTTCATTAAATCTCAAAATTACAAATTTAAAGATGGTATTTAAAAATAATTAAAAAAAATAATCAAACGGTCTTTTCGTTGAAAAATCTATAATACCATTTTTATTTACGTAATACAGCTTTTATTATTCTTAGAATTCTATTAACTAAATTTATTAACGTATTGGTTAATATGTTAATCCACTCGTTCTGTAGACATTTCGACAAAGAGTTTCGATCCAGGTTATCCCTCAATTGAGTTCAAATCAGGCGAATAAGGTAGCCAAATCATATTTTTTAATAATCCTTCTTCTTTTTTTGTTTGTAAAAACCCTCTGTATAATTTATAACAATGTTTGGTATCGTTTTCCGGTTGATACAATCAAATATCTGTCCATAGGTAAAACTTGCTATTCTAAAATGGTCTTATAATGTTTTTTTTATAACTACCGTCTATTTTTACTAGATTTCCAACTCCTGCTGTTGAGAAACAACCCCACACCATAAATGAATCACCGCTTTGCTTTATAGTTGGCACAATACAATTGAGACTCATTTTTTTCGTGTGCATCTAACAAATATTCTACGTTTTGATCCTAACAATTCGAATTTAGATTTATCAGACCATAGAACTTTGCACCAATCTTCAATTGTCCAATTTTTATGCTTTATGGCCCAATCATGCATTTTCTTTTTATTTCCTCGGTATATCAAAGATTTTTATGGCAGTAATGCGTCCTCTAATTTTTTTTCCTGTAATCGACGTTGCACGGTTGACAACGAAATCTTTTCAACACCAGTATTTTACACTAGAAAGCATATTTCTGGTGCTGTCTTTTATTTCTTTTACTAGATCTGCTGATCTTGTAGTTTTAACGTTATCCTAGGTCTTTTTGAACGATTTATATCACGATGTATGTTACGCTTCATGCGCTACCGTCTTAGAAATATTTAATTTTTGAGCAATGTAACGTTGAGTTTTGCTTTCCACTCTTTATAGAAAAATAATTGAAGCTATTTTTTTACGTGTCAGATTATTTTTAAAATCCATTATAGCAATACATTTTTAACTTGAATGTCAGAAAAAGTAACGCATGTAAAAGGTTCAATAGTTTGAATGAAGCTGAATTAAAACCGAAACAAACACTCACCAGATTATGGGTTTTAGTAGTAACATGGTAGATTTAATAGTGGTCCTAATCCACCCAAGTAGGTGATCAGCACATGCACTTCTATAACGCTGACGTTTACAAGTAATTTCTACAAACTAAGTCTGATTCAAAATTTGTAACATATTAAATCATATCTATGTGCTCTCTAAATTTATTTTGTATCTTTCCAATAATGGGATTACATATTATATATGCAATAATTGTATCATATCAATGTTTCTTACTCACACGTACAGTTATATACTTGTGTATATTTTATAATTAACTCCCACACGTTTAGTTACATGTGTAAGATTAATTCGTTTTAATTCAAACGTTTGAAACACGCCCAGGGGCGAGTCGCAAGGATGTTCCTATACAAATATAATAGGTCGCATCCACCTCCTTCCAGTAAAGGGAGACCTTTCCTATTCAACGCAATTCCATAGTGTTTGTTTTAGGGTAATTACGAAAACGAAGAGGCGTATCGCATACGCACGGTATTATTCATTCATATCTTGAACACACAAGGTACAATTATTGCGAAATAAATAGTAACCCGCTGTACGAATGTAATACACATACTACATAATGTCTTAACGACTTTCTACAATAATTAAACGATTATAATTAGTATTAGGTACAAATTGTACAGAGTGATACAAAATCTTAGCATTATTTTAAGGTGAAATTTACTTGAAACAAAGCGGTAGTTTGAGACTGAATATTCACTGACTGAGTTCAGTGCTTTCGGTAGCCAGAGTTTCGCCAAACTTTGTGGATCAATTAAGAATTTAAAATATCTTTCTGGTACACCAGATAAGACGCTGCATGTTCCATCTCCTCTCGAGAATACGGGAGCTAGATAGTTTTCGCTCCGCTTCGGAGCCTGATTAGCTGGAGTGGTTTTGTATAGTTGAAAATAAATAATAGGAAAATAGCTGCAACATGTTCAGAAACATTCCATTCTAATCATGTAACTATAACTAATTGTAAATTAACATTAATAAAGAATTAGAATATACTAAATAATTAAAAATATTATTTTAATATTAAAAAAATTAAATTAATATTAAAATTTCATAACTTCTTATTGTTATAGCATGGCTTCAAAATATACAAAAAAACGTTTCATCAAAAAAGTCCTGCTTTTATTTGTCAGGAATAAAGAATTATAAGAGCTATACAAAAAACTTATTATTGAAAGCATTATATTTTATTTGCTTTCAAATTTTAAAATGTCGTATACAAAAATTCATATTACGAAAATAATTTTAAGTTTTAACAACTATTTCGAAAAATAAGATCTCTACCGTTGTTTAATGGGTGGTCTAACCTTTCTAAACGGGTTAATTATGCTGTGGAAGATTAATTTTTTCGTTGTGCAATTAATCGTTATAGTGACTAATGCCGGATTTTATTTTTACATAATGAAAAATACTTGGATTTTTTATATACGTCATTTTAGTATTTTTCACGTATGAAGCATACAAAAACGAGCATCTTTCAAATAATTATTTTAATAAATCATATATTGTACTAATATTAAAAAAACGTTATCATTCACGTTAACCTTTTAAGTAGTGAGTAAATTTATACACATTTGTTAATTTGTTTGTATACACCCGATAGTGAGTTATTATTCGTATTTTTACATAATTATTTCATTTGTTTTTTATTTATTATTATGTTTAATTGAATTTATAGTAAATAAAAAAAAACAATAATTCTCAACGTTTGATTTATTTGATTTACTTTACTTTTTGCGTTAGTTTGTTTTGATATTTATTGTACCATTTTTGTTAATTTATTCTACCGTTGTTTTATTGTATATATTATTCAACGTTTGTGGATTTTTTTTATGTCAATTTAGAGGCTCTCAATATATTTATTATAAAAGTAATATAAAATATTCTACTCATTAATATTAAGGGTTAAAATATTTGTGGCCCTTGACATTTTTATGTTAAGCGAGGCAGCGCATAATATTTAAAAGTTTGACACACATGATTTGAAAGAAAATATAGCAAAAAAAATTGAATTTAAAATACATAAAAAACATAATGTTTATACAATTAAAAAACACTACTTTACATTTTTTTTTATAATTTAGGAGTCGTTTCGATCAACCAAAAATATAAATCAACACGTCTTGAAAATAACGCCCACATTGTATTTCACATAGCAATAGAAGAGAGATCTCGTTACCAAACAATTGCATGGACCACATAAAAGCACATCCGTTCACCTAAAAGTACCGCTGAAAAACTATTCTTTGTTTGCAAAGAACGCGTGTTAGACAATATATTCCACCTTGCGCATAATACTATTGTTTTTCTACCTTTTGGCTACTAACCACCAAAGTGGGCATTTGGATTGTTTCTATTTTACGTGAATACATTTTGAAGGTGTGTCCATGAAGCGATGTAATTAGATCATGAGTATCCTCGTCGGTGATTGAACTAGCATTATAAAATATGTGATACTTTGTCACAAAAAAATACATGGTGAGAGTCTTTTCTACGCTACAAATAAATGTAAAGTTTACCCACCGTTGTGACATATTTTATGCAAAATATTTTAATTAGGCATTAAAAATATATACCTGATAATTAGTTGTGTTTTGTTTGATGCTCAGTGTTGCCACATAGTGAATTTTCAGTCCAGGTCAAAAGCAATAAAATTGTGTCATCGCGGTGAAAACACTCGATTCATGATTTTTTATAACAATATTACGAGTGAGAATCGAATGAAGCACATCTAAACCGAATTTTGACCAATAGAAGAGCGCAAAAAACAATTATCACTTCTCAGAAGGCAAAAATTCACATCAAAAGCAATAAAATCGTGCCGTCACCGTCGCAGTGGGAACGCTCGTTACCGAGCGTTCCCACTGCGACGGCGCCGACCCGATTTTATTGCTTTTGACGTGAATTTTTGCCTTCTGAGATATGATAATTGTTTTTTGCGCTCTTCTATTGATCAAAATTAGGTTTGAAAATACTTTGATCAGTCCTCTTATATTAAAAGTTTATTGGTAAGGATAGCAATTATATTTTTAAAACATAGTGTAATATCAAAATGCAGACAAATTATGGAGCAATATGTGAGATGCGTTGGTTTAGTTTGTATTTTGCACTTGACCTTATGTATGTTCTAAAACTATAATTAATTTTATAACTTTTATTAGGTTAGGTTTGGGTTTGAACAGCAAATGGACGTTTCGCAACTCTCAAATTGAGTATAGAAAAGTTGAAATAATATAATTTTACTAGCACCTGCCAGAACATTTATATTTTCATTGGTAAAAATATATATCTACTGGTGAAAATGTATTCCGATATGATTTTACTGAAATCACATATTACAAAAAATATTTACGGGATAAATTCAAGACTGTTTTTTTCAGATTTTCTCTTAGGAATAACCACATGAAACTGAACGTTATATTTATTTATTTTTATGTATTAAACCTAGTTGTCAAATTACCAATTAAACAATCTATAAAAAAAAAAAATTTGTCTGATCCAGCTGGTGCTGTTGTTGATTTTTCGGTATTTTTTCGCTTTTTTGATTTTTGAGATCGAATACCTAAATTTACTGCTACTAATTAAATATTTTCTATTATGCTTAATATTTTTATTTTTTATATTTTTCAGAGCTGGGCCTCCGAAGAAGAACGGACCCCGGGAATTTGTCTTCATTCTCCCTTTTCTTGGACAGGCTCGTGTCCAGCTTGCTGTAAAAGTATTTATTACCATTCTATTAATTACCTAATATTTATATTTATTAGTTAATATAAAATATTAATATTTGTTTGGGATATGCTTTATTTATTTACATATTTTAATTAAAAATAAATACGGTGCAGATTATAACGCTGAATAATATGACAACAACGTAAATCATTTTCGGGTTTGACCCAAAAAGTTTTTATATACAAAAAACTAAAAGCCTTTGAAGTGTGCGTTCAGCAAACATATTTTTAATTTTTAATTGTTATTATAACGTGTAAATATTCAAAACAAAATACTTTCCGAAGCAGACAGGAGCGCATTGGGCTTTGACTGAAAATCATAAATGTTCTACTTGACTGAATAAGCACAGTCGTATATTAGTGTATTAGTTCGAAATGGAACTATTGCATTTATGGCATTGATTGGATATTTGCATGCTCAGAAGCTTATACGGAACTATTAACAGAACATGTTCAGTTTCAATGCATACTTTGAATTGAATTAAATGCAATAAGTAGATTACAGGATGTTAATATTATAGTATGAGTGAAATATTAATAAACAGTAAATATTAAAACAGTTAAATTTTGTATGGTTTGACATTACATAGTTTCTTGAAAGAGTGTTAATTAAAAATGTACATACCAATGCGGTGCTGCCTAATCGATTAGCCTCCTACGTGTGTAAGTAGTTCATTTTGTTTCGGTTCATTTCACCCTTTTGCCCTCGCGGACATAAAATAAATTATTTTAGCCTTTAAACCCGAATAGGTTTGTTTAAAAATGGTTATCGTGTGGGCATGTGGCCCTTTACGGGCTCATTGATACCACCTCGGCTGAATAAATTATCGAATGATTTATGGTCGTGCTCCATAAGGGCTCGACTCTAAAAAAATATCGGTATACACTAGGTTGTATACACACACCATATACGCATAACCCACCGACAGAATTAACATTTTACTCGATGGGGTGTCAAATATCTTGTTCTCTCGTCTAGTATCGGGATTCCATCACCCGATTCCGTCTTGGTATACTTTCACGGTTTTACGACAACCGCGGAAGACGACTTATATATAGTCTTGGTTGGAAATAAAATCCGATGTTTATTGATGTACACACAGCGTCAAATATATTATTTTCACGTTGAAGGTATCTAATATTAAATATGAGTTACCTACTCTGTTTCTGTATTATGTGAACATTTGTAAGTTTTCACCGATATTTTATTATTCGTGTATTCGTTGCGTAATGGAAACCGTGTGTTTGATTAGTGTTGGTAATAATATTATATATTTTTATATAATATATACCATTACATACTTAATTATTTATAATATTTTTTTAATACATAACAAATTTTAAGAGCTTTGAGCTTTTTAAAACATACATTCTTTACAAGATACACAAATATTATTTTTGAATGCACTTTAATAGTTGATTAAATAAAATATTATTTTTCGTATATTTGAAATTCATCTAAAACTTAGTTTTGCTTCCAGAAAAATTATTATTATTTTTTAATATACAAAATGTTTAGTTTAAAAATGATGTTTGTTATTTTATTTTAAATTATATATAACTAATAGCTTTTATGTAAATGTAATTTAACTAAATATATGTAAATCATAATAATTTTAATTTTTATAATTCATTTTAATAAAATACGATTCATAGTATATAATAGTTTTGACTCATTTAAAAGACTGTTTTATAATAGGTTTTTTTAAAGCAATGCCATATAATTATCATAGTTTGCAAATACTTTCTTTTCCAAGATTCACAAAAATCAGTTTTGAATCTACTTGTATGGTTATTTATATTAAAATATAATTTATGGTATATTTAATACTCATTTAAAGCTTAGTTATAAGTTCAGAATTAATATATATTTAGTATGGAAATCAATATTTTTGTTATTTTATTTTAAATTCTATATAATAGTGTTTCTAAGCTTGTATTGCTTTATTCCACAATATTCTACTTTTATGGTTATTTATATTACCGTATGATTTATAGTATATTTAATACTGATCTGAAGCTTAGTTATAGGTTCAGAATTAATAATATAATTTTTTGATGTACAAAATATTTTTATGTATTATTTAGTTACCATTTTTGATATTGTATTTTAAATTATATTATAGTTTTCTACTTATTTTATTAAACTAAATATATAGAAATCTTATTTAAATTATTTTTTATAATTAATCATGATAAACTATGATTTATGATTCACAGTTATATTATAAAAATACACAAAAATGATTTTTGATAGCACGTTAATTAAATATTTAGTTTGTATTTTTATAAAATACATCCTTAGCTCATTTTAGATTTAATATTACCATTTTAATGCACTTTTGTGATTGCTATTATTTAATATGATTATCAATATTTTTTTAATTAATATTTATTTTTATCTTCAACTCAATTGATCAACTTTCAAATCAATATTTTATACAAATTAATTGTATGTTTTTTTTGCATATGTAATTTCATTGCTCTACATATATGTATATAATATAGTTCGTAGATTATTTCACAAAGTTAAACTCAGTAACCAATTTTCGCCAAAAATAACATGATTTATATGTAATAGCAAGTTATTTATTGCCAAACATATTAGGCAATAAATTACTTGCTATATAAATCAGCTTACTTAATATTTTTGACAAAATTTGTGATCGATTATATTTTTTTACATATAAAAAAATATTATGCACATCAATCCCTATAAATATCATATGAAGTAGTCGTAGATAATGATAATATAGAATAAATTATTATATTAGTAGTTTCTTGTAGCAATTCTTAAACACAATATTTTATTTAAAATATATTAACTTTTTATAAATAAATATTTTATTAAAATCAATAATAAAAATGTGAAAAATATATTAATTTTAATTTAATGATAATAAAAAAACTACAACTAAAATATCTTTAAATTGTGTAGTAAAATGAGAGTAGGCAGCAATTAAGTGCGAATGTCGTTGTACATTAATATTAAAATTATTTGTTTTTCACTTAATTAAGTCCTTATTTAAATGTTCATATATATTAGTAAACTTTAATGATCACTATAGCCAAATGAACAACAACTATACCCAATATATTCGAACGGTTCAATTCGTAATTAATCCCGAATTGGTACTAAATAAAGTCGTGCACGCTTTGCTGATTAAAAACGAACGCTGCTTTAGCTCGAAGGGCGTACGTTTCTCACTTTACAAATAGTACGTCAGATATGGATATCATTATGGTGATTTATTACTGGGAATATAAGTTGCCGAGTTTGTTAAAGCACACCTCTGCACACGTTCCCCGACAACAAGGAACATCCTGCCGGCTAAATTATCCACTATAAAAATGTTCGTTTGTCATGTAGTAAATTATGCGCTCGTTCTTTCGCTCTTCCCCCATACTTCGGTGCGTTTATGCGTGTGTGTGTTTATAGGTAAAAAGTTATACCTGGTGTGCTCGTATTTCTGGCTAATTAGCTCTTGTATCCTTGCGCCTCAGAGGCTTGGAATTCTTCGGCGATCACGCCAAAATCCACGGAAGTATTGTGTGTGTACAAGGTAACAGAATTTGTAACATAGGGTCAATTAAACATACCGGAGAAATTTCATCAAGATAAGACTCGGGAACACCGGCAGAGAAAAAATTTTACAAGCGGCAAATTCCGCATATGGAAAATAAATATGGGGTCTCACATAAATGTGTTGTGGTAAATATTCATTTAATTCAAAACCATTCACAAAATATTATGGAAAGTATAATATACATTACTTGCCATATTATTTTGATATAATAAATAATTTGATATGCAATAATCATATCAGAATATATACTCAAATATTTTTTAATGCTTAGATACTTCATAGCATATTTTATTTTGCTGATTCGAAGCAGCTCTGGCAAAACGCAAAAAAAGTGGTAGAGCAATTGCATCGCTTCTTAGACATACGCATAATATATTTTTACGCCTTAAGACTTCTGACGATCGGTAGCAAAGAGGTAAAAAAACAATAGTACTTTTGTGCAGGGTAGAACACATTATCTATAAGAGTAGTTTTTTCGGTACTTATGGGTTATGATGAGTGATTAACGTCTTTGGGCCGATGTACTTATAAGTAATCCTTGACGATATTCTTTGGTCCCCAGTTATCTTATTTATTGTCAGGACTTACTTTTGAGACGAGTTAGTTTTGTGCAGGAGTTAGAAACACCCAGAAAACTAATGTAGTTAAAGTATTAAAATTATTTTAAATGTTTATCATAATTAAAAAAATTGAAATATATTGAAACTTTATAACGTAAAATATCGAACATATTAAACGAGTCATCCTTTCAAAGTTTTTCAAGAATTTATATACTACAAAAAATAGGGGTGAATCTGCAAAATCTTGTCTATCATTCACAACACGAGTTGTGTTAGCGTAAGCCCGGGGGAGCAGTCAAAGCCAATCAGTTGACCGCATCAGTCAAAATTGACGACATGGGCCAGGATCGAGGGTCAAGTGGGTAAAGACGTGGGGAGACGTCGCCGGCAGGTGGCGAAGAAAGGATGACACAGCATTGAACAGGGAGACAGTGTCACGAAAAGTCATTTTTTATACGCGCGGAAAAGTTTTTATGACACCGTCGTGGGGGAAACTTGCGAACGTTTAGGTACAGACGCTCTTACTTGTCACTGTCGCAAATGCTTTAGCTACAATTTGTTACGTTACTGCCGCAGTCTGTCTGACTGTATATTTTTATTTTTTATAAACATTTATATTACAGTCAACACTGCATTTTAAATATAATTACAAAATTACAATAAAACATATTTTTTTGTTAAATACATACAAGATATTCTCGATAAGTTAGAGTAGCTCATTAATAGCTATATTGATATAAATTTATTATCTCGATATGCATTTGTGAGATTAGGAAAATCTAGGAACACCTTATCTATAATTAATAATTAATTATAACTAATTCCGATCTTCTAGACAGATAAAAATAGGATTTGAATCCATATTATTTAGGTCAATAATCAGTGACTTATACCACTCGTCTATCGTTCTGGTGTGAATAAATATATGTAAATGCAACTATTGATTACTTTTAATGTATATTTAAGCATTCATTTTAAGCTATCGTTAAAAATAAAACTTTCCTGGATGTCTCTGGCGATCGGTAACCAAAGAGTTTAAAGAACAATAGTAAGGTGTGCAGGGTATAGTGCATTGTCCAGGTCACGTCTTTGTAAGCTATTTGGGTGTCCTCGCGTCTTAGTTGTTAGGATTTATTTTGCGATATGCGGTTCAATTAAGGAGCTCAAGGACACTGCGTATCTTGCATAATTACCTTAGGTGTAGTACCCGCAAGCAGGCTTCTTTGGCCTAGTTGCTATATAATGCAACCATCTTACTTTTAATGGTCCAAAAATTTCTCAGATATCTGTAGATTAGAGAATATAAATATTATCTATTTTTATCACCCCCAAAATTCCTACAAGCTATGCTGGAATATGAAGTCAACGAGTTTACTTGTAAAAATAAAATTGTTTTGATTTTTTTCTACAAGGTGCATTAACGTAAAACTATTATGCTCTACATATTTATTTGAAAAAATATATAAATTCAATCTATTTCATTTGTTTTTTGTAATTTTTTTAGTTTAAGAGAGAGTCAAATTAATATTTATATAATCACATTTAAATTAGTTCAATTTAGATAAGTTAAAACTGGTGTGCGATTGCAATGCGATATTTGCAACATATCAACGTAAGTGTCCTTAATTTTTATCATTCTTCTTCTACGGATTACCTGAAGCTGCATTATATAATAAAATAAAATATATAGTATACTATGCTCCAAAGTATTATCGCCCAGTGCGATCGCCTAAGTAGCCGCCTTTTTAAACTCGATCGGTTAATTTGTTAACCGCCGAACATAATCCCTTTAATTAACGGTTATATCGCGTCAATATATCGCGTGGGATCTCTAAATCCCGGCCGTTTCCAATTCCGGTTCCAGCCGCCGACCTGTGGGAATCATAATTACCAAAAGGCCGGTATCACGTGACTGGCGATGCGCAAAACCTTAAACCCTAAGGTCTCCGATTTTATGCTGACAAAGCGCACCGACCGACGTTTCGTCGTTAGCGTTTTTACTGTCAAGTAATTGCTAAATCCGCGCGACCGGTTCTGATTCCGAAACGATACCGAATGTCAATCATGGGGATATAGTGTGGTGTGATTTGTTGTAATAAAACAAAATTAAATTCTTAAAATGAAACATTTCTTATTTAGGTAATTATTTGATATATTTATATATTAATAAAATTCTTTATAATGTTTTTATTTTTTAAAGGTATAAAATTTTAAAATTAAATAAAATACATAAAAATCGTGGTAATGGCTTTATTGGAAAGATAATTTTATGTCATTAGTGTTTAAATCTGATTTCGCAATTGGAATGTACAATTTTCTACCACTTTTTGAGCAGCTGGGTCCATATATCGGCAATCACGCAGCAAATGTTGGCTTCCAAGTTGTCGGCGTAGACTAGAGACTTCACATATCACATATCACACGATCTTGGAGGGCAATTCACAGGTCCATTACTTGAAAATATGCGCTCATCTAATGTTTTCTTTAATAACTTGATTGTGGCGCGTGCTGTGTGGCGCCGTCTTGTTAAAACCAAAGCTCTTTCACATTAATGCCATTCAATTGGGAAACGAAAAAAACAGTAATCATGGATCTATAGAGATCTTCATTGACTGTAACGTTCTGAGTAGCATCATTTTTTAAGAATGTAACGGCATCTCAATAATAGTTTGTGGATTTTATTCATTATATATATGACAATTTTGTTTGTCGACGTAGCAATTCAATCAAAAATGAGCCTCATTACTGAACAAAATTTTGTGATGAAAATGAGGATCAAGAGCAATCTTGTTTTTGGTCTAAAATAATCAAGCGGCTTCACGAGCTGAATCTTGTTGGCTCGTAAATAATGTCCTTTCCGCAAAATGGTGAATCGACTCATTCGGGTCCTCCTCAATACTACGCTCCACAGCAGAAACAACTTTATTGGTGTGCATTGTACGACGTCTCTGCGGATGCGTATTTGTGCGAAAACGATCCATAGTTATTCGAATTACTTGCTTGGATGGACGTTTATGTTGACCGTATTTTTTTTTAGAAATTATATTAATTGTAATAGTGCTAGTTAATAAGTATAAATAAATTATATAATATTATACTGTTACTATATTTTATTTTATAGGTATATATACTAAGAAAAATGTAATACTAAAACGGCAATTGCAATTTACAACAGGGTACGAATAAATTCTAGGGAATAAAAAATATAAAAATATTTATTACGTCTGTGAAAAAATGCATTGTTGGTTACAGCGGTAGATGTACAAATATAAATAAATCTTTTCTCTGAAAAAATGAATGCAAATTTTGAATGAATTTTATGTTTTAAAACTGGCTGTATCTACATTATTTTTAATATCAATTATACGTTGTATATATATAGTAGGAATAAATAAAAATCACTCTATTGTGGAATACAACGCCCTTTTTCATTTTGTACGTTCGGTGAAATATACGGCTGTTTAATCCATGCACGAAAGCTGGATTTAGATCCGAAATAAAAAAATACCGTATATAAAATAATTGAAACCAACTCGGTTTACATCTCTCTGCAATTTGTAATCTGTGATGAAAAAGCATGTCGGGAAAGGGGGAGGCTGTATTCCTGGACCGCTCGACCGCGGACAGGCGATGGGCTTGTTGCGTTCATTTCCGATACATTCGTATAAAATAAATACGAGTACAGTTAAATGCAAATAGCGGAAAAATAAAATACTTCCTCGGGCACATGCGTTATGTAAAATAACTATACAAACGACCCTCACTTGGTCTGCCTTATTATTCCGCGCTGAACCACACGCATGTAACTGTCAATATGTCTACTCTGTATGCAATTTTACCCCAGTTGAATTTTTCATATGGATTTTTTTCATCATGTTAAGTAATGGCTCTTGATACAATTTTTCGTTTTTTCCCTCGCAGTTTATACTGTACTGACCCTACACATTCATAGAGGAACGTACGCATAAGTTATCCTCGGGCGGTTCAAGTACAAAAAAAAAACAACTCGTTAAGGGAATAGTCGAAACCATTTCAACGCTCGTTGGTCACTCATGATTACCCACTCGTACCACTGGGCTATCTGCTCGTTTTCGAAGTTTAATAAGATATATTTTATTTAGGAACCTATCTTTGATCTAGGACGTCTGCACTTTCTGGCTCGCCTATGACTGTGGCCATCCGGCTCCTTAATATGTTCAATGTTAGCTACGAGAAGCTGTTCCAGTTTGCATCATTTAATTTCGATATTTTATGATTTTTTATATTATTTAATTATTTTTTGTGTATCATTGTAATTATATATATTTATTTTTCACGACTGTTAACAACAAAAGAATTCGGCCCGATACTAAAAACTCCTTTCCTTGGATAGGTTTAAGTTTCAGGGGGAAGCTGTATTGCCCTGTATAGTCCTTAAGCAAACGCTTGCTCTTATAGAAAAATATTTGTCACAATAGAAATTTTTCGATGACGCGTAAGTCATCTTTTATGTATTTTTTGTATTGAGATAAAATTCACAACCATTTTTATTTAAAGTTTGCCATATGAATGATTCTGAGCAATGATTTTTGGGTGATCTTGGAATATGAGATAACACTGTTAAAACTGTTAAAGTCTAAGATTTGAGTTGTCACTCCTTCTAATTTTTAATATTCCAATAGGTTTTTTAACCCGCATTTATCTAAACAAGCACACCGTTCTTTGCTGCATAGTTATCCATTATGTAAATTTTATCCATTTTGCAACTCGGTGCGTTCACCATCAAAATTATCGTCTCCTATCACAAAGGTCAATGAAAATCACCGATTATATACACATCCCATAGTCTATTCGGATAAATTCGAATGTGTCTTCGTGCGCATAAACACGTTGAATCGAATGCGCATTCCCACTGCTGCAATTGCATTGCGAATTTGCATACTAATGTGAAACGTTGCGTGTACCAGTGAACGCGTCATTATTTCTCTTTATGCTAATAGTCCCGGATCGGAGCGGGCGTAGGTGGAGCAAAAAGTCCGATCCTGTGACGACATATCGAATTTCAACCGGGACCTCTCGAAAATTAACACTGAATATTTTTTATATAAAATAGATACATAAAATAGATGAACAACATCCCACATATTTTTTCTAGCTCTTCATAGCAATCGCCGAAAACATATTTGTGTTTGTCAATAGTTATGAAGAGCTGCAAAGTTAGTTGAGAAGCTGGATGGCTCGTGCTAAAGAAATTTTCTCAAGTGCCAATATTCTTACCGGGTGTAATTTTATACTAACATCCTGTTTATAAAAGTAAAGTACAATAGTGGCTTCAATTTTTTTATAAGCGTCCTTCAGTTGATAACGACTATCTGGATGTTTTAGTTGAATTGTAACTACGCACAATAATTTAGAACATGAAAATAGCTAGGAGTAAGTATTTCAATAGTTCAGGATAACTTAAATTTGTTTTAAAATTAAAAAGCTTTAGAAATAGGAACCGCATGAATTTAATGAAAAAAATCGCAATTACATTTTTTCGACATTTGTTTTATGCAGAATTAGATTTAAAAAATAAAAAAATCCTAATCGTATTTTAACATGCAGCAAAAATTTTATAATTAACAAAGCTTAAAAGCACAACAATTATTTTGGATTTTTTGATAAGTCTGATTTTTAGTAAAAAAGACAACAGAAAAGCTGGTAACAGTTTATTTTATAAACATATATAAATTATCATATATATAAAGAAATATAGATGTAGATATCAAGCGGTGGAGTTGAAATGCTAGGTATTGTAAGTCGGAGAAGCTTCGCTGGCGTATCGAGTTGTATTATTGTCAGCCGTGATGCCTGTTGAACAGCTGGGACTCGTAGTGATGTATTATATTAGTTATGATTTTTTAGACGATCTGCTTATGAATATATTCAATTTGCGTTAACACAGTCAGTTCGAGTGCTATCCATTTAATCATTATTCATAATTGAGAAAGAAATGGCATATGCTGAGTTTACGCCCCTACTATTAGCTCTGAAGCACACGATACGGATATACGTTCGATATACTTATCGTAAAAATACAAATTTATAGAAATTAAAATCTTTACTATATTTTTTTATATTTATCAATCAATTCAAAACCCAAACTTGCCATCATTTTCTCAATTATGAACAATGATGAGATGCATAGCTCTGGAACTGACTGTGTATAGTGTAGATGCAGTTTCTGCTGCTGCGACTTCATGGGATTTCTATTCTGCGTCTCCCCTTCTGTAACCACGTGTTATATATTTCATAATGCTGGTTTGAGATAGGTGTGTCGAATCATAGATTTGTATGTTTGCAAGGTAATTGCATCGCTTCTTAGATATACCCATGCTTTAAAATAATAACGGTTTAGATAGCCACTCAGGCGCTCGGTAACCAAGGGTAAAATAACAATAGTATTTTGCGCGTAGTATAATGTATTGTCTAGCGCGCGTTATTTCCAAACGCAAAATAGTTTTTTGGCGGTTTTTATGTATGAAAAAAGATTTCTCTTCTATTGTTTTGTGAAATACTGTGTGCAGCTTTATTTTTGAGACGTGTTGATTTATATTTTTATTTTTTTTAAATGGTCGTTAGAATAACCTCTAAATTGTGCAGGTGATTGAAATCCTTAATACAAAATTTTAATCTAGGAACAAAAATATTATTTGGAAATGTATAATTTATTTATATTTTTGCGATTTTTATTGCACTTTATAAGTTATATTCAACATTTGTGTTCATATTAAATATATTGTTTTTTTTTAAATGTATATACCATATATTGTACATATATGATTCTATTAATTTTGGGATAAAAATATTATTTTTCTACCTGAAAGAAATATAAATGACGTTTATTTGCTACTTGATATCGTATATATGTATGTATGTACATATTTATGAATTTCTTTATAAAAATAAATAATAAAAACAGATCATAGACGTTTCTCTTCAAAACATACATCTCTTAGAAAAATATCGAATCGTCCTATAAATGTTTAACATAAATATTTTCAGGTAACATTTTATCAAAGTTTATTTATAAAGTAAACAAAGTGTTTATTTATTAACAAATATTTTTACTGGAACAAAAATATTTCATTAGTAAACCAATTATGGTTTATTAATCGTTTGATTTATATATTCGGAGAAATGGTTGATATTATTTCAGACTTTTTCAATAAACATATCAAAGGTGTTATTATAAGTACGGCTTAAAACAAATATTAAAAATTTAATTATACTAAAATAAATTTATTATTATTTCCTACATATATTTAATATATTAAATTATTTGTGTATTTAATTTGCATATGTTATGAATATTTTAGTCCTGATTGGGAGTTCAAAAATATAAATTTACATTAAAGCCAATTTATTGATCATTTCAAAAGACCAAGAGCGACTAATGCGATTTATGAGTCAGACCCAAATTTTCAATTGTTATAAAAACAAACATTTTATAGTGTGGATCTCGTTGATATCAAATATCCTTGGCATTCATAAAAAGCCATATTCGATATGGGTAGTATTATATATAAAAAAGGACGAGCGAGGAATATAAAGCTTTTTTTATACGTGAAACATTGTTATATAATAAATGATTTTATTAGGTATGTTTTTTTCAGACCGCCCACGTTCTTTTAAACTTTTCAATTTCCTCAGGCGTTTCTTTCTTTCTTATTTTTCTTCTCGTTGTAATTTGGTGTATCGATCATTAATTACCGTGGATGCGACATGTCATAATATGACATAGGAAACGTGCTTTTTTAACATCATCCGTTAAACAAGATATTTTACGAGCGGATGTTGACGAAACGGAATGTATCTAATTTGTCTGAAAAATATATACTCGTGTCGGTTGGAAGTTATATTTTTCTTTTGAGAGGAAAAAAAATATTGAATAAAATTTTCTCTCATTCGCTCGTATAAAAGTGAATTTATTATGGTCGTTATGGTCGCATTTTCGTTTAAAATCATAGCCTAGCGTGGGTCGAGAACGTATAAAATGTTAATTTCATAAACGCATATAATTGCCCGAACGCGTGTCGCCAGTTTTGAGTGCGTGGGATAAAAATTAGCATTTGACAAGTGACATGATAAGTTGCAATTTTTAGAACTCTGTGAATGGAGCGTCTCTAGGTGATAAAATATTAGAAAAAATCTTGTATAGAATTTGAATATGTAAAAGCTGCGCATTATGTGTCAACATTATACATATTTGACATTCGATAATGCTGCATATATTATCAATTATAATATGCAAATAATAGCGATTCTCAAAATAGTGATCTATGGGTTATATAAATATATTTGTTATATTATTGTATATATTTTTTACGTAATTTCTAAACCATATTTTAATTTAATTTAAATATGTTTAATGTAAACATATTAAAACTGATTAAAAAATGTATCATAAACTGGATTAGATACACCCATACCTCGATATACGGCCTAGATACGTTCCACGACACTTGGCCGCAAATCGAAAAACCGTATAACGAATCAATTATTCTAATACAAATTCATACAAATTCAATGAGATCGGTTCCAAATTTGTTAAATATGTAACATGGTTTATCATTTTAAATTAATTTTATCTCTTTATTTCTTTTAAATCAAAAATACATACATAACAAGTACATACATTTGTACATAAAATAATAACAGACTCCAAAAACCAACAATAATCCATAAACAAAAATGAAACTACTTCATGTTACATAAAATATGTGTATGAATACATACATATTTTTTTTTAAAATGGCTTTAATCTGAAGACGATGAAGAAATGGTAACCTACAGATCACTGTCGTTCTCATTTTTTGCTGGTAAGGATGGGCTTGGCTTAAAAAATTGTCCAACGTTGTTTGTCTTGCCTTTTTGTCTCTTTCGTTCTTCAGTGATTAATAACAGCTAATGGCTGAGTTAATTCCTCGAGAAACTTTAGCGCTACGTTCGACGTCAGGATCGTTTTCAAAGAAGATGTTTATTCCTTGTTCGAAATAGGAAAAAGCTTTTGACAATTTTTTTGATGTTAGCTGTTTGAATACAACAGACCCTGTCTCTTCATCAAATGCCGGTTCTGCTTGCAACTGAATGAGTTCCTTATATGAAAGGGGTTCCCTATCAGCTTCAAGTAGATCAAGCACATCACGTTCGTTCAAACCTTCAAAGCCGAGATCATGTGCTAGATCCAAAATGTTTTGCCTAATTTCAGGAAGGCAATTAACTTCAGTACTTTTTACACATTCTGGCCATATTTTTTTCCAAACATGGTTCATTGTTGTTAATTTTAATTCCTTCGATGATTCACTGATGCTGTCAACAGCATCCTTGATGTTATAGTTTTTCCAAAATGTTTTAATTGAAGATTTACCATCGGTTTCCCTTATAAGTTGTCGGAAAGTTTGGCGTAGGTAATATGCCTTAAAAGTGGCTATTGCACCCTGATCCATTGGTTGGATCAAAGCTGTTGTATTTTTCGGAAGGTACTCAATCATGTCATCTTCAGATAGTTCGGATAAATTAGTAGGATGCCCTGGTGCATTATCCAAAATTAGCAAAGCCTTGTTGCTTAAGTTATTGTCTCGCAAATATTTTTTCTTTTCTGTGCAAAAGTGATTTTTGAACCAATCCTCTAAAGTAGCTTTAGTCATCTAAGCTTTCTTGTTGGATCTTCATATGACGGATAATTGATTTTTATTTAGTCCTTTAAGAGGCCTTGGATTTTCGGACAAATATATTAAAAGTGGTTTTAGCTTAAAATCACCAGCGGCATTTGCACCAAGTAGCAAAGTTAATCGTTCTTTAGACACCAGGCGCAGATTTTTCGGTTTTTGAAATGTACGTGAGATCAGACATTCGCTTCCAATAAAGCCCTGTTTCGTCTACGTTAAACACTTGTTCAGGTTTATGACCACCTCTTTCAATAATTTTCTTTAAAATGTTGGGTTATTCCTTAGATGCGGCCTCATCGGCGCTAGCTGCTTTACCTTTCATTTTAAAATTATGCAAATTAAATCTATTTTTAAATTTTTTAAAAAATCGACTTCGAAAAATTTTTTTTTGCCGTTATAGCGAAACATTTTAGGCTGTTAATCGAAAACGTGCCTTAATTGAAGAGGGCCGTTATAGCGAAGGCCGTATAAAGAGCGGCCGTATAGGTATGGGTGTATTAGGTTAAAAACAATTAAGTTAACAAGTTCGTAATGTGTCATAAATAGCCATAGATTAATTTTATAAATTACTTGTGATTTTTAAAATCATTAAAAAATTTACCTGATTATAAAATTATTTTTTATACTCCTCCTTCTACACTTTAAGAAGCCATATTTTATGCTAAAATTAGTTGTCTTTTATACGCATTTAACACTATTTTTCAACATTATGTTTATGTATTTTTTATAATCGCATTCAAAACCATGGCAATAAATTATTCACAAAAGAGAAAAAGACATTCTCATGAACGATAAATAACGACATAATATTATGTTTACGATTTGAAGAAGCGTTATTAATTTTTTACACCATCTTCATAAAATGCTTTGTTACTTATATCTCCATATTAAACAAATGTGTATTTATGGAAACTAGTTTCTAAGCATTGTAATAATTATGTTTAATACAAGTTATATTGAGAACTTTGGAATCTGCTGGAATAAATTAGACAGCATCTCGTGTCTTGTCTCGCGATGCGACTTTTCTCCTTTGCTAATTCAATTAGAGGGTAGGAGTTAGTATCATTATGTGTTATATACGACCGAGCCGAGTGTTTCAGAATTGAATAACCCGTCATTAATTGCCAACAACCACGTCATTAGTCAAACATTTATTTACATCGACGATTTTGTTGTGGAACAACTCGCTCTTACAGTCTCGAGAAGGTGTGGGTTTTTCGAAACATATCACACGAGAAGTACATAATCATTGTTCTGGAGAGATAATAAACAAGTATAAATAATTTATTTCATTAGTTTTTTATATGATATAATTGATCTTCAATCTGTATTACAACAAAGCGCAGAATGCTTGTTCATATCTGTTCATGATGAAGCTCATCTTAGAAAAGCCTTGAAAGAAGTTTATTGAATTTTCTAATGTACTATTGTAATACTTCACATAATATATTTTTAATGACCATTTTTTATAGTATACTTTTAACTACTTTTCAAATATTTCTGGACTGGTTTATGATCTTACGTCAGCTTCGTCTGATATATGATATGTGTATTGTTGTCAGATGTTGTGAGTTTGTGGGATTAAAGTGAGTTCAAGAACCACAGATCGTCGAGCACTGATCTGAGGTGTTGCATTGTCGATTTCGTCGCAAGAAAGGCACTCCCTTCGGCCATAGTGATAATTGAAATGTAAATTATCCCTAGTGTGAATCATCGATACCAAAATGCGCGTGGGATGATGATCCACGTTATACAACCATGAAATTCGGAATATTTCACAACGAGCAGTTAAAATAGTGTGATATAGTTCTACATATGTATAGGTGTTATACATTACTCTAATTTTATCTTGTTATTTTGCATCTCGTTTACGAATCCTGTTTTTGTGAAGGTTTCAAAGAAAGTCTTTGAAGAAAATCGTTGACTCTTCTCAGCTTCCATGTTTAAAGATTTTGAGGGAGCGGTGTTTGAGGTATTTATTTTAGCTGTCAATAGTTACAGCTTCCAGGCTAATTGATACGACATTATATAATTGTTACCACTATGAGATTGCTGCGATTCGGATTAAGATCGATATTGTCAGTGTTCTGATGGACCATACAGTACGGAGCGAAATATGATAATACCCGTAAAACAAAGTACACCCCCCTATATAATTCATTATATTAAAAATAAATTATATATTAAAAAAAAATATCAAAAAAAAATTAGTAAAAAAAAAAATTTTACCCTCTTTAATGTACTTAATAAAATAATTTACCAAAAAAAATTTTTCTACGATAATAAATATTCAGGTCTAAGGAGGTTAAGAGCATGGTGCTATCTTTTATTAATAAAGCTGGATATCATATGTGTAGAGTATCATTAAACCACCTTGAGGTACTCCAGCTGTATTCTTATAGATTTGAGTTATGTTCTCATCAGCTATTTGACTTTGGAACTGGTTGAAATGTGTTCTTTAGATGAACAGCCACCAACCGGTGGTCTATGGACCACTGAGATGCCCCGCGTAAAAATTTTGGTGGTCCACAGTAACCACGTATGTGTATGTGTGCATTTTCAAATCCAAATAAGAGCAGTTTTGAAATATGCTATTAAATTTTACGCACTAACTGTAAGATTCAAACCCATTTATCATTTTTTATGCCGGCCAGTGCAGCCCGTAAGCGACAATAGACGCAATGAAATAAAAGCACCACAATATTCATTCGAGACTTTCTGCAAGTGTTAATATCAAAAAATAAATGACCGCACTAATAGGTGTAAGCAAGGGTTGTCTAAATTGTATATATATTTTATATTGATTAATTATAATTCTCCATTTTATAAAATAGTTTTTTAAGGTTTCAAAAGATTTTTGTAGTTTAACTGCAATATAACATAAGAACTAGATTAGATTGCAATGTAGTCAGCATACATTAATAGTTAATTCTTTTTTAAGACTGGAATATTATTAATATATACAATTAAGAGAAACGGGCCAAGCATATTTCTCTGAGGTACACCAATTGCTAATTTAAAAGGGTAAAAAAAATATATTAAATGAAACAACACAGCTTCGATTTTTCATGTATGACTGTAAAATGTGGATGATATAATAAGTTCAATTTTTTAAAAGTTTCATGTCATACTGTATTAAAGGCCTTTTCTATATCTAGCAATAAAATACCAGAACTTTTTTGAGCAAAATTTTGGTATTAATAAATTCCTTTAATGGCGATAATACGAATTTTTCAAATAATTTTCTAAATAACAATAGTAAATTAGTATCTGCTTTTCCAGGTTTATATATCTGATGATTTTTTGCCGTTTTCCTGATAATTGGGAAATATCCAAAGATAAGCATGAACTAAATATTTGAGATAATTTAAGCATGCATAATAAAGTAGTTTTTTAAAAATTTATTATCTAATTTATCTATTCTTGAAGCCTTTTATTTTAAATTTGTTTAAAAATACTAAGAATTTCTGATAAGCCGATTTTGTTATTGGATTTTTTTTATCTACTTAGGGTCAACTTCTATATTTATTTGTCCGGTTCATTTTAGTTTGTTTTTTTGTCAATATTACTTTGTTCGAGTTGATACGATGTAGAAAAGGCCTCAGCTAATATTTCGGCTTTCACCTGAATTGTGTTAGCGACAAACAAATCAATAAGAAGAATGATTTTTATGATTAATTTTACATTTATAAAAATAATAGTAATTAAAGCAGAAAATCATTTTGCTTTACATATATTAACTCAACTTTTTCATTTAGGGATAAATATTTCAGGAGATGGAACATATTAAGAAAAATGCATTACTGAATAAAAATAAGTTTTTTGTAACGCTTTTTTATACTGTAAAAACATTTGAGCATAGTATAGCATAATCACAAATATTTTTATTGTGACGTATTTCGTGTAGAAATTAATTGCCTATAAAATCCTTGGTATAACACAATGCCTGAATAACATTTTACACGAAAATGTTTACTTAATCTTAAAATAGATGACTAGGGGTTAATAGATTTAGCTTTCCGCAACTGTGTGAAGACGACTGACAAACGCACTTTAATTATGTGAGTATCATATTTCAAATGTGTTCTAAAAGTGCCAAGAATTATGCATATTTATAACAAGGATTTAAAACGTTTCCGCGAGGGTCACAGCACCATATGGTAGAGGTCTATGTCGGTATTATTTATAGGTTTTAGGGTAAACCGTAATCTCCATAGTCTGTAGAAGGTTAGCGCTCGCCTTATGGGTTATATAAAACATTCCCCAAAAGGCATTACCTTCTTAGTTGAACGCTATTTCTAATCTTCAATATGTACGACCGTGAATTTAGAGAATAAATCATGTTTTTTTTCTTTCTTTCCAAAAAGGAATGTCGACGTGAAGAGATATGTATTTTTTACATGTTTTACGTGGCGTATGATAATTTTTCAGGGCACTCAACACATGTAGCGGCAGGGACATCCCATCTCATCAGTCTTCATCCGAGACGTAGGCAATTACGGTGAAGAAAAATGTTTGGCCCGAGTGGCGGATATTCAAAAATACTTTGCGAGAGGCCCTCGATCGTGTTTCGAAAATTTCAACAAGCTCGTTAAAAAAGAAAGAGTGGTAAAATTTTTGGGTGGTAAAAAGAAACGCGAAATTGTCGGGGTGTGGTTGAAAATCGGGGATGGCTCAACTATCCAATGTAAAAAATACATGATACAAGAACACAACTTGAATTTCATCTCTTTATATGTACACACATATATGTCACTGTATTAAAATTATATAAATTAAGAAAAGTCTATTAGAATTTTTAATTTTCTGAACAGTTGTAAAAATACAACAATAAAAATGCACAATACTATGGACAACTTTAAATTATTGCCTGAAAGCGCTCAACGAGATCGTTAAAGTATTCATAAACAATACTGTACTTAATATACATATACATTAACACACATATGGTAATTTAAGGTATGGCAAATTCGAATGGAAATGATCTGGAGTTTTATTGACCATCAAAAGCTCGACCCACGAGCGTATTGTTATTATTGTTTTTGCTAATGTCATAAAAGCCTTTCGAAATACGTATTATGCATATAATAACGACAAGAAAACGCACGTGAATAAAGGCGCATTTTAACGACTGACCTTAATTATTTTTAAACCATCAGAGTTAATGTTTGCTGAAAAACATACAGGTGAATATTTACAGAGCGATAAAATTAATTTTATTACAGTGTAATTTAATTAACAAGAGTATGTGACGACAGTGGCGTAGCTATGGTGGGGCGGAGGGGTAGGGCCGCCCCGGGCGGCACTTACTTGGGGGCGGCATATTCGCGATAGTGTGGTTCTTAACCCTGAATGCACTAAAACATATATAAATCCACAATTAACAAGAGCTTAATAATAACCAATTTATTATTTTAAGAAATGCTGATTTTATGACCCTGCAAAAATTGTATAAGGGGGGGGGGGGGGCAATTTTAAGGATCGCCCCGGGCGGCACATACCCTAGCTACGCCACTGTGTGACGACAAAATATATTTTACATTTTTAATGCGTATCTCCTAATAAACGCACTAAAACAGTTAGATCTTCTTTTACAAATAAAAAAACAGGGCTGGCAACAGGTAGAATATATCCAAATTGCACATTATATATAATACTGTCTTCTATGGCCGCCGAGAGCGAACCTAGGTCCTGGTAAAACAATGATTCCGGGCCTCGTGATAAAAATGTAATTTTATATATTTTTTAACATCGTATTATAATATCTTAAATAAATAATAATAGGTACGAGTTAATCCTTTCTATGCTACAAATAAATATGAAAATTATATTTTATGCGAAATATTTTAATTAGGTATTAAAAATCTATTTATAATATATACCTAATATTTAGACGTATTTTCTTTGATGCTCAGTGTTGCCATATAGCAAAGTCAAAAATGATAATATCGATCTATACATAGTTACCAAATATTAAATTTTGAAAAAACAATTGAATGAACAAACAGTTTTTTTATTTATTTCAATATGCATCGTTTAATTCGTTCCGTGTCTATCAAAATCTGAATTATAACAGCAAAACTAAATACAAAGATTCAGAATTCAGTGAAATCTATCGATTCTAAGGACATCTTGTCGTGCCCGTGATGTCAATCCACAAGAAAGGCTTTCGGATAAGCTGAACAGACTTCAACCAATATGTGAGAAGAAAATGTCGTGTTTGTTCTGCACATGGAATAAGGAATGATACAGCATACATGAGCAGAAGTTGAAAAATTCTCTTCATCCGAGAATGTTTTTATACGTATGACTCAAAAAATAATAATAAAATACAATAGATTAAAAAGTGTAAATAGTAAAAATAAATATAAATTAAGATAAAGTGTAGTTTATAAGTGTAATAATAAAAATATATGTGTTTGTGACAGTTGTATGCAAAAAATGGACGCCGAAAAAATTTAGTGTAAATAGTAAAAATAAATATAAATAAATATAAAAAGTGTTAATATTAAAAATAAATATAAATAAGTGTAGTTTATAAGTGTAAATAGAAAAATAAGTGTTTTTGCGACTTGAAAATTGACGCAAAAAAATTTGGTGCAAATAGTAAAAATAATAATAAATAAATATAAAAATTGTTAATTGTAAAAATAAATATAAATAAGAATATAGCGTAGTTTAGAAGTGTAAATATAAAAATATGTGTGCTTGTGACAGTTGCACGCAGAAAATGGACGCCGAAATATTTGGTGAGTGCAAATTATATTATATTTATTTTATTAATTTATTTAGCTTAATATAGCTAATTTTTACAATAAGCAAATTTTAACTGAACATACTTATAATACATAATATAAACATAACATAGAAAGACTAGATATTAAAATTAAGTTCTAAATGCCCGTAGATATTTCTTTATTCCATTTAGGAAATCCGCTACAGTTTATTTTTGCGGATTGTTCTTGAAATATTATTATAAAAATTTACACCTTTATTCATAATTCCCCTGGCCGTACTTGTTTTCTTTACTTAACCATCTTTAAATTATCTCTATTTTAAATATTAAATCTATGTAGCTCTGTATTTTTCATTAAATACTGAATATTATGCTCTGTTTACTCTCTAAATTATATATAAATACTAAAACATTCATCTTCGATATTTCTTGAACACCATTCCAATCTATCAATCATACTTCTACAACTAGTAAATTAATTTTTATTTGAGACAACTCTCATTACCCTATTTTGTAATATTTGCAACATCAATTCATCTTATTTGTTAAGCATAACTAATATTGTTACACAATAATTAAAATAAGGCATTATGATACTATTTTAAATTTTATTTTTGTGTTTATTCTAGATAATATACCTATTTTTCTACTGTTTTTTTAAACAGCAATGGTTCCAATTTATATCCCTGTGGTATACCGTATGATATTACTTTCTCTTTGGAATACTCATAATTTATTTTAACTATTTCTATAATAGAGTAATTCATAACTTTTTCAAATTAAAATATTTTTAGATTTAATAAGAACATTTTTACTTTTTTTTTGTCATTTAGTTTTAGTAGATTATTACTATATTTCTATTATACTTTGTTATTTAAATTATTTACGCATGCCATATATTAATGTGACTTCCGCAATCAGATGTATTATACACATTTTTACACTAATAACTATATAATTAATATATAATATAAACAACAATAGTCCCAATTTAGACCCTTGTAGTACACCGTGATATAATATTTTCTCTTTGGAATACACATAATTTATTTTAACTATTTGCTTTACTTTTTTAATAAATAATAAGCCATCTTAAAACTATTTCACTTATTCATTTATACTGATATTCTTTTATTTTGAATAAGTGAGAATCAATTGAGCCACAAATAAACCATTCCTTCTCAGAAGTCAAAAATCCACGCCAAAATCAATAAAATCGCGTTCCTACTGCTCTCCTATTGACAAAAATTCGCTTTGAATATACTTTGATCAGTCCTTTTATTTTAAAAATTAATAGTAATATCGGTAAGGATAGCAATCATATTTTTAAAACATAGAGTAATATCGAAATGCAGACAAACGATTGAACAATATATGAGATGCGATGTCTGCCTGTACTCATTTTTCCTCTTATTTTTTCCTAAGACATGAGTTTGTTTAGTTTGTATTTTTAATTTGACCTAGTGTAAACTATTTTTAGTTTTAAAATTTTCATTTGGTTAGGTTTGGGTTTAAACAGCAAATAGACGTTTCGCAACTCTCAAATTGAGCTTCATAGATATTTTAGAGCAGTATAATATTAGTTAAATATATTTTCGTTATTAAAAATATATCTACTAATGAAAATGTTTTTGGACTTTACTATTGAAAATATAACTTTACCAAAAAATATACATTCACTGTAACATTTATACATCGAATGTAAATTAATAATGATAAGTATGTAAATTTATATATTACTACAAATAGAAAAGTTAAAATCAAATAATTTTACTAGTACCTGTCAGATAATTTATATTTTCACTAGTAAAAATATGTATATACTTGTGAAAATGTATTTCGTTATGATTTTACTAAAATGATATATCAAAAAAAATATTTCCGGGATAGATTCGAGACTGTTTTTTCTACATTTTTCTTTAGGAATAACTACATGAAACAGAATGTAATATTTATTTATTTTGCTGCATTAAATCCAGTTGTCAAATTACCGATAATACTGTAGAGTGCCTATTATATTTATTTATTAAAGTTTATTATAGTCAAAACTTAGCGGCACTGGTAACACTGGCGTGACGGACTCTCTCGACTGGCATACTCTGGCGAGCTCGCACGTCGTTGCGGCTACTAGCGGCTTAATCTGTGTCTAATTCACCTCCCGTCGCCAAAATACAATCTATAAAAACATTAAATTTATATAATTTAGCTGGTGATGTTGTTGATTTTTCATTATTTCTCTGACTCTTCTTTAGGTGTTCTACCTAAATTTACTGCTACTAATTTACATTCGTTGAATATTTTCTCTCGTGTCTAATATTTTTTAAACGTTCAAAAAGCAATACAGCCAAAAATAATTTTTAAACAAATTTTATCACAAACGGAGCTGCGTTAAAAAACTACAATCTGTCCCTTTGAATAATATTGTTTATTGTGAAAGTACTACCTAGAAAGTGGGTGATTTTAAAGGCAACGTTCCGCTCCTTTTATTTATTGGATGTATAAAAAAGGTTAAAGGAACTTATACCCGAAATACATCAGTACATACATCTAAAACAACGGGCCCCGGGTATTTGTCCCCTCCCCCACCTCTCTCGGCATGTCTGGTGACGTTGTTAAATGTACTTACTCGAATCTACTATCTATTAAGATATGTGTTAGACAAAACAAGAGTTTAGTTATATTCGAAACATTGGCATTGGGCAAAGAGATCAAGAAACGAAAGAGGCGCAGAGCTTCCCCCATTTCTCATGGGTGTGTAAGCCGAAAAATATCTGAATATTCTTTCTTTTAAGAACATTGTGTCTAGATAGAAGAAAAACATCCATTAGATAAAATAAAAATCGGTTCAATCTTTATAAATGTGTAACATGGCAGGGTTTTAATGGGAAATAAATATTTTTTATAAATTTTCTTTCATTCTCTTATTCTCGCATTCTCGAGATGAATTCCTGAAATTATTATAAGCCTAAGTAAATTGTTGCTATGGTCGCATTATATTTATTATTTTAACCTTTTATGGAAGAAATACAAAATCACAGGCAAAAATAAGCTGGAACATAAGCTTGTTTTGGGCACTGTACCTAGAAGTCAGGGACAAAAGACCACCGTAGTTATAAGTATGTATGTATATTTTATATAACATTTTATCACACGGTTAAACATTTCAATTGATATTTTCTACATTTTAATTCATTTTAATTTTTGAATTAAACTAATTGTATTGATTGAATATAAAAACAAACATATGTATTCAATTCTCAAATATCATTAAATTAATAATTAAAGTGCTTTGAAACAATAGCTGGTTAAAATTTAATCATTCCGTTAATTTCGTCTAGTTAAATTCAACGTAATGGGACTGGATTTTCAGGGAGCACTTCGAAAGCTCCCGCTCTGGAGGCATTCAGTGGATGCTGAAGAGAAATAGAGGAGTCTTGCTTGCAGCAGATCCGTTGAAAGCCATCTATTGTAATGTTTAGTCCCAGGTGCTTCCACCTCACCTCAATACATTCACTACATTACGGTCTAGGGGCGAGAGATGTTAAACAGACTCACACTTTAACACTCTCTTTCGTGTTAACTGCAATAAATGTCTGTTAAATGATCCCTTACGGGGGTGCAACCTAACACAAAAAATGTTTAAGAATTTAATTTTAGGATGAATTTGGGATATAGTTATCATTAATGATTATTCTCAGAGAGAAATCATTTATTTTTATTATTTTTTTAAATTACAAATAATATCAATTGGGCATTTATAATAACAAGATATGGCCTTTTAATTAAAAACCTAAATATAGTATATGTTATATATGATGGAAGTTTCGGCATTAATTTTTTTAAAGATGCGTTGAAATTTTTGTTTAAAATAAAATTAATAAAAGTTTAGAACAATTTTTTAGAAATGATATAAATAAAACAGTGATTGTTTTCTATATTATTTCACAATTTCTTTCGAAATTTTAATGATTATGTATGACTTTAGAATTGTTGTGGTTATTGTGCAAAAGTGGGTGTTCTGCACGATTTATATATCCATTGTTGACGTCAAACCCCTTTATCGTTATGCAATATCTCTCTTTCGTTGTAAAAAATTAAAGTAATCGTTTGTGTGATCTCTCAATTCATTTTGGATGACTAACCTATTGTGGTTTTTAAGATCTTTATTTCAGTGTTAACAGCCATTTGTTGTTTTGGGGTTTAAATTTTTAGTATAAATTTATAAATAAAACACCCCATAAATTAGTTGGTTGTTTTTTAAATACAGATTATTGATAATAAAATATACTAAAAAAATATTTTCTAGAGTAATATAAAATGTAGGGAAATTAGAAACACTCTTGGAATAAGTTTCTTGATTAAAATATATTTTTTAGCACCAAGTGCTCGCAGAGTTTTTGCTACCCTAAATTTTCTGTATTAAATAAAAAGAAATTACTATCATACACACAAAGAAATTTCCATATTTATTATTATTTTATCTTTTGTATTTAACACAATAGTTTTCTTTCATGTTGTTAAAGTAAGTAATAAATAATAATATATTCAATTACAAAAGAGAGAGGGATGCTTTTATTTTTATTGCATATGTTATACAATAAATGCAGTTTTATGGTTATTCACAATTAGGGTTATTCTAATTATTTTATTTATTATACCTATAAGGGTATAATAAATATTACAATACCAATTATAGTGCAATGACGTAACTGTTAATGAGTAACATTAAATTATTGTGGCATTCTGCATTTTGCAACTTCAAGTCTATGCAAATATTCCTCGAACAATACCTGGACGTGTGAAAAAGCAGGAATCTATATTAAAAATCATTTTATTTCATAGTTAATTAAAACACGTCTGGTTTAAAATACAATAAAATACCAATAATCCCTCAATAAAAATTGCATTTATTGCTACATTCTTTATAAAGAAAACATTTATTAATTTATAACAAATAAAATTTGGATTTCTAATAGTTATTAAAAATAATTAAAATTTTTTTTTTTTTGCTTAAGATTCACTTTATTTATTAGCTGTCCCGTTTCCTGTTACTAAAAATGCAGAATCGAAATTGTTTTTTAAATATATAAAAAATAATGATTCTTTAGTATCACTATTGTTTTGATTTAATCCCGGTCACAGTACTTTTATTAAAATAATTCAAAAACTTATTGCATTTACTCACCCTTTCTTATGCAATAGAATAAAGATATGCAGCGGTTGTAAAACATTTGAAAATATTCGTACTAATTTATTTTTTAACAAAAAAAAGGCTATGATAATTTTCTCGAAAAACATTTTTGAGATGAGAATTCACAAAATACATATTTACGTTAGCTCCGGCATAATATGCGGTGCGATGATGTCACTATTTGTCTTTAGTAAAATATTATTTGAATTAGTAAATATGTAATAATTATGTGAACTTTTGATTTAGTTTTATGTATGCATTATATGTAAATATATGTATTATTATTAGTATTCTAATCTTCTGCTGTGACTTTAAAAGTGTGAGCCTAATACGTTACAGTGGCGTAAGCACAATCACCACTTACAAGTAATTGGTTAAAGATTAAATTTAAAAAAAGTCTGTATATCAATGACATATTTTTTATTAAAAACAGCTTTTATCATAGATGTCACTTTATTTATTAAATATTTATTTATGTATTGGCGAGTCAATTAAATCAATTTGTATGTTAGGTGTGTTGGTATGTTATATTATTTATTTACACATTGGCGTTTATTTCAGTTAGTTTATACAATCAATATCATTGTGAATAGTGCATGAAGATAGTCACGAGTGAGATAGTTAATATTCGAAAATGGTTTCAAACTTGGCTATTTTTTTATATATAAATACATATGTATATCTAAAAATATGAAAATAAACGATAATTAAATATAATAATATTTTTAACAGAATTAAATATCTTAAATAAACCAAATATTATTTGGTAGTAGGAATAAAAAAAAATTATTACTTGCCGAACCATCCGTTGTTTTTTCAACGAGTGTGATACTTTTAATCATAAAAAATATTTAAGTATCACTGATTGAACAGACACGTTATTTTTATTCTATTATTATCATCGGCAATTTATTTTAGTTTGACTAAAAATATTAATTTCTTAAAAATACTAATAGATGGCGATACAGCATTTAAATACTCGCAAGCGTAGAGTATGCTTAGCTCCTTATAACGGAATTGAGAATCCATGGAAGTATCGCTTCTCGGCCTGTTGGCTAAGATCAAAGTGTAGTATCTGTTCTTATCAGCTTAATATCTGATAGTTCCCGCATTGCGGGACCAGTATATTAAACTGATTTTTGGAAAGTGACGGGATGTTCGGGGCTTGCTCCACTCCTGTCGCGGGTTGGCCCGGCATTGCAGTGCCGTCGGGATCGGCCCACTTATATCAATCACAATCTCAAATATAATTTGAGTTCAATTTAGTTTAAGCACGAGTTGTATAGCCTCGCCGCTAGGTCATTGTTGCCAGTGTGCATCCAGGAGGCTAGTGGTTTACCAAATAAATCGCCCCCACAAAAATGTATTGCGTTTGACGTTTCGCTAAATATATTTATTGTCATCATCCGTACTACTTTTTGTTGTAGTACAAATATTTACTGACTATCCAGTATTTTTTTTAGCTATTACCCTAAAATAAAGTTATCTTTTATTTATCACTATTATTTTATTCGAAAAATTAATATTTTGCAAATATCACATCATTTTGTATATCATAGAACTTTTGATTATTATTATAATAAAAAAAAATATTAATAAATTCAATGAGTAATGTTTGAAAACAAATGATTTAATAATTAAAACATTATTATGTATATTCTATGAAACTTAATAATGGCTGTCGACACTGAAAAATTTATAAATCCTATTAAATATTTTTTCTTTAAATAATATATTTAGAAGTTTAAAGATGTATGGGTGTATAATTATTTAAACAAAACTTTTAAGTTTACTGTAATAGAGTTCAGGCGGAATTGTTTATAATAATTTTATTTGCAGTTGATAACAAAATAAATATTATATAAAAAATATGTATAATTATTAATTGTATTTACAAAATACAGATAAATTTAGAATTAGAAAAAAATAGTTATATTTTTTTTTAATTTATTTTAAATCAGAGACAATTAACGTTCGGCTTCCAGAGCATTCTTATTTGGTCTTTATATTTTATGAAAATTCAGGAAATTGAGAAATTAAGTATTTTAAGTCCGATGCTCGCCAACGACCATACCATGCTGAAAGCACCGGTTCTCGTCCGATCACCGAAGTTAAGCAGCATTGGGCCTGGTCAGTACTTGGATGGGTGACCGCTTGGGAACACCGGGTGTCGTTGGCCTCCTCCTTTTTACTATTTTTTTTATATTTATTTAAAATCATTTGATTTAACATATAATTTAAAAAATATTATACAAAATTGAACAATGTGTTTTTAAGGTTTTTTAATTATTTTTATTAATTAAATATTTTGCAAATAAATTTGAGTTATCGCGTCGCGTAACTTTTATTTATATATATGTTACAGGCAAAGTGTGAATTTCGAAAATGCATACATTAACTAGGTTATGTATGCGCTGTCAAATCACTTCAGTTACAGTACACACACACATTCATTTATGAACAATGACTAGTTATTGTATGCTCTCACTTTTCGGTGTTTCGGTGTCAAAGTATACAACATTAAGTAATTTATGTATTTAATAGGTAAATTAAACCATTTATGTAAGGTGAATTTTGAAGCCAATTTATATTATATAATCCTACTTGTAGAGAGTTATTAATGGGGTGGTCACTGTTCTGATCAATGCTCGCTGCCGCTTGCTCGAACTTAACGTGTCTTGCGATTAGGTTAGTTGTAGGGTTCTCAATAATTCATAATAATTATTCAAATATTGAAAAAAAATAGATGAATTATTTGAAAATTTAGATAAATTGGTTTTTTTCTCGGTTTTTACCGATATTAATCGGTTATTTAAGCAATTAGTGCAAAAAATCAAATCACTGCCTGTTAAATATCATTTTATTAAAAACTGATTATTGGTTTTGGGGCCACACAGAGCTCTCGTTTGATTATTGAAACTCGCGTAATTACTGTGACAAAAAGTGATTATTTAACAATAGTGCGATTACACAAAGGCTGGTGGTGGGCCTTTACGACATTTTGCTTTGCTTAAGAAACGAATTCTAAAGATTTCAGTAATGTTTTTCGTAAAGGATATTTGTTGTTGTGAAGAAGCGTCTCATTTTTTCGCATTTCTAAATAAAATATAGGTGCATAAGACCATGAATATTGGAGCGGCAATATGCCTACCTGTGTTGCTCAATTAAAATATTTTTTTTGTTCTACATTAGGCTGTATAGCCAATTTTATAGGTTGTGTGGCACATTGTTTTTAATGATCATTGTTTAAAATATAAAATTTCAATGTAGTTCAAGACAAGGATAATTATTGTCACCATTGTTTTTTAATATATTAAAGGAAATTTTCAGGGCTTGACAACATTTTTCTTTTCCCTATATAAATAAAATGTGCTTCTTTCTAACTATACTGTAGTTGTTGCCTAGTGTAATAAGGAATTTCAATGCCTACGTGTACGTATTAATCATGCGTTGAAAGTAAAAAAATATTCTCACGTTTCACCATAATTTTTCATATGGCATCGGAGATGGCAGGCGTCATAAAAGCGCGCGCTTGAAGTTTGTTATTTTTCAGGACGACAAGGACCCTTTCAGAGGGCGCCAGTCGAAATTATGGTCGCTCTTTTACGATCGCACAAAGTCGTACTACCTAATTACAAAAATACATAAACACGTGCGCCGTTAAAAAGCTTCACGCTCGTAAAAAGCGCGTATGCATATAAAAGTGAGATGATGAAGAGTAAAAAATTCTGTGTGTGTGACGACCGAGTGTAAAAGTATTATATTATATGTATATATATTAAGATGGCGATTAGCGATAGTAAATATTATCACTTTGTGCTTTTAACGAGTTCATGTGTATGTTTGTGTCGATAAGAGTTTTATGTTTCAAGATTATCAATATTAAGTTAAGTGGTGTTATAAAATAACTAATGTTTGATCAAGATGTTTATTATCAAGAATAACTTGTTCGCATATATTTAAAATATAATATGATAAAAACATTTAAGTTATTATTATATATTATATAAGCAATTTATTCTTCTATTTTAACCCTAATTTTACTATGAACCAAATAAATCTATTTACGATTATAAATATAGCTTACGTTAATCATATTTATAGTAAGCCATAGCACAGTATTTAATCCTTAAGTTCTGGCGCTAGTTTGCAAATTTGCACATCAAAATGCAGTCGACTTATTCACTTAACTGTCAATATTGAGTTTCGGTTATCTCAATTAGTTCCGTTTCATATGTATGCATGTAAACTGATAAATTCGCGTCTAAGATATTGCTTTATATTACGAACATGTATTACATATTCCGACTGAAGTTCCTGACTAACTAATCCCATTAGGCATTATGTGTTTTGAAATTATTGTATCAGATGTGTGTCTGTGTATGTTGTTTCGCATTGTTATATGTAATTAACAGAAGACGTATTACGTGACGCCGTGTTAATTAAATATATCATATTAAAGAATTTATGTAATAACGTGTAATATGTTATAACGTTTTACGACTAGGATTGTCCTCTGTGAATTAATATACGGACATATTTTATTCCAGAAAGTCTTACTAATTAAATATTAAATTATATGGTAAGAATTTAGAACTTTAGAGTTTGTAAATTTTTATCTGATCTTATGATCTGTAACGTATAAAAATCGTAAAATGTCTCATATTGCAAGGTATAGGTTAAAAAAAATATTAGCACCATAATTTTTTTTAAAACAACCTGATTCGAATAAGCCTGGTTTAAAAATATTTATATAAAATAAAAAAATCCAGGTTATTGGATTTTTTTGTAAGGTTTTTCAATTAAAGAGTGGTACAGAAAAGATATCGCTCACAATTCACCGCCAGTAATTTATCGCTAGCAGCTTACCGCCGCTTCAATCGATTGCATAAACAATTCGTAGCTTACTGGTAAATATATATAACACCAAGCAATACTTATTTTTTACATAAATTTATTAGTAATTTAAAATTGAAATTAAGGTTTTTCCATAAATGGTTTTTTTAGCATCCGCGCAGTGAATAAATACAGTTTTGAGTTGATAATGATCAGTGGAATTATACTGGCATAGTAAATAAAATCATATATTTTAAAATTGAAAATATAACAGTCTCGAAACATTAATTTGCTGTACAAACCCTATAAGTTTTAAAACTAATTATAGTTTTTGAACTTTTATTAAAATAATTTGTTTAGGTTTCGTTTGGATTTAAACAGCAAATGAACGTTTCGAATTTGCCATTTCGAGTTTTTTATACATTTTAGAACAACATATAAATCTCTTAAAATGCGATTTAAAAACATATTTTTTAGACTTGCCAGTCAACCAATGAATAAACGAGTTAGTTTAAACCCAAATCATTGCTTTTAGACGTTAAAATTTGTTAGTGATCATTTGTAGATTAAAAATAATTGCTATCAATTGACTGTTAGCAATTAATTGCTGGCGGTGAATTGCTGACGACAAATTTTCCATGATTTTTTAAAAGAGGTATTTTACAAGTATAGTTTTACAATTGATAAACAATAAATACATTAGATAGAAATCCAACATACGATTAAATCAGTGTTCTAATAGTCTAAAATATGATTTAAAGTAAAGTTTTAGAGTAGATAAAAAAATAAAAAATCTAAGTCAAATTCTAAGTAAAAATTCAAGTAAAAAACATATTTTTCAGAGAGTTCTTAAAGATATAAATTAGCACTAATATTAAATAAAGATGTATAGGTTATATTGAATTAAAAACAATATTGCGATTTAATTTAACTCAAATTTTAGACTTTAAAGGATAATAAATTAAAGTTATATGTCAGAAATATGCAAATTATGATAATAATATATATATATATATATATATATATATATATATATATATATATATATATATATATATATATATATATATATATATACATATGTAAGGGAATCTGTAAATATATAAAATAAATAAATAAAAATCGGAATGGTAAGATCTTAATTAGATTGTTGCGGTTTTAATACGAAATACACAAAAGATATGCAAATCTGAAATATTTTTGTGTAATGAATTTAAATTCTTTAATCAATTTTGCTAAACTCCGGTTTTTTTATTATTATTTTTTAAGTCTAAATGATTTTCCATAAGCTAAGTAAAAAAATAAAAAACTCAAGGTGAACATGGAAATATAAATTCTAGTTAAAAACGTATTTTTCAGAGTTTTGCAAATATATAAATGAGGACTATTATATTACAAATATTTATGTGTAGGTTATTGTATAAGTAGTATAACGAATTAATTTGACTTTTTTGATTTTTTAACTCGTTAAAATATTTAAAATAAAAAGTACTATTGGAAAAACCATGATTTCACCATCTAGTGTAATAAAACACAATAATATGATTTAAGAACGACTAAGGACTAATGAAATTGTCAGATAAATAGTTTTATTTTTCTTATGATACTTTCTTAATTTTTCGCATTAAAAAATTGCAATTAAAAAATGCTAGGCCTTGCTTAACGACGACAGGAAGTCGACGATCGGCGGCGCCTCGTCCACCGATCTCATTCATAATATTAAATAACTATTATTACCTTATATAAATTTCTACTGCAGCGATTCAATCTGTATATAATTGCCATTCGCCAAACAGTCGTTAAATCTATCTTTTCTGCTTCAAATATATTTTAAGTTACGATCATTTTTTTTTATAATTCGCCTTCTAAATTTATAGCATTTATACCCTGTAAGATTTTCACCCTTTAATTGTCGAAAATCGCTATATTAGCGGTGCGATTTCCGACCTTTTGTTCAAATTGAAAAAGTTGTGCGGGGAAAATTGTGCACCCATTAATACATAAAATATATGAAGCGGAAACATTTACCTTAAAAGGGTCCTCAGAGCAAGGTGTAACCGCTAACGGGTTTCAGCAGGCATAAATATCCTTTCAGGACACATTGGCTCTACACGTATACGCGCTTAAATCACTTTGCAATACGTGTACTACGCACGCGGTGTACCTTATAAAGTTTTTTTTATAAGTACTAAATTATTTTATAAAAAATATAATTTATTCCGATAATGTACAAGAGTACGAATTTAATTACTAGATTTGTTTTAAATTATTAATAATAAAGGCTTTGAGGTCATATCAATATGACGTTTAACGACTTGAGAAACACTAATCGCAAACGAGTTAATAAAAAGTATGTTTTATTAATTAAACCTCAAAGCTGTTATTTTTACTTTAATACATAAAGTGTAATTTCATGGAATTCTCGTTTAATATTATTTTAAATACACATGTATTTTATTTAATAATAATTAATGTGATTCTATAAACTATTTGCATTTATTGCCTTCTCTCATCGATTGGTTATACTTGACCATCAACACTTATAAATTCTACTATTTGATTTATCTTATAGTATTATCTGTATATACAATAAGCAATATAAGTTTTCATGACTTGTTTGATCCTGTAAAAGTTAATTGTAAATCAAGAATTTACATAAAATGATCGCTACGAAACTGAAATTGTTAATAATATTATTTTACCGATGTGCTCATAAAGTGAGTTTTGAAATTATATTATGTAAGGTTTGTCTTAAAATATCATAAATATGTATACACTGTTCAAAATCCAACATGTTAACAAAGTTAAGCTTCTGTTTTCAAACATTACACACATACTACAAAATATGTTATTTTTACTTATAAATTCTACGTTTATGTAACGGGATAAACTTTGAAGTTTACGAACGAAGGCAGCCTAGGTATATTATCATACGTCTTTATGATACATTTCGCCTTGAATATTGTAATAGGACTTCATATATCTGGACAGCAACAACCCTTTAAAAGCCAAAGGGAATAGAGTAGCGTTTTTAAAGTCACTCCCTTTGTAGCATTTCGCGGCCGCTGCACCGTTTCTAGCACATTGTTGCGCACCAGAAACGAGTTCCCCCTAAAGAGAATATTTAAACGTATCCATTAGGCTAGGCTGTTTGTTTTTGACGCCTTGTAATTTCAGGTTATTTGATTCGCAAACGGGAGATAGCGCCAAAAATAGCGTAGGATAATTGTAAACACACGACAGAGGTCTAAAACCTGGCTTATAATATTCTGGAGCTTTAGACTTTTAAGAAGGGCAATGAATTATATAAATTAAAGATAAAAACATACTAAATTGCTCCTCCCACATACTTACTTTACTGCTAAACTAATGCTATTTTTAAATCGATTTATTTGTATATAAAAAGCATGCTAAAATCACTTAATCATTTTATTATTACAAATTTATTTAAATCACACGCAATTCAGAGCTTTATTAAATCACTTTTAAAAGCGGTACTTATTTCTGCCAGACAGCACATATTTCCATTTATTAGATACCATTGGCAAAATACTTTAATGTCTGCACTACACTCTCTGGAAGTTGTCCGAACCGTCTGGTTGCGGCGGCCGTGAATGACGTCTGGATGACGGCTTCTGTCACGTACAGCTGGCATATTTGCGCGCGATCGGAAAATGTGCGAAATAATCGCAATTGTCATATTATTAAAATTACACTACTGATAATTATAAAAGTTTGTGTGGGCACTCACCAATACAATATCAGTAAAAACTTTTCGGTCGTAAATGTTCAACTTACGCAAAATCTTTGCCGGCTTTTGCAAAATTCCATAAGACATAAAAATGATACTTCAGAATACGAACACCACATCTGTGACTATCATAGAATTTGTCGCCATCGATTCTAAATAAGAATTCGTTATGGTGTGACATTTATATAAACCGATCTAGGAAAATACATAAGGATATTCGAAATGATTTTTTTTAACAAAATCAAGTACCATTAAGTATTTTTTAATTATTAAATTTTATTTGAAAAAAATATAATAACGATATCTGCTAGAAGAATATACTATCAAAATTATAATTAATCCCTTTTAGTGCCCTAAAATATTCAAAGATGTCAGTAAGAGTCTGTTGAAGTCTCCGATAAACATGTGGTATTATAACTTGACCACGTGACTACGATGCAGCGCTCGACATGCGTGTTGACCATAAGACGCCTACGCCCATACTGAAATTGAACCGAGTTACTCGTTCTCAGATTTCTAAAAACCATACATTATCTCTCTCACTCTCGACAATTAACACGTGAGAGAGCGAAAGGGGAAGTATCTCACCGCTCGCGTTTGAAAGAGCAGCTCTGACTTCGGTCTGTTTGTCGACAATATTCGGAAGCGCTCGAAGCTGGCCAAGTCGACTAAATTAACCCCACTTTACCTCCCGTTCTCGGTAACTTCCGAGAGATTTTAGAGCGGACAGAACCGAACTCGACCGAAGTAACCCATCTATCCATCCTTGGCCAACCTTGGTCAACTTCCAGAGAGTGTAGTGCAGGCATTAGATTGTGATAACGTATCTTTAAAAAAATTGGTATAAAAATATTTTTATATTAGAAACTAATTTTTGTATTTGTATTATTCGGTAGATAAATGTTAAGCAAAAGTCAAATTTATGTTATGTGATACAATAACACATTTAAATTGGTATTTATAATTTTTGACGTGCTTCTTAAAATTCAATGGATACCAGTAAATAATTTTCGATCAACGAGGACAAATCCTGTTTCGGCATAAAGCGAATTTATAGATTCACAATAAAATATATTTTATTGTTTCTGTCATGTATGAAATATATTATATGATGCTTTATACGAGCGTACGAGATATATAAATATTTAAGAGTAAGCAATAATATGCTAAGATGCCATAACGTTATATATGAAAATCATAAACATGAAAGGAGATAATACGAAATTATAATGGAATCACTATTTCTGCCATCCTTTATTGGAACGTTACGCGCGAATTACACCTATACTTATTTTGTATTATGTATATTATAGTACTATTATATGCTTACATTATGAATAATAATATAATATATTATTGGGATTTTAATGACGTACATAAAAAAAATATTTAATATTAATATAAAGAAAAATTTTATATTCAATATTGATGTGGTTATTTTTTGCCGATTTAATATTTGCTCTTGGGTTTGGTAAAATCGATTATTCAAAATGTCGATCAAGTCGATAGGGCTCGATAAGGTTTTTTTAAGTGCGGTCCTTTGTGAAGTAATGACCGTCGCACAAAAGAGTGATGCACTTATAATTACAGGAGAATGCGTTCCTGTTGCACTTGCCGGGATTTGCATTCATCATCTTCGTCCAGCGCGTTGCTCACTTTAAGAGAGATTCTCAAACTTTTCAATTACAATATTTTAATATTCATATTCGTATTCAAGAGTGTTCATTATGTAAAGATAGATTAACAGTTAAATAAAGATCCACGAGGGATATTCATATAGTAAAAATGTACTCAAAAGTGGAGTTATTAAATTTACAATTAAGGCTATAGATAATGATAATAATTGTGCAATATTATTTATAAAAAACACAATTAGTATCATATATACAAACCGTTGTTTCAATCTCACACGCGATTCAATTACCACTAGCATCTCGCGTGTTCAATTATTCATCCGATCCGCTAAAGGGCATGTATTGACACTAACATATACGCATAACACACACATCCAACGATTTCGTTTCAATGATATATCTGAGCATTTTCGATTAATCCAGACTCGCGATTGAAGATCGTTGCCGATCGAAAGGGCATTAATTAAGATCAAGTTTGGGAAGCTGCCATCGTCGAGTTTATTTTACAATTATGCAAAATCGAAATTGTACCCGGTGGCGTTTGCATTAATTTGACGCCGAGCTTTTTATATATGCGTCCGAGCTTTCGGAGTAATTTCCCGCTACAGATAGCCACCATGCGATACCGGGCGTATGCAAAGTCGCTAATGGCTCAGGTGACCATCTCGGGTCACCTGTCAGCGGCTCAGATTGAGTCCGTATATCTGGTGTATATACAGTGTATGCATCTGCTGACTTAGTTGGAAAACCGGTCAGTCTATTACTGCAGTGGTAATATTCAATTTATCGACGCCGTTTGCCCGTGTTGTAGTTAATCTGTGCCGTTTAAGAGTGGTCTTTAAGATATTATAGAGATGACTTGTATTTTAAATGAACATTAATATCTTATATTATATATTAATAACTAGAAATAGAAGAGTTTAAAATCATAATACCATATTCTAGTAAATTTTGTTTTTGTAATGAAGCAATAAAATACTTTTTAGTGTTTATTATAAATAAAATTATTGAAAAATAATTTTATTCTACAGATAACTTATCTCACCTCTCGACCAGTTTTTTAATTCCATTAGCATAAAATGTTAGAGGCTTTGATGCAAAATATTCCTATTTTCACATCATCTGCATTTTGATTTTTTTTCCATCTAGAAAGTGTCGTAAACGATAGTCGGAAAAACAAAACTTGTTAGTATATCATAAATTTATCAAATAATTTAGCAAGCTTTTTCCCTAAAGTTTGCTTACGGTTAGTTTATACGTGTTTCATTCAAATGTCTGTAATACTTGGCGGTTACTATGCGGTACGATTTCTCTATGTATAATTGATAATTTATAATTAATATCTTTCTATTTGATACGTCATATATCGGTCCATTTGTTGGTTTTGTCAAAAGCGCATAGAAGTTTATTGGTAGATTATAAATATAGCTGAATATTGCATGCATCGCATCAATTTCGGTATTTTTATATTAGGGGTTCCGACCCGGCGGGTGCCTGCAAAAATATGCGAGTGTTTGCAAAAACACATCGCATAATCGGAGGACGGTTGTACACAAAAAATAGCACTTAAATCTATTGTTATTATTTACCGTCAGTGATTTATGATTGTTAGTCTTTATCGCTCGTTATTCATCGGTTGATAGTTAGCTCTCTATCAAAAGATGTCAACAGATTTTTCTTATGATATATTATTTATTTTTTTATGATTATAACCTATAAGTGCTTGGCCTCGCGGGCAATGAAACTCTCGTGTGAATCTAGTAAGACTTTTAATTGATATATTTACATTAATACGACGAACGACTATCGGCTAGATGTTTTCTTAAAGCAGTAGTGAAGCTTACGTAGGTGATGATGACTGTGAATGATTCTCACGGTTCTTGTGGATGTCTGCAGCGAGTGTCAGGAAGTAGTTCTTCTTGCGGCTAGTAGTTCGGGAGTTCCAGGTGTGCTCTTTGCGTCTGTCGGTAGGGGCGCGTCTGCTGGTCGCTTCAGGTGGCTACTGGTGACTCTCACTCTCCGATTGTCTGTCTCTCTGGCTGTCTTCCTCTCTGACCTTCTGTCTCTCTTCATCGGAGTCCAGGCTTATATAGCTTAGGAATTAAAGATTTGCATATGTGCAGCGATCTTCCAGCTAATCGCTGCAATCGCATCGTAAAACAGCGAAATACGTCTACGCCTTTAGAAAGCGACGTTCGTTTGTTCGTTTGTTTTACCTCAAAGGGATTCTCTTAACGACGGAGAATATTTACTGTGAGCTCATGTTCCGTGTGGTCCTTTGTTTCATATAAATTTCTATTTTTTTTCTACTTCACAAACATATTAGAATATTTTATCGTTTAATAAACGTATATGCAGCTTGTTCTTAAAAGAGAATATTTAAATATTTCGGCTAATTTTTTAAGTTAACCTAATCTGCTATCTTATTTAATTAGCGATTAGTTAAAAAAATCAAGAAAATCGTCACCTTATTGAAAAAAATATAAAAAGCAAAGGGGTGAAAACCTTTGAAATTAAAAAAATCAAATATTTTTGTTGAAAATTGATATTTAAAAAAATAAAAACTCGTAGCTCAAGTAATGTTTTTCTTGAAAAAAGTCAAGATGTTAAATTTATTTTAAAGAAATATTAAAATTATATAAAAATTAGGTTATAAAGACAAAAATTTAGTTCATTTTTGGGATTTTTACAACAAAAAATTTTTATTGCTATAAATTTGAATGTATAAAATTGTATTTATCTTTCACTATAAAATAAATCAGCAGCAACAACTATACGAGTCTTTTCGGCAATAGAAATAATTTAAATTACTGTTTTTTATTTTTTTAATTTAAATTATTATTTTTTAAATTATATTCTTCATATTTTTTATTGTTAAAGTACTAAACAATCATATATCAACAGCAACTAAATGCATATTTTTGGCAAATAAAATAATTATTAAAAATATCGTACTTTTTTTAGATTCGAAACATAGAATCTATTATTTTCACTACATAATAAACCTCACATCAACAGAAACTAAATGAGTCTTTTTGGCAGTAGAATAAATTGAAAATAATTTTCACAAAATTAAAAAAGCCACTTTTTATTTTTGGCATAAAAATGTGTTTGATTGAACCTGTTTTTATAATTCAAACTGTATTTTTCCAATCATTATTACTTTATGAATGTATTCGAATATTTGATCGTTTACATGTTTTTTAAACTGTAGTTCAGTAATAATAATAAAAAAATTGAACAACTCTAAAAACTTTGTATGGTTTCTATAATAATGTACAAAATTTTAAAGATATTTTAATCGGGAACCTCTGGTTTATAGTTCACACTTCTTCAGATTGTTATAGGACATTGCAATATTGATATCATTAAACAACAATAACATTATAGTAAATCTGTACATCTCAATATATCATAAATTGAGATACAGAAATGACAAACAAAATTTTTTTCAATGTCTGTAATATCTCTTTGTTATTTTTAACCATAATTTATGGATTTTTAAGTTAGTATATTTATTTTCAACCCCTGCTTATTAATTATGAATTGCATTCCATAACATTTTATTTAACAATTAATATGTAAAATAATGGACTTGTCTGTTATTCGTTTTTTCGTACATGTGTAAGTTTTTGTTATTTAAAATTTTATTTACCGATAAAATAGATAATAAAAAACGTCAGAAAAACTCATACCTTGAAATTAGCATATACTTTTATAGAAAAATAAATTTATAAAAACTTTTGAACAAAGAAACATATAATGCATATAGCATAATAAAACCAACTACATTATTACAATAGTAGCTAGATAATTTAAAAATAAATGATCAAATTCTGTAATATTTCATCTAAGTTACTTACTCTCTTTCTAAAAAACATTGTACTGTGTATTGAATTGATATATATAAAGAGAAACTCAGGTGTATGTATTATATGTGCATATACATAAATTATCTATTAAAATTATACGTGTGTTTTTTATTTAGAAATACTATTATTTACTAAAATAAATTTAGTTTTACGATTAAGCAATTGACAGATGGTCACCTCAGTGACGAGTCAAGCTTTTATCGTTAAAGCTCCCGGTGAGCTTTCGCTTCGACCTGACAATCTGACCGAGCAAAATCAAAAGGCCTCAGCCGCCAGCCGATTGTGCAAATTATTTATACAGATCGCAGATAAAGCAATCTCAATGTTCAGTCAAATTTAGCCGTTATTAATTAAGTCGATTTTATACAAAGGCGCACATTCGCTTATCGAGTTTCAATACATGTATCGAATTATTATTATTATATTTAAAGGGTCCGTACAGTAGGGCTTACCTTCGTTTGATTATGATGTAGAAGCTTTTTTATATACACAATTTAAACTTTTTCCCCGTTTCGTCTTTGACAATAAAAAAGCTGAATAAAGTCGCAACCGCTTGTCTCCCTCGCCCTATCCAAACTTAAGGGTTTATAACAAATGGCCTTCTTATACCCACATGCTCTTATTATGTATAATGCGTACGTATGTATTAAATCCTCAACCGGCGTCTCTTTGATCCTTCATCCCTTGAAATTTATGTAGCGGTCCTTTGGTCTTGCGAGCACTGCATCGCACCATGCTGCAAGAGGGTTCTTAATCGGTACCATTTCTCAAATTAGTCAGAGCACGAAACGTTTCACAGAGAAAGCAATAAAAGAGGAATTAAACGCCGAATGAAAATATTGAAGTTCTTTTTTATGTGTGTCCGGCGTTCTCACACACAATGGTTATGCTCCGTAAATTATTTACAAGGGTCCGTTTCTTATGACCAAAGCGAGTATTACAAACAATTATCGCTTCGGTAAAACAGTGGGGTTTGCCTTTTTGGTGAGAGTTATGTGATAATAAAAATAAAATATTCACATATATTTATTTTTATTATTAAAAGATTTACATATTCAAAGCCTAAACGTAAAATACACTAAATTATAAAATAAAAATAATATTTTTTTGAGCAATTTTTGTCACATATTTTATGACTTGAAATACTACAATAGCGCAGAAACAATACTGTTAATTAAAGCTTTGATTTGAATCTCATTTCAGGTTAAACCAATCAATACATATCGCCGCTACAGTACGAATCTAAAAGATCAATGAATTATTATGTACTAATAACGGTTGACACAATCATAATTTCTCCGACCAAAATCGACGATCACAAATCATTTTTATTACATCGAAATGATCCCTCGGTGACAAGCCAGTTTTTATTACCCCACAGGGTTTCGGTTTAATTAATCCGACATAAAATATGCGCAGTCTATGCATATGTTATGCGCGGCCTAGGATTAGCATTTCCTCTATAGAGGACAGCGTCCATTTGGAGTTGCACATTCTTCCGGATTAGGGCCGCAATTTCCAAAGTGTTTTCACGGGGTGCACAATTAAGAAAGTATGTCAATAGCGCAGGGCCGGGCTAGGCATGCATAATGGCCGGCGCCGTTCGTTTGTATTCGTGCGGACGTTTTGTTTTGAGAAGGGTCCTCGGCTCGTTCATTAATGTGTGCGCACGTACGTCAGCCGAGAGGGGCAAGTGGACAAAGCAAATAAACGGCTCGCCCCTGAGGCCCTTTGAATATTTACGAATATAGTTTATGATGATTAGGTCAAATTCCGTACCTTAATTAAAAGCCGAGCCGCGATTGTTCGCATACCGGCCGGCACCGGCTATTGTTGTTGAGGGGTTTCGATTCTTCTTATGGTCATTGGTTGATAGATAATGAATTTCGTTAATGTTTTATTCATCGAGTCAGAAATGTATATATGATAGACAAAATTTATTAATTATTCGGGCAAAAATTTTTTTTGATGATTTTAGTTCACTTCATTCACATCAAAGCGCTATCAAAACTTGTAGTTGAATCAAACGCTCGTGAATAATTATGGTATTTTATATATTGGTTTTTAAGAAAATTAAAATCGTATCTTTGTTAAATTTTCCAAGTCTTAGTCTTCAATGAATTGATTTAATAACATCTAGCTCTCTGTTATGAAATATGGGTTGAAAATATTAAAACCAGATATATTATCTGGCCCAGGTTTCGTGTCTAATTTGGTTATAAATGATTATAAAAAATATTTTATAAATCATTGTTTGCAGAATTCTATATTTCATAATATTTAAAAACGTTTTGAAATTTAAAAAAAGATAATGTGAACGATTTTTTTGTGATTTTTAGAAATTATTTTCAAAAAATCTTGGTTTTTATTTATTGATAACTCAAAATTCTAATATAACATAAAAAATGCTGGGTTTTGTAATGAGAAATATGAGTCACCCTAATTTTTTTGCACCATGACATATTGGTAATTAGAATATTCAAATATTAGTATTTGGTATTATTAACACTCGGATGAGTTTATATAAATAATAATGTTAAAAAATATCGGTAAATTTACCGTTTTTCAATACATTTGAGTTTGACTAATCAAAATTTTAATAACATTTTAATTTATATTTTTATGATTAATTATAAAAAACAATGATACATGTTAATATCTGATTTTTATTAAATGAAAGGTGTTTAAAAATAAAAATAAAATGAAATAAATTTTTCCAAATCTTTCTGTACTATATTTTTGATCCTTTAAGTAGATAATGATCTAAAATTAAGGGATACTTAATTATTGTGTGAAATACTCTTATTATTACAAAGGTAATGCTAAAATAGTTTATTTCGTCTTATTTTTCTGATAATACTGCAATTTTAACGATAGTTCTACCTAAAAAATCATGTTTTTTATTTCATATTAATATATTTTCACTGTTTAAATACCTGAAGACACTTCCAATATTATTTACATTTAAGGAAATTATATCTATTTTTAAAAATCTTTTGTAGAGAAGTTAATTGCGTAAAATGTGAATGATATTCTTCTCAAGTATCTAATGTAAGATTTCCGATATAAAATATCATGTGAATCGAATGAGGCAGTGGTTCCCAACCTGTAGTACGCGTAAAACAACAACTTTGAACTATTGTATTTTTCCTAAATGTAATTTTTCAGAAAAACTCGATGACGATCTTTAATGTTAATGATACAATTGAAAGTATGATTAAGAAATTAGATTTTTGGAAACAGTGTATCGAAAGCAATCAACCGAAAGTATTTGAAACTCTACATACTTTTTTGGTTGAAAATAAGGTTAGCTTGTCTCAAGATTTACGAGAACATATAATAGTTCATTTAACAGGATTAAAATCGTCTTTCACGGAGTATTTTCCAAAACCAGAAAACAAAATATTAATTGGATTTTAAACCCCTTCTATGCAGAAAATTTAGAAAAAGCTTCATCGTTATCAATAAAAGGTAAAGAAAATTGAATAGACTTATTAAGTGACAAAACTATACAAGTAAAATTTGAGCCAAACAATCTAATTCATTTTTGGTTAAAAACATCGATAAAGAATATAAAGAACTTTCTGGAAAAGCTCTCAAATTTTTATTACCGTTCACTAGTGCGGAATTAGTAGAAAGAGCTTTTTCTTCATGTTTTTTTAGAAAATAAATATCGAACAAATTGGACGCAGGTGTAGATTTAAGGGTATATCTTACATCTTTTGAACCAAATTTCAAAAAATTATGTTCTTCGAAACAAGCACAAGGATCTCATTAAATTTATTTTGCTTATATTATTGTGCCTATATTTTCGTCAAATTTGCTTAAAAATATAACTTGATAACAATGTATTATAATCTTAAGCAACACTCTCATAACTATTATTTTAAATAATAAATAGAAAATTTCAGTAATAAGAATATTTTTAAATACAATTTCATTAATATTATTATATTTAAAACAAAAATTTCGCCTGCGGCGCTGCTGTAAATTTGTAAAAATGATAGTGTAAATTGTTTCGTTCTCATCAGAACAATTTTTATATTTACCGTGTTTAATTAATTTTATATACATATATTTTCTATTAATATCGGTAGTTTTTGAAAAAAATTGCCTGCGGCGCATTTAATTTTTTTTTTAAATAATTTAATTTAATTCTATATATTTTTTTTTAATAAAAATTAGTTGTTAAAAAAATACTTCTTTAAATGTCCTGGTTTTGAATTTTGACAAGAAATGAGCTTCGGCAGCTTTTATTTAAAAAAAAAACATCGTGATATGTAAAGTTCATATGTCTCGTTGTTATCAGAAAAATAAAACCTTTGGTTTTTTTGTTAACTTAAATAAATTGAGTTCTGGGAAATATAGTCACCCTATAAAATTTTTGATGCAAATAAAATAACAAATTTCTCGAAATACAATCATTTTTACGAAGTGGTACAATTAAGCGTGATGTACTACCAAGTGGTACGCGAGACAAAAAAGGTTGGGAAACGCTGGAATAAGGCACTAATCAATTTCTTAAGAAAAGTATGCATTCGCATTAATTTCAGCGCAGTTAGAATTTATGTATTTGTTTTTGTAATAGCTTTCTCTAATGATTTGCATAACATTCTTGATCTTTCTCGGTTATAAATATGTACCTTGTTTCAGTTTCCATGTTTTATCAGTGATCTAGTTTTTTTGACGATCTCTCTGTGGCAAATTGGTTCCTCAATTATATTTTCTTGGGTATGTTTTGGATCTGATCTTCTGAATTTATTTGAAACTAAGAAACCTTATCTTTAAAAATCCTAGGTGTATACATATGATTTCACTTGTGTTTTGTTCAACTGAACCATTGTTAAAACCACACATTAGCAATTACAATAATTATTATTTTTGAAGAAAAATATGGTAAGCCCACCTAGAGATAATTTAAAAATATAATCTGCCTTAAACAATAATACTATTGCCATCAAATGCTTTATCTGTGTATTTACAATTACATTAAACATATAATGATAAGTCTTACATATGCCATTGCAAGTAGAAATCTTATCTTAGTAAATAAATCATTAATTTAATCTTTTATTAAAACATTAATTCAGGTAGTAAATGTGATTTCTGTTTTAAATATAATAAATATAAAAAAATAGTTGTGATGATTATATTTATCCATTAATCACTGCTTTCTGTTGATTGCATGAAACATAAGATTATTTAATTTTAGGATTGCACTGTGATTTTTAAATCATATTTTTTTGTATTGTGCATTTTGTGTCGGCTTATATTTGTTTGCAATAGTTCTTTTTTATTATTATTGTTTTGCTCTTATTTTGAATATTTATTACATACCATGCAAACAAACTGAATTTTAATTTTATTACTTAATATTATATGTTCTTTTCTTTAAAGTGCATCTTAACGGTTGTAATAAACCTTTATGACCCAATATATGTTTAGGAAAACTGCCCCATTCTGTTTTTGTAATTTAAAAGCATAACGCTCGCCGTTCTCTTTCTTGTGTGAACAAATCATTAAAATTTATGAGATCATTATGATTTGGAAAAGTTATACCTAGGTGGCGGACCATTTACGTTGCACCTGATTTACATAAAGCTTGTTTGTTTATAATTACTTTTGTTCCCGAGCGAACCGTTTCTTTGAATTGGGTTGAAAATAAATAAAAAACGAATCACCATTGATAAATTTTAATTTATTATTACTTTATTTGCAGCATTTTGTTTATCAATGTAAATGTTTACAACTATATGTACAATGATACATTTTCCATTAGTTACATAATAAACTTATCGTTTACAATTAATTATTAATTTAATATTTTTTCATACTATAAAAAAAATCAATACATCCATGTTCACATTATATGTATTTATATATATGTGAATATATAATAGTTTTTTTCGTATTTTATTCGAGTTAAAAATTTATATGAGAAAAAAAATAGAATTGAAATTATTACAAAAAGATTTTATTATAAAAATATAATAAATTAATATTTTATTTATTTATTTGTTATTATTATTATATATACGGTTATATACATGTTAATATCTTAAAAAAATGTATTTCTCTATCTCAGACGGATATGAAATTGAAGAAAAATATAAAAATAATAAAAAAGATCTTAAAAAATATAAGAATTGGAAAAATCTACTTAAAACAATTTTAAAATTGCTATAAATTATACATACAATAAAATCAAGAGAAACAATAAATTACAAACACTAAAAACGTACACATTTAATATATACAAAAGGTGTGTAATAATGTAATGAATTTATGGAGACAGAGAGCTTCAGATAATTAAATTGATTTAAGAGACTAGTGTTCTTTTTTTTTTACAAAACATTTACAATTATCTCGAAACGTAGTACAGTTTATTTATTTATATTAATTCATATCTTGGTAAGAATAGAAAATATTTACAATTTTTATATCAGTGTAAATAACATCCCGCGATTACACAATCAAACGATTTTTACAAATATATATTTTCATTAGACATGCCACAGGTGTGAAATTAAAATAATAAAAAATGTGGTTAAATTTTACTGGTACTTTTTAATGTGGCTCTTTATTAAAATATGTTATAAGACTATTACTAAAGGTCCATTCACGAAAGCAAGCTTGAAAAATTCGCTTTTCCCATTAATATATTTAGATATTATTATATCCACATTTTTTTGAATAAAGATGATTTGTATTACATTACTGCTCAGTGGCCGTTATGCATTTTGCATAACCTTTACTTTAAAATAATGGCAATGATGATTGTGAGTATTAATCCTAAACGCTCATATATAAATTGGGACGGTTTACATAAAATAATTTGATTTTAAGAGCCGGTAACTAGGGATGATAGCGATTTGAACGAAAATATAGGGTTGATGGTTAATTTATTAAATACACATATATTAAATATATTGAAGTCAATATTGCATGATGATACATCACATCCACTTTATTACTCATAATGCACGTCCATCCAGCATTCACTTTTTTTATATTATATATATATTTATATGTATATATAGATATATAAAAAAAGTAATTACAAAACATAAGATAGCGTCACTCGTCTTTTTTTTGGTATTTATCATAGATTTTATTAAAATTTACAGCCGCTCTTCTCCGACATAAAAAATAATAAGACCTTAACCACCGATCGCTTAAACTGTGATGCATTATCACTTTTTATTTGGCATCGAATGTTCAATTAACAAACGTCTTCGACACATCACACACTGGAGTACTAAAAATTAGTGATAGTCACACACACTTCGGTCCGCTTTCCTTAATACAAATTAAAATTGAATCGAAATTAAACGTCCATTAGGAACTTTTCACTTTAAACCGTAACATCCTTGTCGTCGAACAGCATCAGAGATCCGTAGCTATGACGTCAGACCTGAACTTCGGGACGCCTTTCGGGACGAGCGGGATGAACGGGACTCGTGGAGGCCGAACAGATCCCTCGGGACTTCATGGGAGCGTCCGACACCATCGTGAGTATCGGCTGGAAGCCGTGGACTGGAAGGAAGTCCTCCACCAGCTTCCTACTCCTGATGCTGGTGTCTCCCACGTACACGTTGGTACCAGGGAAAGTACCTTGACGCTTGCACCGCCACGCCAAAACGACAAGCACAGCTACAAACAGAATTATAGCCGTGGTGCAACCCAAAATCAATTCAAGATTCTGCCTTCCGTTCGTCATGTGCTCTCCTCGCATCGAGCTCACGAAAACCGAGTATAAATGATCCACAGAATCGGACTGATCCTCGGTGCTTCGCTTGTTCGAATCTGGAAGGATTTTGACGTCTTCCATGCTCTCGGTGGAAACTTTCAAAGCTCTGCCCGTGTCTAGGGTCATCATTTCCGACTTTTCGTTATCGATTCCGGGCCGCCTAGACACGAGTTCGACTTGGATGTGATAAATGGTGTCGGGCCACAGCGACAAAGTTACGCAAGTCGAATCCGTGAATAAGTTGCCTTTAAGTCCACCGCCGTCGACTTCCCACGTCACCAGGTAAACTCCTTTATTCGCCCTCGGCTCCCAGGCGATTTCGCCGATGACGAGAACTTTTTGATGGATCAGCGACACTTCTTTCAATCGCCAGATTTGATCCGCAGGATCGGTGATCATTGTTTCCGGAGTGGTGGCTTTGATCTCAGTGTTGATCTTCTTTTTCTTCTTGGACGAATAATCTTGCTTACTGTAGCTTTCATCTGGGCTGTAGATAGTGACTAAGCCTTGCGGATCGACGACTAAGACTCTCAACAGAGCTCCTCCGTTGTTAGCCGGCACTCGAGTCGCTAAATCGATGGTTTGGATGATCTGTCGCCATGGACCGTTGGCCGATCGTCTCATGACAACATAGACAAGCGGTGTTCCTGGCTGAGAAGTAGGAGGAGGCCAGCGAGCCAAAGCACCCGAAACCCTCACTACTTCCTCGCCTTTAGTGTGGATGACAGGTTGCGTCTGCTGAGCTCTAGTGGAAGCTTCAGCGTGAAACCGACAAGCTTCTTGGCATCCAGGGAACTGAAACAATAAAAAATAAAATTAAATCATTATTTAAAGCAAAATGAGCGGCGTGTAATTGACTTAATTATTCATAAACGCGAACCGGATGGGACGATAAGTTTCGTTTGGGAGCTTTCAGAGTACGTACTTATTCGTCAGCATGCAACGGGTCCGTAATAAGCCCGAGGGCACATCGTACGATCGATTGTCGGTAATTGTCGGCTACCAAAAAAGAAGAATATTTTGCGTGTCGTGAAAATAACGCAAGACGCGATAATGGGATGCGATTTATCAAAAAATAAGATAAAAATTCTCTTTTATGCTTATATAATACTACAAAAGTAAATATCTGTAGCTTATAGATAAGAATATTCTTTAAATTATCTGAGTGCGACTATAATGCGATATAAACACGTTTCGGCTAATAGCACGTTATGATTTTTTGGACGAATGCCTAAGGCAAAGTATCCGCCCAAAACACCACCAGTGTACTCGGATGCTTCCGGACATACATATACATTATCTCTGTTATGCAATATAAAATTTGCAAAGCATATTAGTTAGTGTAAAAGATCGACCCTCTTGAATTTTTCCCACATAGACTAATCTCTTTAAAAAAATCTTGGCATGTGTGCGCCATAATTCATAAATAGTTATCGGGAGTTTGACGCTACTTTTGACAGTTCTCAATATATTACACCATAGATCATGCAGCTTTTACGCAGCTCTAGCAAAAATGTGAGTGTGAGTTTTAAATTAAATTTTAGCTGACAGGTTACACACGTAAAATTGCTGATTTATTTTTATGTTTAACTAAACGATTAATTAAATTTGACAATAATTTAATATTTTAAAAGTGAGATTTGTGGTTCTATAATGAGATAGAAATTTGAAATTGCTTTACACATTTTTGCCAAAAATATAAAAAAAAACTCTATTTCAATATAAAATGATTCATAATTGCATTTTCATTATTTTAAGGATTAATTACATGTTTTTTTTGAGAAGTTATATAATACTTGATTTTTTCTTAAAAAATAAAATAATATATAACATCGATTTTATTATCTAGCTAGATATACTATATATTACAGCTTATCTAATGATTGAAATATATCAATAAAAATATGCGTCAATCGCATATTAGGTATTATAAGATACTTTTTTATATCATGATATTAGTAAAATCTAAAAAAACTTAATTTTTGCTTATCAATCGGAATTAAAATTATGTAATAATTACACACGAATAGATTAAAATTAAGTGATAATAAAAATCATTATTTAATAAATCTTTAAGCCGTAGTTTGATGTATCAACAGATCTTATATTTGTAGCAAAATATTGTAAAAACGCTGTATATAAAGGATAATTTTTTTTCCCATTACATATTTATTAAAAGTTAAAACGTAACAAAGAATAATCAAAACTAATTAATTTCTTATGCAAGATTGCAATAAATATTTATTAATATTAATTAGTCCCGAAAGCAATAATATATATTTATTGTATTTCAATCATATGAATTTTAACGTAACAACAATTTTCACTTTTTTGCTACAAAGATAATATTTTTTTAGCATCATTAATTATTTTTAATAAGGTTTTAATTTTATATTTTTTAAATCCAAAAAATCATCGTTAAGCTTAAGTTTTAGGTAAAACAAGTATATCAATTTTGCCACAAAGATAATTTTTTTGTTGTTAAAATATGAAGTATTTACGTTCTTTGTTATGTTTTATTCAGTCTAATTTTTTTTATTAAATCAATTCTAAATTTAAAAATTACTAAAAGTGAATCGTTTTATAACAATGCAAAGCAAATTTACACTTGCTTGCCACAAAACTCGATAAAAAATTTGAAATGATGTATTTTGTTAGTAATTTTCATTACAATGTTAAATAAGTTGACGTTTTTTCGCCAAAAAGATAAGATTTTTTACATCATTAGTTATTTTTAATATTGTTTACATTTTTTGATTTAAAAATCCATAAAAAGCATAGTTAGGTTTAAGTTTTAGGTAAAACAAGTATACAAATTTTGCCACAAAGATATTTTTTTTGTTAAAATATGAAATATTTACGTCATTTGTTATGTTTTATTCAGTCTCATTTTTTTATTAAATCGATTTTAAATTAAAAAATTACTAAAAGTTAATCGATTTATAATGATGCAAAGCAAATTTACACTTGCTTGCCACAAAACTCGATAAAAAATTTGAAATTATGTATTTTGTTAGTTATTTTCATTACAATGTAAAATAAGCTTACGCTTTTTTGCCAAAAAGATAAGATTTTTTACACCATTAGTTATTTTTAATATTGATTCTATTTTTTGTTTAAAAATACAAAAAAAGTTATAGGTAAAACAAGTATACCAATTTTGCCACAAAGATAATTTTTTTTGTTAAAATATGACATATTTACGTCCTTTGTTATGTTTTATTCAGTCTCATTTTATTTCATATTATATCGATTTTATATTTATTTATTTTTAAAAGTAAATCGTTTTAAAACGATACAAAACAAATTTACACTTGCTTGCCACAAAAAAGTAAAACTCGATAAAAAAAAATTTAATTACATATTTTGTTAGTAATTTATATTACAATGTAAAATAAGTTTACGCTTTTTTACCAAAAAGATAAGATTTTTTACATCATTAGTTATTTTTATTAATGTTTCATATTTTATTTTAAAAAACCAAAAAAAGCATAGCTAGGTTTAAGTTTTAGGTAAAAGAAGTACATATACAAATTTTGCCGCAAAGATAAAAATAATTGTTTGAATATGAAATATTTACGTCGTTTGTTATATTTTATTCAGTCTCATTTTTTTATTGAATCAATTTTATATTTAAAAATTACTATAAATGAATTGTTTTATAATGACGCAAAATAAATTTACACTTGCTTGCCATAAAGGAAGCAAAACTTTTTTTGTTAGTAATTTTCGTTACAATGTAAAATAAATTTACATTTTTTGCCAAAAAGATAAGTTAACTCGATTCGAATGTTAATTAATGTACACTGGTCCTCTTTTTATATCCGTATATGTATACATATATTTTATTTCATATTTAAAAAAAAATAAAAAAAGTCGTTTTTTTTTCAAACACAACACAAAAAAACTTGCTTTGACGAAATAATTAAACAATCATTTGTAATCATATTCTAATTATTTTTTGAAGACATAAAAAAAAATTGTAAGTCTCATTTTTTTAATGAATCGATCTTATATAAGGAAAATAAAATATACTAGTGTAGTATAACGCCTCTATTTTTTACGTACGCTATTTTTTTTATGAACCTATCTTTCAGTTCTGTTATTATTAATCGTTTTACTGTATCAAGTACATTTGAGAGCTTTGTCAAAACAAAATCGTTTTCCGATATTTTCCCATAAAATAATAATTTAACAGACATTCACAAAGCGCAGGAAATGTGCTATTACTGCAAATAATTCCATATGTAGGCTTTGTTGAAAGCCGACAGACACACCTGACGTTATACTTAAAGATTAATTTATAGAAAAATATATCCGTTTTTACGTTTTCGTAATCGCACACTAAAGAAGAATTCTTGAATTGTTAATTGTGTGTATAATGAGCGGCGAGGCACAAAGGAGCAAAAAATAAAAACGGCATAGATACCGTGAAACGTTTTTAATTTTCTTCTCTCGCCGTTGTCTCTATAAATTAAAGTTATAACGAGCCACTCGTGTGTTTGTATTTTTTATCTCGTTCCACGACGTCTTTTTGTTGCTTATAAAGTGTGCGAGAGTGTATACGTGCCTTTATTATGTTGAAATAAAACGGTATCGGTACAGTATATGAACGTATCTGCAATGTGTCGTTCGCTTTTAATCAAAGTTACCTAATGCATAATACATCCGCCTGTGAACTCTCGCGAAACAAGATGAAAAAAGTGTGTTTGCGAATACCTTTATTCAAACAGTGTTTGTTCGTGGAAATAATGGTCTAACTTTTCTCGTTAACCGAGTCCTGCTACGGGAAATACCTGAACTTGGGCAGAGCAGAGCCAGAACGGCAGGTTGTGTGTTTAGCGATAGTAATTGCAAGTAAACAATTCAGTATGTGAAAATATTTCGGTTTGGCTCGTTTGTTGGACACTTTAAAAAACGAATATTAAAAAAAAGATAATAGAATTTTTGAGATAGCTTCAACTGAAGCAAACAACGCTGAAAAAGCTGTATGATATTGTTTATTTTGTTGAAAATATAAACACATTTAAAACCTTGTTAAAAATACGAAGGATATTCGGTAAATTTTTTACTCAATAAAAAAAACACTGCCGTTTTTGCGAAGTCCGCGTGACGTGATATATATTTTTTTTATTTATTTATTTATTTATTAAAATTATAACCATCGTGACCTGACAGGCAAACCTAATGCGTCACGATAGTCAAAAGTACTAATACATCATAATACATACAAATATAAACAAGACAAAACAACAGACACAAATCACCTCAACAGGTGTGCATTGTCCCATACGAATTGAACCAAAACTCCATAAGTGCAAGAGAAAATGTCAATATTACTATGGACAGAATTGAGCAGATAAATGGCCTTGGCCAGAGAAGAGTTGGCAAGTGCTCCAGTTCTACACTTAACAGGCAAGAATAGTGGACGCGACCGAGAACTATATCCACCTTCAGGAGCCCACATTTGAAGCTGCTCGAGCACTGAAGGATTGTCTACGATGCCCTTGAGCAATTTCCAGAAGTGTTTAATTACATAAACACTTCTGCGAGTCGACAAAGAAACGTATCCCAGGGCTCCCAAAATAAAAGCACTGGGAAACAAGAACGGATAATACCCGTATTCCTTCAAGTATAAATAGGCTTTAGTCAAAGCGATGTTATACTTTAAGTGTGTCTTATATGTTCATTTCTAATCATGTCAATTTAGAGGTTTGTTAAAGGTCACATTACATATATTTTTAAAATTGGTTTGAAAAAATTTTTTTTTTTAGTAAATGGCATTTTTCAATTCTACATTGATAAGCGCAGTGATTTTTTTTAGTAAATTTTACTAATTGTGATCAAAAATAATGTTAAAAATGGATTGCTTTAATATTATGCCTAATATACTTAAAAGAGAAATAAAAAATGAGAGTAATGAAACTTTATTCATATATTTAAAAAAGTCTTGCTGGTTGTTGATATTCACACGATTTTTACTTATGTTAAATTGTTATTTATACATATATTTCTAAATATTATTAAAAATTATATTAAATATTTGGCCTGACATTTCATTATTTTTTATTTAACTTCGATCGAATTCCTTATATAATATAATAAAAAGCATTTGACATTTTTTAGGTCCAACTATAATTACAAAGTTTTGTATAAAAAAGACTTAAGGAACTTATATCTAAAATACATTACATACATCTCAAACAAGTGTAGTTTAGTTCATATTCATTATTTAAGGTCGGTTTTTACTTTTTTTATACATATATCCTTGCTATGATTTTTTCCAGATTCGAACCCTAGGAATTTGTCCCCTCCCTCCCCCCTCTCGGCAGGCCCGAGTATATTATGCAGTATATTTTTAAGTTAATTTAGTTTTTGTATATAATAAATTAAATTAAACTATCACAATAAATAGAAATCTGTCTCGATCGCTTTTCTACTCGGTTAACCGTATCGATTTCGGGACCGCCCCGGTAAAAAATCATAAGTTAACGTCCGCGTATATAAATCTTCCAATTCTGGTATTGATGTAAGAGGGCTGCCAAGTCATAATAAAGAAAGGAAAAACTCGCTTCGGCTTCATTGTGAAAAATAAATTATCTGCCAATGAATCAATCCGCCAGAGGGTGGAGCCGGAAAAGCGCTTCGTCTTTCCCAACATACGCGAACGCTTCTTTTTCGGTCCTCCCTCGGGCTACTTTCTTCTTTTTTTCTCGCCAGAGAGAGAGAAAGAAAAATGTTTCAATATAGCCGAAAATAAATCGTGCTCCCTTTATCTATAGCAAAAAAGTTTGACCGAACCAAAAAAATCTCACAAAATTGTATAATAGCATAATGATTTTAAACTTGAAGCAACATAATACTATTGAAACATTAAAATATAGATAATGATACGCATGTGTTAAACTGGCGATTGTTAACATTTAACTACAGAAGAAGAACCGAATTCTCGTAAAATTTATTTTCTTAAGAAATCGGAAACACGTATATAGAATTAATGTTACCCTATTACTTCTAAATAGGTTCCGATGTCAGGCGTACTTTGTACCAAATTTTACGAGTCCGCATCTGTCCTTGTAATCGGTTATTTTTTGATGATCGAATCGGTTATGAGACGTGTGCGAAGGGCGTATTAGTCCTAGATTGAATCAAAATCGTCGGAAGTGGATTTTTTCAGTATCGTTTCGTGTCATTCGGCGATATCGCCCGTGATAGACTGTCGCCTCCTCACGCCCATGTGACATAAATCTTGGTAAATCCACGCGGATGTCGTATATCATATTTCAAAAATGACGTCGATACAATACGATATATAAAAGTGGTGTGTCTGTCACGTAGCAGCGGCGAAATTGCGTTTCATTGCGGGTATATTTAAACGATAAAGTGTAATAAACGTAATCACTGTACGTAAAACAACATACAAATATGCATTTAGAATGTTAAATATGCATTAAAATTATTGTGGGGGCGATTTATTTGGTCACAAACTGGCAACACTGACGTGGAAGCGGCGAGAGCAACACAATTTTGTGACTGACCACGTCGGAATACATCGACTGGCGATGCTTCGTCCGTCAAATTATAATCAAGACCTAAAAAATAATCTCTAGATATTCTAGTGTTATTTGTTACAAAAATGGTCGTGCAAATGTGCTATAATGAATTTATATATACGTCGTATTGCGTCGTAATAAAAATCGAATTAAACTCTCGTGATTCAGATGATTGCTTTAACTGAAATGGAAATTAGTTGCTTTTGTCTGTATTCTATTGGTCGTATTGATCTATTTGACGCAGCTTTGATTATTTCGAGACTGCCTGGACTTTTATATCAAGTCGAAAGCGAAGTGGTAATTTTTGGTATAGCAGTGAAAGTAATCTAATGGAAGTGTATTTCTACGGCAGAAAAGTGGTAGTTCCAGAATAGATAAACATACTTATACATAGCTATCCTTACTGATATAGCTATGGACTAATTATATAAAAAGGCTGATCAAAGTATAATAAAATCGAATTTTGGTATCAATAGGTGAGCGCAAAAACAATTATCACTTCTCAGAAGGCAAAAATTCACGTCAAAAGCAATAAAATCGTGTCGGCACCGTCACAGTGGGAACGCTCGGTAACGAGCGTTCCCACTGCGACGGCGACGGCACGATTTTATTGCTTTTGACGTGGATTTTTGACTTCTGAGAAGGGATAATTGTTTTTTGCGCTTTCCTTTTGGGCAAAATTTGGTTTAGATGTGCTTTGAATTAAAATCACTATTTTATATAAGATGAACAAAATCATTATTTTATATAAACCAAAATTAGGCACAATACAAAATGTTTTGTGTAATAACATAAAATTAAATCTAATTGAATCATTAAATTTAAAATGCTACAATTTTTTTTCCAAATTCCTTAAAAAGCCAAAAATCCATCCCTTTATTTTAAACTAAACTTTTGAAAATTCAGTTTTTATAAAATATTTTAAAAATTATGCTTAAAATAATAGCTATATTTATAACGTGTGAAAGATTTAAGGGCACATAAAATTTTAATACAGTATCCACTTTTCTTTACATAGAAAAAAACAGGCAGTATTATATTTTTGCTATTTAACTGTCTTTGCTACAAAGTAAACCTAATGGTAACCATGTTATTAAATTATTTAATCTTGTAGGTAATTTAGCAAATCGTTAAAAAAGTATGTTACCTTGGACTTATAAAACAAAATGTTTCTGTTGCAACAATGTAAGACAATGTCCTTTGCATTGCATTAAGAAAAATATATTGTACATAATTTTGCACATTGATTGAACGCACAAAGGGCTATTTTGCACACACACATACACACAAAGGTTACAGTGTCAAAATTAGCGTAAATCAATACGCGCCGCCAAGGAATTGGTCTGAGAAGCCTTGCGAAGTGAGCATTCGTTAAATCGAACAAAAGCTGCCGGGCAGCGGCCAAACGTACATACATACATACATACGTGTATAACAGGTTTAAAATGAAATAATGGGGTTTTATTGAATTGAGACATAAATATTCCAGGGTTTGCCGACCGGGAGGGCCGTCGTCTCTTATTGTATCACAGTCCTTTATAAGAGTTTGCTCCTTAACGTATTCCGTTTGGCTGCCGCTGTTTACAATCGAGACTCATCTGCGGCACTCATTATTTCGCTTCGACCTATTCAGGTATTCTGTTTACCGGGCTGTGAAGACATGGATATCCATGAGGATATTGCACTAGAATAGATCTGAGTAAGCTGAGGGGATGACGGTCTGTGGGTTAATTGATCAATTATTTAAGAGTTGAGTTTCATGTTGAACTGTTGACGCCAAAGGATATTACAATCGTATAAATTAAGTTAAAAAATATATGGGTTAATGACACAACAATAACACACATTTATATTAAATGAACAGTTCTATCGGCTACACTTATAAAAAAAATCGTATCTTAACCCTTTGCACTCCAAAGTCATTTTCAAAAGTTTTTTAGCAAGTCATTTTCAGTGAATTTGTCAACAATTATTTTTAAGGGAGGAAAAGATCACATTTTAATATATGTGTAATATATATATAAGAGAGTTTAAACTGCGATATCTCATATTTAATGTGTATATTGAATATTTATTTGACAAATTTATTTAAGTGATACTTTTTTAAAAGCAATCCCTATAAAGAAAGCTAGATATTTTTTCAAAAGTTTTGCAATAATACGTCGTTGTGACTTTAGGGTTCTAATTGTCAAACTCTGTTCTTAATAAAATACCCAGAATATTTAAAAAAAAAAAAATTACCAAAAAATACAATCTGGAACATGTATAATGTGTTAATAATATGTTCGTAAAATAATTTATCATGTTAAAATAAATGTAATGCCTAATACTTCCCCGTTTGCTCTCTCGCGTGTTAAGTGATGAGTGAGAGAGATAATTATATGGTTTTTCGCAAACTGAGATAGAACTAGTAACTCGGTTTAATTTCAGTATGCACGTAGGCGTCCTATGGTCAACACGCACGTCGAGCGCTGCATCGTAGTCACGTGGTCAAATTATAATAATACAACATGCTTATCGGGGACTTCAACGGACTCTTACTTACATCTTTGAATATTTTAGGGCACCAAAAGGGATTAATTATATTTTTGATAGTATATTCTTCTAACAGATATCATTATTATATTTTTTTCATATAAAATTAAATATTTAAAAAATAATTAGTGGTACTTGATTTTGTTAAAAAAATCGTTTCGAATATCCTTATGTATTTTACTAGATCAATTTATATAAATGTCACACCATAACGAATTCGTATTTAGAATCGATGGCGATAAATTTTAGGATAGTCACAGATGTGTTGTTCGTATTCTGAAGTATCATTTTTATGCCTTATGGCATTTTGCAAAAGCCGACAAAGAATTTGCGTAAATTGAATATTTACGACCGAAAAGTTTTCCCTGATTGGTATTGGTGAGTGCCCACACAAACTTTTATAATTATCAGTAGCGTAATTTTATTATTATAACAATTTAAAAATTGCGATTATTTGGCACATTTTTCGATCGCGCGCAAATATGCCACCTGTACGTGACAGCAGCCGCCGTGCGAACGTCATTCAAGGCCGCCGTCCGGACGGCATATGAAATTTGTGGCAGTGTGGTCGCAAGTCAGCGACCTCGGCCGGTTTCAGTTGAAATTCGGTTTGGACAACTTCCAGACAGTGTAGTGCAAGCATAAATATTATTCAAAAACGATATTTTTGCTGCTTAAAAAAATCTTAATTTATTCTAGAGCTTAGCTCTAAGTAAATTGATTATATTTATACATATACATTTAATACAGTTATTTTAGATCAATATGTTTATTGAATACAAATATTAAAATAAACCACATTTTTTACATTCAATATATAGTTCTGTTTTTTTTAAATAATCTAATAATTCATAAATATGCTTTTAAAAAACACTAAAGTATGTTTCTACCTAAAATGGTTATTATAAAAATAATTTAAAATTTTTTTATTTGTTAGATTGTAAAAAATATATTTTCCTTTTAATTTTTTTAAAAATCATATTCCAATGAGCTCAAAAAATACATTTTAAATCATGTAATTAATAAAAATTTAATACATTATTTTAATAGTAAAACTGGTAATATTATGAAAAAATAGCTTAGATATTTTTTACATCAATATATAAAAACGCTTTTTCTGCAAAAAATTTAATTCTTTTTATATATTGTGCTTTAAAAATTATTTGTGAATTTTTTTAAAAACGTTTTTAAAAATGTAATATTTTTAGATAAAAATTAACTACAGTGGTCATCTTAAATTATATATTTACATACGAATCGATTATATCTTATATTCTTATAGTGTAATTAAAAAAGCATAAATTTGCCAGTAATTTAACCCAGATATGCCCACTGTCCCATGGGTAGGTCACTAAACTTGTGTCACTGTTTTTTATAATTATGACGTTTTTATTACTTTTACATGAGTCAAAACGTGAATGAACTCATAAAAAGGGTCTAATAATAAATCCTAAACAATAAAACCCGGAATATTGTTAAGTTTAGTGTTGTTTGTCGTCTGTTAAAGTTATGCTGTTTTTTTCGCTTCAAAATTATTGATAATGAGTCGTCCAAAGTGAGTTTCTTTTCATTACATTTTTATAAAATAAATGTTTTCAGTTTATTATTAGTCTAAGCAAATAGTTTCTGAAAGTATTTTGTTTATTGATACATCGGTTATTTTGTAAATTGATACCAAACATCGTTGTCCTACACACGGGACAGTGGGAAGGGGCTTTTTTATTTTTATTTTTTAGGAATATGAAATTACACGAGATCGTAGAATATTTGGAAAATACAAACCAGGATAGAATTTTAATTAATATACTGCCTCCGATAAATAGTTGTGCAGATATAACTGATGAAGATGATGGAAATTTAACTGATGAATATGATGGAAATAAAGATGAAAACACAATAAACAATCTTTCTACCGGCCAAATATTGTCTAAAAGTGAACTGGGGATAAGAAACAATTTTAGTGATAGTGATAGTAATTTTAACGTTCCTCTTTCCAATATATCCAAAGAGAAAACCAAATTAACAAGAAGGAAGAAAAAATAGGTGAATAGAAATTAGCTGATATTACCACCTACATATGAAAAATGGCCAAATATGCACTTTGTAAATAATAATCTAAGTCCGAAGGATATTTTTTTCTTATTTATTGAAGGTCTCATAATTAAATTATTTGTCAATGATTTTAAACTAGATATTCTCAAAAAGACCGTAAATTTATAAAGGTATCCTAGCCAAATGACTTCAATCGATACAATGAATTTATGGGTGAAATAGATCGTGTTGATCAGAACATAAGTTTATATAAAACATCTATAAGATGGAAAAATGGTATTTTCCCATTATTACTATTCATATTCTTGATACTGCAGAACAAAACGCGTGGCAAATTTATAAAACAACAGGCGGAAAATCAGATCATTTGAATTTCCGTAGGCGAATTGTGACCAACATATTAGAAGGATATGGACAAAATTCACAACATGTAAAAGGATGAGTATCTACAAAAAAAAATATTGGCATACGATATGATAGAATGGACCATCTTATTATATTCAGCAAAAAACAAACCAAATGTGCACATTGCCACTGTAAATGTACGACAAGGTGTGGAAAATGTGATGTTGGATTGCACACCAAATGTTTTGTCGATTACCATACAGCAAATTTTTTTTTTTTTAACATTTTTATATGTTAAAATTTATTATTGATAATTTTGTAACAATGTACATATTAACAATTATAAAATGTGTTGTAATATATGAAATATCTTAATTTATTTATTCTTTTTTTAATACCCCATTGCCCACTGACCTACAGGTAGGATGGCACTTTTCCGGAAAACTAATGATGATTAATTTTTTTAATTATTTTTTATATTGATTTTATATATCTATAAAGCAAATTCATTAATCAAAATAAAATTTTAAGAGTACAAAATTTCTTGGGCATATCTGGGTTAAAAATCAATACGTTCTATATCTGACTGCATTCATCTTCAGAATATAGGTGTATTTCAGTATTGTAATTTCACCTCGGTATCGAGAAATCCCTTGAGCAAGTGCACACCTTCGATGCAGCCTAATTGCAATGAAATTGCCTCAAAGGTCATGAATTATTCAACGGCACATCGTACCTGAGGCGGGAATACCTGAGCGAGGGTGCATTTTTGTCTTACACCCCCAGCCCGCCTCTTCCGTCGTAAAAAATCCATTAATGAACCTTCGCCCTTATTGAATTTATCGGAAAATTCGTCTTCCACCCCCTGAGCCAGCGAGCGTCATCCTTCAGCGTCCATAATTTAATTTTACAAGGCGATCCGAATAACGGGGGGATTCGTTGTCTCTCCTGTTTTGGCCGAGATGCAATATTTTTTTTTATTAAACCTGGCAAGTACAAGTTATTTGATTAAGATCAGCCGGCTCATTTTTTCTTCATCTTGGTTATTTAATCATATTTTTTCTTCAGTATATACAGAAGCTGCTCGAAAAGTCGATTGGCTTATAATAGATATAATACCGCTCCTTTGTTTATTATTTTATGATTTTTAATATTCTTGTATCTTTACTATCCGAACATCCCTAGTACTATGTACGTGAACTAACCGTAAATTGCAAAGTTTTTTAATGCAATTTCATAGATAAATATATGTGCAAAGTTTAAACATAAGATAAAACATATTTCATAGCATTAATTCTGGTAGTTGTAGATAAAGCGTTTCTAGTGCTTCCCATTAAAACAGTATCAAGAGAATAATTTAGGTAAAATGGCTCCATAAGGTTTCAAAGTGTACAATAACACAGAATGCACGCGGGAATGTTTTAATATTTATATTCGGTTTCGAGGTGAAATTCAACGTTAGACTTACTAGTATTATGTAATAGGGACTAAACTAGAATATATACCGGTTAAAAATACATTGTGGCAAACCTAAGCGGCAATATACCATTTTATAATATAGAGAGGAATGTAATTTATCGAAATTTTAATGACAATATTTATTATTGCGTATAAAAACTACGTACAATAGTCTTTTATGATGATTTATAAAAATCCATGTTCTTCTATTTATACAATATTATAAATAACGATTAATTGTGATTGCTTTTAATTAAAAATAAAAGTTAAAATTGGTTTTAATCCGCAAAGAGAAGCCTAATAGATAATAATTGTAAAGGTTGAGTTTCAGTTTAATATAATGTAATTGTGGAATTTATTTTTATAATTAATTAATTTATATAAATACATAAAATTATAAATAAACCATCAATTCATAAAATCTAAATGAACTGTAAAGTCTTTAAAGCGTACTATAAATACAAGGGTAGCGAAATAGTCGTAAATGGCAAATGAGATAGCCATTCATGGGGATTCATCACCTATTTTATTACACGGCCAAACGTGCCTCTATAACGGTATTAAGTTGGAAAGAATGAGTGTATTTCGGTAAAATAGACGCATACACACATACAAAGCTGTATTTCTCTGTATAACTTCCTTAGCAATCTATAAGATGTTTTGTGGGAGCAAAACGTATCCCATCCACGAGATGTGTGTATGTATCTCGTGAAACTTTCGTATATTGCTCAAGTTTTAGTATCCGCGGCAAATACTATAATACTATAGGTACTACCACCCAGTGAAACTTCATTTCTTATTAAGTGCACCATTGATTCTGGAATGGATAAGTTTTGAATTATTTCAGTTTTTGTTCGGCGCTCTAAAGCGCTATGAATATGCAAAGGTTCGATTAACACTTTATTCTTAGAGTGTAAAGGCTTTTCGTTCAAATTGATTTAGTTTAAATAGCAATTTAATATTAAGATATAATAATATAAAAATAAAATACAGTGCTTTGTGAATTAATTATCAAGCAGTAGTTGAGATATGGTTAAGCGCTTCATTATAACAAAGCGAGACAGGACAATCGTAATTGTTCGATGACAATGCAATATCGCATACCTTAAGCGAATATTTCAATTAGCTTTAATTGAAACGTTGCAACTAGAACCATGTAAAATAGCCGTTCTATTACTTATATGGATACTGAATAAGGCCGCTAAAGCTCAACAATGGTCAAATTTTTTTATTAAAATAAATAAAACATCTTATAATGTTTTTGTTCAAAAAATGCGTTTAACATTAATACACTGTTTATGGTACCGTATTTTAAGAACGTTTGATTTTATCGCAATCTAATATTTAACATATGCCACCGGCAAAGACGTACATATATTAATAAGCACACGGGTAAAGGTTCCGTGGGTTTCGCTGAGCTTTCAAAGGGCATGTGTGAATATGGAATGATTTAAGAGACGTATAAAAATATTATTACGTAAAGCGTTTACTGTTAATCGGTATTTCATTCATTTTTATTACATTCATACTGAAACAGGCTTAATTTACAATACGGAAAAAGCTATTTTTAAATATATTTAAAATATCAGTTTTTTGGTTTTTAATAAAAACATATTCTGCTCATCTGAATTGACTATAGATATTTTGGATTAACATATTATGCAGAAAAAAATTATAAATTCCAATATAAATACATGCAATATTGTATATATATATTAATAGAAACATATGAATTTTATATAATAATTCCCCATTTAAAAAAAATATTTACAGTTCATATGTTTTTTTAATAGGTAAAAATTGATTGCTCTTTGGAAAGCTCTCGATTCTCATTGGAGTTTTCATCAGATTTTAATGAATTACCTTTTAAATAAAGTATTTTATTTAATGGAAAACGTTTTAGCATCAATTCTTCTCCTTATTCAATTATTTATATTTTTTAACATTTATAAAAAATATCATTGGTGTTATATTGCTCATAACACATAATAATTTATAATTATTTATATGACACCGATTCTCAGACTAAGATGACTGATGGTTAAATAGGTATTTATTATGACTGATTACAGATTCATACTGTTGTAACATATTAGGCTTACGCACATCAGGTAACGGCATATTAAAAAAAATAAGGCTTTTATTTTTATGTTTCTCAATTTTTTTTATTAATTATATAACTAAAAAAATAAATAATAATTATCGTAGCTTGAGTAAAAAATTTTAATTTGCTAGAAAAAGTTGTAGCATAGATTCTTTACACATAAAAACACCTAATTGCGAATAAACCTAATTTCAAACAAGTTTTTGTGACATAGCGAGATAAGGGATGACTCATCAATTAAAAAATTGATGAGTTAATCAAAGCTTGAGGTCTGTGCTTGAGTTAAAAATTTTAATTTGTTAGGAAAAGTTGTAGCATAAATTCTTTATACATAAAAACATATAAATAAATCGAATTTATTTTGAAGATTTTATGTTTTTGTGACTTGGTGAGATAGGGGATGACTCATCGATTAAAATATTGATGAATTAATCAAAGCTAGGATGTGTATGAATTTAAACTTTCTAAAAAATTCGTTATAATTAAGAGATAATTTCAACGTCTAGAAAGTCATGCTTCACACAGTATTTTCTATAACAATAGAAGAGAGATCTCACAAGCAAACAATAATTTTATATTGATCAGGATTTGACTGCAAAGTCAATAAATAAATAAGAATCTAGCCTTATATTTTGATATGAAACATTGTTTACTGATACTCAAAACAAACACAGTGTATTTTCGCATATTAAATTGCATATTTCACTTGACAAAATATGATTTGAAGTATATAGGTAGTAAAGAGATGGTATTTCCATAATTATTTTTTACTAAAGTGACTATTTTCAAATATTTTTTTATATAGTCACTTTAGTAAACACAACACAGTGTCTTCAAAATGTTTTTTTTCTTAGTAATAGGCAATTTTATCATAATTCTAATATAGTTTTACATTTTTGGCGTGTCGGTAAACGCTATTTGGCGAATAGTTACGAAAAATATGCTACAGTAAAAACTTATATTTTAATTTTAAACTGAATTTTAACAAGCAGACTATAATTTTATATCTTATTGTTTAAATATATTAATAATTATTTAATATTATATTTTAAGGTAACATTGTAAGTTTATTAAGTATTAAGGATTCGCAGCTCTTCAAAGTCTCCGAGATCGTCAGTAGCGGCGCGTGTTAATTTTTAATCAAAAGACGTCGTAATTTAAGATGCATATGTAGGTTAACGATCCACCGCTGCACTTTCACGAGCACCTGGAGCACTGTGAGAGATAAAAGCTCCCGGAACAGGGGAGGAACCGTGTGTTTATCATGCAAATCCGATGTTTCCAATTAACCCGTTCGTTGTTTGGCGTCGATTTAAGGCTTTCCGGGTGTACTTCGATTTCATCACGCATAATGTATATACATACATGTGACACGCAATTATCGGGTGGATCGGGTTACGCTTTTCAAGTCAAGATTATATTGTTGGCAAATTGAAATAGGAAACCAATCGACGATTAATTAATCTCTTTGGGTGTAGAGCTTTCAGGGTTAATCGGAGCGTAACGTTAATTCGGCTAATCAATATCGCATAGATTTGTATGTAGTGCGATTGTGTTACAGGGCATTGATTTTCGGAAAAGTCTAAAAGGAAATTAAGCAAAAATTTTCACTCGCTTTTGCGAATTAACAAAACATTTAAAACTCGAGAGAGTTGTGTTTGCCGCCGACGAACAACTTCTAGGCAAATATTTGCTAACGGCGAGCGGCAAATTTGGCCGTTTGCAAGCTCCGGATTTTGAGGCTCTACATTCTTGGTATTAAAATTAGGAATGCGTTGCTTGGAAAGCATTTACAAAATGATTTCTAGCTATTTGTGGAATTTTCAAATTTCTTTTAAAATATCTCTAGAAGTCGGGATAAAATACGTCTTCCGAAAAGATCCAAATTAATCACATAATAAGAGCAATAAGATTTGCAATATAAAATTTAACTTCACCATCAAAATCATTCTCTCTATGAAGAAAGACTTTCGGTAATTGTCTGATAATTATTACAAAGTGTAATTCAAAAACATAAGTGTCTCGAAAATTTTAAAACCAATGGTTTGAGGTGTTATTTTAATAATTAATTGCTATTAACGAAAGTCTGCATGGTTATTGTGCAATTCTAGGTGTTCTGCTATTATAATGTTACGTTAAACAAAACAAATGTCGTTTGATAATTTTTTAATGTCATTCTTATAACCCCTGCAAATAATTATTAAATAAATAATATATTGAAAATGCAAGTATTGTGTATTTATCTCTCAGAATTCATTCGACTTTTATATAACAGTTCGACATCCCATTATTTGCGCTCTTTATTTACTTTACAAAAATAGCTCATTGTCTACAAAGAACATATAAGCAATAGATGGTATTATTTTAACCCTAAGGGTTTCCCGCAGACGTTTACATAATAATATAAAAATATAAGCATTCTTAGAATTCTTATATGTCGACAAAAATTAAGGTACAAAATAGTGTTTGATAACAAATACTAAGTTAAGGGTAGTTAAAATTATTTATACTATTTGTATTAATTTAAAAAAATTTGTACACTTTATATTTTTAAGGTGATTAAAGCAATTTAATTTTATATCAGTTTTTGAACGCAATTAAAAATATTTAGCATTAAAAAAATTTACAAATTTAAAAACTTACAATATGCTTTTTTAAGATATTTCAGTCCCAACTACCACTTCGTTTCCAGCTTGGAATAAAAAAAGATGTGGGTCTCATTCTTAAAAGTCGCGTTAATTTACTGCGACCATAATGATCATCCATCAACATGAAAACATGACAATAGCGTAAAGGATGGGACCATACAAAAGCCCTCGTTACGACCAGAAAGAATCACATAAATAGCGCGCAAGTGTTCTTACTGTAAATATTCTCCTTCATTAAAAGAATATTTCTTTGGTGCAAAGCAAATGATTCCTATTTCAATATACGACCTTGGACAATGTCCATCAAGCAAATGTCCCTTTATAAAGGCGTATACATATTTTTCTCTTCTAAGAAATAAGTACATCTATTTGCTGGACGATCGCTGCATGATTGTGATTCGTCAGAAAGCTTTGCAGCACTCAGTATTTAAGGCTTGATTCTAAGGAAGAGTACAGGGTCACAAAGCAGATCACATCCTGAGAGAGACTTCACCATACAAGCATCGTAGCAGAGAGGAATCAACATCCGCTATACACCCGCTGCCACGTCACCTGCAAGATCCCTTTGGATCTACCACCGAGAGCTTCCCTACGCCAGAAAAAATCTCGCCATTATTAATATAATATAATACAATTCTCACTAGTTTTCACCTGCGTCTTACTGGCTGTAAAGTTACACCCCTATGGGTTACGAAACCTTAAAAAGAGTTCTACCAAACTCGTAAAAAGCAGACAGACGACCCTTAAAAGCCCGAAAAAGTAGCTACTTTCTACTCTGTGTTAATATTAGGTCCAGATAAGCAGTTACCTGAATTCCAAGAGTTTAACCTATTTTTGAGGTGACTTCGAGATTATGTGATCCACAATACATAAAATAATAATTCTAAAAATTTTAGGACGAATAAAATCATTTATACATATATAAAAACTATGTAATTTCTTGAAACATTTAATTGTAATTAACTAATATAATAAACTCATACATAAGCTTTTATTAATTGTCTATTAAAATCAGATCTCCCGAATATATGCTTAAGTATCATTTATATTGAATTCTTAGGAAGCTTGGGAAGAATTAAAAAATTAAGAATAGCTCACGTTAATTATTTTTTTATAATTTTTCAATGGTGTTTTAGTGACACTTTAGTGAAGCAAAATTTACACTTAAAAGTGAAACATAATGCTTTTGATATATATACTAATTGATTATGTTTCATAGCAACTTTAACAATAAAAAGCCATTCTCTCCTTAGGTTAAGCTGCGAACAAACACGGACAACTCGGAACTGCGAATAGAGCAGCAGCCGGAGAGAAAGAGAGACAGCCCCGAGCGGCCCCTAATGGGAATAATAATTTAGTAAGACTAACTTACAATGAAAATGGCGCCGGGCAGGCCAATTCATTCAGGTTCAATGGGATTCCTAATGGAGCGTTGATGCCATTACCGTTGCCATGCTGGAGAACATTGCCGCCGACCGTTTTAATTTATTCCTATCACTTTAACACTTCCTGCACCCGACTGGTCCGGGAACAATACGGAACGACAATTAGACACCTACCATCCCCTTGTTCAAGTCTGGACGAATTCCCACACGTAATCACGCGGTATCGTTAGCAGCTATCGGATGCATCGTATCGCCGATTGTTTCGACGATCTCTCGATTTATCCGCAAGCATCTGTTAACATTATAGCCCAGTTCCCGTGTAGTGAGTATTTACATACACACTGCCTTCGGAGATCAATGCAGAATGCTATTAGACTGTCAGCGCGGAAGGGAATGTGAGAAATTCACCGCCTGCCTTAATTAGGAACTAAAAAGGAACGCACAATGAGCATTTGCTATGCTAAATCGCTTCTAGATGCCTTAAGAGAATATAAAATTGAAACCTTTGAAACAATTTTATGTGCAATATGGAGTGCTTAAAATATTAACACTCAGTATTCATAGACAATGCACCAAAAATAAAAATATTTTTGTGAACCATTTCTTGCAAGGTAACATGTTATTATCTTGTGATTTAGGTAATATGTATAATTTTTCAGCACGATGAATTTACTACACTCTAATTATAAGCTACCTGCGCTTTCAATGAAATAATGAGCAAAAGCACAGTTTTTACGACTGGCTTTCTTAATGAAAACATTCCAATATTAACAGCCGAAAAACCAATCTCGCCGCGGTGTCTAATTAACTGATTACTTTTAATTTAAAGCTGCGAGGTAATAAGATCTTGGGTGATTTGAAAACCGCCATACGACGCCATAACATTATACTGCACGGCTTGTAGTCGAAACCCGATCTTGGTCGTCTGGCTGCTAGGGGCGCCGTGGGGGTTGTAAATTTTCGAACACCCCCCTCAATTAATTTGAAGGGCGTTTTCTCAACGCCTCCTGGTGTCTAATTAGGCGCAAGAACAAGCGGGGACGGGGTTGATTATTATTGTTTTAAAGGCGGGCAGCGGGAAAGACGGAGCCCTTTATTTTCGGTACTGCGCGCCCGATTGAATCGGTAATTCGACGAGCTTTAACTCATCCGCGTGCGAAAGCTCCAACGTTCATGTTTCATCGCCTCGGAAACTTAATATAATCGTCGGCGATCAATCGGTAAGCAGATTACCAATTACGCGTTTCGGGAGCTCCGATCCGAGCTTTGCATAAATAATCACTAGAAATTAACGTCTAGGTTTTATATAGCGAACGTTTTGTTTAATATTAATTTATTATAGTGTCAGATGAACGGCTTCATTTGGGTACGAATATGTGTCTTCATTGTAAGCAATCAGTTTTGATTAAGCTAGATTGGTACGACGCGTGAACGATAAACATTACAAAAAATGTTACATAAGAAGATGGCTTTTATTTTTTATATTAAAAAAAAATTAAAGGCATTCAAGCAATCAATAAACATTAAAAGATATGTGATAGTGGACATTCATTAAACGGTATCCTTTGAAAGTTTCAAAGCACAGAAACATGAACAAGTGTACTTAAATAGTTGATAAGCATATTCAGATTCACATTCTATAAAATGATAACGTTGTAAAATTTTATCGATTTTTGAATCACCGTTGAGCAGATACAGCATTATATGATCTTTATTAGAAAATAACGAATAGTTTGGTTCTGCCTCGAATTATCACTATTGGTCGGTACTCTACTTTTCCCAGTTCTAAAAGATAATTATTATTATTATTTTTATTTTATTAATTTATTTAGCTTAATAGCTAATCTTTACATCTAACAAATTAAGTAAACATATATAAAAATATATAAAAAATACATAACAGAAAGAAAAAATAAAAATATACAATAATAAAGTCTTAATATTATAATTTATTTCTATATGTACGAAGGTGTTTTTTTATTCCATTTATGAAACCCGTTATATTTTTGCTGTTTCGGATTTCTCTTGGAAGACTATTATATAAATCAAAACCTCCGTACATAATTCCCCTAGCCGTACTCGTTTTCTTATACTTAATTATCTTTAAATTTTCTCTATTTCTAGTATTATATTTATGTACATCTTTATTTCTTATTAAATACTTATTAAAATATTTTGCTAACATATTATTTTCTAACTTATATATAAATACTAAAACATTCATACTCAATATTTCTTGAACATTCAACCATTCTAATCTATCAATCATACTTTTACAATTAGTTAATCTATTTTTATTTAAGATTACTCTCATTGCCCTATTTTGTAAGTTTTGCAACATTTGTTTATCTAATTTATTTAACATATTTAATAGTGTTGCACAATAATTAAAATTAGGCAATATTATACTATTGTAAATTATTTTTTTTGTATTTATACTTAATATATTTCTTAATCTAGATAATAAACCTATTTTTCTACTAATTTTTTTTAATAGGTAATTACAATGTTCTTTAAAATTTAATTTTGTATCAACAATTACTCCTAAATATTTTATATTATCCACTATTTCTATACTAGAGTTATTTATTACTATTTTGGTACTATTATCTAACACATTTTTATAATTAATAAACATACATTTAGTTTTATTCTCATTTAATTTAAGTACATTATTCTTTAACCATATTTCTAATATACTTAATTCATTATTTAAATTATTTACAATTTCTGTAATGTTATCACCTATGCAATACATTAATGTTTCATCCGCAAATAGATGAATTTTACATTTTTTCACGTTATTAACTATATCATTAATATACAAAACAAATAACAATGGTCCCAATTTAGACCCTTGTGGTACTCCATAAGACACTAATTTCTCTTCAGAATATACATTATTTAATTTAAGTTTTTGTTTTCTTTTATATAAGTAATTATTAAACCATCTTAAAACTATATCACTTATACCTATACTCTCCAATTTCTTTAACATTATTTTTCTGTCTATTGTTTCAAAGGCTCTCTTGAAATCCAAGAAAACTGCTCCAATGATTTTGTTTGTATCCTTAGCCAACAGCCAATCATTTATCACTACTTGTAATGCAGTTTCAGTCGAATGCTTTTCTCTGAATCCCGATTGTTGTTCACATATTATGTTTTGAGAAGTAATAAATTCATTTAGTTGTTTGATTACTACTTCTTTTATTATTTTTTCTATACACGGTAGCATGTTGATTGGTCTCATTTCTTCAACTTTTTTACTATTTTTTATTTTAGGTATAGGTACAATAGTAGCAATCTTTAAATTTTCAGGCATTTCTCCTAAGGAGAGTGCTTTATTTATTAAATAATTTAATTTAGTTCCTATTATTTCCCATGTTTCTTTAATTATATTTATATCTAGTTCATCAGTACTAGTTCCTTTTTTAAATTTACATATTATGTTATGAATTTCATCTAATGATACTGATTTAAATTTACAAAATTTTACAATTATTGCTTTATTATTATATTGTACTAAATTACTAATCCTTGGTATTGAATTCAAAATTTCTTCTATGCTCTCAATGTAATATGTATTCATTTTTTCTGCTATTATATAAGGATCTTGATATATATTTCCATTAATTTCCATTTTTATTATGTCGTTTTTCTGAGTTGGATTAATTAATTGTTAAGAAAGAAGGTCATACTGAATCATATTACAGGCGACCCTCGACTTTCGCACATAATTGGTTCCTGAAAATGTTCGAAAGTAGAGGGAAGTAAAAAAAATTTAAATTGTGTGTATTTTAAAATATTTATTTATTAAGTAAATATAAGATGTTTAAGAGGCGTTTAAGAGACATGTTTAAGTGGGGTTTGCGGGTGTTTCATTTGAAAAGTTATCAAGGGCTAACTGTGTTTTACTATTCTTTTTTTTTTCTTCATATAGTATTTTATAACATGCTATGTATTTATTGACCACCCTACGCACTTAAGATATGCGTTCTCCATTGAGATCACAATCTTCAATAATATTTAAAATTTTGTCAAGATGTGCGAGGGCTTCATTCATATTTTTCATTGTTAAAGAGTTTTCCAAAATAAACCTGTCTCATCTACATTAAATATTTGGCTAGAGGAATATTCTCCATCTCCAATAATTTTGGATAATTAGGAAATAAATTCTTGTGCAGCAGCCGATTCTCAAGTAAATTTATTATCATGAAAAAAATACCTCATTTTAAAATTGTAAAACCAACCGTTACATGCTTGAAAAACCGTGTTAAATTTTTTTTTAATCTATCCTTTCAATCTTTGTGCAAAATAAGAGCTTTTGCTTGGATAATTAAAATACTCAGAGAGACATCTTTTTGATGTTGGTCATCGATCTATGATGACAAAAAATTTTCCATTTCATCCATGTTTTTTTGCCGTGTTTTTTTGGAAACATCTTTAAAAATTGTGGAAATATATCTTTAATTTCCACAATTTTGAACGTATTCCTTAATTATATTTTTATTTTGCAAAACTGAGCATACCGTAGACCTGTTTGTATCATACGAACGTCCGATTAAAGCAAAAGATTCACCGCTATCAGAAAGTCTAATAATTTCCATCTTTGTCTCGAATCGTGGAAAGTTTATGAGTCCTTGATTTCTTTTTGTTCGTATCAACACTGAAGTTTTTCCGTTTCTCACTCATATTTATAATTTTTTACAAAAAAAAAATTAAATTAAAAAAAAATGTTTTTTTTTAAATGTGCGAAATAGCGAATTGTGCGAAAGTCGAGGGCCGCCTGTATTCAGACACTTCAGTCAGGAACTTCGATGGAATAAGGTTCAGCCGAACTCACATCACTTCTATATTGCCTTGTTGATACAGTACGAATTAAGTCCTATCTTAGATTTTTAAAAAAATTATCTATAACGTAAATTGAGGGACGGGTGTACTCTTTTATTCACAAACAATAGTAAAAAATAAAATATAATATAGTATGTTTTTATTGCTATGATTGACTCTCATTTAATTTGTTTGCTGTGATTAAGTAGACTCAACTTGAATTTATAAAATATTGCGAATGTAAATTTTACAAGGATTTTTCATTAAGCATATTTCTGTATACGTACGACTCCCTTTGTGCGCTTTATATTAAGATACTTTCGAAAAGAATTCGGCTCCGCATAATGAAACCAAGAGTTTTCCATTAGAGCCGCGAGCCGAGCCTGCGTTGTTGGCATAGTTTGTCCCGCAAAACTATTCCAGATGCGCGGCCGTTCATTAACCGCCATATGAAATTTCGCACACGAAATTACTGTTGCAGTCGAAAAACGATACGCAAAAAATTCGGGTGAATCCGAGAGGGAGAAGAGAGAGAAGGCGGGGAACTTAACACCATCTGACACGAGCGAATTTATCTTCCTTCTGGGGCCGGCTTAATGGTGTTTCTTTTCGCTGGGAGTGAGGGGTTAGGGTGTAGGGATTTCGGGGCTGAGGCACATTCGGTTATCATTTCACCTATTCCGGGGGAAATGCAGGTTTTATTGCGGTCGAAAGAGCACTAAGGGGTACCCGGATCCCCCTACTACGAGGGACGTGATTTGAATCAGACTGCAACGAATATTTTAGTAATGCGCCGAATTTCTTTTCTATGTATCTGTGTGTTTATTTTTTTGGACATAGCGACGATTTGAATTTAAATCGGCTCTGAAAAAGCTATTGAACAAGAAAGTTGTGTTTGAGGGGTGGAGCGAAAGTTAAAAACTGAATATATTATGCACAATACAAATGCAATCTTAAGAGAGACGGTCGAATTAATTTTTATTAAAAAATATATAGAAATCATGTCTGAATTATTCAATGTCCGTTTACTATTTGAATATGCATATATATAAAACGTACATATGGAGTAAGCACATAAATTGTTCTAGTTCCTAGAAGTAATCACCGAACACATCATTGTGTCTGCCAAACGGATGGGTCGTATAAGAGAAAGGTTCGCAAGCACAAGAATAAGGGACGCAATCGCGACTTTCTAGGTCAATTTACAGCCTGTAGCGGTCGCAGAGAATCGATGGATTATCGACACCCCTCAGTCTCAGTAACGAAAATGTGATTCTCTACGACAATAATACAAGGAGCTTAATAGAAAAAATATTTATTAATTAAAATTATGATTATCGTGACCTGACAGGTTAACCTTATGCGTCACAATTGCCAAAAGCATAAAATATATACGTATACATACAAACAAATACATATATAACACTCCCACAGATACACATATAAGTAAAAATATAAAAGCAAGATAAAATAACAGAAACAAATCACCTGAAGAGGTGTACATTGTCCCACACGAATTGAACCAAAACCCCACATGTGAGCATTATTTAGCAGACGAACGGCCTTTGCCAGAGAAGAGTTGGTATGTGCTACAGTTCTAGACTTTACAGGCAAGAACAGTGGACGTGATCGATAATTATAACTACCTTTCGGAGCCTTACACATTTGGTGCTGCTCGAGCACCGAAGGATTGTCTAAGATGCTTTTAATAAATATCCAGAAGTGTTTAATTATATAAACACTTCTGCAAGTTGACAAAGAAACATATCCCAGCGCTCCCAAAAGAAAAACACTTGGAAACAAGAACGGATAATACCCGTATTCCTTTAATTATAAAGAATTTACGCAGTACCTTTTCCAGCTGCAATTCATTACATTGACTCATTACGCCTGGAATCAAAATAATAGAGATAGTTTCTAGTATGCTGTGGACTAGGGCATCATAAAGAGTGCGCAATACAAAAGTAAAATCGAGCATTTTGAATGATCTGCTGTGAATCTCTGTAACAAGCTGGCTAAATTTACAACGTTCTTTGAAAGTCACACCTAAATCCTTGGTAAAGGAAGACCTGTCTATAATATATCCGCCGGCATCGACGACGTATGATTTTTTTAACACTAAAGGGCAGGTTATAGCAACACAACTTCCATAAAGAATTAAGATCTTCTTGCAGGTCGAGGGAAACCTAAATCGACTGCACTTTCTTGAAAGTTTTCAAGTAAAAATTAATGATGCTGTTTCTATGTCATTAATGAACAATTGAAACAGCAATGGACCCAACTTGGTTCCAAGTCTTATATTGTTCTGAAAAAGAGTTTTTATACTTGATGCACTGGTATCTATTGGTCAAGTAATTTGAGAATAGGTTTATAAGACCTTCAAAAAACCCGAAATCCGATTTTTTTTACAAGTGCATGATTAACTTTATCAAATGTCTTTTCAAAATCTGTGTATATAACGTCCACTTGTGACATTGGATCCGAGATTGACGGAAACTATGTTGCTGCTCGTGAAGCATACATATTTATGCAATACAATTTCATTCTATGCAGTCAATGTGAGACTCAACACCCTTTTTATAAATCGGGGTGACCTTAGAGCATTTGCACAACTCTGGACAACAGAAAGAAAATAATAATCATTCAAGTAAAACACACTAATGTAATCCCTACTCAATATTGTATCGTATTGTCGTACAAAATCATTTTGATTTCAACTCGATTTAGCATTTTAGTATCGTCTTGAGATGCCATTTAATAAATATCAATACAAACAAGATTTTGATATAAGATCTCATTTTTAAAAGATGCTCTTTTCATCGACCCTTAAAAGTGTCATATTGACTACAAAAGTCATTGTGATCACTTTATGGAATTTAGTAAATTCTTTTGCACATAATAAATGGATCACTAAACGAACTTTTCATTTAGTAGGATTTTGAATTGCCACACTGCAAACACATTTTTTATATTATACATTCCGAATATCTGTATGTACTAAAATTAACACCAAGGGAATACGCAGAATTGCCACCATATTTATTATTAATGGAACCTAACTATCCTTTAACAACTAGGTAACAATTTGAACACGTCGACATGGCTTAACATAAAAACTCCTAATACATAAAATACGAGAGTGTGCTCTTAGTAACAGCCAGGAAATGACGAGAATGATATCACGTACCGTCGTCATATATCAAAGTCTCACAATGCTTCTTGGACGGCGACAGGAGACCTTAAGAGGTTTGCTAAAACGTGATTCTGATTATTTTACCTGAGATGTATGAATGTGTCTGATTTTTAGACATTTTTTCTCGAGAAAATGATTTTTTTTAAGAATTTTTGAGGAGGATCCAGATCTAATAATAATTAAAATAAAACATAAAATTTGCCTTTGAACACTTTTCAGTCGTTACGAATACAATAAGAGTCCAATTAAAATTAATACCGTTTTTTATGTTTATATTATGAGGCTTTCTATGATAGATAAATATAGTTATTTTAGTACTATTACATTTTAAAATATTTATGGAAACTGTATATTTATCTAATTACAAAATATTCCTATTGATATGGGTTTAAAATAATATATAAATTCTTTTAACGTTGTTTTAATTTAATATATTATATAAAGAAGCTCATTGATTAAATTAACGCATTAAAATTTCAGCACTAATTATGCTACTAGCAAAAATATTAATATTTTAATAAAGCTTTGATGTTATCAACGATTTTTCAGGGATTTTAATAAGCTTAAGTAATTTTACAAGGTCATAATATTATCAATATTAAAATTAATCAGTGCCTTATTAATTATTTATTCATTGTCTCTTATTAAACTTTATTTAGTCAAATTTTAAATTAACAATTTTGTAGCTTTCTTTATTTAATATAATGTTCTAAATAATAAATGTAATATATACAAAGTTATATATTATTAAATTTTCCAGTTAAGTTCGTTTTTTTATGATTGCTGTAAATTAATTTCTAGTTTTTTTTAGTGAAGTAGGTTTAATAATTCAACAATGCATACCACAATTTATTGCAAATTTTCTAGTATTTTAAAAGTATTTTACTCTTTGCTTAGAGTTTAATTATAATTACAATCAAAATATATAATGGGTTTAAACTTGCAGACCTTTTAAGCAACAATTCTTTTCCTGATTGAAATAAAAATTTTAAGTACTATTTTTTTCATATAGAATCAGAAATATTTCAGCTAAATCAAAAATATTTTTTTTATGGGTTTCATAAACATGTATAAATTTTAATTTTAATTACAAAAGCTCAGTAATTATTTTATTATTATTCTTTACTTTTGTCAGTGTATTTTTGCTCACAATTTGTTGTACATACAAAATATTCTTAGAAGTAGCTTATTATTAGACAACTTTCAAAACTAAATATATATGACCTAGCTCGATTTTAATTAATCATCATGATATTCATCCGTGAGATAAGGGAAATCAAGAAAAACCTAATATGTGATGATCGTTTGGAATTATTATATAAACATATAGTAATTACTAATTCCTAACTACCAGACACAAAATAAAATAAAAAACACGGAAATCTATATGCGATTTAAACCCAGATCTTCCAGGTCCATATATTCAAATATCCAGGTATCTTTAACTTCAGAATAAAAATTTCCAATTATTTACAGTTAGCAATGTCGAATTTTCGATGCTCAAACAATTTACAGATATTCTAAAAAGCTTTAATATCACAAAAAATATTTAAGCGATTTTGAGATATTGGTTCTTTTGCAATGAATAAGTTTTTATTTACGTTAGTTTGTCGTCAAATACAAAATTAGAGAGTAATTGTGTTGTAATAAACAACTTTTTTGTAATAAATAAAATTTGTTCAAATAATGTAATATATTTATAAATATAAAAATACGGATTTATGCTAAGGTAACTCGCTGTTAGTTTTTGGCATAAGTTAAGTAAGACGATATACCTAAATATACTTTAATATTATTTATAAGGGTAAGTAATTTTTTTTGGTACATGGCACAAAAGCGTCGTGAACGTTTAGAGCCACAAAAGTTCTGAATGGCATTATCACACAGTCGGTCAGGACGCTGATAATATCGACCATTACTCGAGTTTATTAATAATTAATATGTTTATTAATAATCCTAGAAGCTACGAGTTACTTGAAACGTCTTTGAAACATTCATAACAACATGATTCATAAACAAGATCGGTGGTATTTATAGAGAACCAGAAGTTTATATTTTATTTATAAATAATGTGGGAAATACTCGGTAATTTGCGACAGTAAATCTGGTATGATGTAGATTGAAACCAAATTGAACTCAAACATCCGAGGGCAATAAGTTAGCGAAGATAGAATGAGCATTAAATTTTATTATAGTAAAATATCAATGAATTCGAAATGAATGTGGGGTGAAAGAGATGCTGCGTGCGCGTCTTTTACTTTGATGCGAATTTCCGCTTGTTTTGCACACATCTTCAAAAGAGAAAGGGGTTGCGCCTTTTTCCGACCCTCTCCGAATTTATATATTCTATTACCGAGTAATGCATATTTCGAAATACGTTATTGTAATATACTTCCCGGTATTGGTATTGTGGTAACGTAATGGTAACGAGGCGGCAGTAATTTGGCCCTATTAAAATTCAAAGCGGCGCCCCTCCGAAACCTAGCTTTGAAAGTGTATTTTTCTGCGAATGTCCCCTTTCACTAAAAGGAAGAGTCTCAAAGGAAAGAGAGAGAGAGTATCGAGTGGTGTGTATAATGTAATAATACACGTACTTTATATTATTTTTTATTATTATTAAATCGCAAAAAGTAAGTAAGAATTGATTCGGTTTGAAAGAAGAAGATTATTAAATATTATAGAAAAAATATGCGACGCGGTCGGGCAAGAGAAGAAAAGAAAACTTTTTGATTCATTCCTTTTATCCAATTTGCATTCACTTGAACAGTCACTCAGTCACTCGGAGGGGAGTTTTGTTGTACTGCCCCTTACCTTTCCGGTGGAGGGTCACCCCGTAGGAGGCGATTGGCCTCACTCGAACCGGGGAAAGCAAGAAAAATGTTTTCGATAGTGTTGTTAAAGAGGTTCGAGTGCTTTCGAACCGTCGAGTGCTTCCGTGAGATTACAAACTTTTCGTCCGCGTTTTGATTGCTTTTCAGAAAATCAATTTTTAACTTAAAACTGAACCGTCACATCTGGACGGGCTCGTCTTTCTCACTCCTTCTGTCTTTATCTGAAGGGGTTGGAAAGCTTGAGTTCTGAACTGCGCTCTCAGCAGAGCGAATCTTCAAGTTGGAAAATCACATTTATTATAAAGTGAGGCGTTCGTGTATGATAATCTTATTTGTATTAAACATCGTTGACATGTTGTATGACTTTCAATATTTTTAACATTACTGTAGCATCAACAGTCTATGAGCTATTCGCATTAAAAAATATGTGTTTAAGTTTCTTATTGTTATAACAAACAATAAATTATTTTATAATATAAAAAAGTACAGCACTAAAAATAAGTACGGCACTAAAAAAAAATAAGGCACTAAAGCAATAAGTCGCGCTAGTACATACAAATACGCATAGGAAAATATAGTTAAAAAATGTATAAGTTTGTGCACGATTATCTCGAGAATGTAATGTGGTTTTTATAATTAAATAATATTTTTTTCTCGGATGGTTTATTGTTTTATACATATACACTATCATTTTTAATATAAGGTATGATTCGAACCAAATTTATTGAAATATAAATACTTGATGTAAATGTTTTATAAGTCACACATAGCTTTCTTGAAAACATACTCTAATTAATTAAAAGCCTATAGCGAGTCGCAAACTTTCTCATTTGCCCCCTTGTTGACTCTAGCTTGTATTTTTCTTCGGAGGTAAACAAATATCAACTCATCACTTAGCGTCACAGAGGTGGACACAGAGGAAGCGGGTCACCGATGTTGACCCTCCCGCGACCCCCTGGGGCGTTCCATCGTTACGTCTGCGACATTTTCTTAACTGCATCTCTCGCGACTCCACTCGAGACCGTTTTATTTGACGATAAAACACACTTTCAACTGCTTTGTCAATACAGTGTCTTACGAGGTCGAGATATTCAATCTCGGGCGACTTTTTCCTTTCGAGGGTTTAATTAAAGCGCACTTTTGACGATTCGCTGAAAGCGAAAGCAATAAGTCTCTGAAGGTTTTCATCGGGGTCACCAATGTTGACATATCGCACAGTGGGGCAAAAATACAATTTTTATAAAATGGGTATTTGAAAATTTGATTTAATTGCGACAAATGTGAGTCGCATAAGAGTTAATATCTATTTTATGTTGTGTCACTCAATTGATTATTAAACCTAAAAGCTATAAATATTTACCGAGAATTGAAGACTTCAAAGTCTGTTTCACTTTACTTTGATTTGCGGCAATAGCGGTTTTAAATAATAATATAATATCTATCAGTCAAAATTCATCTTTGATATTTATTTATAACATTTTAAATACATTAAAATAAAAATAAATTTTTTAACCCTTTCATTGCCTAACCAATTAATGTTTAAATACAAACGGATCACATTATAAAAAAAGTATATAATCGACTCCTAAAAAAATAACAAAAATGTATCAGATTATATATTTCTTTAATAATGACATAAAAATCTGATAAATCAGATATATAAAGAGTTGAAAACCTACATTTTTTTAGAAATTCAGGATTTTTATGATATTGTATAGTAAAAACAATAATCTATATGTAGAAACCTAATAAATATTATTTATTTAATTATTCATTTTTTAAGACATTTTTATAGATATTAAATTTTTTTTTATTACGTATTTATTTTACTGCGTATTTTTTCCCGGAATTAAACAATTAACTATATTTTTAACTAATAAAAAATCAAGTTAAATTAAAAAAAAAACTAGCAAAATTATATTGAATATAAATAAAAAAATCATAGTATTATATATCAATTAAAATAAACACGGTTAGTAGTTCTGTACTTAGGTTTAGATTTAAAAAATATTGCTTTTTTAATATAGTTATATATTTATTAAATGCATATCAAATCATATGTATTTATATCATATTCCGCTGTTTTCTGGCGGCCGACATGTGTCACACATATGAGAAAAAAATAATGATTAAATTACGCAATTAAGCAAAAAAACTTTGACAAAAGAGCTAATATTTTGCAGTTTTGTGGCGGCCGACATGTGTCACATAAACAGGGGAAAATATGTGATAAATGAAATTCCAATGGTTTAATTACACACATGGCAAAAAGATAATGAAATTCCAATGATTAAATTACGCAATTATTCAAAAAATTTACATCAAACCCAAAATTTCATCACCAAACACTTTGACAAAAGAGCTCATATTTTGCAGTTGTGTGGCGACCGACATGTGTAACAAAAATGAGGGAAAATATGTGATTTTTATAAATAATAATTAAAAATACGTGATTTGATATTTCATTACGCATCGACAGAAATTTTGATAAGTCATCCAAAACTAAAAATTTTATTCTCAAACATTTCTCCAAAAGAAACAATCGGTGAATCGACACGGTGTAACGATTGCAATTTCTACAATGTTTTGGATTATCATATTGTGCTGTTTTGTGGAGGCCGACACGTGTCACGCGGATTAAACAATATAATGAAATTTAAATGGTTTTATTACGCATCAATAAAATTTTTAATGATTAAAAATTGCATTCCAAACTTTTCGGAAGGAGAGACAAATCAAAACGGTGTTGATATTGCAGTCTCTACAGTATATTTATTATCAAGAGTCTGCGGACAATAACAAATACACGCAGAATTCACGTGATTGTGTTAAATGAAAAAAGATGATAATAATAACGACTAGCACAATAGACCATTGGTGATTGAAACCTAAAAGACCTGGGCTTAAATTTGATTTGAATTATTTTAAAAATTAATTCATGTATTAATCTACATAATTACTATCCGAATAATAATTTAATTTTTTTAATAGAATATATATAATAATAATCAGTGATCATTTTATAATTATAGTTTCAGTCAATCATCCCAGATTTGATTTTTGCTATATTTTCTTAAGCCCACCGATGAATCTCGTAATTAATATTTAAAGTAAAATTTATCTAGACATTTAAAGCATATTGACAATTAATAAATAATACAATATATATTACTGATTTAACTCTGGTATTTACCACTTATTCAGTAGCTAGTAATTGTTTTGACCCATTGTAACGCATTGGGTTAATGCCTGTTTTTCAATATATAGCAACTACGAAATTACATATTATCTTTTTAATTAATTCCCGTCATTTTTCAGTGATAAATGCTAGATAACCTCTAGGAAAAAATCAAAAGTCGACAAAAAACTAAAACAAAACTTATCAGTGTTTTTAGCAGATAATTTTATGTCTCAAATATAACGTAAAAGGGACGAAAACATAGCAATCAAGATAGTCAAATCTGTGCAAATACCAAATTAATGCTATTTATTGTCCACTGACATTTAAAAAAAAATAATCTTGAACACTTTGAATTATAAATATGCGAGAAAATCTCACATTGATAAAACAATAATAAAACTGTATCTCATAAAAAACTCACACAGAGAACCAACACCCCTGTGATCGCATTCAACAGGGCTACGCCCATAAACAAATATATTTAAAATAATCAAATATTATTTAATAGCTTGAATCACATCTTAATTGGTACCAAAAGACAGCGTTATGAATTTTTTTTAATAAAATGTTAATAAATTTTAAGGTATCATAATAAATCACAGGATTACAAAAAAAATACAAAAATTAAAACAGCTTTACAAAATGTAAAATATAATACTTTGCAAAATAATTTATTTGTAGTATTAAATCTATCTATTAAAAAATTATCGAAATATGTAAAAAAATATCAATTTTAAGATTATTAAAATTTAGATTTTTGTGATTTAGCCCTACTGTGCATCAGTGTTTTTTTTACGTGTATTTTATTAGCTTTTCTAGCTCATGTTTGGACCGCTTTTTCACACAACAAATTAAACGTCTATTTGAATAACGACTCGCAAACAAGAGCGCAATTCTAATATGCGAGTGGCACACGTTCGCCGCGGAAGATAAAAAAACGAAAGAATTTCCTCCTCTTTGCGTTATTTATGTGTTTCTTTTGTCGAAGACGAATAAGTGGAAGCGATCGAGAGGAGCCGAATCCGCGGCTTAGACGTACGAAACAGTGCCAATAAATAAGGGCGGCGCTGCTGTGTCTTTGTTGAGGCATTATCGAATTCATCACACCTCCCTCGCCACCCACAGTTCCGCACAAAGTCTCCTCGAGGAAGGGAAGGAGGAGGCTGCGTGATCCTCTGTGTCTCGTCCCATTTGCGAGTCTCTTTTTCTCAACCAAATGGCTTGTCGTATTGCAAATCCAAACTTCTGCCTTAAAGCGCTGCCAGTGGCGGTAGCTTAAACGGGCGTTTCATCTCAGCTTTCTTTGTCTTCAAAAGTATATTAATAAACTCTAGAATTGGTTCGACGTGTCAAATATGAAAATATACCTGTCTAGAAAAAATATTATATATTTAAAACCGTTTTCTATTTTTATACTAAATAAACATCAAAAGTATTTTAAAAGATCATTTAAAAATTTTAATATATTTTTATTTTTGCTTTGCAAATATTTAGATAGATAAAATAGGTACTTAAATATGACTTGAATATGAGAAACAGGAATGAAAAACGCTATTTAATTTAATTTAAATAAAACGAAATTTCACCGGAATTAAATCATTTAAATAAATTACTTTGAGAGTGCCTCATAAGCAAGGAGGCGTAAAGGAGCTTTCGCTATCGCTGAGATCAAACGTTCGTCCAAATTTGATCCATTTGCATAATGGTCACACTCGTCTCGAGAGTCCCATCTGTCGTTTCGAAAAAAAATGGAAGCAATCTGGCATGTTTGACGAAACAGATTGTTGTTGATCTATAATCTCGTTCTTCGCCCTTCCGACAACCCTCGAACGTGAGACGGATTTTTCGCTGCGAAGAGAGGGACTACGAATTAAATTTTGTTTTCTCTATCAGCGAATCAATCAGATGTATATTTGCAAAGCGAGAGAAAGTTAAATTGAATCGTAATTCACTTTTTTTGTGATTCCTGAAAGTCAATGACGTATGTGCTGAGGTCTTGCTTTGGCGGTTTCGAGTCGATCTAAATGCGGAAATTTCATAGATTTACATCGGACCGATGCCTTTGGCAAAGTTTCCCTTGTCCGGTAATGGTTGGCATATATTCTAGAGTGGCAGCGTGTGAAAACGCGTATTAATTCCCCTCGGAAAATGTCGAAAGCCTTCCGCCGAGAGCCGCATTAGTATCACTAGAATTAATTCCGCCCCCTTGCCGAACATTTCCAGGAAATTAATTTAAAACAAGAAGTGATTCGATTGACTCGAAAAAATAAAATCGTGCTTTATTTCCTCAAGATTAAGAAGAAAAGTCTATCGTTTATTTATTTATCGAAGAATAACCGTTTACGCTACATATACGATCTGCTCGCAATTTTATTGCGAGCGGATCGAGTTCCATGTAAATATTTTCTTTCATGAAAAAAACATCGTTTAATTTGCTCACCTCCCTTTTTATACACAAACAAGACCAGGAACAATAAAAACATTTAATACCTTTCTTATAATAAGTACTACGAAAGATATGAGGTTGATAAAAATATAAGAGACTTTCAGGCTGTTATTGACGCTGTCCCTACGCATTATAATAATATATGGGCTAAAAATAACATAGAATAACTCAAGTTCGACCAACTTTTCAATTGCATTCCATCGGCGTAGTACCTGGCGAACTTTTGCAAATTGTTGGAAAATTTCCCTCGGGGAACTTAAGCGGGATGTCATCTGGATTAATGTATGCTTCTACTAGAATGCCATTAAGTTTGACTTGCTCACCTTAACCGCGGCATTAATTAAATTAACTTTCTTCGCTAGAAATTGAATGAGCATTCCTGAGAAAATTTTCACCCCCTTTTGTAAAAGGCGCGAGCTGCGCTGACGAGGCTCGGAATGTTCGAATTCTATCGAACATTTTCGCTTAATTTAAGCAATAATTTACCACGTAGTAGTGCTTATACATACACTTTTAGATTCATAGAAATTGAGATTCTAAATATTTTAGTTTATCATCTATATTTTTTGTAATAAATATAGATATATTTGTGCGGCGAAACCCTATTTTTATTTAATTATTATTGTATCTAGTGTATCGTATACTTTTTGTAATAAATATCTCTGCCGTAGAAAATACACGTTCACTTTCCGTAGACGTAGACTTAATCGTTAGTGATGTTCTATATAAGTGACCTATATTCAGTGAGCGTGATCCATTCGTTTCTAATATCTAGAATTATTGGTTTAGCCCAATATATATCGACGAATACAACATTGAAATTGTTGCGATAGTTATAATGTCCTCTTTAAAAATGTACGGATTTGATGAAAAAAACTTGCAATATCAATGCCTTTAATTTTAAAACATGAAAAAATCAGCAGTTCATGTAACATCCCTGCTACTTAATAATTCAATAGCAACTTTACAATTCACTGGAGAGAGAACTTTTAAATATTTTTTTAAAATATCAATTTGTTAGAGTACGCTCGGGATAAGAATTCCGGTTTGTTATTGTGTGCGTGAACTGTGTGTCTCAAAACAATTTCGCTCAGAATATTTAATTTTTTATTTTAAAAGAAAATATATGTTTATTTAACATACATACATCTGAGCTAAGTTGTAAATTTCAACGGACAATTAAAAATATATTATTTAATCAATGAAACCAGACATTGATGTCATTAATTAAATATTTGCAAAATTCAAAATCTTTCACTAGTCAAAAAAATAATGACGTCTTTAGCTATTCTTCAAAAGCAAAAAGATATAAAACGGGGAAAGAAATTATTCGCAGATTGTTTAATTGCTCAACGACTCTAATAAATCATTAGAATCCATTGAATAAATAAAAAAATAATCCACGGGTAATAGAACGAATAACTTACAGTGTATATTTGAAGCCTTGATATAAATTAACCCAGATATGCCCAAGAAATTTTGTTCTCTTAAAATTTTATTTATAAATAAAAAACAGTGGTACGAATTTAGTGACCTACCCATGGGACAGTGGGCATATCTGGGTTAAACCAATATCAACACAAAATTATTTAAAATAAATCATTAGAGAAGATCGAACTTCTGTGCCACACTGCACTTTAATGACGAATACCAGCGTTGACGAATCAGCAACTGTCCTTAAAAGAGAAAGCGAGACAATGAAGTACACGCTACATCGCTTCTCCCTCTCATATACATGTACACGCACACAATAACAAACCGGCATCCTTATCCCGAGCGTAATCTACCATTGAAAAAATATTTAAATTTGACATTTGACACAAAGTAAAACTGGAATAGAAAATATACATAGAATAACAGAATAATTATTTTGCGCATTGGTTTAATACTTTACATCGGCTTTTAATTAAGATATGTAGCATTACAATGCGCATTCAGCTGCAGCGGTTCGTTTCAATAATATAATACAATCAGTTAGGAGAGACGTCTTATTTTAAGCGCCAGAACAATGCTCGGTCCAGCGGGTCTCCTGAGGCTTAGCAAAGTTAGTTTAGTACCGCATTGTGACCGGAACGGATACATTGTATCACGTTTTGCGACTATAGTCGTGTGCAACATTCGACTCATACAAGACTCCATTGTGTCTTTAAAACTCGAGAATGAACGATAATTTTCTATGGAATCGATGTATTTGGATTGCAGAAAAAATATTGTCTTAAAGCATTACAAACCACACTAAATAAATAATATTTATCACAATATAACTACTAGTTTTTTTTTCTGTATCACATAGCATTAAAACACTAAGTTATTCTTTTAAAAATTTAGCATTTTCCCATCTTAATCAATGACACTAAAAAAAAAGGTAAAGCTAAGTTCATAATAACCGTGAAAGGGTGGTGGACAAGGGCATCAGGTGGATTTGGTTACAATCGCGATGGAGAATTCACCCCTTGACAAAGGTCAGACACTGCGCCCGAGGAATATAGGGTGTGGCACAAGGGCGGAGATAATTCAAAGATATTATTATTTATCTACCCATCCGAGCCGGGTTCAAAGTGAAAGGCGTTGAAGGCAACAAGTATGCGTCCTGCGAAAGATCGACCCCATCACACAAGCAAACCCTTACGAGTTTCGGGGCTTTGGATTTAATCGAGGCGACCCTTGACGTTTGATCGAATGATGAAACGTCCTAGCTGGCGGGTGTGGTGACAATTTGGCTTTATGTCACATGACAAACTTGGAGTATTCCGTTTGTGCGACGCTTAAATTGTTGTCATTGGACCAATATTGGCAAAGATGAAATTGATATAAATACTTACGCATATTTCCTCCACTTGGCACATTGATCCCCACACTTGGAAGTTGGACTGAAGCAACTCGCAGTTTTCCCAACACTGTAAAGAAACAAAGGTTATAATATTAAATATTGTATATTATTAATCACACAATTAAATAAAGTACTAAAGTAATATTTTATACGTTCAATACGAGAATTGTTATTTTTGCACGTAATAAATATCACTGTGACTTCTCTCACGTACAATATGTCAGTGACATTCATTGTTTGTGTCCATTCGGCATTGTTTTATTTAGCATCCGAAATCCAATGAAGCATAACAAACGACATTTTTGTACTGCGACGTAATAAATAAACGAATAAATAAACGACGTGACGCTTTTATTTTTTTCGCGCGGAAAATTCATAGGAAAATACTTACATAGCGTATCGTAGTAATATTTATATTGTTAAACAGTCATTACTAATATAATACATCGATTTAAAAATCGCAAAAAATAAATCAAATTAATTTATTAATACCTGACTTTTAACTTTGGAAAAAAATAGTATTTGGCGAAATTCTAATATTTTGAACCATGAAGAAGTATTCTTTTAAAAAAATATTTAATAAATTACAAAATTTACATTGCAGTGAACAAGTATTACAAAAAAAAAAATTGTTCATATTCTTTTATATTGAACTTTGCATAGAAACTGAGGAAATAAAATAACTTATACCAGGTATAAATATTTATTAAAAAATTATTATCTTAGTAACAAATAAATATTTTATACTTTAATAAAATACTAATAAAAACGTGATAAAAAAATTAAACACATACGTTTGTCAATGCAAATATTCACCAAAAATAGTTTCGTTCTAAGTGATACATTCTTAGATTAACCAGTTATAAATAGATTCAATATGTTTGATATCGAATTTGTATTATCTTAATAAAATGTGAATATACGGATTCTTATGCAATTTGTTTAGACGCACATCTATGGCCGATCTCGAGGCGTGATATCGGCTTAGCAAGATGCAATTTGCAGCCAGGTCTATATGGATGCTGCGCGCGCGGCTCGGATAATCTTGCGCTGCCCCTGGCGATGCGCCTTGATTTATTGAATTTAATTTTACGTTTATGACCATTGGCAGTGAAGCAAAAAAAAAAGCAACTTCTCCAATGGCAGGTGGCTGCGGTGTGTGACGTCATCGTGACGTCAAGACACCCGTCTCACTCCACAAAGATCAACCCTTTCGCGGTGGTCCCGCGAAGTGCGGAAGTGGATTTAAAAGCGGCGCGGAACAATTTATTAGACAAATTGGGTCGTGAATTACTTAAATTATTCATGGTGCCTCGGCTCTGATTTACGGCTTGAGATAATTTTGCACGAACGCGTGACCGGACTTTTACGACCGCAGAACGTTTGATTGAAAGCCTTTTCGCTATAAAAATATGCATATGCCGTTTAACAAGAAAGTGGATTATTGTTGTACATAATTGTATGAATTATATCAAGCAACTCTGCAGTTGTCAAAAAATATCAGTAAGTATATCAATAATGATGAAATGGATAGCTCTAGAACTGACTGTGTTAACACAAATATGGTATAGATTCTAATCTGAAACAATAGTAACTATTTAATGGTATTTTTAGCGTAGTATGCAAAGTGTAAAGCTTCTCATTTAATTGAACTTTATAATTTGTATCGTATCATTAAAAATGTTTACATATCTCACTAAATTATTTTGAATGCAAGTATTTTTAATAATACATCCAACGTCGAAAACCCGGACGTGTGCATAACCTGTCGAGTAATTGTATAATTACATACAAAGGCCCTAGGTGCCCACGTAGCAAGTAGGTAGGTATCCGAAGGTGCCAGTAATCGATTCAGTAATCCACCTCCTTCTCGGACGGTTACTTCCTCGATGCATACAGTGTAGGTGTAACAGGGCCTCGTTTGCCCTCTTGTCTCATTTTTATTTTATTTATTATCCTTCCCGTAGAGCGGCCGCCCTCCGGTGCCGGGTAATTCAATCTCAATCACTTGCTCGCCTTGTTTTCCGTTAGCCGTTAATTATATTTGCGAGTCTGTTGCTTACCTCCTGGCGCCTAGGTCGTGCTCCTTCCTTGGTTGCTTCCTCGTGCCCTAGACCTGCGAATCACAGACCTCACGTTGCGAAAACTGCGCCTTTCGCGCCTACTTTTTTTCTAATAGACTATAAATATTATCTTGGCGGGGAAGTAATTAATATCAATTGTTGCTCTCTAGGGTGTTGATTTATTTATGAAACAGTGTTTCTAAATTTATTATATACTTTGAAATCACAATATAAGTTATAAAAAACGCCATTTGCAAATCATCTTATATACTGCCTTCCATCAGAGCATATTCTATTAAATTTACACTCATCACTAAGCAAAATATACTTCCAATCTGAGATTATCTAATTAATGCGATTTTTGGCAAAATTAAATCGTTTTACCTGATCTCTAATATCACTTCCACGCAAATGATGTATTTCTTTTCTTAATCTACAGCGGTTTTAAATGTTTTTTTTTTAAATTTCTTATATTTTTAAAAATATTATAAAATTGATTTTTAGAAATATTAGGACTTTCAGATACACTTTTAACTGACCACTATTTGTTATGTTTTAGTTAGCGATTAATTTCCGTTTTATCGGATCACAATGGGTACTTCTCCCTATATTAAATATTATTTGAATACACTATTCATTAATACATTTATTAAATAAATTAAATTACAGTAATAACATAAGTTGATAAGGCGATGTTAAAAGCAGAACTAAACTGAAATATTTTAGATAGAGAAAGACTTCCTTATGAATGGTGAACTCATGTCATGTGATATTTACAGGACATAGCTTGAGAAAAGCAATACATTTTAATTTTAATGAATACCGTTCGCTGTAAGCCTCAGACCTTGTAGGTGAATATGTCCTCTAGTAGTTTCAACGTTTTTTTTATAAATCTAAGATTTTATAAAGCATTCATTTAGCCTTTATTTACACAAATATAATTTCGGCAAAAATGTTCTATTTGTTAGACCGGCACTATAAATAATGCTCGCACTGTACACTCTGTGGTAGTTGTCTGAAACCAAGTTCAACTGAGTAACTAACAACACTGCCACAAATTTCATATGCAGTCCGGACGGCGGGCGTGAATGACGTCCGTACAGCAGCTGCTGGCATATTTGCGCGCGATTAAAAAATGTGCCAAATAATCGCAATTTTCATATTGTCATATTATTAAAATTACCAATACAGTATCAGTGAAAACTTTTCGATCGTGAATATTCAATTTACGCAAAATCTTTGTCGGATTTCGCAAAATTCCATAAGGCATAAAAATTATACTTTAGAATACGAACACCACATCTGTGACTATCCTAGAATTTGTCACCATCGATTCTAAATAAAAATTTGTTATGGTGTGACATTTATATAAACCGATCTAAAAAAATACATAAGGATATTCGAAAAGATTTTTTTTAACAAAATCAAGTACCACTAACTATTTTTTAATAATTTAATTTTATATGAAAAAAAAATATAATAACGATATCTGTTAAAAGAATATACTATCAAAAATATACCTAATCACTTTTGGTGCCCTTAAATATGCAAAGATGTCAGTAAGAGTCTGTTGAAGTCCCTGATAAGCATGTGGTATTATAACTTGACCACATGTCCACGAAATTGAACCGAGTTACTCGTTTTATCTCAGTTTGCGAAAAATCATATCATTATCTCTCTCACTCTTGTCACTTAACACGCGAGAGAGCGAAAGGGGAAGTATCTCACCGCTCGCGCTCGAAAGAGCAGCTTCAACTTCGGTTCTTTTGACTCGAAAAATAATGCCGACAATTTTTGGAACGCTCGAAGCTCGCCAAGTCGACTGAATTACCCCCCACTTTACCTCCCGTTCTCGGTAACCACGGACAACTTCCGAGAGATTTTAGAGCGGGCAGAACCGAGCTCGACCAAAGTAACCCCGAAATAACCCACTATATTCTCCGTCCTTGGTCAACCTTGGCAAACTTCTAGAGAGTGTAGTGCAGGCATTAGAAGTACCCAAAATAAATAATTTACAAAATATTTTCCATCAACAGATACAACCTTCTTCCATCGATAAGACAAGTTTTTAATCCCACATTTGTAAAAACTGACTGGCTATGAGTGAAAATTTTCAGAAATTAATGTTTGAACTTCACTAACACTATTGCATTTTTTCAACATCTAAATTATGTTGTAGACTTAAATACATGGTAATCTGATAGTGTCATATCGGAAGAATATGAAGGTGAGAAACAGTTGTCCATCCTAGAGAATTAATTTTTTTCTCGAGTGATTCTCGCAGTATGAAGTAGGCGCGTCGCTTTGTTCTCGTCGCTTAGTGCGTGTGGAACCCACACGGCTTCCCAATTTTTTTAAATTTTTATGCTAGACCATGAATATCCTGTCTTATCTGTAACTCCTGAATCAAAATCTCTGTATTGGCTCAATTTCTGCAGTATCGATCCAAATAAAAATTCCAGATTTAAATCCTTTAAACCATTTTTTTAATTTACGAATCAGTTTCTACGGCACAAATGATTTTGGTTGCTGTAGTTGCTGATTTTTTTTTTGTAAAATTCATACAGCACACAATTTTAAAAGTTTGATTTTTTAATATGCTTAAAAAATTTGATTTATTTACTATTTACTATATGTCCCTATAATTTAGCAATGAAGCTTCTGCCATAGTCACAGCTAACGAGAAACAGTAAGTTGCAATATGTGATAATGGCAGGACTATTATTGGCGAACTGTTGGCGCATTGCTTTGAAATCCGATTTTCAAACAGATTGCAAATCCTAGAATGAAATTGAGCTGCGTTTATATTAAATTAATTAATACTAATTTCGCTACTGAATTTAATATTAATATACATATAATTCAGCAGTGAAGTTCCTGACATTATAGTAATGGCAGTTGAGATGAAATCAACAGATGATCACAAACCATAATTAAAATTAAACTCTGTTAATATTAGTGGTTGTGAAAAACTGTAGATAATACTGTTTTTTAGAGTACTAATGACTGAACCATAAATAAGTAAAATAATAAAGTAATGCATAATTAATTTTAAAAAATGAAATACATATATATATATTGAGGAAAACTGATAATAAAGTGAATTTATCACAGATATATTTAGTCTAGAATAGATACTAAAATGTAGCATATATACACATGTTACTTAGTAGCACAATGCAGATAATATTTGTTGGTGGGTTTGACTTACTAGAATCATGTAAAGATTATTTAGATAAAAAATACGTGATTTCTAATTATTAAAAAAAAATGTTCATCATGCTACTATTTAGTGTTAATTTATTTAAAAACAATATGTAAATTTAAGCATTGATTCTATATACACATAGATCTTCTTGTATATATTTTTAATTTATATTCCGTGCTGATTTATCGATTATAATAATAGCTCAACGCTTCATGTTCAATACGTATCTTATTGATATATAATGGAACCATCTTGCTATAATTGCTATGAGGCGATTCTGCAAGATCGACGTCGAGTAAATATAGACACTACAGTATAAAGTCAGCACAAAAACATGAGCATCATCAACAACAACAAAAAACACAAGTGTGGATATAACGTACGACCGTGGGAGGTTGACATGCATAATTGCACAGGTCTGGTTTTAATCCGAAACTCGAAGCCACAATCGATAAAACAAACACGACGATCCTCTAGAAGGGCCGGATCTCTCTCTCTCTAGGAATTGGCCATAAATAATTATAATGAAAGAGTGCGATAGTAAAGGGGGTATAAATCTTGAGTACGTGCTACGGTGTAGGCCAATAATCGACGGCAGTGCAGGTAGATCTGGAAGGCGAGCCAGGAATGTGGACGTATCGGCGATAAATAACAGAAATTCGCAAATGTTTCGCATACACCGTGTAGTTATTGCTAAACTAATGACTGCAGTGTCCGATACCACCTAAGACCGAGGAGTCCTTCGATAATGAATTGGATCCTTGGAGGCGAGCACATTTGTTGGACATCAATTATATTTATATTACAGATACGTGGGACGGTTATAAAGTTCACGGAGTAAGAGTAAATTGTTTTATCTATAGTGCATCTATCATCAAAGTAAAAAAAGCAGATATATATCTGTGTAGTATAAGGCAAAAATAATATCACCACGACAAAGAAATTTCATATAGTAATCTTTTCCATAAATCTTAATCATGATAATACATAACATTTTTACATACTATATGCTTGAACAAGATCCATATTATATCGTATTACTCATAATAAATATCGAATGGTTGATTGAATAAAAACGATATGTAAACAAGTATTTTCTCATGGTGTGGCGTAACTCGAGAACGAATTTACGCTCGTAATCAATAATTACGCATTGTACTTAATGATAGGTTACGGATAACATGTATTAGTTTTGAGGCGAGCGAAATTTATATATGGACGTTAAAAAATATATGTATGTACATTAAACATTAAGTTCATTGGATAGTATGTCGACCCTTAAGAGAGAACTAAGCGTAATATAATAAAAGGTTTTGCAATGTGCAATTTGTATGGAGAGAGCACTCCACCCCATCTTCACGAGAAGATTCTCGGGAAGTAGAAGAAAGATGGTAATTCTGTCGGTGGCCAGGTGAGTTATTTGTTTGACTTGTAACAGCCCGTAAGAGTGTATTATTAAGTGCATATGTATAGAGAAATTTCAGGGCTATAAATTGAAAACTGTGGCGAATTAAAAAAGCTCAGCGATTACGGTTATTTCGACATGTGCTTCTCGGAATATTCAAGGAGCGGTCGTGATTTAAAGGGTCTCGAAATTTATATTAAAAAGTAAATAATAATAATACCACCGGTCTGCAATTTTCTTTGCAGAATTCGCCCGTCTGTGGTCGATATAGTCTCTTTTTCGGCCGAGAAAGTTAAAAACCCTCTCCGCTTGTTAAAAGTTTAGCATCTCTTCGATTAAGTGCTACGCTCGCGAATTTCCACGATTCCGAAGCGAGTTCTTTAAAAACGTCTTGAGACGGTCTTATTTCGCGCTACTCGAATCTTTGAGAATAGTTTACTTTTGGCTCTTAATCTAAAGTAAAATTTGATAAAGGCGCCACCGTGTTATTCTAGATTAGACGCAGACTTTCGCCTCTCCTTGAAAACGAACAAGAAGTCTCGATTTTTCAAAGCCCAGACTGGTGGAAGGTCGCAAGTCGATTTATCAACGTTATGGGTGGTTAGTGTAAGAGCTGGATTTAAAAGTCAATACTATTCCGCAATTTAACGCTATTTAGCTATTCAGATATGCGGTAAATATACATAATATAAATATAAGCATATTTTTTTGCAAACACGAAAAAAATTGTATATTATATGCAGTCCAGATGTGTGAATTTTACAGGTAGTGCAAAACATCGGTCTATTCCATGAAAACTTAATTGTCGAACTATTGCTAATTATTTAAGTTTATAGTTTTTTTAATTTGAGCAAAAGCTCGTTTAAAAAAAGGTGATAATAAGAATATAAGTAGTGCTACGCAAATTAAAAATTAGGTATAAAAAGTAGTTACTGTAGATTTTATAATTATGTTTGCCACAAAGAGCAAATAAAACAATTCTCAATTAGAATTACAAGCTGAATCCAAATCTGTAATTTGTTTTATTTATTTTCTGACTCATTTTTTCAGGAAGATGTTGCAAAATTATTAATTTTATTTTGTTAATATATTATAAGCATATGATAGATTATATAGTATTGCAAATATTTTGTAAGTATGTGTGTTTATTATATTAGAAATATGATATTCCAAAGCTTGTTACAAATATTTAATTTTAGGCAAAATTAATTGTTTTTAATAATAAAATACTAAAAAGCATATGATAAACTAAAATATATATTGTTTTCTCGTTGTATCTACTAAATTAATTTATAGCTCAATTTCAAGCTTTTGATTTTTAATCAATAAGTAAGCTATGTCATATTTTTTCATTTCACGGAAAATTATTCGGTCTTTGCTGCTTTTCGTGTTTTAAAATACTGAAAAATTAATCAGAAAATATACTATTTAGTATTTTTTTAGCTGCACGAATAAGATTTATCATAAAAAAATCTTAAAACTATTTATATCCACAAATAATTAGAATAGAAAAAAGTTAGTTTTATTGTATAAAGTTTGTGTTTAGTAATTGTTTTTGATTTCATATTTAGTATTAAAAATAGTAAATACAAATAAGCAATTAAAAAAATTTTCAGAAGTTAAATTTCAATAACAAAATGTTTTTACATTTTTCAATGTGTTATAGCTAAATTTTCATTTTCATTTTTATTTTCCTTTGCTTTAAAAAAAAGTTTAAAGCAAAGGAAAATAAAAATTATATATATAGATTTTTAGGTGAAAAAATGATTTGTTATAGACAGACTAAAAAAATTATGCTATAAATTACGTTAATTTCTTATTAATAAAATTATAAAGGTATTATTTTAATTTTAGTAATTATTATTATATAGTATATTTTTCCGTTACTTTCCAATAATAAAGAATAATATTTTTTGCTACTTTTATTTTGATAAAATAGCAAAAAAATATATAAAATATCACATTATAAATTGTTAAACATATTTTTAATTTAGTTATAGCTAAATTTTAGAGCTATTTCTGTTATTAAAATATTAGAATACTAAAAAGTATTTTCTTTGCAAAGGTCGTTAAAAAAAGTAATTTTCACAAAAATGTGTTTAGTATTTTTTTGGTAACAAAGTATACATTAAATTCCTTCAAAGTTTAACTTTATTCTATAGTTCAAAATTTTAAATTTAAGAAGAAAATTTTTTTTAATAAATTATGGTTAAAAATACACTAAAGTCAGTTTCCTAAATTTTTGTCAAAATTAATCGATAAATATAGATAGATTCAAGGTAAAAAAAGATTTGTTATAGTGATTCTAAAAATGTAATTAAATATGATTTTAGTATTACGTCACAAAAAATATACTAAAACAAATGTTTGATATAAATTAGGTTAATTTCTTAATAAAAAACTGTAAAGGTATTATTAAAATTTTACTTATTATTATTACGTAGTATATTTTTTGATCAATTCATTTTTTTATGAAATTATAACTATCCACCAAAGTCGGTTATTAGATTTTAGCTAAAATTAATCGTTTTATTATAAACAAATATTTATTATCAACAGAATAATATCTAATATATGTATAAATATATTTATTTAGCAAAATGTAAAGCTTTCGGTTTATAAACTCAACTATTTATATTTTAAAATAAATAGAATAAAAAAATATCTAAGGACGTTAAAAATATATTCATTAAAAAAATATTTGAGATTAAATACACATTGTGTTTTAATTGAGATTATTAATTAAAACACAATGTATATATTTTATTAATTTAAAATTAAATGTCAGGACGTAAAATAATTAAAATAATAAAAAAACACTACATTCTTTTGTGAAATGAAAGCTTAATTTAATACTCAAGATTTTTAACTTTAAAATATTAAAACAAGTAACAAGTTAAGAAAGAATAAAAATAATAAGATACATCATAATCAATAATCAATCATTTTTGATTATATAATATACGAATTTAACTTATATATAGTTATATACATATTATTACTTTTGCTACAAAGTTATCAAACATCTATATTTTTTTAATGTTGCATTATTCTACGAATTGTGTATATATAAATATGTCGAAATTAACTAACTGACTTCAAATTAATGTCAAAAGTTACACATGATCATTTTTTCACTGATCACGATTTCACAAATAGTTTAAAGTAAGAATTCATTAGCATTTCGATTGGATTAGTTTGAATAGAATCGCACGGTCCAGCGAGCAATGTGTCACATCAGCCTTAATCGATGCTGATCATTAATACGTGCGTGTCTTATTTTTTTCTTTCCTTCTCTCATACACACATATGTATGTGTAAAGGGAGGCAGATATATGTAGAGAAAGAGAGTGGTTATTAATATATCAAAACGATGGGAAAAAACTGGTTTATCTTTCTTGAGAAATCTGCAGTCGGTACGGCGCGGTGGTGTGTCGTGAGGGACTCGTTAATCACTAAAGATTAATGGTTTAATTAGAAACGGTCATGACCGAGCGCTAAGTGAATTGTTTGTGATCACTGATCAAATCGATTATATTATAATTTTTTAGTTCGATTGAATCTGAACGAATGTCGGACCTCGTTTGTCCCCTACATGTCTTGTAATAACGCCTTATCTGGCCGCTTGCATTAATATTAACAAAATAATAACAAATAACCCAGTCCTGGTTGACAGATGGGAGCATCAGATAAGGTACGACTTCGGCATCTATAAAAGATTCTTACAAACTAGTTTGATTGGGGGGAGTATTTCTATAATACATTGATTTGAAAAAAAAGCAGTAGTCGGATGACAACAGGCTCGGTGAATATGCTGGATAAGAACGTCAATCAAATTTCTTATATATATTATATAAAGTAGCATTATGCATTACATAATATATAACTAGACAATGCTCTCTCTTCTGGTTGTGTATGCATATTTAAAGCGAGATAAAACGGATGAATGTCACGTTGATACAGTAAGTCATGCGCAAGTTTACGAGCTCAAGGGGAAATATTTTAAACGGACCCGCGATAAGGACATGAGAGAGGACATTACACTCGAAAGGACACGGATAGTGGGCGTAGTGTCAAACTTGCTCTTTAATTAAGCCCGAAAACTGATAACTGATATACATGTAGCGAGATGGAGGGATTAATTTAATGCCTTAAAATGGTAGAGGTGCTGATAGTAACTATCGAAATTAATCTCATATTGGTTTGGGGTATGTGGCGCTTCTTAAAACTTTGAGAATCCTTAGTTTGATGTTAAACCGTAGGATAATGGTCAGCTCTGGATATAACGTAGAAAAAAGAGAACACAATCAGCAAGACGGTCCTTGGACAGTACAATACAGAGAGATGAATTCTGTATACAACATCTTTTCTCTCGTTCGCCGCCGCGGGGATTCGAACCCGCCTACTCCATCATAATAACCGCTGCTGCTAGCCGACAATCTAGTCGGCTTCCATTTCACTTGCATTCGAGCCGTGGGTGTTTTTTTATTTTATTTTTATTTTTTATAAACTCAGTGAATTGGAACAGGCCAAACGTCGGGCGACGCTCTATATTATATTTTTTCTTTTATATTACAATACAAAATTCTAATTAAAAATAATTTAAACCCTATACAACTATAAGACTGATGTTGACAAATAATTTGTCGTTCGTTTTACTTAAATATACATAATAGCTTATACAATATTCTTATGAATTAATTTTTGCATAGTTTTTGAAAAACACCTCAACTTTTTTCCTTTAATATAAGGTTTTACAACCAGACCAAATCAAGCAACCGAATACTTATTAAATATTATGCAACTTCGTATTGTTAAATATTCATTATAAAAATACATATTGCCAAAATTAAATTTGTTTAAAAATTTCAAGAATCATATTTTATACGTCTAATGCCTACACTACACTCTCTGGAAGTTGGCGAAGGTTGGCCAAGGACGGAGGATATAGTGAGTTCGGTTCTGTCCGCTCTAAAATCTCTCGGAAGTTGTCCGAGGTTACCAAAAACGGAAGGTAAAGTGGGGGTAATTCAGTGGACTTAGCCAGCTTCAGACGCTTCCGAACATTATCGGCAAAAGGACCGAAGTCGGAGCTGCTATTTCGAGCGCGAGCGGTGAGACACTTTCCCTTTCGCTCTCTCGCGTGTTAAGCGACGAGAGTGAGAAAGATAATGATATGGTGTTTCGCAAACTGAGATAGAAAGAGTAAATCGGTTCAATTTCAGTATGCGCGTAGGAGTCATGGTTAAGACGCACGTCGAGCGCTGCATCGTGGTCAGGTGATCAATTAATAATACCACATGCTTATCGGGGACTTCAACATACTCTAACTGACATCTTTGAATATTTTAGGACACTAAAAGGGATTAATTATATTTTTGATAGTATATTCTTTTAACAGATATCGTTATTATATTTTTTTTCATGTAAAATTAAATAATTAAAAAATCATAACAATACTTGATCTTGTTAAAAAAATCGTTTCGAATATCCTTATGTATTTTCCTAGATCGGTTTATATGAATGTCACACCATAACGAATTCTTATTTAGAATCGACGGCGACAAATTCTAGGATAGTCACAGATATAGTGTTCGTATTCTGAAGTATAATTTTTATGTCTTATGACATTTTGCAAAAGCTGACAAAAATTTTGCGTAAATTGAATATTTACGACCGAAAAGTTTACACTGATATTGTATTGGTGAGTGCCTACAGAAACTTTTATAATTATCACTAGCGTAATTTTAATAATATGACAATTTAAAAATTGCGATTATTTGGCACATTTTTCGATCGCGCCCAAATATACCGGCTGTACGTGACAGAAGCCGCCGTCCGGACGTCATTCACAGCCGCCGTCCGGACGGTATATGAAATTTGTGGTCTCCGCCGACTTTAGTTGTAACTTCGGTTTGGACAATTTCCAGAGATTTAGTGCAGTTAGTGCATTAAATCGTATTGAATCAAGCAAAAATAAAGGAAGACAACAGTTTTTTGGTTAAAAATGTTTTATAATCGAAGAATTATTACTGATATAATAATTCTAAATAAATCGTAATTTATTGCATATATTAAATACCATTTGCTGCTGAAAAGACTACATAATAAACATCGCGATAAAGTAATAGATATTTTTGCATCTATATCCACATCATGGATCGACTGTAAAAAGCGTTATTAAAGTATTTATCGATCGGAAAAGAATAATGTCGATTCTTACTGTGCACTTGTTGGCTTTTAAGCTTTTTTCTTAGTCCTAATCCCTTTTAATAATTTTGTTTATATTATTTTTTTTTTAAATAAATGTTGTTAAAGTATCAATAAGTATTTTAATGCTTCTTAATGTTTATTTTTAATTTTTTTATAAATGATCTAATTTTAAATAACAGAATTTATATTATGAATTATTTAAAGCGCATTGATTTTTAATACGTGAATCATTATGTACTATTATATAAAATAAATATAAGTTACTAGTTTGCAAGATAACGAATAAGGCCAAGTGGCTAACAAGCGCGCCGTCAGAATCAGCATTATTCTTTTACGACTGCCTAATAAATGCTTAAGCGAAGCTCTTTACTTCGATTACCTAAATACTAAATAAAACATTAATAATAGCGTATAGACACATCACCAGCAATATGAAAACTTTTATTTGTGTTAATTGAAGCGCGAATTACGTTTTACATGACTGAATTTTCAGAATTCACTCATATAAATAAATAGCTGAAATTATACAGTTATGTTTGAAAAATATAATATACTGTGTAATTTTTATTTGTAACACAATTAAAGTGAAAAATAGCTTAATTTAAATATAAATGTTATTTTTGGACCTAAATATAATATATTAATTGTGTGAATAGCCGACAGATGTCATTGGCATATAAATTTTCACACAATTCGAAACAAACCAATCAGCGAAAATTGCCATTAAACAGATATTGATTGCTTTTAATTAAATGGAATATCTCCAAAATATGCTTTGTTCTAATAATCTGTCAAAATTGACGCATACTATATTCTAGTAATTGACCTGTAAACATTTACATAGTAAAGTGGGTGAAATTAAATTTTATATTTATTTATATAACGCACGGGCTATTATTATTACAGTACACTAAATTCATGCACAATGGCTTTCCATCGAGCTGACACAGCAGTCATGTCTGCGGATGACATGCGCTGCTTTACGCGCATATTCAGCGCACCGTGTAAATACAATTTACAACTGCAATATGCGCGAAAGCACACGTAGCGTCATAGTTGGAAGAATATTAATATAATCATCATGGAGGAAACTTTTTTTAAATTTAAAGCTATAAAATGACAGGCGCTAACCTAATTACAACGGGGTAACAATCAATATTTATGAGTAAGTATTATAGCAACAAATTTTATAGAATTTCTTGTACATACAATAGCTAATAATGTTTTGATCGAATTTTGTATATAATACATACATAAAGAACGGATTTGTTTATATATTTGTGGATTTGCATATAAATTAAATAACTAAAAACAAATTAACTGCCATTAAATTATTATTTCTTTTTTGAAATAAAATATTTGCGTCTTAAAACAACAAATACAGAAATGTAACGAGAACTTCGCAAAAATTTGCGACGCCCACCTGTTTTTGAGACCAGCGTGAAACGATAATAAATAGTGGGCCTTTCCAACAGTTTGTTTCGTTCAACGAACAAATTCTGCAAATTTCGGTCATAGTATACACAACAATAAACATTCTATTCACAAATGTTTTTCATTTTTTTTTGTTAAGAAGAAGCGTCTCATTGTCTTACATTTCGAAACAAAATCAATGTATCTTTGTTGCTCAAGTATACCAATTGTTTCCTTGTAAGATACGAATATATTACGAATATTCGAATAATCGATTGAGAATCCTAACAGCGACGCTAAACATTTCTCTATGTATAGATTACACATCATCTCTTTCTCGGATACTTTCTCCCACCAGCCAATATGGCAACAATGACACATGGCGCCCGTCAATTGTGCATTTCTATTGTTTAGATTTTTAATGGGCCCCGGGCGCTGTGCTCACCGCGAGTCTGTCTCGCTTTGTGCTACACGTCTTGCGCTCGCTCCGCGTCCATTGTTTGCTCATCTCTGCATTCCTCATTACAAAACAATGGCGTTTTGTTCGAGACTCATAATTGGCGGTTGACATGACAATCCGCGTCATCTGTTGCACTCGCGACGAATTGCGCCGTGGCCGTCGTGGTATGAGCGAGGAAGTATAAACGAAGACCCCAAGGCATCTGACATTTTTGTGGAAAATGAACTGTCATATCCACTAAACTACATACCACGGTTAAGCACAGTGTCGGTGAGGGAACAATACAGAATCAATTGTCTCAAGATGTCGAAGTGATGCGCGTTGAGATAACTATTCAACAGTTTCAAAGAGCTTTAAGCAATCAATTCTAAGACTAGATCTTTGTATCAAAATAATATCATTTAGAGCTCAATATATAAATATTTTGACAAAATAAGACGTATTCCAAATATGAAATATAAATTAAAAATATTATATTAGAAAACCTTCTCCCAACTCCCTCACCAATTTGACAAACGTCCCGCTCAAACGTTCCTATTTTAACAGGTTCTGCGTGTGTTTACCTTTATTTCATATACGTTTTTTTTATTCATCTCTCTCTCGCTCAACAAAAATCCAAAAGGCATTGTGACCCGAACGCGTATCTCCTGTTTTGCATATAAATGGTGCACGGAATGATGAATTCCTTTCACGGCAAACACGGGCCGCCGTCGCATGCAGGGCCGCATTTTCGGCATTGTCACCGCGGCGTTATTTAATCAACGGGGCGTGAACTAAAATTTTATACGTCACAAACTAAACAGATTATAAGGATTAGCGCCGAGTCCGTAAAGTTACACAATCGTAGAGCGGACCCTAGTTTTTTCTATGCAAATCAAACTAGTTTATATTGTGGGCTCTCAGAGGCATAGGTATTGGATATTAGTGAGCAATTCAAAGATGGAGATATCTGTGGAGCATTAAAGTCGTGCCTCGTGAGGCAGTAATGACTCTAAATATGATTTTATCGCCTTTCAGCGCCTCCGTATGTGTTTTACTCTGGAGCCAGTTCTATATGAAGCATTCATCATCATTTTGTCACGTAGCATTTTTATGAGATTCTAAAGCTAAGTTTGCTCTAATAATTTATATAATAATGCATTAAAGTCAGCAGGGAAACTATGATATAATACTAGATAGCGCAAGAATGCAAATATTTTTTAATGACTTTCTAAGAACGTCAGCGTATTTGAGCAGACAGACATCCATTAAACGGTATCCATCAACAGATTACTTATAAAAATTTAAAAATCCTAGTACACTAAAACACAAAAATACACAGATTTAAATATGGAATGTACGAAAGATCAGCTAAAACAGCTGCTTTTATTTGCCTGTCAACCATGCGACCAAGAGCTCAACCCTATCTTCAATATGACTTAAATACTGCGTTTGTTTTTGTAGGGATTTTGGAGTCTACGTGTCGCCTGCTGGCACATACAATTTTTATATACACTACAAAATAATAGAAAAATTGGGGTTGCCAATTGCAAACAATCGGGGTGACCAAATTAGCATTACCGGATCAAAAATCAATTTCAATTCATTCCATTTAATGTCCGCAACACGGCAAAGAGAAAAAGGGGTGTTTCGCGCCCCCCGCACACATGAAAGGGTGCTTCACAAAGAGCGCGTTGAAAACATTCCACATAAAAAATGCCATCTGTACAAACAACTCGCCTTTATCTGGACACGATCTCGCGCCCTAGATTTGCAAGCGCTGGCCGTGACGTGGGACGTCACAAAAATACATTCGTCACTGGGGTGACCCTGCATTGTGCAAAAATAAACAGCGAAACCATGAAACTATCACTTTGTATATATTTAAAAATCATATATAAAGTTAATAGGCACTAGGTGCCAAACAGTTGATTTATATACATATATATGTACAAAATCAAGAGCATTACAATATTTTTTTCACAAAAATAGATTATAAATAACTTCATACAGAATGTGAGAATTTACTGTGACCAAAATGATCATCCATTACAAAGAAACGAGACAATAGCGCAAAAGATTGGGACCACACAGCCCTCGTTACGGCAAAAAAAAAAATAATAAATAATACGCAAGGATTCCCCGGTGCATTGAAAGAATATTTCTTTGTTGAGAAATGGTCACGGATATATTTAATCACCGGATCCACAAGACCTTAGACAATGCCCATCAAACGAATGTCGCTTTCTAAAGGCGTATACCTATTTCGCTGTTCTAAGAAACGAGTAATCTATTAGCTGGATGATCGCTGCATGATTGTGATTGGTTAGAATAGAAAGCTTTGCAGCCCTAAATACTTAAGCAGTCACAAGAAGCCACTCGAAGAGACCAGCAGACGCCCGTCGCTCGCAGACAACATAGTGTCATGGGCGCTCAAATCCTGAGAGTACCACCGTAGTAGAGAGAGATTATCCTTCACTATACTGTCACTCACTGCCACGCCACCTATAAGACTTTTGAGGATCTTCCACGGAGATCATCCCTGCGCCAGCTTCTCCACTACCGCTCAGAAAAAACATCTCGCCATTTATCGTATATATAATCTAATAAAACTCTAACTAACTACACCAACCGTCTCGCTGGCTACGAAGTCACGCCCCTTTAGAGTTATAAAACCTTAAAGAAGCAATAATGCATTATCCAGAAATCGTTAAAAATTCAGCTTTGATCGTCACTGCGTTACTAACAATGTAAGTCTCAGTAGAGCGCTTTTATAATTTACTTTGGTTGTTATTTACATGAAAATAAATAGATAAAATAATTGAAAATATTTTTTTTTAAATTACCTTATTAAAAATTTTAAATTCAGAATCGGACTTTGTGAAAAATTCGGAGTCGGAAAAAATTTTTAACGACTCACATCCCTGATTTTACCATAAAATAATTACGTGAAATAATCAAATCAGTAGTGCTCAATCCTGGTATTATTAAAAAGCAAAATAATTACTATTAACATTTTTTTTAAATATCATCAATGGCACTTAGTGCCTATTTTCTTATAGGTATTCATATGTAAATACAAGAAAGCATTTGAAATATTTCAACGCTCACTTAACAAGTCATGTTGTGCGACAAAAGCAGCAGCAATACGTTTTTATTTTATTTAACACATTCAAGCCTTTTTATCATGCGATGTAATCGTCTGTTTAATATTCACAAAGGGGAGAAATATCTTAATCCAACATCTATATATATTTCTGAGATTATATCGCAGACGGGCCACTTTTTTCATACAATACACGTGTATTCATATTGATATTAGCCAGAAGCGTGACGGTTAGAAAAATATATTAAAAAAATCTTAAATTCACAATAGGTATGTATAACATTCTCTATATGGCGCGAGATAAAAATGAAACGAATACAGCAGACGTTTCACCCGGTGTTGGGAAATTGGAAAACTTTACACGGGGATCATCGCCAGGCTTTGTGGGCCGAAATTAAACTTTTGACCTCGCCGAAACTTAGGCACGGTGCCCGTGTTGACCTTAGGCATGGCGAAAAAATACAACCCCCACCGGGGTCATTGCACAGCGGCGCGAGGGCGAATTCATCCCCGGAGCACAAAGCAAGGATTAAACTGCTGTAATCCTCGCCACGCGGAAGAATCTTTTTTCAACAACAACAAAAAAAGTTCGGACAAGCCTTTGTGTGCAAACACGGACGTTTTTGTAAACAGATTCGCGTGTGTGTACACTGTATTCGCAGGAAAAACTGACTTCTAATACTTTGATTAATACTTTAAGCCTCGAATGGATTTGATCATAGTGACTTTATACCAGACTTTTTTCTGGAATATTTAAAATAGTATAATAATATGGCAAATAAAAATTATAGAAGCTAATATTGCCATTCTAAGAAATGTATTCAAAGTTTTTATTCCAGTAAAAATTACCATTGAAGCACTATTTAAAGAAATGCTGCAATATTTATTAACTTTTCAATGAAAAAGTTTGATAGTTGCAATCGCATCTAAGCAAATAATATCCCAAAATTCTACGAATCGTAGAAAAACATATTTTCTATTGATTCCAATAAATAAAAATAATAATAAATACACATAATTTATTAAAATATAATATATAATTCAAAACAATTTTGAGTTTCATCTTTTCGTGAATGGTTATTTTAACTATATTTATAATTAAATTTATTTTCGAAGCATATATATATAAATTGTATATAGAAAGCTTCTCAATCTTTAACTTTACCGTACAAAGTCTCAACGGCCCATCAAAAGCTCGCCCTCAGACGTCTCGGGTCAAACTCTGATGAATATTGAATAAATACGCCATTGAGCCGAACAAAAGTGAACGTCAGTAGTTAAATTATAAATGATTGTTTGAATGACGAATTGATTAAGAGCTTGGTTATTAATGAATCGGTCCGTGATGACTGGACGCGATACGTCAGACGTTTAAAAAGAGCGTTTAAACCCATTAAACCCGAATTTAACAACGGGTTAAAGTTGCCGTTGGGGGTTGGCGCTGAACACGTTTAACCATGTTCAACCCTCGCCTACCTGTGATTATACAAACACACGAGGGGGGTTCGGATAGGCGAGCCGACATAATTACCGTGTCAATATGTCAATAAGAGCCGAATTTTATTCACCAGTTAAGCGATGAAAAATTAGTAACCTGCCCTTATTTGCGGTGGATGATTTATCGTCTGGTGGATAAGCGGTCAAATTATGCATCGAGTATAATTATGCGTGGTTATTTTTTTAGTTCGCTTCTCAGAGAGATTGGCAGGTTGATAAGATATGAAAGCAGTGGAATAAGTGCGGGTGGACACAATCAGTTCATTTTATCCGTAAAATGCGAAATACAAATTGCTGTGAGGAATTATTATGGTAGGAATAACCAGACTGCCCACGCGGTTGAGCCTTTTGCGTTCAATTATTCTAGTCTTAAGAACTATTCATATATATATAAAAAAAAAAATATTCTACGTAGGACTAAGCTTGGTTAAATTTGGTATATAATTAATAAAAAAAACTATACTACTATAGTGTAATATATAAAATTAAAATGGACGTAAACAATAATGCAATTTTATTATTTATATATATTGGATTATAAATTGTTAAAAAATATTTTTTATTAATTATTAGAGATTATTGTACTAGCTTTATTATTCAGTGAACCAAGTAGTACATATTTATTTAAAGAAAGAGATACAAAAGCGTTAAGAAAAATAACTAAAAAGTCGCTGGTATTGAAAGAGTTAAACAATATATATAAAATTATGTTACACTTATCTATAAAACTATAATATAATAATAAAGAAATATTTTATTGATACAATAAACAGATTTTATTATCACGATGTATTATTTTGATTTTATGCAAACTGTATTTTTAAACTATTTAAATATAATTTATTCAGTTAAGTTCTTTACCTCAGTGAATATAAAAGATTCAAGAGGTTTTTTATAAACTCTTATTCTATAAGCAAAAGTCGTAAACATTTAAACAAATATCTATACCCCTAAAAATAGTATATGTAATTGTTTGATTTATTATGTAATTTATATTACAAAACTGGACTATACACTCTCTGGAAGTTGTCCGAACCGAACTTACAACTGAATTCGGCCGAGACCTACAACTTCGAGTAAGCGACCACACTGCCGCAAATTTTATATGCCGTCTAGACGGCGGTCGTGAATGACGTCCGGACGGCGGCTTCTGTTACGTACAACTGGCATATTTGCGCGCAATAAAAAAATGTGATAAATAATCGCAATTTTTAAATTGTCATATTATTAAAATTACGCTGCTGATAATTATAAAAGTTTGTTTGGGTACTCACCAATACAATATCAGTGAAAACTTTTCGGTTGTAATTATTCAATTTACGGAAAATCTTTGTCGGCTTTTGCAAAAAGCCATAAGGCATAAAAATTATACTTCAGAATACGAACACCAAATCTGTGACTATCCTAGAATTTGTCGACATCGATTCTAAATAAGAATTCGTTATGGTGTGACATTTATATAAACCGATCTAAGAAAATACATAAGAATATTCGAAACGATTTTTTTAACAAAATCAAGAACCACTAATTATTTTTTTAATATTTAATTTTATATAAAAAAATATAATCACGATATCTGTTAAAAGAATATACTATCAAAAATATAATTAATCCCTTTTTGTGTCCTAAAATATTCAAAGATGTCAGTAGGAGTCTGTTGAAGTTTGCAATAAGCATGTGGTATTATAACTTGACCACGTGACCACGATGCAGCGCTCGACATGCGTGTTAACCATAGGACGCCTACGCGCATACTGAAATTGCACCGAGAAACTCGTTCTATCTCAGTTTGCGAAACACCATATCATTATCTCTCTCACTCTCGTCACTTAACACGCAAGAGAGCGAAAGGGGAAGTATCTCACCGCTCGCGCTCGAAAGAGCAGCTCCGACTTCGGTTCCTTTGACTTCGGTCCGTTTGCCGACAATGTTTGGAAGCGCTCGAAGCTGGCCAAGTCGACTGAATTACCCTACTTTACCTCCCGTTCTCGGTAACCTCGGACAACTTCCGATAGATTTTAGAGCGAACAGAACCGAACTCGACCGAAGTAACCCACTATATTCTCCACCCTTGGCCAACCATAGCCAACTTGCAGAGAGTATAGTGCAGGCATATGAAAGCATAATATAATATTAAACAAATATTTTATTGATAAAATACACAGTTTTCATTATCATTCTGTATTATTTTAAATTTATGCAAACTGTTTTTAATAACTATGTAAAAACGAGTTTTTAAATTCACTGAATATAATAATTTTAAGAGGGTTTTCTCAAATTTTCCTCTATAAATAAAAGTCATAAACAAATAACTGACATCATTAATTCGATTTACTAGGTAATTATAATATGATATAGCTATATGTAGAATTATGTGGCGTATATCTATGTTCCTGTAGTATTGAAAAAATATTGATACAATATACATTTTTTATCAGTTTAGTGTATTAATTTTATTTTATGTAAATTGTATTTCATATTTATGTAAATACAAGTTACACAGTTGAGTTTTTAAATAAGCTAAATCCAAGTATATAAACGTAGCATAAATTAACCATTAAGCTTTATTGTGCAGCTAAACAATTTAGATCTACCAGTGAAAGTTAATTAGTCACAATTGAGTCACTAATGTGACTCAATGTTGGGGATGAAAATAATTCAACTAAAAACACCGTATATGGTCAAAAGTTTAAGGATACGATGTAACTGAGAGCAAAACACATAAATCTAACACTGTCGAATTATTTATGAGTATACAGACTTAAGCGAGACTGTCTTCTCTAGTTCTGTTTAACAATCAACGATATCGTATCCTATGTGTGCTTCAGGTGTTCGCCGTATCGAACACTATATCGCTGCCAATTAATATCGACAAATATTAATTAAACATACACTATACGGGCACGGACACGAAATTAATTTCGGGAATTATTTATGCGAATTGGCTATATTGGATTTTTTACAACCACACACAGGTACATAGCATAAGACACAGCAACAAACCGGTCGAGCCGCTGAGCACAAAATCAATTTAATGTATTAAAAAAATGTTTCCTGCGTAATACATGTCTTAATTATCGAACGTTTAATTGCTTTTCTCTCCGTCGATGAGGCAATTGGGATTTTTTTATGAATTTTAGTTAAAATTATTGAATTTTATGTGGAATTATTACTGAGTTTATTCATCTTGGATCAATTCCATTTGATATAAGTTAAAAATTATTGAGGATATGTCGCGAATATGCGGTATGAACCATATCATCTCGGTCAATCTATACTCCAGTCAGTTTACTGTTAGAAAGACGTTGTATAAAAAGGGATTTCTGGGATTCGTTTTGTTCGTCAGTTCACGAATCACGTTTCGTCCGGATCCGTCGTTATTGCTTTCGTTGTTAAAATAATTAATCACGTTTGCGAGACATCAAATGAACGTCTTCATTCACGATCTGAATTAATGGCCGAGTTTCGTCAGATGCCCACCGTCCGATGCTCAAAACATGTATTCAATCGATTATGGAGAGCGTCTTCGGTAACAAGCTTGGCAGTGCTAGAAACCCGCCCATGGAATCCAGCCATCCATCGTCTTCGTTATTAATTCCGCTGCGCGCATCATCAATTTCACCAGAGCCGATTTGATGTGGCAACGCCTTCTCGAAATGATTATGACTGATGTGCGCTCGGGTGTGAGTAGTATTTTTGATCGAAAAAATCACGAGAATCTCTCGAGAAAAAGTCAACTATTAGATGGCTCATTTCTCTAGAAATTTTCCAAGCGATATATTGTGAAATTTATGATCAATATTATATAACTTATATAATTAAAATAGAAAAATATAACGATGACAATAATACAGGTATAATAAATCGCTGATTTTAGATTGAAATACAAGATAGAATACAATGAAGACATTGATTTTAAAATTTATTAAATTCAGTATTTGTGTTTTCTTGTTTAGAAAAAGAACAAAAAACGAGATGGACATTGCTCCAATACTTAAGGTTTTTATGTTGACCATAAATTATTAAATAAAATTTGATTTTGTAATAATAAATATGGAGGAGAATCCAATGGGATATTTTTTTCACATGCCAATATCATAATAAAAAAAATGGTAATTGTTTATGTATAAACAGATTGTAAATAAAATAAATAAAAAAATGTCGAGAATTTATTCAAAATCAAAAGTAAGCTTTATTTTTTGTATTGTATACAAGTACTAATACAAATGAATAAGATGATTGTGTACAAACACCTTTCTGTACTATTAAAAATATTTTTTTAAATACAATAAGTCTAAAAAATCAATGCTTTTTTCGACCGTTTCTTAAATTTTTTATACCAGTGGCCAGAGCTTAACTTGCCTAATTATTTAAACTTAGTTTTCCTATATTACTAATTATTTTAAGTCTGTTATGACTTGCCAAAATAACATAACAAGAAAAGAGTGCGTAAAAAGATATATGTGACTTATTTATATTATCTTCATTTAATTATTGCACATTCTTAATTTATATAAGAATATCGCAATATTTTTTTTCTTTAAAGATAGAAAATTTCGTATGCCGTCCGGACGGCGGCCGTGGATGACGTCCGTGAATGACGTCCGGACCGCGACTTCTGTCACGTACAGCTGGCATATTTGCGCGCGATCGAAAAATGTGCTAAATAATCGCAATTCTTAAACTGTCATATTATTAAAATTACGCTACTGATAATTATAAAATGTTGTGTATGCACACACCAATACAATATCAGTGAAAAATTTTCGGTAAATGCTAAGAAAGGTTTTGGAATTTAAGGTAAGAAATTCAATTTTTTATAAATGACCAGAATGTTCATGAAATACAATGAACAATATCGTGGTAAATTGACAGATGGCAATTTTAAAAATATTTTACATTAAAATATTATTCAATTAAAAAATGTATGTTTTTTTGTATTATAATAAGGTTATATTTTACTGTATTATAAATGTTAGGTTATGTTCAAATATTTAAAAAAAATTATAATTCTAATAATAAAAAAAGTACTGGACCAAAACTAACAATAATAATACACTATTTTTATTGTTGGTTTGGGTCCAGTAACAGGGACATCATTTGAGAACATCTGTTCCTTCTTAAATTTGGACAGAAAAATCCATAAAAATTCTTGAAATTCTGTGAATCTGATGAAATCGAAATATTATAAAATTTTTTTAATAATCTATCCCAAAATTTTTTTTTTAAATATATCCTTTCGGTCTAGTCATGTCAGACTACATTTTTACCAGTATATATGTATGTATGTACATACGTATGTATATATTTGTTACCAGTGAAAATATAATTTATCTGTCAGGTAAAATGATATAATTTCATCTTTTCTATATGTATTAACATTTAGATACTTTTCATCATTTGTTAACATGAGATGAACAAAATGTTACAGTAAATGTGTATTTTTCAAAATTTTAAGTACAAATACATTTTCACCAGTAAATATATATTTTTACTAGCGAAAATATAATGTATCTGATAGGCGATAGTGAAATTATTATATATTATGCTCTAAAATGTCTATGAAACTCATTTTAACAGTTGCGGAACGTACTTTCGCTGTCTAACTACAAACCTAACCTACACGAATTAACTAAGACCAACTTTACATAATAAAAGTTATAATTTTAGAACTCTCATTAGCTATAGTCTAAAATACAAGATGAGTCAACTCAACTCTCAAGGGAAAATAAGCGAAAAAAAGTACAGATAGATGTTGCATCTCGCATATTGCTTCATAGTTTTTCTGCACTTTGATATTACACTGTTTTAAAAATATGATAGTTATTCTTACAGATATTACTACAAACTTTTGATATGAGAGTATTGGTTAAAGTATATTCAAACCAAATTTTGGTCAATAGGAGGGCGCAAAAAACAATTATCGCTTCTCAGAAGTGAAAAATTCACGTCAAAAGTAATAAAATCGTGTAGGCACCGTTGCAGTGGGAACGCTCGGTTACGAGCGTTCCCACTGCGACGGCGCCGACACGATTTTATTGCTTTTGACGTGAATTTTTCCCTTCTGAGCAGCGATAATTGTTTTTTTGCGCCCTCCTATTGATTAAAATTTGGTTTAGATATGCTTTATTTGATTCTAACTAAATGTAAGTTGTAATATTGCTATAAAAATTTTTTGTGACAGTTACGGCACGATTTTATTGTTTTTGACGTATAAAAAATATATTATTAGTAACATTTCTGATTTTTCTGAATTTGTTCAAAATATAGAAAGGAGTAATGATGATTATATTGAACGTATATCCGTATCTTGTGCCGTAGAGCAAATTGGTAGGGGACTTAAAACCAAAGTTTATATTTCTTTTTCACTTATGATTAATGACGAAATGGATAGACCTCAAAGTGCCACTGTTTAATGAAACGGAGTATAAGTCATCTCGGCTGGACGCCACTATCTTAGACTTTTAAAAGCTGTAAAAATGACATTTTAAAAATAAATTCGATAAATCAAATATGTCATATATCGAAGAAATTGAACAGTCAGATTAAAAACAATTTCTCATAAACCTACTTAATCAAGTGATGGTAATGCCTCATATATATCTGTCATATTATATTATATTATAACATTAACACACATAATAAGGACAGCTGTTGCAGTAATGCCGCATCCTACAGCATACGGGCGTACACCTTTTAGCTGCGTGATTCATGGTGTGTATAGTACGTACATTACCATAACCGTGAAACGACCATTTTTCAATTGTATAGAAAATGCCGCCTTTCGCGCACCGCTCGGCAATTTGTCCCGTTTTGTGTCAAATTACGTGCGACTCTGCGCGTGGATAATCGCTTTTTGTCGCACTCTTCCAATAGATAAATTTCAAAGAAACAGAAAAAAAGAGAAATAAACCTAGGCGAATTTATAAGGTCAAGTCGTGTAGGTATCCGTCCATCGTTCCATCCGAGCGAGAGGGAAGAAAAAGTGTTGTGTGTGTAATTGTGAATGGGTGTCACAATGGACCGGGCCAGGTGTTTGGCGTAGATATCGAAAAAAAGCTGACAGAATTAATAGTCTCCACCCTCGGGTGTCATTCTGGCGCGGGGGTTGACTGGAAGCCGTTTTCAATATGAGCTGGAGGCAGACTCGGATGGGCGAAAAAAAAACAGGACCATTCAAAGCTCAGAGTTTGTGGGTGTGAGATAAAGCAAACATTCACATATTATTATTTAAATGAATTTTTAAATTAAAGTGATGAAAATACACACATAAATATATAAAATATATTTATAATACAATTGATTGTTTAATTAGAATCGAATCCATAACGTCGTATGTCATCAAGACAATGAGACGCGATTAACTTGTTTATGTATAACGGCATAAATACCATTAATCCATGCATGCTGTGAAAAATAATTAATATAATAAGCATATTATTAATTTAAAAATTGTATTAAGCACAATAGTTTTGGAATAAAGCAATCCAAGAGGTCGCAACCGCACTTTGCCGTATTTCATCTCGAAAGCCCAAATTTTAGTACAGCTCACCGCCGCTTGAATCATCATTATCCTCGGTAAATGCATAATAATTGCACATTAAGGCTTTGGGTGCATGTTGCACCGAAGCCAAGGCGTTAATAGCGACAGTTCGCCAAAGATTTACCATCATCCGAGTGCGAGCAGGTGCCAAGTGCGCTCTCTCCCTCTTATCACTACTCCCAATTTTCCGCACCGGCGAATTTCGCAAAGTGAGCTCGCACAGCAGCAGAGACTCGCATGTGTTTGTCTCTTATTTAAGCACATAAAACACTCCCCTGCACCTTGGAGGCATTAAAGGCTTCGCGTTGGAGTCCCGCGAGCCGTTATTTGTCACCCCTGTTAAATGTCTTGCAATAATTCAAAGATTTATACACGCGCGCGTCGTTGTCCCTCTTACCTACCCGTCGGTCCAAAGAAGACCTCCTCCGGTTTTATGGGAGGCCTGACGCGAGAGGCAAATTCCGCACCAACGTCTCACAAACACTGGAATGAATACCCTTTTAATGTCCAACTGGTGATATATCGGCCGGTTATCCCCTTCGATGCGACACGAATAAACATCGAGGCGTGTTAAGAAGCAATATAAAAATATGTGTTTGTATTGAGTCGTCAGATAAGGTGCATCTAACACCTATTATTGTTATAAAATATGGAAATATTATATTAGGATTCATAAACGTGGCGTTGCATTACCAAAAATATTCAAATCTTTTTAGAAATAAATATAGACAGTATCAGGTGGCAGTGAGGAATAATAAAGAGTCTTGTGGGTAACAAAGTTGAATTGGCGAGTCTTGAGAGCTCGTGTGTTGTCTGTCAGTTCCAGAGTGACTCGTGATCGATCCATAAGTGAGTTCGACAATGATTAGTGGTAGGACCAAGTGTCATATTCTATCCTTATGTGTTTAAAATATGGAATAAAATTATTAACGAACAGTTTGGTTTCCGCGAAAATTACCAGACAACATATCAACTTAATAGGTTAAACGAAGCGCATATGTTCTAATTTTAATATGAAAAAGAGTACGGGTCTTTTAATGTTAGATATAGAAAAAGTATTCGACACGGTATGATTCATAAAACTCCCGCTTAATACGCTCATACCTGAAAAGTATAAGCTATGTTGTTTTACTAAAGAGAGCCTAATTTTTATAACATAGTTTTCTCAAAGAAAGGGGTATGTACAGTTTTTTTATTAACACTTATGCTTTGAAAAATTTGCAAGATAAAATACCATTAACTCTGGAATAGAAACGGAATTCCATGCATGCGTTTTCGAAAAGGTAAAGTAGAAAGTAGGGTTGATAATGAGGCATGTTTTAAATCAGCATATCTATTTGTTTATATTATTTCATTACTGTGTGCTAAAGCATCACTCTCGCTCGCTCGCACCGACCTCACTATAAGATAGATTACGAATGACTATATTCGCGTCGTTTTACCATGCGGTAGATCCTTATTCATTCCAAGAATAACAAAAATACCAATGAATGTAAACGTATACGTCTCTCTTTCTAGTTGAATTTTACAATATTAAATTTATTGGCCACCATAGAGCTCTTGTCAATGTTGCTACACTATTTTATGCATCTAAATATCTGCCATTTAGCACACGTTTTGTGCAATATATAGGCAGATTTTTTAACTAGTGATGAATACTTTAAAGTAAAGATATAAAATAAAAAGATACCAAAGGTTTACTTATAAATATCAAATCAAATAATGGAAATCAGTGTGTTATTTGTAATATACATACTTTTAAAAGCACATTTTTTATTATTTTCTTTGGCATTAAACGGTGCACGACTGTATGCGCGTGCACGTAGGTGATAATGACAATGAAAAACGTCGGCCGTTGTGAAATATTCGTACTACGGACGAACGAATGTTTTTATTGTCGAATCGGTTTGTTGTTATGATGGACAATAAAATAAAAAACACAAGTTTATTGATATAAAGCGGCCGGCGCGACACGTTTATGACACGTGTTTCTATTTCGTTAGTTAGTTATTCGGTTAGGCAATCGTGTACAATCTAAAAAATGTTTATAAAATGCATCATACTCCCGAAATTATAAAAACTATGTACTACTTAAGCAATGATCTGCATTACAGTAAGTTTATAATTGCGAACGAACGATATATATTATATATAGTACATATACTTTTTTGTTTTAAACTTGTATAAAAGTATCATTTTATTTTTTTAATAATAAAAAATATGATATCCATCCCTTTAAGGCGCTATAAAAAAAGCATTACAATTTTATTTCAAAGTTAACTGTTTACTTTACAAAAGTTATCATAACCATAAAAAAGTTTAAAGTCGGATTATAAAAAGAAAGTTCCGGTAATAAATACACGCGTAATGCAGATTTAAGCGGCATATTGTCTTTTTGTGTTAATATTTTTTTCTTAATTAAGACGCTAGAATTTTTTCAAACAAACACAATTCGCCTGATCATCAACGCGAGGGTCGTTTTAAGCACAGAAAGGGAACGGAGGAAAAATGGATGCTTAGATGTAATTACAAGTTAAGCAACACAGTAATTCTTGCTCGGAGAGAATGCTCTCCCCTGGGGAGAGAAGGTCGCCGATAAATAAGTCCACCTTCTCCTTCTGAGTTAACTTAATGCTACGTTAACCAAATAAAGGCAATGATTTACTCGCATTTTTTTAAGCGCGTTTAATTAATACTTTACGTTGGACTCGAGTGGCATTTAAGTTTTCGGTCCAGCAAACAAAAGGTGAGTGTAATGCTCAGAAAGGATAACTCGAAATCGAGTAGAAATGTCCGAAGAAATACTCAGCCGGACGACGTCCGCAAATGATAGTGGCGTCAAGGGTGAGGGGTGAAAAGGTGTCGCCTCGGGGGCCATTGTTAAAAACAACCCTGGCGGAAAATTCGTTTGGGTGAGATTATATGCTTGCGTGCGCCGCCGTGCTCGTAAGACATTTCTTACCCGAATTTTGGAGCACTCCATACGAAAAATTACCCAGGGGAGGACAACATTTTTTAAGACGGGGAAAAAATAAATATATTAAATTTGACATTCTACATTTTCTTAGGATTGGGATAGAAAAAAAATACTTAAGTCTCAATTACAGAGAAGCTAGTCAGCTTTCAACAAATCAATGAACTGTTGAAATAGGTTACATTGAAACTAGGGTCTAAAATACCGGTAATATCGGTATTACAAAATGAAATACCGGTAGTACCAAAATTTTATTTTTTCAAATCAGTAAACTTTATTTGTTGAAAACGATATCTTCAATGCTTAGAATTACGAAAACGACGATTATTATATTGCTTAAAACCAAAGACAAAGAATAAAATGATGCTCAATGTAGTGTACAAAAGATCTTTGAACTATTATTGAGATATTATAAAACTAATAATAAATTTGCGATAATAAAAATAAAAAAAATATTAATGAATCACATTTAAATCGCCCCAACCCTTTGAGTGGTATAGCCGTACATGTATGGCGGTCAATCTTTCACTGCTTTGAGGTACCCTAGATAGATATATATTATCATATATATTAAAGGAAAAATACGAATGCTACTTTAATAAAATATGTACTACTACGGGGAGTGGGTCCCGCTCATCCGGCCATCACAAGCTGGGTGCCCGCCCATAGGGTTGGACTCGTAGGACCCTACTACTTGTAAAGGCAGTGGCGCTCGTAAAGGATAACACGTAGCTATACTTGTGAGTCTCTATGAGAAAATCTATTTTCATAAAGAATTGAGATTAACCAGGCGGAGAGAATTTAAAATAGACTGTACTCTTTTGTACATTAATAAAGCATATGCATATAATTAAAAAATATTAATTCATTGCCGTCTCAATAGAAACAGCAATGGACATAAGTTGGATCCTTGCAGTATATCGTTTTGAAAACGAGTTTTCATAATGGACGAACTGATATCTATCAGTAAAGTAAATCGTGATTGAATATATCAATCTCATTATAAAAATCTGTGTATGGTACTATCAGAGTTCAATTATATCGAAAATAAGTTAGTGATGACGATAGATCGAGATTTGCGAAAAGCTTTCCAATATTTATATTTATTCCTAGATGTAATTCAAAGACAAATCAAAGCTGATTAAAAAAGTTCAAGATCTTTTCAAAACTTGCTGCGTATACAATTCTCTCAGGTAAATCACTACGCAATTACACCGTTAAAGTATCGTAGCAATCAAAAATACTCATCAACTAAACGATTGACCCGATGTATACATAATTGAAACGATTCTTGTGTAATTAAGACTTGGCAGCATCCCGCGGGACGCCCGTTGAATTAAGAACCGCAAACTTTCGGTTAGAAAAACAAATACAAAGGGTAACGAATCGCCCCGAGCGATACCCGCTTGAATAACGCCACAGAGAGATTCGTAATATTAAAATTCCATATTTAACATCCGCGCAAGGATGCCTTGGGAAGAGATCCTGTGATATTAATTCGGGAATGGCTCAAATTAAATTTTAATACAAAACCATTTTCGACGATCTTGAACGACGATTAGCTCGGAGGGTTGAGATTGTAAAACTCACCTGAAACAAAAAAAAATACAATATTATGAGTTGATCTCAAATTTTTTTTATATATATAATTATACATATACATATAATACTAAAAATATGCAATAGTTATTGATTATGACGTAAGCAAAGAAGGTAATATTTCGCTATTATTTATTTTAAAGATGCGGGAAATCTCGACATTATATCATACGAACACTATTAATACATTTTCATGAAACTGTTAAGAGCGCCCCTCGTATTTTAACGGTTTAATTGGATGGACTGTTTTGCATTTTACAAGCTACGGTTTAAGCTTTAATATTTGTAGCGTTTAAGCTTGCGAATACAGCGTTGTTTTATTGCTTCAAAGGGTAAGATGATTGTGAGCGAAGCGCTATGACGTAATAAAAATAACAAATACACAAATTGCAGGCTTTGTTGTGACGTACAAGAAACGCGTAATTATTTCCGAGGCCAGAGCCGAAAGGGCGAGTTTTACATTATCAAAACCCATCACAAAGGGTGCATCGGCAGTGATTTGGACCAGGCGAACCATGAACTGAAAACTCGGAGGGGTGGCTGCACCGGCTAGACTAGTCTAGTCTAGGAAACCGACTATTATTACCAAAGTTGAGGGTGTTAAGTTCCAGTTGAGAAAACAGTTTGCTTTTGTGTCGATCCGGTAGGGTTTCAGCGTGTACAAACGCAGATAAGTTTCATAGAGCTGACCATTTGTAGTATAATCATTTGGGGTATCGTATTGTAGGGGAATTTAATTTGAAGCGCAAAGGGTGATTGTATAAATAGCATTTCGATACCTGCAAGGAAATGTCCATTATGCTAATCTGGATTAAATAATAATTGCGGTTTTCCATTACCTAATGGAATGTCTATGTTATGTATAAAGCGCGGATTTTCTTCGTTCAGAAAAAGAAAGTCTGAAATTAATATCCGAGAAAGGTATAACAATATCTTGACGGCGGTTCTGTTATCGTCAAGAGTGCCTTCGAACCAATTCGATTTACACAGAAATTATCCGAGCGGAGCCGAAGTGAAAAATAAACTTTTAAGAAAGCGTAGCTCGCTTTAAGTTAAAATATGAAAACTAAATTATTGAATTCGATTTAAAATATAATAAAGAGCATTATTGTATTTCAGATTAAATTAAAATTAATAATTCCAGATCTGACTTTTATTTATTATTTATTAGATTTTAATAAACATTGTACAAGATAAGTTCATTTACGATTTTAATGATAAATTTTAAATATTGTATAAGAATTATTATATTTTAAATGAAAGGATGAAAACATCCCTTAATAGTTTAAAGCGGTATTCTTGCTAATTTAACATCGTGCTTTTGGCAGGCGCTGATCACTTACTTCTTAACATTCGTCAGAAGTATCCTCGGATACGGAAGGGTTCCCGATTAATCCTTTGACTTGGATGCGGGTCGCACTTGACGTTTGGCAAGCTATGAAAGGCCATTTGAGAACCGTTATACGTATGTATGTGTGATCGTACACAGTTCTATTCAAATCTGTCCCGGGGGCATCTTACGTTATCATTGTTCGCTAAAATTGACTTTCAAAGTGAATATCTCCGCCGACGGAAAATTGGAATTTCCGAAGATGGTACACGAAGGGGTGGTTCGGTGGTTATTGTACAGAGTTATTATCGAAGACGCGTTATTAAAACGATACGACCTTAAGCGTAGCTATTGCGAATGTCAGGGGGTGGTGAGAGACCCTTATCACGTACGCCAAGCTTTCTCGAAGTTTATATAGTTCAGTTGAGTGAATATTTCATCGACGGCATTTTGGATGCAGAAAGCTTATTACATTTTTTCGGACAGCTGTAAAAAATATCATCTATAAAGCAGTTTAGTGAAATATCTTCAAGCAAAGTGGTAATTCGAGAAAGAAGTTTCCGGTCAATTATATTCGCTCACTAAAATATTTAAAAATTATCTTATCAAGCCTAGAAGAATTTCTCTATATTAAAATCATGAACAAACAATGTGATTTTTATAAAACGCTTAACAATTTAATAGGTTAAGTAAATACATTTCGGCTAATTTCAACATAAAAAGTATAGGATTATTAATGCGAAACAGAAAAAGCATTTGACGGGTTAATCTATAAATTATCTAAATATAAAGCCTCTGATTATATTTTATATATAATATGCTCATACTTGAAAGGTTATGAACTCTCAATACCACATATCTGGAGTCCCGCAGAGTGATTTGTTTGGGCCGTTCCTTTTAATTCTATATACGAATTACATTCATATTTAAAAAAATACTAATTAATTAATGTATGCCAGCGACACAGCCGTCATAATTAGTTCTAACTAACTAAAGAAACATATTTATTTATTTTTTAGATTAAATTAAGACCATCGTGGCCTAACAGGTTACCCCAATGCGCCACGATGGTTGAAAACAAATTTTAAATTTACAAAACAAAAAAAAAGTATATATACATAAATAAAAATCAAAATTAAATGATCCAAACTGGATCAGCTCCTCGTAGCTAACATTAAACTGGTCAATATGTAATGCCAGCGTATTAAGGAGCCGGATGGCCACAGCTATAGGCGAGTCGGCGAGTGCGGACGTCCTAGCCCTAATGGCCATCAAAAGAGGATGCGATCGTGATTCTCGAAAATGTTCCGGAACCCCTGGAATTCCTCAAAAATAGCTGGATTGTCGACAGCAACTTTTAGTAATTTGAAGAAATGCTTAGCGACATACAACTTTCTGCGAGAACTCAGCGAATCGTATCCCAACGCTCATAAAAAAATGGCGCTGGGATATATGTACGGATAATAACCAAATGTCCTTTTGTAAAGGTATCTTAAATACCTTTACAAAAGAACCTCCATTTGCTCTCGAAAGTGATTCCGAGATCTTTAGTGGAAGTTTTTCTAGTCAAAATGTTACCACCGAGATGGTAGAAATAAGCTGATGGCGAATGGGATCGAGAAAATGACACAGAATGGCACTTTCCGACACTAAATGGCAGACGGTTAACGGAAGCCCATCTCCATAGAGAGTCTAAATCACTTTGTAGAGAGAAGGAGTCCACAACAGATCGAATGCATTTATATAATTTCAAATCATCTGCGTACAGAAGAAAACTTGAATTTGTAATTGCTGTATTTATGTCATTAATAAATAACACAAAAAGCAGAGGGCCCAGATTGGATCCTTGAAGAACCCCCGAAAGGGTAAAATATTCTTTCGACAATCGGCCACCATATGTTACAAACTGTCTACGGTTGCTTAAATAACTCGAGAATAACCGAGTTAAATTATCCGAGCAACCGAGGTTTGACAATTTTTTTAATGTTAACCTATGACAAGCTTTGTCAAAGGCTTTCTCAAAATCTGTATATACGACGTCTACATGAATTCCCGCATCGAGAGAAGTTGTCAATGTTTTGGTGAACGACAGAAGGTTAGTAACAGTGTAACAGAATCTAACCGATTGCCTATTACATTATTGAGAAGATCAAAGCAAGTGTAGGAATCATGTTCATTTGCAAGGGTCGCAGGAATTGTATTATATCTAAGGCGCAATGAGTTCACTTTATTGAAAACCATTCGACTTCTCTCTTAAATATGGATTTTAAATACATATTTAGGAAAGAAGCTTGGAAAAATTTACTGCAAATTAAATCAGAATCTAATTATAATTTTGAGACAATTTTTATAATATGTATATGTAAGTCATTATTCAACCCTAATCATTTTTTTATTTATATGCTCACGAATTATTGAGATAAAATGATTTATTATGTGCACTGATATTTTAGTGAAAGCAGTGTTCAAACAGTGTTTCAAAAACAAGAAAAAAATGTGTTCTTGCTTATTGTAATAATATTAAAACATCAATAAAAAGGGCTTGAATTAAGCATCTAATATATTATTTGTTATATAAAATTAAGAGATATTCGCATTTGAAGTTTTTTTTTAAGTAACGTGTTTATTTTATTATTTTATTTTTGTTTAACAAATGTGTTATAGTTAAGAATGAAAAATGTATGTATTGGACGCACAAATATTTTTACTGCAAAAGAGCTTGATTTCTAAATTATTATAGTAATGGAGCCGTCTCAATGTGTGATTAAGAGGTCCACGCTAGTAGCTAAGGGAGATTTCTCCCCTTCTAGGGACTCTACATCACAGAGGAGCTTCTGGTGACGACAGTTCGTGGGATAAAGATCACTTGACGGGTAGCTCCAACTCTCTCGCAAAACGTCTACCGAGATGATTTGCTTTCAACCGTTTCACCAAGAGAGAAAACACGCTTATATTATTATTATATCACATATATATGTATACTATATTATTATCTTATCGGAATTCAATATGGCGTGTGTGCGTTATCATTTCGAAAGATTGTGTAAAAAAGGGTAGGCTAAGACGTTAAAAGGGATTTATCGCGCAGTGAGAATTTAATAATACCGAAAAGAGCGCAGACCTCAGCTGCATGATACAATAAAGTCGCCTTTATTAAAAATCGTGTATGACAACATGTGCAAGTGACATTTTAAATGTCAAGAGGAGAGAAGAAAAAACACGTACGAGTAACGTTACGACGCTAACGTATGAGAGCGCATTATATAATGAATTTGATACATTAGGGTACTCAGAAAATAAAAAAATACATACACATATGTAGGTATAATACATATATTATGTGGAGCAAGAATAAAATATTTTAAAAATTAAATTGGCTATTCACTGAAAGCAATAAATTTATTAAGTTTAGATTTTATTCTCAGACATCAAATAAAAAAATGCGTTCAAAACTAAAATCAAAATAAAAAGTTAAATATAATTATTTATTTGCAATAATGTAAATGTGACGCGTCGCTCATGTTTTCGTAGTTGCCGGCGACTCGCAAAAAAATATTTTTTTTCCGTTCAATTAACTATATTAAGAATATAAGATTTTATATATAATATATACATACATAAAGTCGATTTAATTTATATACAGAGTTCAGAGTAAATTTATGTCTAAACTTTTTGACAAGAGTTTTCCTCTTACATGAGTAATATTTTTGACATATCACCGAGCATCGCAGTTATTTTAATAAGCATTTCCACGCTTATTTCCTATTTCACCTGAATATACGTCTAAACTACTTGTATCACACAGGAAACAATATTATTAACTATATTTTATAATACAAATACGGGTCAAAAAAACTGGGGCGTTAGTGTGAAATTTAAGCTCAAGCTAATAAGTATAATATACAACATTTATTGGTATTTTTAAGGTCTAGTTCGGGCAAAGAACAAAAACTACTTATTTATTGTAAGATGAAATGATGCCTTGGTGTTACTTTATATTTTTAAATAAAGTATACCGTTAAAAATGGAATTAACATATTCATTCCATACCATATGGTCCATCAGGACACTGATAATATCGATATATAGTCGCAGCTAGCTGGTACTTATAACAAGTATTTTAAGTCATGTCTGTAAAGTTTAACAATAAACCAAGAAGCTGGTGTTAAATCGAGTTTAATTTATGTAGCCAGGACATTATCGTCAATCTTTACTGGTATCCCACATCCGAGACTATTCTTAAAATCGAAATTTTATGCCTTATTTGACATTTACGGATATACAATGAATCATGTAATATTTTACAAATTGTTTTAGTGAGCATAGTTGCCGATTTAAAAAATCATATAACATGCAATATTGTTCACTTAATAAAAATTCTGCCATCCTAAATTTTACAGACCTATTTTTTTTTAAATATCAGAATATGGATTCCAGATGTGCACTAACACATAAAAAATCATTTGGGGATTACGAAATATATGTAAAATTAATTGGATGTAAAATAGAACTATGTTATTCTCACGTGGTATTGCCTAGATTTTAACAATCTATTATTATAAACTACAACATTAACAGTTCATCTTTCAATGGATATGATAATAAAATAAAAAAACATATTCAAATTATTTACAATAAAAATAAATTATAATAAAATACACACATTACTGTATTGTATAGGATAAATAAAATATCGCATTGTCCATTTTAAATAGGCGATTCTTCAACCTCAAATCGCCGGTAGACGCAGGGTCGACACAAGCAATTTCCTGTTTATAGGCATTCCAAGATCGAAGACAAAAAAGGTTAAGAACGACTTGTTTCCAATTTCCGTGAACACTTCTCCAAATACCGTAAGTTTATATTACGCGGCGCTCGTTTATATGATAAAATGAAACACGAACCATCAGTCGTTTATCTTATAAAAATATCATAATCTAGAATATGTTTTTTTTAAGTAAAATATATTTTTAGATTATTTACGGTAAATATACTCTTTAAAATATTTAATCAGTTCAAATGTAAACTCGTCCTTGCTCTTTAAAGGGATGTTGTTTTTCATAATTGGCTGTTATATATATTCAAGTATACTCAAGAAAATAAGAGTAAACATATATTTCGAGAGCCTCTTACATTTTTTTAGACTACAACAACATATATAATATATGAGTAGTATAAAAAATGAACACAATTTACATATATATATTTTATCGTATACGAAAATCCGTGGTTCGATTTGCGCTCGAGCTCATATCATTATTATATTACGTTATTCGCATAATCTGAGCATACATTTTGCGTATGAGATTTTCTCAATTTTCAGCTTATCGTCAATTACCCAGTCCAGCCTCTCAAGCGCGATCATTATATATTATATTATATTTATATATTTCTAAATCATGTGCGTATATGCAATAAATAGTATTTACATTTGGGATTGAATTTTCTCCTTATCCTCTCCGTTCGTTTTTATTTCTATCGCGCAGCACAATAGTCGCAAAAACATATTTAATTACTTAAATTGCACGGATGTAAGATTCGTACCGGATAAAAGCTTTGAATTGAAGCGATGGAGAGAAGAGCATTAGCGCTGGGGGTTCGCTAAAAAGAGGTCCGTGTCCTATTGAGGGAGATCCGGAGATATGGCGAAATAAATAGGCCGACGTAATCTTAGAAGGCGAAACCGTTTTGGGATCTCAAGAGAGAAAGAGAGAGTCGTGAAAGGCTATATAAGATGCAATGGGATCTACTTGATTATCGCATTGGGCGGTTTAATTCATAGCTGCCAGGCAATGCTTTGTTTTGGCTACTGATAAGGGTTAATTCACAATAATGATTTTGAGATACGGAAAATGAATTACATAAAATAATTAATATAATTAAACTTTTGGTCATTCAAATAAAAGTAAAAATATATTTAAGCCATACAATAAGTTTTTTATGTAAGTTGTTATTTATTGTATTAGGATTTAATATAAAATCTGTCATTTGTATTCAATTTTAATTGAAAAAAGCAGTTAATATTATTGTTTGATAAAGGCAATTAGGACATAAACATAATAATAGAGTAAAGTTTTGAGATCATAAAAAAGCCATTGTAATTTTATTAAATAAGTTACTAATGTTAGCTTCGGGTAACAATAGATAGCACAATTAAAAATAAAATTAGCTCAAGATGCATTTATTTGTTGATAGATCATTATACTGTTTGAAGAGCAATATATTATACATAAAATAGTAGATTCATTTAACGTGTGATATATTTTTTAAACGAATTTCTAATTTAAGTAGCTTTCGTAAAACTGAATAAAAAAGAGAAAGTAGAAAACACGTCTAAAAATAAATATTTATGATGAAAGATGCATTTAGTTGCTAATGATCATACATTATTTAAATGTAAGATTAATAATAAACCATGTATAATTAATTAAAATAAAGTAGACTTAAGTTGCATAAAAAAGTAAACTATAATCAGTAAATATGTAATGTGAATATGTATAAAAAAGTTCTGAAATTATAAATAATAAATTATATATATAAATATATTTTTTTAATTATTAAATCTTAAAACCTACTTATATTTTTTTAAAAGAAACAGTACTTATTAAAATTATTACTACAAAAATATGTATGTTAGAAACTTAGGATTTTGGATGAATATATTGCAAACATAATGTATGTTACAGGAATTTCACTAATTTCAGTAAAATTATATCCAAATACATACTAGCGAAAATATAATTTATCTGATAGACGCTAGTGAATAATCTGCTCTAAAATGTATATGAAAGATTATTTGACAAAATGCTCTGTAAGAGTCGCATATAAAATGCTGCAGTAATTATTTTGATGAATTTTATACAAAAACAGAGCCACTTTTAACAATGTGAATGAAAATTCTAATTCTACACTAGTTTATTTAATTACATTATTTTCTGTACAGTCCTTGGTGTCTTTATAATCCACTATCTTTAATGGTTTGCAATGATGCACAAAAAGTAAAAATACAAACTTAATAAATATGTCAAAAAACCTTCTGCAGATTAAAGTCTATATTAAAAGTATATTAGCACCAAATTAACTGTAACTATATTAGCAGCAAATTACATAAAAAAAAAAAAGCAAACCACAAAATAATTTAGAAACACTATTTGTATCAAATACTCAAAAAGTATTTGCAAACCAAAACCTAACATAAACAAATATATAGTGAATGAATTGAACAATATTTTTGAAATACATGTTTATAATTTTGTTACAATAGTCTTTTATCAGGGAATAGTATTTTTTATCAGAGTCCAAAAGATTTGCATGAAGACTCTTACTTTTTATTAGTTGCACTATAATGCCTAAAATAAAGCAATTTTTACTCATTTTCATTTCTAAGATATCTTATCTTATTCCCCGAACTTATTAAAGGTTACAGCGAATGTAATGATATCATACCTGAATAATATTTTAGCGGTAGATATATATCTTTTATAGCAAAAATATCGGCGCAATTTGAGAAACGCTTATTTGCTATTAAAACCCAAATCTAACCGGCCGAATTAATCTAATGAAAGTTAAAAAATATAGTTAGTTTAATTATCATAGGTCAATTTAGGTTTGGTTAATTCGTTTTGGGCAAGTGAAATAATTTGCTGCTCTTAAGTGTCATTGATCAATTTGACATTTACGAAACGTCCATTTGCGGTTAAAACCCAAACCTAAATTAAACGAATTAATGAAAGTAAAAAAAATATAGTTAGTTTAACTTTCGTTAGGTTAAGTTAAGTTTGGTTAATTAATTCGTTAAGGTTAAATTTGGATTAAAACAGGAAAAAAACACGTTTCGCAACTATTACGGTGAATGTGTAGTTTTCAGTAAATTTATATTTTCACTAGTATAAATATAATTTCACTAACTAGGCCAGATAAAATATAGCAAACAATTGATTTATTATTTAAATGAAACTAAATTTAATCGTTGTGTAGATGATCGTTTTTTTTTCGTTATGAAGATGATTAACATTTTGGCCTTAACAGGCATTGTTTCGCCCTACAACTAAATTTGCTGGTGGCGTACAGGATTTAATGAGGGGTGTTAAGTATCAGACCAGCACTCACGTCGATTTTTACGCCTAAAAATACAGTTTTAGTGCATAATATAATTTTACTAGAATCTATCAGATAAATTATATTTTAATTTAGTAGAATGTATATCTTACCAGTGAAAAAATATTCAGATATGATTTTATTAAAATGTTAGTAAATAAATATTTTCAATTGATCCTTCGTAGCACTACAAAAAAATGTAAAAGTATTTTATTATTATTCTTCCGTTTTAACCTGACAAACGGGTAAGTCAATCAGACAAAATTAATATCTATAAGTATTCAACACCAAACTGAAAAAGTCTGAGAATCGGTGACATCTATATAATTAATTATAAATTATTATATTTAATATATATCTGCTTTTTAATAAAAGCGTATTTTATAAATAAAAATTCGAGTCGGCTGCAGTGGCTCGAACCCGTGGCCTCTGGGTTACAAGTCTGAGACTTTATGGATTACGCTATTTCGATCCTTATAATAAATAAATGTTGTTTTAATTGAATTTATTATTAAAGATGCATACACTGTATATTTAAATATAATAATAATGAGCTTATAGCTAAAAAATAAAGATATAATATAAAACACTAGATTGTGATATCCTAATTATTTTATGTTTACTCTTATTCATTATATAAATAAATAAAAATAAGTAGTTATTTCTATTAAAAATACTAGTAATTAGTGAGTTAATTTTTTAAATGTATTATTATCTGATCGATACTGTTAATCGTATCGCATAAAACATATTTAATAATATGCAAAACCACATTTATATAATCCAATACAACTTGTGAAAGCAGTTTTACATAATTCTAACGTTTACGCCCATAAATCACTATTATCGCTAATATATTGCGCTAAATTTTTAATTCCTAAATATTAATAGTCAAAACTTTATTTGTGTCTCGCGTGTTTATTGCTATATTAAACGCAAGTTCAGCAATTAAAACTGGGAGTTTCGAATTGTTTTGTGTAATATATTATGTTTTTAATTATTTATTAGTAGTGTAAAAATATGCTTTAAAACGGCTCACTCGACATGGAGTCGATCGATTAAACATTTATAACAATATAGCGTTTAAATAATAAAATGCTACGGTTAAAATCAACCGTGACGGTAAGATGGACTAAGAAATCAGTTTATCGTATTTTTTGTTGTCGATATTTCAATAGATTTCAACGGCGTAAATAGCATGAAATTTTTTATTACACAAGTTGCGGTAATCTAAGAAGGCCAGAAAAATTGGTAATCGCAAAAAATATATTTACGTTTTCAATGGAGAAACTCTTCTTCAGAGAAACTCTCTTTGACAAGATCGTAAATAATCAAAAGTTCGGCGCCCTAATGAAAATCAACGACGCTCCACGCGTTAAAAGCTCAATGCAATGGACTAGATTTATGGATTTCGATCTTAACCGAACAAAGTTTAGCAGTAGCAGTATCTTTGTGTGCATTCCGTTTGAATTAAACGTAAAAATAGCCATAAATCACTACGAGGCTACGCCGCGATTAAAGAATCGCTCGAGAGAATATATAGGAATTCTCTAAAAATCTGACTCGGTACGTATATATGTATTTTATATATATATATTGTTCCTATGTATATGTATGAAGTTTTTCCTTTTCAATGGGTCGTATTCGGAAAAACTGGACGACTGATTTACTGCCTCCCCGAATCGGCTGCATCTACTGGGTGACAATCGGACCATGTGTTGTTCAGAGTGGTGGCAAACCTTTGGTCAGCCGAAGCGTATTTTTGTCTTCGATCAATGTTATTTACGAGCTATTCGCTGAATTAAATCAGAGTGCTCTTGTACGTGTTAGATATGTTTATTTTATTATTCAAACGAGAGAACATTTATCAATGGCAATAAGTGAAAATTGTGTAAAATCATAAAAAAATTCTTCTTCAGCAGATTTTCAGTAATTCTACCGAAAAATAATACTGAAGTTGCTCGGGGCATGTATTGTACAAATTTATAATAAATACACACAAGGCGCATTCGCGTCAGGGCGAAATCCGTTTGAGAAATTTATTTCAGCGTTTCAAGAAAAAGGTTTAAAGTAAATCCGGAACGTTTCACCCTCCGGCATGGAAAGAATAATGTATCGATAGGGTTGGTGCAGTCGCGACATTCCGGAAATCTCACCCCCAGTTCGCCGTCAGCGCGGCATTGTACCACCTTTTGCTAGTTCCTAGTTGCAATTTATCTTTTTGCCTTGACCCTCACCCCAAGAAAGGCACCATTGCATTGTAGCGACTCGGATTATAGATTTCCACTTCTGCTGGCGCAAAGCGAAAAATATCAAATTTATACAATTCAATTCAATTCAGCGCCGAGTTTTAAAATTGAATTAAGATAAACCTCAAAGCTAGCTTTATAAAAATTGGGCCATAGCGTTAAAATTTCTCTCATCGTAAGCTGATGCTAACCAACTGTCACAAATGTTTATATTTTTCATTATTTTTAATAGATTTTACGTCACAAATATTAAATATATTGAGCAATCATTCTTTTGGGACTTGTTAAAATTGATTTATGGTTATGTTTCTATAAACCAGAAGTAAAAATGTCGATAAAATTCGTGTGATATATTGCAATGCATTTTATCGGACAATATTAAAAAAAAATGCGCTATAGATTATATTTATGTATTTTCAATGTAGATATTGTGGGGTTTCAACCACATGTAGATTTTGTTATTGTACATACACACGACGGAAGAGAGAACTTAATATTTTCGACAATAAATGAAAATATTGTACGGATCACCAAACAGCACATCCATGCTAAGACGCTAACCAAAACTACTTTTTGCTTAAGAAAGATGCGTTGTAGATAATACATTCTAACCTGCGCACATTACTATTGTTCTTCGACTCAAGCTTATCAATCGCCGGAGTGGCCATCTTTTTAAATATAAACACATTTCAGGGGAGTGTTCAAGAATTGGTACTGAATTCACGTTATTACCATATAATATATTCTCTATGGACTATAAAGTAGCTTATTATTATAAATTTTCAATACCTAATATGACAAGCTAGTTTGATTTAAATTAATCATCACGATATTCATTTGTGCGATTAAAAATTATGGTAAACCTAATCTTTAACGATCGACTGGAATTTAAAAAATATTAATTGCGCCGAAATAGAAATTTTAGCGTCATATCGCGTATTTTCTGGCGACACACACAAGTGAAAAAAATATATTTTATAAATAATAGCCACCTATTAAATTCAAAAGCAATTGAAAAAATAACCGAGCATTATAAAATAACGGTTGATTCAATTTTATTGTATCAGGTCTATATTTAGCGTTTCGTACAAATTCAAAACAATTTAAAATTAATAAAATATCTGCTTTTTAAAGGTAAGTTTATTAGATGCTGATTTTCTCTATGTTTCTATAATATTAGTAGAAAAAGAGTTCATTAGATGATAAGATCAAATATAAGCAAAAAAACTTTGATGCTTCTCGGTCCCCCTTCGCATTATTATCCAAGACTGAATCCACTATTTCAACGTTACTTCACTAGACACTTCCGCTAGACATTCGTTCGATTCGTGAAAATACGTAACGTTTTCCGCTTATTCTGCCAAAAAATCCCGTTAGCAAATTTATGGAGCTTCGAGTTTTTTTTATATATATAAATAATATCTTAAGTGCGTCGTTTTTTCTCCTTATTATATAATAACTCGCGATATTTTCGCACACGCCGAGATAACCTAATACGCAGCGCGTGACCTGAACCACAGGATTAATTGACCATTGTTCCAAAGGTTCAAAAATACCATGATGCGAAAGGTGGTTGTGTTCTGAGAGTACCACGGGACTAATTATATTATATTTACCTTGACCGAGGATGGCGTTCGTGGATCGCGCAAAGGTTAACTCTTCGGATGCGATTTGAGATCGTAAAACTTCTAAACGACGGTTCGTAATAAGGCTGTGCGACCGTTTCGCAGGTCGTTCTGAAACGATTGTTGGAATGGCACGATAGAGGAGAGAGTAATCGTCAATCTGATAATTGCGATATAAGATAAGGTCCAGTGGATGACCGGTCGACCGGGAGAAAATCGCCAGGAAATTGCTTCTATATATTATATAAAAAAAACATATCGATTCAGCAGTGTCTCTATATTGTTTCGAAGGTGAAGATTGTCTACAAGTAAAACGCTCGCCAAGTCCTTGAAACAACAAATAGCGCTCTGAATAAAAACCATCGATCAATCAAGACATTGTGATAGTATTAAACACAACAAAAAAATTAATATACTTTTGATTAATCGCCGGAAGGATTGCAAATGCAAAAACTTCAACATCAGATCGACCTTGATAAATATTAAGGCTAGAGATAATTAATTGTTTGTAATAGAAGAATGATTTCAAACTATATACTTTATATATTTATAAAAAAATATATATAGAGGTACAACGAAAATATCAATATTTCGCCAGTTACATTACAGTCTTAATAATTCCATTACTTAAAAGCGTAGTAAATTTGGGTACCGTTTTTAATATCGTTCTAGTTACGTTCGGAGGGAGCGAAAAAAAAAAGAAAATTAATTTTCCGGAGACCCCCTTTTTAGCGAGCGCCTGACGCACCTGACCCGCGGCGGCGTCAGCGGAATTCCTAATCCTTGGAGCTTTTTTACGATTTAATTGCCGTGTCGTAAAATATGCAAATTTTAATGGCCTTACCTCCTCTCTTCCCCCCGCATCCTACCGTCCCTTTTGAGCCCTTCAGTATTTTTCCAGGGACCCTCATAATTTATGAGCGGCCACTATGAATTCAGGGTAGCTACTCTCGTTTTCGTTAATAAAAGATTGTCACGTCGTTACAACCAATGGACTTTTGCGATCTATGATCGAAAATAATACTTAAACATATATACAGAATGGCCTAAAAATGCGCTTCTAAAATACGAATGTACGAACGTCATATGTATATATAAAACAGTAACTAATTTAATCTACAGGTTTGAAAAATCAGTATATACATATAAATAATACCATATTGATCAAATAATGAATACAGGATCATAATGTATTATAGTTAGTATTATATATTGTTACATATATTTGTGAAAAGGTTTTTATACTCTTTGACGTATGATTTTTTTTAACAAAATATAAAAAAATCAGCAAAATACCCAGAATTGTACAATAGCCACGCAGACTTTAGCCAAGTCATAAGTTATCATCAACAGTCATAAATTACTAGTCAAGAAAAAAACTAATACACAGTTTTTTTTTGTCGCTTAAAGCATGTTTTTAAATATATAAAATTAATAAAAATAGTGATCGCTCATTACGCAATCTATAAACGAAAATCACGCATCACTAATCAAATCATGGAAGACTACAAGGAAGACTCTCAAGACTCCGTAAAATTAAAAAAAAATATATTTTTTGTACAATGATCTGTTAATAGATTTTCTAATGTCTGACGGCTGCAAAAAATATACCACCCAGTCCAATACAAGTTCACACAAATATAAAATAAAGAAAGAGATGCGAAAAGAGATTAAAATATATAATAAAACAAACGTGTGCCTAATTTTTCCTATCTATATATTGTTTCTCATTGATTTTAATTAATTAATACATTTTTAATTAATTCAAGAAGACGAAGCAGTGACGTTCTCGTTAATATATTTTAAATAAACCAATGTTGTCAACAGGGTAGAATTCTTTGTTCCAAATGCATCATTAATTTGTTCAGTTCGTAATGAGAAAATGTACACCTGTTGAGGTGAATGGGTCTGTTCTATATATATTTTTTAATTGTTATATGTTTCATGCTTTTGTCGATCATGACGCATTAGGTTAACATGTCAGGTCATGATGGTTTTAATTTTAATAAATAAATAATTATTCAAATAACTTCTATACTATACGGTTCAATAGTACACTGATAATATCGATCTTCACCCGAATCGCGGCATAGAAACTGGAGTAACTAAGAGTTTCTTACGAATACATAAAAAATCCTTATCGAAACCCCCTGCTAGACAACTATGGGAGCTGAGAAAGTGTCACTGAGTTTCATTAAAGTCTTCACTCTTTTTGAACATTTACGACAACAGGAATTATAGCAACATACAAAAAAGTGATGAAATATTAATTTCCCGTTAAATACCTATACATTTCATAATGGATAAGATGTTGTTAAGATATTTTATACATATGTAAAATCTATAAAAACGATATCAATATCTTGGCAAAGTCAACAATGTCTATTAAGCAATTTCCTTTCGAATTTCGCGTAAAATGTCACAAAAACGAACTTTTCCGTCAAATTGGCTCGACGGATAATCGATTACGATAAACGATCGGCTTTCCCAAAATTGCTTTATTATGTGTCAAAACTCGACAATTCAACCTTTTAAGAAAATTGATACTTTTTTTTTTGACAAAACACGACGAAAGGTCAACAGTTTCGATTTCGCCGGTGTCGACGCGGTTCGGTTAGCTCTCATTGTTCCTTAATGGACTGTTTCTCGGAAGACTTTAAAAACGAGTCAACCGCGACTTCATAAATCAACTGGATTATAAAATTTGGCCGCAAGACACTAAAAAAGTTTGAAGAGCGTTAAATGTGATATTACTGAGAATTTCCCTATAGATTCGTCATTGGGTTTTTCTAGTATCACTAATAATGAGGCATTTCCTTAGCATATGTATATGAGCTAATCGATCAAGACAATTATATACGATACGCCTGTCAGCTTGATCTATGATGCTTGCGGTGAGGGATGATTAGATTTTGAGAATTCCATACCTGAAACAATAAAAAAAAATAACATAAAAATTGTTTATAAATAATTTGTGGAACTTAGTCCAATATTATTTTAAATAGTTCTTATTTATTTCTCCCACATAAAAAGTAGCATTTAAATCCGAATTATTGTGAAGCATTGTAAAACATGTATTTAGAACATCAAGCAAAATTTTAGTTGTATAATTTCGTTTTAGTATTGATTTTTCAAACTTCGCGTTCGAATTTTTAAATATTTGTGAACTAAAGTTTGTAAAGACTAACCTTAAAACAGATGTAAATTTGTATTATTTTATATTATTATTATTTGAGTAATAAGATGCTTAGTCTCCTTTATTTCAATTAGAATATTTAATCCTTTGTTTCAGGCAAATATTTTGCTTCAAGATTTTTTGAAATCTGATTCTAGAAATATGACGATCTATAAATATTTATATTTTCATAATCAAAAACAGCGTAGAAAAATCTATAAACAATTTATAGCTACATATAGGGATTCCAATCCCGGGATCCCGAATCCCGGGATCCCGGAATCCCGAACGATTTTCAATACCCGATGAGTCCCGGGATTATAAAACATAATCCCGAATTTTTCGGATTGGTTGATTTATCAAGCACAATCGAATTATTATTGACAACATCGTTATATTTCGTGTACAAACTTGCGCGAGTTGCATGTGTCATCTGTGAATCTTTGAGGCTGTGAGTCTAAACGTGCTTTTTCAGCAGCAGGCTGCTTAGGAACCAAAATCAGATCAAGGCTAAATGATAAAACACTTGATGCTTTGATGTTACTTCGTGAGTTTTATTCAAAATAATGTTTTCAATTAATTGTGTCTATTAATGTACATACCTATGTACATACATTGTCAAAAGTTCATTTTTTTCTTCTCAAATAAATATATAAGACCTTCCCTTTTTTATTTTTATTATATTATTTTTTATTTTAAGTCCAAGACTAAAATTATACGTACTTTATACATTGTACGTTATAAAAAACAGATGTAAAAATATATTGTATTATTCATTTTAAATTATTTTTATCGATAAAATAACATGAAAATTATCCCGGGACTGGTCCCGGGATCCCGGGATCGACTAATTGCAATACCGAAATCCCGGGATCAAAATTTTGGCCCGGGATTGGAATCCCTAGCTACATAGCTTTAAGGGATACTTTATAGGAACAACTTTTGAGTGATCACAGTAGAAAAATAAGAGCATTTTTTACATCAAACATTTTGAGCTGCTTATGGTCCAAATTTTTTTTCTGAGCTCTGTGTCTGGTTTTATCTGCCTAGTTACAGCACTGTTTATACACATATGATATACGAACATAAAATTATATTTTTTCAATTAAAATCCGAAGCGAATCTGCATATTTTTCAGCCTAGGGCGTTTGTGTAACGTGAACAAGGGTAGTACGGGATAGGCTTAGAAACACAAACAATGCACGAGCCCTAGATTAAACATATAGAAAATTAAAAGAAAATATACATTGTAATTTTGTGCTTGGTAAAAAAAACATTCACTCGTTAGTCCAATTTTTTATTATTACCATCTTAAGGTACGCAAAATCTTTGCCGTTCATTACACACGGAAATAAGTTGGAATGAATTTTTTCTTTCCACCGGAAGAGTATTTCGCGAGCAGAGGAAGCGAAGGGAAAAGTTTCATCAGCAAACGAGTTAAATCAGAAGTTATAAGACGATTCTCATCCTCGGCATACACATTTATTCGCAGTTTTCTCATAATGGTCGAGTTAAACTCGAACCCGGTTCGTTATTGTGAAGGTAAAAAAAAATTTCAAGTAGTCCGTCGAGAAACGTACATAAGCATTACGAAGCTCATAAAATGATTTAAAACGTCGATGGATTTGCACAAAAAATGCAATATCTACCATGTAATATGTGTATTTAAATAATGGTTGTTCGAAGAACATTAAAAAGTTATTGTGTAAAAAGACTCGTATAGTATTATGTGTAATAAAAGTTATACGAGGAAAGGTCCATAATTTTTATTTGTTAATAAAATTCATCTACATAAATTATGTTTTTAGCTGAATTGCTAAAACCAGTCGTAATAAATACAGCAAAATATTACAAAATGTACATGAAAATATTTTAATATTGCGAATCTTCTATGAAAACAACATAAAACTTAAATAGCTGAGAGCAACGATATACAAGACAGCAAAAAAGGTCTTAAAATGTATAACAGCATGTTGTGCTTGTTTTATATAAGTGTAAAGTATTGACTGAATACAAAGTAACAATGGGTTAGCATATACAATAAAATTATCCTTATAGTTTAAGAAACTTTATACCAATAATGTGTTTCTTAACTTAATATAATTTAAGTATGTGCCTTATTTTATTCAAAAGAAACTTCTGTAAATTTTCACATAATCATATATTATAGTTTTGAACAAAAATCAATTTTTTTTTATGTTTTTGGAACATAGAAAAAAATGCAAATATAGAAACTAATAAATATAATACAATTAAAACGGCAGAAAGTTTTACGTGAATTATTCGTTACTCTTTGTTAAATCAGATTATTATTAAATCTGTAAGACATAATCAGCGATAGCCGAATTACTAATATGATAAACCTTGATGGTTTATATTATTATTTTATTTTATATTTATTTATTTTTATTTATTTTTTAGAATAAATTAAAACCATCGTGGCCTAATAGTTTACCCCAATGCAAATTTTAAATTTACGAAACAAAAAAAAAACGTATATATATGTGTGTACATAAATAGAACAATACTTAAAAATAATAAACAAAACCAAAAATTATAAAATATCAAAATTAAATGATACAAACTGGATCAGCTCCTCGTAGCTAACATTAAACAGGTCAATATGTAATGCCAGCATATTAAGGAGCCGGATAACCACAGGTATAGGCGAGTCGGCAAGTGCGGACGTCCTAGCCCTAACGGACATCAAAAGAGGACGCGATCGTGAATCTCGAAAATGTTCCGGAACCCAAAACTGGAATTCCTTGAGAATAGCTGAATTGTCGACAGCACCTTTTAGTAATTTGAAAAAAATGCTTAGCGACATACAACTTTCTGCGAGAACTCAGCAAATCGTATCCCAAGGCTCCTAAAAGAAAGGCGCTGGGATATATGTACGGATAATAACCAAATATCTTTTTGTAAAGGTATCTTAAAAACCTTTTTTGTATTTTTTCCACTAAAAGGAAATATTTGGCTATTCGGGGATTCCAAATTATAGATCCCGATTCAATAATGCTACGAACTAAGGTGTCATAGAGGATGCGAATAACTGACGGATCGTCAAAGTGAAAGGCATTCCTCATAACAAAGCCGAGCATCTTGGAAGATTTATCACAGACGTCGTGTATGTGTAGAGAGAACCTCCATTTGCTCTCGAAAGTGATTCCGAGATCTTTAGTGGAATTGTCTCTAGTCAAAATGTTGCCACCGAGATGGTAGAAATAAGCTGATGGCGAATGAGATCGAGAAAATGACACAGTATGGCACTTTCCAACACTAAAGGGCAGACGGTTAACGGAAGCCCAACTCCATAGAAAGTCTAAATCACTTTGTAGAGAGAAGGAGTCAACAACAGATCGAATGCATTTATATAATTTTAAATCATCTGCGTACAGACGAAAACTTGAATTTGTAATTGCTGTATTTATGTCATTAATAAATAACACAAAAAGCAGAGGGCCCAGATTGGATCCTTGATGAACCCCCGAAACGGTAAAATATTCTTTCGACAATCGGCCACCATAGGTTACAAACTGTCTACGTTTGCTTAAATAGCTCGAGAATAACCGAGTTAAATTATACGAGCAACCGAGGCTCGACAATTTTTTTAATAATAACCTATGACACACTTTGTCAAAGGCTTTCTCAAAATCTGTATACACGACGTTTACTTGAATTCCGCATCGAGAAAAGTTGTCACCGTTTTAGTTAACAACAGAAGGTTAGTAACAGTGGAACGGGCATGACGAAACCCGTGCTGTTGATCTAACAAAAGTTGCCGAAAGTGATTATAGAGATATTTATGAATAATTATTTTAAATAATTTAGCAGGAGCTGACAACACTGCGACTGGTCTATAATTCTTTATATATAAGTTGTCACCTTTTTGATGAATATGGGTGACTTTTGTGCATTTCCATAGATCAGGAAATAATGATGTCTTGAAAATCAGATCATAAATACATTTTAGATGAGCAACGAGACTGACTTCGCAACACTTCAAAATAAAATCGTGAATTAAATTAGGTCCAGAAGAACGCCCTGTCTTTAATTTATTAAATCCGTATTTAAGATCTGAGTGCTCAGTTTCTTTGATGGTCAGTACTGAAGACCAAGAACATGAAGAAGGAAACGACTGAGCAGAAAGCGAAAAATATTCCTCGAAAACAGAACGAAAATATTGCGCAAAACCGTCAGCAATATTTTGTGAACTTTATTGTTTATCACTTTCGGCGTCGATTGAGTAGACAATAGTAGTATGATACAATATAGATGATATATTTTGATACTTAATAGTATCTTATTCAAAGAGAACTTTTTAACTGGTTCATATCATTTTGTTCATGTTTTTTTTAATATTTTATAGGGAAGTCAAAGTTAAGCTTAATTTATTTTGTCGACTATAGTTCTTTATATTATATAATTTTATCAAAACCTAAGTAAGGATTAGGACATAAAATATTCATACAAAGCCTGTTTATGGGGTTGACTTTATATAGGCAAAGATATTCTTACAATAACAATTAAAAATGCATTGGAACCAAAGCGAATTGGCACCAAACGCCTGCCGCCTATTGTCGCCGTAAAAAAATCGATTTCACGGCCAAGATCTATGTTCAACTTACTCGGAATCCGAACTAACGACTTTCCGTGTCCGGGCGCATAATAAGCGATCGTAAAAATTCAAAAGTTAGTCATTTGTTAAAGGTGTCATTCGAGCTTTGACACGCCAGATTTAAGAACGCAGTAAAACTTTTGCGACTTTAAAAGGCGGATAACCGCTGCTTTATCCCCTTGACTTTGTACAGTGTATTTATTCGTTAGTGATAAATAATGAATGTTATCCTGTTCAATATGACTTGTTTACACGTCCCCGGTCCTAAACTTTGGCCAAGATTACATCAGATTACACATGCAAAGCTCCCGTGCTAATAAGCAGGAAACAAACGCGCCTCGGTACTAAGCGACACATTTCAGCGCGGTTGTGCGTCGTTTTCAGCCGGTTTTAACAGTTTACTTTGCAAATTGTAAAGTTCCATATTATCAGCGTTGGGTTGTTGGAGCCGGGGGTCGGTTTTACGGTTCGCTTTGCAAAGTCGATGGAAAGTCACGTACTAAACACTTAGTGAGGACGGATAACAAACCGAGAATTAAATTGCGAAACGACGGCGCAACTGCCGAGATGTGACTTTAAAAGTTGAAGAGAAATTATGTATAAGTTTCTTTATAAAAGTATTTAAAAAAATATATTATGCATGTTTCAAGCAATACTTGTGTAAAGATATTGAGGTAGAAAAATGTAAAATTTGTAGATAATGGTTTTCTTTATGTGAGTAGTATAATAAATATAAATTAGACTATATAAATAGAAGACTATTCACTATGACACAGGTGGAGGGGGAGTAGCAGGAAAGGAAACAGAAAAATGCCATTAAGATTGTCGGGTTATTTATATGAGCGGTCATAGATCACGGTGGCGCAGATCTCGCGGGGCGATAGTGTAACGGTGTCTCTCGTCTTCTCGCGAGGAGTTGGAGAGGTATTTTTATGCGTCCCAGGAGTGTATCCAGTCTCCGGCTGTTCGGGTCGTTATGCCCGATCAGCGTCGGCCCGAGGATAATATCATTATTTCACGAAAAACCCAACGATTTTTTTATTTTATATTGTAGTGTGTGTGAAACGCAATAACAATCTCGTTTCGGACGTAAATTGAATTAACGATTTTAACGGCGTCACGAGAGCGAAATTCCAGAAAGGATGATTTTTTGGTGCGTTGTTGGCAGTAGTTATGGGGGAACAAAAGGGCGCCGGATGCTGGACGACGGAGCTTTTCCGGCGTCCGTTTCCGTCCGATGTATCAACGTGTGCTGGCACATTTGTCATGATTTTATTTTGGAAAAACATGAAAATAACAAATTTAATATTTTTAAATTTATTATAAAATTACAATTCGTCTATACAGTCATCCCTCGATTAACGCAGTAGATACGTTCCAGGAAATATCGCAATAAACGATAAAAAGTACACTTGAATACTATTCGATCATTTTATTTTAAATTTCGTTCTATACCTTGATTTCCTGGAACGTATCTACCGCATAAATCGAGGCGTAGATCGAAATTTATTACGTTGATGAAATAAAAAAGAACGTAAGATAGAAAAGGACCTAACCAATCTTAAGTATATATATCGCAAAAATAATCATTAAAAGTAAAACACACTCTTCTTTTATTTTCCTGTACGAAAGTATAATGATCTAAATTGCACACAAACTTTGTTTTTATAACAATTTTTGCCCTAAATCTAATTGTAAATAAAAAACGCTGTTAAAGTTAAACGTTCATTTTTGTGTGAAGTCTGATCGCCAATAAATTGATATCCTATAAACGATTCACGAGCGCGAATAAAAAGTGTCGATTTTTTATTTTAGCAGTTAGTTACTAAGGTTTTTATAAAAAAAAAAAAATATAGAATTTTTGTTTCTATAAAAGCTTATTTATAGGATCTAAATACTAATTTATATTAGTTAGTAAAATTAATGCAACATTTTGAACGCATTATTTACAAAAAATGATTAATATTTAAATTTGACAGTATAAGCAGTGCTTTTTTTAAAAAAAAAATCAAAAAGTTTAGTTTAAGATTTGTCTTAAAAAAAATTCCTTAAAAAAATTGTGCCATTTAAAACTTAATGATTAAAATGTTTTTTAATAGTTTTGATATGTTTGTTATTTGTCATTTAGATCTAATTTTATGTTATTACACAAAACAGTAATTTACGTTTTATACATTTTGTATTGTGCCCAACTTTGGTTTATAAAAAACAATGATTTTATTCATCTTATATAAAATAGTGATTTTAATTCAAAGCACATCTAAACCGAATTTGCCCAAAAGGAAAGCGCAAAAAAAATTATCCCTTCTCAGAAGTCAAAAATCCACGTCAAAAGCAATAAAATCGTGCCGTCGCCGTCGCAGTGGGAACGCTCGTTACCGAGCGTTCCCACTGTGACGGCGCCGACACGATTTTATTGCTTTTGACGTGAATTTTTGCTTTCTGCGAAGTGATAATTATTTTTGCGCTCTCCTATTGAGCAAAATTCGATTTCAATATACTTTGATCAGCCCTTTTATATAAGAAGTCCATAGTTATATCAGTAAGGATAGCTATCATATTCTTAAAACATAATATCGAAATGCAGTCTGTACTTCTTCTTGCCCCCTGAGAGTTGAGTTGGCTTAGTATGTATTTAGACTTGACTTAATTAAAGCTCTAAAATTGTAATTAGTTTCAGAACTTGCATAAGATAAAGTTCGGTTTGGTTAATTCGTGTTGGTTAGATTTGGGTTTGAACAGCAAATTTACGTTTCGCAACTGTCAAATTGAGTTTCAGAGACATTTTAAAACAGCTTCAAATTTATTTACATCAGTTAATCATATATCGTTTATCAGTTAAATTAAATTTTTGCTAATAGAAATGAATACCTACTGGTGAAAATGTATTTGGACTTCACTAGTAAAAATATAACTTCACTGAAAGATACCATAATTTATTTATTGCATGTAAATATGTACATATATATTTTCTACGTATGTTAAAATTTAAATTGTATCATTTTATTAACACCTGCCTGATAATTTATATTTTCACCGGTAACAATATATATCTACTAATGAAAATATATTTCGATATGATTTTACTTAGATGATTTCAGGATAGATTCGAGACTGTTTTTTCTAGATTTTATTTTAGGAATAACCTCATGAAACTTAACGAATTATTTAATTATTTTGCTGCATTAAATCCAGTTGTTAAATTACTGATAATACAATATATAAAAACAATAAATTTATATAATTCAGCTGGTGCTGTTGTTGATTTTTTGTTATTTCTTTGCTCCTTTCTTAGGTATTCGATCTGAATTTTCAGATCGAATACCTAAATTTACTGCTACTAATTTACATTCGTTGAATAATTCCTCTCATGTCTCACATTTTTTAAACGTTTAAAGAGCAATAATTTGCAAACAAATTTTAACAAAAACAGAGCCACGGCAAAAAACTATAATCTGTCCTTTTGAATAATAATGTTTATTATGAAAGTACTACCTAGAAAGTGGGTGCTATTGAAGGCAATATTCTGCTCCTTTTATATATTGATCAATATGTATAAAAATAAGTTAAAGGAACATATACCTGAAATACATCAGTATATTGGTACACAACAAACAGATTCATTATTTTAGGTCGATTTTCCCTTTTTTAATAAATATATTCTTGCTATGATTTTTTACCAGAGTCGGGCCCTGGGGATATGTATGTAATATATATAATAGATTGAGTATAATTGGAAAAATTTTATGAATTTTTGTATTAAAATATATTTTCTTAAATTAACTCAAGCAAAAGTGCCAGAAAGTCCCATATTATCTTAGCTATGCGTTACGTTCCGGGATATTGCTCACTATGAAGAGTTATGTCCCATCGCTGATTAATCGGGAATGCGATCAGATAGCATCTTGGCGTCTCTTCACACCGAAGAGATCTTCTCGGAAGTCATTTCACGATGAAGAAGATCGGTGGCTGTGAACGGTCACGAACCGAGTTAACCGAAAAATTAACCGCGACGAATCGCGCGCTTGGTTTTATATAATAATCATTCGTGTAACGGTCAAGACTTCGCGTGCGCATGAGAAAATATTTTCAGTCGTTTTTTGCAAATTGCTACCGCAGGCCCATGATCCTGGCGACGTTGTATAGATTTATGAGATAAGTGATGTGTGTGTAGACTTATGATGATCCGTTATCGCGTGGAACGGGATACGTAAAGACCTCCTATGCGTATGAAAATTGCATACATACTAGAGAAGTCAGAAGAATTATAAAAGTATTCGTGTTATGTGTATAAGTTTATAAGAGTATTAAATTACACAATGGTCGAGGAAATTCAATAGCGACGTGAGCTATTGTTATATAGTTTTTCTTTTCTATTTATTTCATGGTTTCTTTAGCAGATTCTGTTCGAAGTTCGAACGTTCGACAATGGCGAAAGACAAAAGGAACGCGGTCTCGAGAATAACATTATAAATAGAATCCATTACAAAATTCGATTTCTTCACGCCTCGTTTCAGAGAAACGCAATTTTTCAACGTACGAGCGAAACAAAATGGCGCATTTGACAAACGATGCCATTTTTTTCGGCTTGTTTGATGAAAACGGGAAATTTTTAAGACCATGCGGAACGAATAGAGCAATCAATTATAATTTTGCATAGATGCATCTTAGACTATATACCGTAAAATTAAATTATTGTATTATCAAAAAAATCGTGAATATGATATAAGCATGAATGTATAATACATCTAATAAGAAATAAATATACTCATAATAATAAATCAAAGTGATTTATATCATCATAATGCTATATCACCATATTAAACCTCACTGAATCTTTAACGCAGGGCACGAGTTTATTTTATACTGTCGCAGTTAAATTTAACCCGCATCGCATATCCATCAGTTATTATAATCATATACCTGTCACGATACAAATAAATAGTGAATAGGCACGCTGAGTCACACATCCACATATCGATCGTGATTCAATTTTATGATGATCGAAGTATTATATTCGTGTGCTCGAACATGACGGTTAATTTATTTTCGAAACGACGAGACAAATTGCCGTGAATAATGCATTGCCTAATCACTACGAGACAAATGTCTCCCTCAAGTAAACGAGAGCCAAAAATGCGACGACGGTCGTGTCAGCAATTCTGACTTCATCACGAATTCGTAAACATTGAGAAAATAGAAACGAGAACGAGCAAGCAATTGACTGACTCGTCGATTGACTCTAGAGAGAGAATCTTAGCTGTCTTGGGAGGAGAAAGTGGATTATCTTAATAAAATTTGGTTTGATTTAAGATCTAAAAATGAGATACATGTTATAATAAATTTCTGCGACCATAAATTATATAAATTTATCTCCTAACAAGACTTTAAATTGTGATGAATCGGCGAAATACATACAATCACAACGTAGTGTCAAGAAAACTGAGTAATGAAAATAATTAAAATTGTTTTCGCGCACGTCAAGCGAGCAGGACAAATTTTTATGTCGCTAACAAATTGTCAGCGACATGCGAAATATTTTACCGTTCTCGTTTTGACAGTAACTGCCGTCTCGAAACTGTCAGTGACAAACCGACATAGCCGAAAGCGCAGCGACTGGCACATCATCGCCGAATACTTTTTCCCAGTCTTAATGAATTAATTCAGCAAACAAAAAAAGTTTTAGAAAATAATTCAACTGGAACAGGACGTCGTTGAAAAAGGAGATAAAATTTAATTACGTCAAATAGAGCATGTGCAACTCGAATAGTGAACATCTGCTGCGTTGACATGTCACTGTTTCATTTTTTATTTTTTATATACATATGACGAATGACCCTTTTTTTAATTCGTTAATTGCATTGCGACGGCAAAGGGTGGTAATAAATTATATTCGTTGTATAAAGCAAAATAACCGCAATTAGCATTCCGAGTGTATTATTTCAGAAAGCAATTATATTGTTAAAAAACGTCTGTATTTTTGGCATTGAAATAAACGTAATGGTGCTTCAAATGCGCTTATATTTTATTAATACTTATTTAATTAAAAACAAAAAATGGCTTATTGCGAATATTTCCTCTAAAAATATCTGAAACTGAATGTATTATTTACTTATTTTTCTGCATTAAATCTAGTTGGCAAATTACTGATAATACAATCTATAAGAACATTAAATTGACTGCTACTAATTGAATATTTTAAACCGTTTAAAAAACAATCAAGTCAACAATTATTTGCAAACAAATTTTAACACAAACAGAGCCGCGTCAAAAGACTGCCCTTTTGAATAATAATAATGTTTATTGTGAAAGTACTACCTAGAAAGTGAGTGTGAAAGTACTACCTAGAAAGCACTACACTCTGGAAGTCGGCCAAGGTTGGCCAAGGACGGAGAATATAGTCGGTTACTTCGGTAATATTAAATTCGGTATACTTAAAAAGTATTATGTTACTTCGTATTATTAAATATTCATTATAAAAAAACGTATTGCCTAAATTAAATTTGTTTAAAAATTTCAAGAATAATATTTTATACGTCTAACTACACTCTCTGGAAGTTAGCTAAGGTTGGCTAAGAACGGAGAATATAGTGGATTACTTCAGTCGAGTTCGGTTCTTTCCGCTCTAAAATCTCTCGGAAGTTGTCCGAGGTTACCAAGAACGGGAGGTAAAGTGGGGGTAATTCAGTCGACTTGGCCAGCTTCCAGCGCTTCCGAACATTGTCGGCAAACGGACCGAAGTCGGAGCTGCTCTTTCGAGCGCGAGCGGTGAAATACTTCCCTTTTCGCTCTCTCGCGTGTTAAGTGACGAGAGTGAGATAGATAATGATATGGTTTTTCGCAAACTAAGATAGAACGAGTAACTCGGTTCAATTTCAGTATGCGCGTATGCGTCCTATGGTTAACAGGCCTGTCGAGCGCTGCATCATAGTCACGTGGTCAAGTTATAATACCACATTCTTATCGAGGACTCTCTGCTTATGGGACAGACTCTTACTGAATATTTTAGGGCATCAAAAGGGATTAATTATATTTTTGATAGTATATTCTTCTAACAAATATCGTTATTATATTTTTTTCATATAAAATCAAATAATTAAAAAATAATTAGTGGTACTTGATTTTGTTAAAAAAATCGTTTCGAATATTCTTATGTATTTTCCTACAAGGGTTTATATAAATGTCACACCATAATGAATTCTTATTTAGAATCGATGGCGACAAATTCTAGGATAGTCACACATGTAGTGTTCGTATGCTGAAGTTCATCATTTTTATGCCTTATGGCATTTTGCAAAAGCCGACAAAGATTTTGCGTAAATTGAATATTTACGACCGAAAAATTTTCACTGATGTTGTATTGGTGAGTGCCCACACTAACTTTTATAATTATCAGTAGCGTAATTTTGATAAAATGACAATTTAAAAATAGCGATTATTTGGCACATTTTTCGATCGCGCGCAAATATGCCAGCTGTACGTGGCAGCAGCCGCCGTCCGGACGACATATGAAATTTGTGGCAGTGTGGCCACTACTTGGAAGTCGACGCCTCGGCCGACTTCGGTTCAGACAACTTCCAGAGAGTGTAATTCAAGCATTAAATGCAATACTCCGTTCCTTTTATTTATTGTATAATCATAAAAAAGGGCTATAGGAACTTTAACATTACTATGTAGGTACATCTCAAACAACTGTAGGACAGTTCAGATTTATTATTTATAAATATGTGGAATTTGTGCCCTCTCCCCTTCATCTCGGCAGGCTTGTATGTAATGATCTGATAATACACCTAATTTGTTTCCTAAGAATATTCTTAGTACACGAGGGAAGGGTTATTAAGTAAAATTGGTGGTTATAAATAATGGATTGTAGAAATTCAAATAACCACAATTAGCATTCCGTGCGTATTATTTGAGAAAGCAATTATATTGCTAACGAACGTCTGTAACACGATGTCAGTTAGTGCATAAAGGGCTCAAATACACGTTCGACAACTGTAAACATTTTCGACAATCAAAATGCAAAAGTAAACAGAGCGCGCCGCCGAATTCGTACGGCAAACAGAGATATAAATTTAATCAACGTAACAAACTTCCGGGACGATTAAAAGTTTCAGTCACTTTGCTCAACGGAGAAACAACGAATTATGTCCGTCCCCTCTGTACGTGTACACACACAGTTTTGGCTGGCAGAAAAATGAAAACGTATAGTATATTAAATTTGCAGAAATAAATTTAATAAAGTTTCAACGCGGAGATTTGCGATTGTGAGCGCCAAGTTCTACGCCGCTGGATTATGAAACTTTTTTCTTCCCATTCAACCCCCCGTGACTTTTCTCCCTACGGCCCATTGTGGCTGCGATGACTGAAGATTTTTTCAGCGAAAAGGTTATCGTTTAAGTCGGCGCTAAGCGTTTAAGCCGCGTGACAGTTTTAGATTTTCTTTTGACAGCTGAAAGGAGGTATGATTAATTTCGCTTAATCGTTCACCTCGCGGATTAACAACGATGGAAAACGAAAGGGGAAAATCGGACTGACACTCGGAGTGATTAATAAATCTTTATTAAAAATATATACATATATATAACAAATCAAGCCTAAATTATCTATATACTAATTAAGTGCATCATACGATTTTCAAAGATACTTTTCTAGATCTGCAAATATTAGTGTTGCAAATTTAGATACATAATTAAGCGTGATTTTATGTTGAACAAAAAAGATTCGCTTCATAAAACAATATCCAAAAAAAGTTAGTATTTATATTGCTTAGTTTCATAAGTCATTTACAGTAATTAAAATGCTGCATAGAATTATAGAATATTGGGCAGCAATATGTTACAATTTTTTTATTTTATTTTATAGAGTCAATGTAGAAATAACTTTCTCAAAGTAAATATTTATTATAAATTGGGGCCTTTAAATAAATAATTCAGTATGTTTATGATATGAAAAACAGATGTTGAAAATTATGGAACTATCCGAGTGTAAATGCGCACTCTAAACGCATTTTCATAATGCAGGTACTATTCGAACAATGCTAATCAATGCTCGACTAGTCGGGGGTGCATTTTGGGTTATTTACGATGCACATAAATTATTCTGTACAAAGGGAGTCCTGGCTATATAATCAACGGATGGCCACATGTCCCATTTGCCTTTTGTAGCATTCGAATGAAGAGATCCGATTCGAGATTTTAGAATAAAATAATAAAAAAAAAGTTTCTAGTAACAATAATACGATATAAAAATGAATGTTTCTGTCAATTTTGCTATAAAAATAAACACATTTCAATTATTGATTATGAATTTATCATACACATAAAAGATATAAAATATTAAAATTTCAATAAAATATTTACAATAATGTATTCTCTTAATACTATTTAAATAAACAATGATTTTTGAGGACAAAATAAAAGGAAAAAAACCAAAATATAGATTTTTGAAAAAATCAGTGAGTGATTTTTGCTAAAAAAAAGCAATTAAAACATTTTGAATTATACTTTTAAAAACTCGCTATTTGTTATAAATATATATCATTTTTTGTAAAATGTATAATTTGTTGTGGTATAAGAAGTTTTGATTTTTTAACCCAAATTGTTAGAAAATATTTTTTTTGTTGAGATAATGTAGAGAATCTATTATTTTTAAGCAATATTTTGTATGCAAGGCAAAATTAAAAATGTTTACATTGTCATCTCTAGAAAAAAATTAAATTTTTACTATGTTCACACGATATTTTTCTAAGCTAGAGTTACATTATTTTAAACATTTTAAAACGCGTAAACAAACTGCCCATACAATTTAGCTAACACGCGAAAATGCGTGAACGGACTGTAATGTGTTAAGATATATTTTAATGTGAAATATATGCATTTTTGTGAGTTTTAAATTGTACTATAAATCGCTAACAGTTTTTTTTAATATGTATTAAGATTTAAATGTTTTATTTACTTTGACACATCTTTAAATATAGTTATAATAAAGATAATTCAAGTTTTTTAATATAAGGTAACCTAAGATACACTTTTACTCTATAACAATTAAATAAAAAAATATTTTTAGTTAACTATATATGACTTTTATTCTTTTTTTGAAGTAGACACAATATTGCTATTTTATTTTATGCTTTAAAATTCCTACAATAATTTAAAATACCTACTTTATTATAAAATTGTTAGAAACCTCGTTTATGTGAAACATATGTATTCATTTTTTGTAGTTTCCTTTTCTATAACTAATCGTAAAAAAGAACCAATTTTTTTTATGGTTTTATTTCTATAACTATATTTTTTATTATTTTTGATAATAGCTAACCGTAAAAAAACGTGTTAAAGTTAATATTGATCATATCTTAATTATAATTAAATAAATATGTATCTAAATTTCTATTTATACAAAAATAACATTTTTTACAGCAAGATACATAATAATCGAAGAAAAAAAAAATTTTCATAACGATTCATTCCAAAAGTTTTGCCAACTTCAAAAAATCCATCAATATTATTATCATAAAACTTCATTATAGAAATATAATCCAAAATAAAAATGTAGTAAAAATATTTTGATCAGGAAAAATTAATCAATGAACGGTTTTAAAAATATTAATTTAATAAAAGATACCTTGTAGTAAGAAATTGTAATTAAAAAATGAATTATAGTACTGTATCTCTGTTGTCAATACACGTATTTATCATATAATATAATTGACTTATTAAACCTTTGTATGACTCGTTATTAGCACCAAATGGCTGCTCTTTGGTTTAGAAAAACAAGAACAATGATTTGCAGATAGAATTTTTTTGTTCCGAGAAACTCAATACCTCTGGCAATCGCCAGAGATATTAACGACTCGAACAGCGGACACCGAGTCTAGTCCGAGTCGAAATCAAAAAGTATAATTCATTGATATTTATATTGGATATAATGAATATTATTAATTATCTTATTCCTAAGAGCGGCGTTATCTCATTTTAAATAATAACGGTTGCCAAGTGGTATTTCTAGAGGTCATCTAAGAGTATTTATAGTAAATTATACATAAAAATATTTAACCTGGTTTAAAATGACACTAATATTTGTGATAAATATCCATAGGCAAAATTTTAAGTTTATTAAAATATTGCTATTATATTAATATTCTTAAAGCAAAACAAAAATTCACCCCATGATCGATGATGTTTAGTTAATCATGTTACATACACTAAAGTATCATTTAGATTCCTTTTGTAAAGTCACCCCATTTTATTACACCATAGTTTAAATTCCACATCAATCATTTTTTTCAGTCGTTATACACACACTCTACTTTTTCGAGTTATTATCGAATAACGAAGTTTCATGTTTATTTTTTGTGCATCGATGATCCCCCATGTGTCATGATTTTGACGCGCAATACTACATAATGCACAAGAGTCAAGTATGACGAATAGCATCCCCCGTAATAAAGCCGATACTATTCTTGGGGTCCAAACCACCAGGGAGTTGCGATGCAGCGGGTTTAATAATTAACAAGTGTATACGTATCTGTATATTTATAGAAAATGGCGAGTCCCTCTTGCATAGTGTATGATAAGAATACCAATGATAAGGGGGAATCAAAGATGTTGTCGGATGAATAATTAACGAGAGAGAGAGAGAGGAGGGATTCGGACGATTGGAGTTAACACTGAGAGATCACGATGGGGTAAAATTTATCCATGGGTAAAATTAGAATATATTATAAAATTTTAGGCGCTAAAAATTGTCACAAATCCGGTTTTCTCAGAGTAGCTTTTAGTCGACAACTTACAACAAACGCACCCTGTATACACCGCGTGTACCTCTTTCTCTCCTTATTGTTTTATCGCCGCATCGAGACAATAAAGTCTGCTTTTGTTTACGACGGAACAAAAATGCCCCGAGATTTATCGTTTTATGCGCAATAAATTAGCCAACCGAGGGTTAACGCTCGGGCGACTCGTACGCGACTCGGATGCGACTTTCCGTAGGCAATAAAACAATTACTATCTCAGATTAAAAAGTAGGCCTGAACCATAATACATAAGTGTCCTATATTTATAGGATGTCGCATACATACTCAAACTTCTACACAAGACAATAAATCAACAATTGAACGTATCTGATGTAAACAGTTCGGCGTCACTTTATATTATAAAGCGATCTATTTGATAAATTAACAGCCGTCCTAAGCATTATACATTACGATTTGTCCCCTTTCTTCCATTGTGCTCCTATCTAACATCTCAGGAGGCAGATATATTATATTCTTGACAGTTTAACTAGTTTCAACAATACAGCGATATCGGAAGATAATGCCTAATGTATCACGTTATAATTTATTTGTATCAAAATAATTATTATTTGTTTTCATCGCGTTTTAAATATGATACCCTTCAATGTATTATATTTTACTGACGGTAACGGATCGTTAACTCCTCGTTATATAGCGCTTATAAATCTATTGTAATTTATGCCTATGTAACTAACAACATTGCATTTTACAATTGGGCTGATTGAGGATGTTAAAATAAACAATGAAAATCGAACATTTTGTATCAAAATGTTTTAAGCTATAATAAAACTCGCTATTTGGTTTAGAAAAAAAATATACTTAACAAGTTTGTCAATTGACTGCAATTGATAATATATTAATTTAAGAAAATATTAGGTATATTATTCAAAGTAAGGCCCTTGTGGGGACTAAAAAAATAAATGTGCAATATTAATAAGCGTACTCTAAAAAAATTAAAAATACAATCTGAAGCAAAAATACCATTAAAAACAGTTTAAATGGTATATAAAACCATTAAGCAGATAAAAAATATTTCAGCTCAGATTGGTTAAAGAGAGTAAAAATGTTGATCTCCTCCTTTTATATAAAAGTTATTGATATGAAACGCTGCAATAAAAAATTTGCAATAAATTCACGTCAGAGCTTATTCACTTCGATTCCGAATTAGAATACATAAGAGTTCAGCCCTAAGTGGTTTCCAAATTGACAAAAAAAAAGTAGCCGCCGATCTCGTCTAGCCAAGTAAATCCCTGATTCTCTAATGCCTGCACTACACTCTCTGAAAGTTGTATGAACCGAAGTTACAACTGAAGTCGGCCGAGATCTACCACTTCGAGTAAGCGACTACACTGCCACAAATTTCATATGCCGTCCGGACGGCGGCCGTGAATGACGTCTGGACGGCGGCTTCTGTCACGTACAGCTGGCATATTTGCGCGCGATTGAAAAATGTACCAAATAATCGCAATTTTTATTAAGTTTGTGGGGGCACTCATTAATACAATATCAGTGAAAACTTTTCGGTCGTAAATATTCAATTTACGCAAAATCTTTGTCGGCTTTTGAATAATGCCATAAGGCATAAAAATGATACTTCAGTATACGAACACCACATCTGTGACTATCCTAGAATTTGTCGCACTCGATTCTAAATAAGAATTCGTTATGGTGTGACATGTATATAAACTGATCTAGGAAAATACATAAGGATATTTAAAACGATTTTTTTAACAAAATCAAGTACCACTAATTATTTAATTTTATATGAAAAAAAATAATTAAAACGATATCTGTTAGAAGAATATACTATCAAAAATATAATTAATCCCTTTTGGTGCCCTAAAATATTCTAAGATATCAGTAAAAGTCTGTTGAAGTCCCCGATAAGCATGAAAAACCATATCATTATCTCTCTCACTCTGGTCACTTAACACGCGAGAGAGCGAAAGGGGAAGTATCTCACCGCTCGCGCTCGAAAGAGCAGCTCCGACTTCGGTTCCTTTGACTTCGGTCCGTTTGCCGACAATGTTCGGAATCGCTCGAAGCTGGTCAAATCGACTGAATTACCCCCACTTAACCTCGGACAACTCGGATTTTAGAGCGGGCAGAACCGAGCTCGACTGAAGTAACCCACTATATTCTCCGTCTTTGGCCAACCTTGGCCGACTACCAACGAGTGTAGTGCAGACATAAGAGTTCAACTCGATCTTCGAGACGACTTAATGACCAGTACAACCATTGAGTTTGTGATACTTTAGTTGAATATGAAACGTTCACAATACGCATACATGCTTTGCTTTTAAAACACTTTTAAAATCAAAATTTGTCCATTGCAGAATATTATCTGATATTTAATATCAATAAAATAAGCCATACTAATATTCAGTTTATAATTTATGCGCAATATCAAAACGGGTCATCTTCGAACGGGCGAATGCTCAGCTTATCCGTCGCATCGCCGCCATCTATAACGAACTTATTCAGCGATAGGATCGCGCGTGCAAAACAATGGGGCTCACTACTGTCATCCATTAGCCACCTCGTCTGAACTGTGTGTGTTGCCGTTTTGTCGTCTCCACGGCGACGCGGGAAGTCCTCGATCCTGAGCTTCAGGACGGGACAGGACAGGACAGTCAAGACAGGTGAGTTCGCATCAATCATGTCTCGTGCGCATTAATTGCCGCGATTAAGCTAATGGAAAATCGAGACGAGAACTTTTGTCACGCGACATATTCGAACCGAACGTATCGGTTCGCGTGCTCTCTCGGTTCGAATCCCCCCCTGTGTTATTGTACTATTAAACCGAATTGTTCGCCAGTAATGCGTTTATAAATATTCATGAATTTCCCACAAACAGGAGGGCTGGATATATACTTGTGCCCATCCCTCGAACGATTGTTGCCCTTTTTTCGCACTAGGGTGGCTCACTATCGTCGATTGATAGGATTTGGCATTTTGTAGTAAAATTTATTTCATCAAAAAACAAAGTTTACAAGTATTTGTGCTATAAGACTAGTTACTTCAATCTTAAATGATCAGTATTTTTTTTAAAATAATAAGTAAAGGTATAATTACCGTTACGATCAAAGAATGCGATTTTATAAGAGTTACTAAATATTTTATAGTTGATTTTTACAAAGTAATTATTAAAATATTTAATTAAAAATCCGAGCATTTATTTTAGATAATAAACTTTTTGATTTTTTATCTATTTTGCGTAATTTGTAATCTATTTTGATTGGGTAATAATACAAAAAATGAAAGTAATGGCTAATATTATTAAATATTTGTATGTTTCATGATTGTTGGTCATAAAAACGATTTTAAATTGCCCATAGTATCAATATTTATCTGAAAAGCTCAGGTGGACAAACATTCGTGTGAATTTCGCCACCTTTCATTGTTGTCTATCGCCGAAGCGGATTTATTTATGCTAATGTTGAGAAAATAATTCGGCCCTCGACCAATTTCACGGCGGGGTGCATTTTTGTTTTATTCAACAGTGGGCAGCTTTTATGTTTTTTAGGGGAAACTGCGACAACCCCTAGGTATTCAATTATCATTTTATTTTCCAAACATCCCGTTAGCGTCTCATTAAAACGCCTCGGGGGCTTAACACGTTGAATCGCACGATCGATGGCGATTTTCTCCGAAGACCGCACACAATGGACGCAAATCCTTTGATATATTCGGCAAGAGCGGCGTTGGGGAAACACTGATTTATTGTGCGCACTAAACGGATTACGTCCGCGAAATATAAAATATGATTTTAGAGCGCCTTCTTCCAGCAAACGGAGACAAAGGGATGGCGTAAATATGTCGACACGCTAATCCAGCGCCGAGACAAAAAAAACGACAACTCATATTGTGATAATATATCATCAAAGATGCAGTTCTCACAAGGTGGCCAGCATGTGTGTGAATCTGAGATGAGATAAATTTTAATATTTGCCGCACGTCAAAATGTTAATGCGAAGAAACACGGACGATTTAGTTCAAAGAATTTCAATCTGTCTCTGATATGTTTGTATCTGATGAAAAAGAACAACTTCGTTTAATTTCACTTCGCATATGAGAATGCTAAGATACATCATAAGTGTGTGTTTGGAGCATTGCCAAGACGCATATTAAAATAAAAATGGATGTAGTATATATTAAATATAATTGGTTCCACTAATAAACATTATGATATGCATATACTATAAATATGGTATAAAGGTACATTTTATTTTAAGACTGTAAAAAAAGTATTGCCCAGCTATAAATCTTCTTTAAAAATAGCATACAACAGCAAGATTGCGTAACGTAACATGCTGATTTCATATATATCAATTCCTAAGTTTAATAAATCGTTATTTACAAGCTTATTTCGTGAGAGTCTACGATTTTTGAGAACGTTAAATTTAACAAGTTTCAACAGTACTTGAATTTTGATAAGTATGTATAGCCTTACTTATTACTCTTGAGTGTAAAAATATAAAACTTAAGAAACTTTTTTTTTAAATGAGAAAAGGCTGATGAACATTCAACAAATTAGATAAAAACTATTATTGATAAACTTTGAACGTTCCACGAATTTTACGAACGATGGCAAGAAGCGTTCAGAACTAATAATATAAATGATACGATTATTAAAAGATTATATTGTAAACAATAAATCCGTTATTTAGTCTAGATCAGACACGAGTAAAAAAATATGGAGTTGCTCCATATTTGTGAAATAAAAATGCTTTATGGACTTGGTATATTTAATTCACAAACATGCGAAGACACACATGAATCCTTCCATATAAGAAATAATTATAATTAAATTATTTGTTGGAAACCATGCAAAAACTTGGAAGGTTTCACCCACGTATCCTAAAATTACACACTTGAATCCGGGACGGAATGTTGTAAAAACACTCGAACCCAATTCGTAGCCTCTCCGTCGACACTGTCATTAATAGGAATTAATAAATACGTCGTCGCCGACACTAATTCGTAGTATGCCACCTACACTTTTGGACCGTCTCTCAACGACGACATATGGTTCTACACATATTTCGCCAATGTTCGACTCTAGCTTAATTATTGTTGCCTGAGAGCTAAGAACATCACGCGAATACACATCCTATATTATGTTATAATCAAGGCGTTTATTAAATTTGTAGGTGTGTATTGTAATCCATTCAATATGTGGAGAAGATCCATAATTTTCCGACCCAAATTTATTTTTAAACAGCATGATAAAACAATAGTATTACTATCATATATGGGAGATAAGAATTAGGGATTACTTTATAACTTTAAATCTAATCGATCATAACATATTAGATGTTATTAGATTTTATTTATTACATGGATGAATATCGATGTGAATTATTAAAATAAAATCAAGCTAGGTAGTGTATAGAATTTTTTTTAAATAATAATATAGCTGTCACTGATTTACAGTCGAGTACAGTAAGCATCTCTACAGCGTATGCGGCAATCCCTCCTATAGCGTACCCCCGTATAACGCTCTTTTTGCTACCGTGTCTCTTGACTTCGCTAGACGCGCCGCGCTATAACATTCCAGGGATATTCATCACAATACAGTAAGAAAATATTTATTTATGTAAATTATGATCAAGCAAATCAATGTACGCGTTTTTTATTACATTATTTATACACTGTCCAGGGGGTTTCAGCCTTTCTAATTATTTATAATAAAACTATTTAATTATGTAATACATGTCTATTACAAATCTAAGAAAGTATTAATGAATTTAAAAATATATTTAGATATATGATATATGACAACATCCAAATTTTAGTGCATTTAAAATAATACATAATGTTTCTAAACTTAGCTAATTTTTTATTACAAAATTTAAATGCAAACCCCATGTAAATATAATCATTTATTTAATAAAATTGTTCCACAGAAAAATCTGCTGAATTAAAAAAAACAATTAAAAAAATTTCAAGCACCATATTATAAAATTCGAGAATAAATGCAGACAAAAGACAATAAAGAAAAAAAACAGTTGAAACAAAAAGTTAGCATTTAAATATTCAAACTGCAAAATAACTTATTATAGTATTTTATAATTGTTTTAAATATTAGAGGTCACAACACTTTAGGCTATCTTTATGTATACTACAATATTATTTAATGTTGTCTTGTGTCATTAGTTATTAGGTTGCGTAGTAATAGAATATCGCATCATTACATTATGTATGATATTACAAGATGGCGTGTAATATTGAAGCGTTATTGGGCTACATTTAACTGCGCCATTTATATTTATTTGTTAAAATGATAAAATAATCTATTTAAAATATAAATAAAATGTGATGATATTTTTATCAAGGTATTTAGCAGTTAACACACACTCAATCACTCTCTTACTACAAACAAAAAATCCAGTCGTATATACAAGTTGATTCATATTTAAATAAAAAAGTACTAATTATAAATATATTAATTTTAATTAACATTTAAAAACTATTTAAATATCACGATTCATAATTTAAATATTATCATCTCATTTTTATATATTAATAAATTTAGAAATAATACCATTTTAATAGCCTCTTAATAGAACATCCTGTGTAATAACATAGTTGTATTTCAGGAGACGGGAAGCTCACCTGAAGCTTCGGAGAGCGACAACGTAGGTGGGAAAGCTCCCGTAACGAGCTGATGAATCTTATTTTCGGCGCGTAATGAGCCGAGCTTTCATCGTCGGACTTTCGGCTAGTTTTTTTCATTCAATTTTTCCTGCCGCGAGATTTACGCCTCTTGGACGTATGATTTATCTTTATGATCCCGAAAACAAATTGGCCGGTTCCGTTCGGACAATCCGGTATGTATGTGATTTTTTCCATCCGGGAATTAATCGGACGTTTTCATCCCGCGTGCTGCATTTTCATTTTCTGGCTGCGCCCATAAACAACTTCCGACTCAAGTAATCCAATTAAGACGTCGGTTACACATACGAAAAATATATTGTATAAAATATGTTATGTACAATATAAAAAAATCGAGATAAATCAAATAGTCCTAAGTGAAAAAATGTTATTGTTATTTTTAACCATAAAATTGTATAATATCTTTTTTAGACATTTTTCCATATTTTAAAAGCGGCAATTTTATATTCAAATTCCTTAAAGTTGTAAAATTTAATCCTAATTCACAGCTCCTAGTATATTAACAACGTGTAGTATAAAAATGTTCTATATTCTAATATAATCAAAATAAAAAATTAATTTTGTCATATAGAATTATTGTATTAGCATAAGATTATACGATGAAATGGCATCGTGAAAGCTTACCTATTTTTATATTATTTAGTACAACATCAAATAGATATTCAGTGGTGTAGTTGGTCCGCTTTAGAATAAATAATATTTTTCACAAAACACCAACCACTCTCACGTAACTGTGACTACGAGGAGTATCCGCTCGGATGACATCCTCATCCGTTGTTTGTTCCGCTAAAGCCTTCCAAACGGATGCCTCCGGGATATATTGCATCCGAGCAAACACTCTCGAACAATGCCAGCGATGTTATCGGCTTATATTTTCCATCCTCCGCCAGCAAAAAAAGGATCGAGGGAGAGCCATTAAAGAGGCGCACATACTCGAAATTTTCATTTAGAAGATCGTAAAGTATGGAAAATGTGCCGATCTGCAAGCGATTTGGCATGGGTTCTAACGTCAGAGGTGGTTGCGAGGTCGTGAAAAAAGGGTATTGAATATCCAAAGCTTTGTAAAGCTCCATTACTTGATTACTTTACTAAACAATATTTTCAAGCATGTGTATTATTAAAAGCTAGTAAAAATGGAAGCAAATTTTAGTACTCGGATAAGTACACTGCTGTTTCTATTATGTAATACGTAACGTGAAGGGGCTTAATTTTTTAAAGTCATATCTATATTGTGATTGAATCGCGTGCTTATTCAGTGTGTCTTTTCCATTTATTTAATGCGAAAGTAAAAACTACTGATGACATTCATCGCTTATATGTGACAAATTCATAAAAATAGATTTAATACCGAAAACTTTTAAATTGTGTGTATGCGAATTACATATATCGATAAACTGGCTATTAAGTGCCGGCCAAGTATACATAAGCAATTTTCAAGAATCTTGGAAGGCTTGTAATTGTGTTTTTATTTATTTATTTCCATTTTATTCACTACAATAAATTGCATCATTAAACACAAGCACTGCATTCGAAGAAACGAAACCAGAAAAAGTTAAAGTTAAGCCCGCGGATAGCGCGTTTTAAACGCAATCCATTCACGGCTGTATATAAACTTTGCGAATTGCTTCCTCCAGAGACCAGAAAGGCAAGGATACACAAAATGGGTTTCCACCGCTTGCTTTGCCTTTCCCTGCCAGAAATTTACAATACATTCCCACACTTAGCCGAGGCTACTGCTGCCGGACAGTCGTAAACAACCAAGAGCACCACCTGAACTCGAAAGCTACTGAATTCCGCCGAACGTGTCTATATATTTAAAAGCAGCCTTCATTACAATGTCCCGGCTGTCTGGAGATTAAGCAATATTCATTATTTTGCGTATGAATATTGAACAAAGCCGTGAACTGAAAATACTTTGCAGAGTGCATTTTGCAACGATGCGATAATTTCGCAAATAAATTCACGGCTCTGAAAGCAAATGTTTGGTTGAGTGCTCTTAGTAATACTAAGCTATAATAAATTCAAAGTATTTGCGCAACACATTTTCAGCTAATCAGAAAGTATGCTAACGTTATGTTAAAAGCAAAGCTCTCTTCGTGTATTATATAATATATTATAAACGCATTTTTACATTTAATACTATCAATGGTATTAAGTATAAATAACTTTAATGGATAAGCGAAAACTTTAAAATATAGTGTAGAAGATAGAGTAAAATTTTGAATATTTGTTATTAAGGAGATGATTTGAAACTTGTCAAGTCAAGTAGAGTCAATTTACACTAAAGGCAATGATTTTCGCCGAGAAGGTTAATAGCTGCAGCTTATTATTTCATGGTATCAGAATGCTATGTAATTATCTTTTAATTTGATGTATTATGCAATCAAAAATAATTTACTTTAAATAGTAAACATTAAATTAAATTTAACTATGATTGTACTCACGATTCATTTTTTACACAATATCGATTCAATATGTTGATTACTCACCTGAAACAAAAAGAAATTGCATTATTAATAATTATTCAATACAATAAAAAAAATATTAGTATGGAAAATATAAAAAAAAATCATAGGATGTTTCTGTGTTTCAGTGTATAGTCGTTTTCTTAAATTATACATCAATAATATGATCAAAAAAAACATTTTTTTTATAGTAGGTTACATTTACTAAAGATTTTTTCAATCTTGGGAATTGGGATTGAAAATTCGTAGAATCCTGGGAGTTTCAAACATTTCTTTTAAAGACAAAAATATCATTACCTTATTTAAAAATAAATTACAACAAAATTCATTAAACAAAAACAAATACATTTTTAACATAAAATATATCTAAATTGATAATTTTTACAGCAGAATTATTATTTTTTAGATTAAAAATGTTTTCAATTTTTGTAATTTCAACAGAGAATGTGGACAGGCGATACAACAGCAATAAAATTAACAACTTGACCTTGTTTTTATGAGAAAGAACTTGAGATTCATATGGAAATTATCAATGTTAAAACATAACTATTTTCAAGTCGTTGTTTTTGAAACGTGAATCCAGAGATTAAGTCAGGATTATAAAATTTGGAAAACTTCCCATTTCTCACAAATTCTGATCTTTACAAATTTTCTCAGTAATTACATGAGTTTAATGACTTTGTTGGCAAGTAAATAATCGTTTCATTTATGTTTTTCTGCCAAAATTTGCTATTTTTTTAACTTAATTCTCAAGTTAAGATTGTTAAAATAGATGTATTAAAGTATTGTAAATAAAAAATATTTAAAATAAATAACTAAAAGTATATGTATGTAAAACACACGCTCATTCAAGCTGCGCTATTTTTTAAAATGAAAATATTATTGAATGTACATGGAAGTAATTTTATTTATTTATTATGGTAGAGTAAGAATAAAATAAAACCCTAAAATAATTTTGTGTTCCAGTACTATATATTTTCAAATTCGATATTTATCGTTTTTTTAACTTACATAATATGGACATAACTTTGTTCCTTGTTAGTAAGAAAATAAAAAGATATACAAGTTTTGGTTTGCAACATTTTGCGTCGGATGGTTGAAAAGCCATTTTTTTACAAATTCCATTTATGACTTTGTTGACGGGAAAATTAAAATTGTGCATAACTGTGCATAATTAACAACTTTTTAGCATTGGTCGATTCAAAACTATTTAACAAAATATGCATTTTTATTACAACAAGTTTTTAAAGAATACTAGCACTAAACGAGAGTCGTTCACTATTGATCTGTAAGACCTAAGTTCAAATCTAATAAATATCTTAGTGATATTAAATATAATATATACTATACTGTCTGAGAGATTTGAATTAATGATTATTAAATAATTAAAGCTCCGATTGATCATAAAATATTGAATTTTCTGAGATTTTCCTAATCTCATATATTATTTTTAGTATTGTTTTTATGTGCAGGACATTTATACATACAAATATTTACAAAACAAATAAGGCTAGTGGATCCGTAGCTATCGCTCAAAGCTCATATGCGTTTAGAAAAAAACGAAAGCTCGCCACTATCATCGGCCGCGGGCAGGGCCGAACTCGGTAATAAAAGGTTAGCCCTCGTGCCCGGTTGCGGGATTCGAGTCTCGATAAGCGGACTACCTATGTGGCCCAGGGGCCACACGCGCCCTGGGAGGCGAGCCCTGGAACACTATCGTCGGACATCGCGTTGCGGCCAGGAGCCACGAGATTCATCTCGCGAGGGACCGTCATTACCTGGCAGAAATTGAATACATGCACCTCAGCCGAGATATGATCCCGCGAGGGAAAGATGCCCACCATCTCTCCCTCTAGATGTGCAGACGCAATCGTCTTCTAATTAAACGATTCAGAGATACGATCGTAGCGGTGCGGCCGACAATCAAGAATGCGAACACTCCGCATACTATGCGTATTTTTAGCAAACTCTAAATACTCGTAAAAAAATGTATAAATATTTATTCATTAAACTAAAATACAAAGTGTACCTCTCTATAAATGTGCCGTCAAATCATAACTCTGAAAAAGTTTCGCACTATTGTTTATTTTTTGTATTTTTGGTATGCCGGCAAACACTATTTAGCAAATACACTAATTAAAGTAAATGCTTTTCACACCATAAAATACATACAAGACCATTCAAAATAGGTTCAATATAAACAGTAAAATGTAAACAGTTTAGAATAAAATAAATCTCATCACAATTCCATACTATGTATGTATGTATATGACATACAAATTAGATTAAATCCATACCGAAATTCTAATATTTCCAATAATATTATTTTCTATTATATCAGTAATTAAAGCCCTATTTGGTATTTCTATAGATAATTTTCATTACTCTAGAAATAAATAGATATGTTTGCTTTGGAAAAATTTGAAGCAATTGTTATATAAAATTATAATTATTTACTGATATGTCAATAACCAAATATTGTGTATAAAATGATAGTTTTCTATGTATGTACATACTTCTTGATATTTTATATATCATTATCGTAAATGTTATTTAACATATTTAAATTACCTGTAAATATTTAGGTACACGTTTCTTTATTTATATAAATTTGGAATTAATATAAATGATGTTTATTTATTATTCTTCTTTATGTATACGGTAAATATATATTTAAAATGTATTTTTTAGCTAAAAAATACGTTTAAAAGTTTCTAGTATATACATTTATGTTATTTGCAAGAAAAATGAAAGTAATGTAAGTTGTTACATTATTTAATAACCAAAAAATTGTATATAACATACATAAGTAATATAATATTATTTATTGTATTTTGTATCAAATATATTTGTGAGATAAAATCGGATCATATTTCAATCTCGTTTTCGATCCATTTTTGCCATTTATCCGTTCACTTTCGCACTCGTTCCGTGGAATCTGACACAGTTTATCCGAAAATTTACGACAATTTATCGCGTTCGGATATACTCTTCTTTGCCAGAGTTTGTTATTCTCGTTATTTGACACACACGCGAATAGTTTTCTATTCGATATAGAAAAGTAGGTATAAATTATGAATTTTCAGAGCTATTACGCAAGGGTACTATTTTTAACAAGTACTAACTTTCATCAAAACGTCTATATATTTTCCAAAATATTATAAAATAAGCTTTTAAATTATTAAAGCACTTTTTTATTATAATTAATAATAATAAGTCTCGTGAAATTTAAAAGAACATATGCCATAAATACATTGAATGTAAATTATTATGCCCGCACTACACACTCTGGAAGTTGTCCGAACCGAAGTTACAACTGAAGTCGGCCGAGACCTACGACTTCGAGTAAGCGACCACACTGTCGCAAATTTCATATGCCGTCCGGACGGCGGCTTCTGTCACGTACAGCTAGCATATTTGCGCGCGATCAAAAAATGTGCCAACTAATCGAAATTTTTAAATTGCCATATTATTAAAATTACGCTACTGATAATTATAAAAGTTTGTGTGGGCACTCACCAATACAATAACAGTTAAAACTTTTCGATCGTAAATATTCAATTTACGCAAAATCTTCGTCGGCTTTTGCAAAATGCCATAAGGCATAAAAATGATACTTTAGAATACGAACACCACATCTGTGACTATCCTAGAATTTGTCGCCATCGATTCTAAATAAGAATTCGTTATGGTGTGACATTTATATAAACCGATCTAGGAAAATACATAAGGATATTCGAAACGATTTTTTTAACAAAATCAAGTACCACCCATTATTTTTTAATTATTTAATTTTATATGAAAAAAAATATAATAACGATATCTGTTAAAATAATATACTATCAAAAAGAAATAATTAATCTCTTTTGGTGGCCTAAAATATTCAAAGATGTCAGTCAGAGTCTGTTGAAGTCCCCGATAAGCACGTGGTAATATAACTTGACCACGTGACTACGATGCAGCGCTCGACATGCGTGTTGACCATAGGACACCTACGCGCATACTGAAATTGAAGCGAATTACTCGTTTTATCTTAGTTTGCGAAACACTATATCATTATCTTTCTCTCTCTCTCGTCACTTAACACGCGAGAGAGCGAAAAGGGAAGTATCTCACGGCTCGCGCTCGAAAGAGCAGCTCCGACTTCGGTCCTTTTGCCGATAATGTTCGGAAGCGCTCGAAGCTGGCCAAGTCGACTGAATTATCCTTACTTTACCTCCCGTTCTCGGTAACCTCGGACAACTTCCGAGAGATTTTAGAGCGGGCAGAACCGAGCTCGACCAAAGTAACCCGCTATATTCTCCGTCCTTGGCCAACCTTGGCCAGCTTCTAGAGAGTGTAATGCAGGCATTACAATATAAAGATAAGGCATATGACTCCAAATGTATTTTAGGAATATAGAAAGCATAAACATGCAGATTTACAAAATAGTTACAGGAAGTCAGAATATTGAAGAATAGTAAAAAAACATTTTGTGAGAAATATAAGAACAGAACGACTAATTTATGTTTTGTGATTATAATAAAAATGTTTTACAATAAAAACAATGAATATTTTTAAGAAATAAGTTTATGCTTTAATGTTTTAAATATTATTAATAAAATAATATTATATATAAAATATAATATATATAAAACAGAGAATATTATAAATTTATACCTGCAAAAAAATTTTTTTTTTCTGGAAATTAAAAAAAATATTAAAATCGAAATGGGTGTTTATTGCAAATACATAAATTATTTAAAACTACATGCTGTAAAATACTATCTATGACAATAATTGTAAGTAAAGCGACATATTTTACTGTCGTAAAAAGTGCAAATAATATGTATTTAATTTGCTGTTTCTAGTCAATTGTAGGCAATGCTAGCGGGCTCATTATAAGAAGCAAATGTTTAGTAAATAATAAAACGCACTTTAAACGAAAAATCAGGTAAAATATTTTTGTTTGTAGTAACATATCTGATTGATATGTGACTTTATAAAAATAAATCAGTCATGGTAATAAATTCGTTTAAAGATTTTCTGCATCACCTTGTATTTCGCATATTCAAATATCATATCCATTCAAATTCAAAAGGACTATCAAATCCCTATCTTAATATATATATAATATGAAGCCTCCACTCGCATTGGCTTTTTATTTGCCATACCATCCTCGCATATCCCGCTTATCCCGATACACATTTCAAATCTTCTCCAAGATTCGAATTGCATTTCCATGAAATTTCACAAGCCACCACCATCATACATTGTATGTGTGCTGGAAGCGAACGCATGTAATCTTGCATTGCGAACGTGAGGGAATATCGCTGATAGAGCGGCCGCTCGTGTTTTCAATAACACTCCAATAAGAAGTGGTCTCTTCGCGTATATAACGATAAACAATCTACCTGCATTCGGTGTCTCGTATCTCGTCGCGGTCTCATATGTGCCGTGTCCTACGGTATCGCGGTCGTGTGCTCACGGCACAACGCAGTTTTAAATTGTGCGCCGTGCCATCGCGAAACAGATACCCCACACGCTCTATGAGGAGCTTTTTTACGAGCCGATTGGAAAGTGTAACGAGCTTTTGTGTGTGTCCCTCCTGTCTGTATAAAAGTATCGCAAGATCTTCGGGCCTCAACTCCTCGAGCTTTACTAAAACAAAGCTCGTCAAAAAACATCTGTTTATAATGAATATTAATTCCTAAACATGATGTATGGCAGCAATAAAAAAACAGTAAATATCTTACCAATCTGGAAAACAATCTCATCCAATTTTCACGTTGGAAAATAATTAAAAAAAAACCGAACATTCTGTCAGTGAGAGAGATAGAGAGAAAGACCAATTCCAGTTCGTTTCGCAAAGCTCGGCGGAATGCCGAAAATTGTCATCGTGCAATTCCGACCGGTCCATTTGTCGTCTCTCGTTTTGAGACAAAGGTAAAAAGAACCCTGGTACTCCTAGATAGGATAGATCCTGGCGATTGGATGACAAAATTACAACCCGTTCGCTATCCCAGCGCAACTGGAGAGATTTTTCTTTATTTAGCCATTTTATCTGGCCGTATTAGCGAATTAGATAAACTCTTGGTTTTGAGCCAACAGAGCCTGTTTTCGTACACGACCAGATACGAAACACGTCTAGATCCGCTGTTAGCGATTAAAGATCGCAGTTAAGGCTAGTAGCAGTTTCCTACAGTTGCTGTCGTGATGTGAATTATCTGAACGGACAGTAGTATTTATTGACGGATGGATTATGCAGCACCATGCTGAGATGAGGCCCTCATCGCCAATCGGAATCTCTATCGTTGGACGGTCGATACATCATTCTCGTGTGTGATTTTTTTTAATGTTATTATATTATAGCATATCTAAATACATGCACTGGATATTTTTTTATAGATGATGTAAATAAGAATTGAAAATAATAAATTCCAGTAATCAATAAACCTATTGATATTATTAGCAGACATTTATTCATTGGCGTATTGTATCTAACATAAATGCAGGAATAAGTTAAATCTATGTATTATGACTTTCTCTGTTGAAAAAGTACTGAGAAAAATCGATTAAATAAAAGTTTAAAATTAGTAATTTTACAGCATAATTTCTTTTCGTGAAGCTTAAAAGTTGCATTGAAACATCTCATAGAAACATCAGGCAATTGGGAGCAGTACTTAGTGGAATCGAGTTTGATTTAATGGCAGAAGCTGCTACTAGACGATAAGTGTTTCTACGTGACAATTATTTCTCAAAAAAAAAAATACTTTTTTGTGGAAAAACAAAGTTTTACATTTTTAATTATATTTATAATTGTTGCACTTTTCATAACGCTGTATAAAAAAAGATGGCTCTGTGCCAACTGTTTAAAAATATGCAATTTTAAAGTATTTGGATGGCAAAAAAAATTTAATCGACCTTATCTATGCTTTGGTAATCTTAGAACTACATTAATAATTTAAAAAGGAAAAACTGCTCCGCTTGAGTGTCGACAGATTGCAAAAATATATGTGGGCTTTCATTCTAAAAATATATCATGGACGATATTTTTTTAATTTTCATGTGTTTCTGCTTGACATTTTTGTTTTAAGAATTTCTTAAAAAAAATGTTAAATCGAGAATTCACACTTTTCGAGAAATTTCTTTGAACCTTTTTTGTTGATATATTTAACAAAGTTTTTTCTACTTTATCTATAACTGTTGCACTATTTATAGCGCTGCATAAGAAAGGATGGGTCTGTGCCAAATGTTCAAAAATATGAATAGCAAAAAATAATTTTCTAAACTAATTTAATCGGCCTTATTAAATAATTTTTCAGTATTAGAATAACATTATTAATTTAAAAAAGAAAAACCGTTCCGCGTGAGTATTGGCAGATTTCAAAAATATATGTGGGCTTTTTACAGAGCTTATATCTCGTTTTTTAAATAATTCGAAGAGGATTTTTAGCATTATCTTGTTCGAAATATAAAATATGTAAAGTAGCAACATATATTAGTTTTCTACGATTCGGGAATGAATACGAGAGCCCAAAGTTCCTCTGTAACTGAACGCTCTGTAATGATCCATTCTGTTCCTTTGATTATTCGCGTCTATTATAATTATAAGAAATCATCATCCTATTAAAAGTCTTCTTCAACAATATTCTAGTTATCTGTGTATCAATGAAATAAAAATATCTACAATAATATAAAATCACATAGTATATATGATATTACAAATATTTTTTTATTTATAAAAATTTATTGAGAAAATACGAATTCCTATTTCTCGAGAAATAAAAAAAACCACCAAGAAACCAGAATGCCTTATTCCAAAAGATTTTCTTCGCAAAAGACATTTGTTCTTCTATCCATTTGCTAAAATCACTGAGGCAGCGATTTATCTTTTAAAATTGTAAGGCATAAACAAATTTCGCGAGTGTGTCTAAGAGGAGATGCAATGGGCACATCAAAATCCTTATCAAACTATCAATGTGAATGAGGCGACACTTAATCAAAATAAACTGGAATCTATTTTGCTGCACCCTTTCAGCCTTAAAACCCAAAATATTACTTTTGGGTGATGATTATTTTCCAAATATTCTTAAGTAGACTTTATGTTGGTTTTTAATTAATTTTTTTAAGTATATTGAATATAAAATATAAAATAATATTAGGGAAAGGCACTTACTTTTTCGTGGTTATTTTTTTTATAAGCATTTCATACTTGTAAAATATTATATGTTATAAATGAAAACCATTATTAACTTCAGCGAAAAATTACAATATTATTATCCTTGCGTGGATTTGATCTGCGTTAAAAATTGCCTTGCGATAAAATCGCCGTAGAAGGCGAATTTTAAAAATTCATAACCACGAAACAATTTGTTAGAGAGCACCCTTAATGCTAACGCGGGGGGGGATGGATTCACTACCCCAAAAGCCTTTATTCGGCGTTCCACCCTTCGCTTAAGTCCACCCCAAAACGACGCCCTACTAATCTGCGAGCGTTTTAAGTAGCATTTTTAAGATTTACAGTCGGACAGATTTTGTCAGGTGATAAATTCCTTAAATATATTAATAATAAGCATCCCCTTAATATGTATATAAAAAAAGGTAATATATCGCTTTTTATTCTAAACAACACTATAAATAATCGTTACAAACGTTGCGACAAATCTTGTTAAAACGTTGAAATTATCACGAACACTTGAACTCAAAACGGACGATTAACCCTTAACCGTTTCAATTTTGACCGCGGGCGCGTATAAATTTTTACGTGTTTTATTCGCTCTATATATCTTTGTAATTGGTATTCTCGTAAAATATGAGGTGAATAAATTTTGTAAAAGGATGATTAATACTTCGAGCGGGGAAAGGTTAAAATTTTGGCTATCTCGGGCCGGACGCAAATCTCTTAATGGGTTTACACGCGTGTGACGCAAATGGTTATGTAATATTACATAATTAATGCGGTTAATGACAATAATAATTAAATACTGGTTATACAAGCGTTAAAAAGTTTATATTTTAAAAATGTATTATTTAAATTAGCAATTTTATATAAAATCTCACTAAAAGCTCGCGAATAGTACACTAGAGAAATATTTTACAGAACGTCCTACTGCGATTTTTTAGGTCACAGTAAAATATTTTTTAGAAACACAATTTAAATATGTATTTAAAGATCCGAAAAATAATTGTAAATAATGAACTATCAGATATTAAATTCCTATATTCATATTATGGCGTTAAAAAATTTGATTCAGCAAAACATTGAAATGAAAAGCAGGTAGTTGTGAAGACATATTAAATCTAATCGCGAGATTAGACTATTCGCAGAATCTCATTGATTCTCAGAGAAATGTAATTTCGCTTTAAATAGCCTTAATTTACAATTTACCTCCGCCATTACAATAAATATGCCACAAGCCGCTTAATAAAATAGGAATTGACTCGATAAATAAAAGCTTCTCTAAAAAAATGCAAGCCTAGTGAAAAAAATATTGTGCTTAAATGTAAATCGTAGAGTGATAAATTCTACAAAATCTATGATAAATTTAAATTAGTCTTTACCTAATTCAATTGAACAAATAATGTTACTCAAGCATTTCAAGGTTGTGTCGGATCAAGGGTGTTTCTACAATGTAAGAACGTAAATAATACGATAACTTTAAAATACAAAACCCACTTAAAAACGGAGGGTGTTATGTTAAGTGTCCTTTTGACGAATTTTCCACTTTGGACCGAACATGATCCAAAGATGGAGCCGAGTCGAAAATAAGCACATTACCCCTGTTTGTGTCCCATTGAACGACACGTAGTATGACGCATAATATATCGGCGGTTTAATATTCATTCGACGTTGGCGCAAATTTCTCTTTATATACGTAATCTTTCCGCAGAGGCTTCTGCAAAATAAGAAAAACCCTCGAGTTTTTCCACCGCGAGCTGAATAGCTTTGCATTACATAATGGGCGCATTTTTTTTCTACTTCCCCATTCAACCTTAACCCGTGGAATTTCGTTCTCTTCAAGTATGAATTTATATTAAGGGAAATCCTACAGTTTTATATAGTACACCCATTACGCGAAGATTATCATTTGATGATTGCCTTGTTCTACCCCTGAGGAGTTTTGACTTTATTAGAAAATTTAATAATACGAAATTATTACGCGCACCCCTTGGATATAGCTCAATACAATTACAAAAAATAATGTTTGATAGTCCGTCAAGTACTCATCGTTTTGAGAGTCTTCGCTGTAGTCAGCGATGATTCGATCGGTGAAAAGTGATGGGACAAAATGCCAAATATTTTAAATTAAAATTTCATCGTATTAGGGTCAAATTCAGCCTACATCATCTACATCATAAAATTAACGTTACTTAGAAATATTAATAATAATTTTAAAAATGTATTTAATTTTAAAAAATATTGCAATTTACATTTAACGCTCTTCCAATTGATTCGTAAAATTTAGAAACCATTGATAATAAGTTTTGAAACTAAGCCAAGAATGTCATACATATTTCGGAAAATAATCATTTATTATAATAAACCTAGTAAGCTTTTTATGATTTATCACTTCTGAGAAGTTTGTTTTTAATACGCTATTAATAGTTCACTGCTACTTATAAATGATTTAAATCAATTCCACTCTATATTATTAACTTTCATTCACAACAAAACCAAACACGCGCGCATTTAAGTGCGCTTTTTATGTTTTAGTTTTATAGTTCATTTGACGTAGTGAGCGAGAGCTTTTGAGTCACGATTTTCATTTACAATTCCGCAAACGTCTAAAGTTCACGTATTCTGAGCGCGCCAGTCGTAAAGTGTTAATTTATATTTTAACTCGCATCGCTCCCTTTTTCGCGTTTTGCCATTGTGGCGAAGACGCATCGCCCCCCTGTCTCTTAAAAACTTCATCGCTCGGATGGAAGAAAATAAAATGTCGGAAGGCCTCGATGCGACGCTCCCGAAATGCATAATTTAGAGCGAAACGCCGCGAATTAAACCGCCGGAGGGTGCAAAAGAAAAAATAAGAAATAAAAACTAGGGGATGATGAGAAGGAACGGGGGTTGCCAGATAGACGAATAATCGTCTTGGTTGCACTGTAATTCATCGTTATCGCTACTGCCTAAAGCCACTGGAAATATTTGTAAAAATAACAAATATTTTTAAAACAAAAGCAGTTTAATTTTTTCATGGTGCGGGGTATGTTAACGCATTTATTTAATATATTATGCATTTTATTAGTTTTAAAGTAAAATGTATTAAGACACAAAGTTCTATCAAATAAACATTGTTTATTAAGAATGATTCTTAAAGTTATATTACGTATACTTTCGCCGTAATGGGTCTAATTTGTATAAGAATGTTTTACCGTGTACTACTTTAAAGAATATCCTCTCAGGGTGTTAATCTTGTCCCGCGTTCGTTCGCTTGTTGCGTAATAAATTCCCACGGTTCTATCTACCTCGGCACATTTAGTCCAGAGAGTGAGTTTTTATACGCTTCGGCCCTAATGGAACATTTGGTGGAAAGCGAGGTCGTTACAAAGTTCCGCCCTTCAGAATCAGGTGTGATGTAGTACTAGCCAAGTTGCAGTGGGCGGCCGGGGCACGCCCTCAGCCGCCCAATAAATTGCGGAGCAAAGCTTGCAATGGCCTTCGGGTGGAGTCGGAATGACCCCCGGCGACAAAACCGAATACTAAGAATGTTTTCAATTTCGCCTTTGAATCGGACCCGAAGCGGTGCTTTTTGAGACTGCGCGCGATTTAACTCTTTGCTATCGTTGGCTGCCTTTCGAGCTTCGTAACGTATTAAGAAAAGCATAATAACATATTATTAAAAATACTTTGACCATTGAACAGTATAATGTAATAAAATATCGTTAATATTAATATTGAAAAAATATTTTTTGCAACGTTTTTATATGGCTCCTAAGCACTTTATTTTATTTAATGAAAGGGTTTAATTCTGTTTTTATATTTTTTTACATAAATAACGGTTGTTGATGTAAAAGTATGACATAAATTAATTTTTTTTTGTGAATTTTTGGCACTGCTTAATTTTAGAAAATATGTACTTAAACTAATAGCCTTAAAAGCAGTAATTATACACTGCATTGTCATGCATTAAAATCAGGCATAGGTCGTAAGATTATTTTCAGGGGAGTTGTGACAATAACAAGAAAAATGGGAACACATTACGACAGGTCTCAGATGTTCCACAAAATCACAGTTGATAATAATACAACTTGACACGCCAGGAAATACTTTGACATTTTTTAACCAAACCGCCGGAAAACGGAATCTACATTTCTCTTACTAGATTTTTCGGCGTTTATTTTTGCTGCAAAATCAAAGCCTCGAAAACCGAAATACCCAGCTTTTTGACCGCTTCTGCAGGCGTCGCTTCTAAAACGTCGCAAGCGACGCCGCGACGCCCCAGGTGCTAAGCGTTTCGGTTGTGGCGTTGTTTTCTTTTCCAGTTTTTTCAACTTGTTATTATTCACCTTTCCAGTCAGGTGAGAGACGGCAACTCCTGATTACGAACTGGATTCGGTTTGTTTGTTTATTTGCTTTAATGGGACTCCTTGGGCGACAGCGCATAAATAATTTGTGTTCGTCTCTTTTTCCGCACCGCCTTAGGTCGCTCGCTCGGTTTTATGTAAAACCAGAAGTAATGGACGTCGGTCTTTTGGCTATTTTTTATCGGACGTTATTATGGGAGTTGGGGCGATTTATGTCGCGTGTATTACACGCCGAATGTAATAATTTGCTATAATTAACTCACGTGCCAATTATTTTTTTGACCTCGAAGGCGTTCAATAGAGATTTATATAACAATTGCGAACTGAAAAGTTTCTCGAATTTTTGTATAGTTAATATTTATTTGTGTAAACATGACGTCATAAACAATTTCACCGTTTAATTTTACATTAAAACATATTTTTTTGCTGACAACTTTACAAAAATAATTGTTTTATGGTATGAAAGATATTTAAAAATATTTTGCATGCATTTTCACTAGAAAAAAAATATATTGAGAATATTCAAATTGCCATTAAAAAATACGCAGTATTTTATCACAAAATCTATAGAGTCTACTACTTTTGTTCTTCTAGTGATTCTGTACAAAAACGTGATAACTTACACTCACCCATTATGAATAATTAATTTTCGTTAATTTTAGATCGACTTTCGTCATGTGCCCTACATAAATCTTTAAACTCGGTTACGTACGACGCGTCGCACGCGAGGAAATCTATTAAACAATTACGCACCATCGCCCCTTAAATCTTGGGCGCCCCGGGTGGCGTGATCGCGCACTATCAGCGCGTGCTGGATGAGCACGGAAGGTGGTGAGAATGTGAGAGAAAACAGGTGGGCAAATGGCTCGTTTGCTCGCAAAAAACTCGTAAACATGGTCTCGCAAAGCGACGGCCTACGCATAGTGTGCGAGGGTGGCTGTAGAATTTTATCTCGCTGTCATCTCTGGTGAAGTGACATTTTTGCGCGGACTTGGTTAAGTCTCCACAGTGTACATGATTAATATTGTTATGAAAAAAATTATAATACAATAATTTTTGTGTCTTTACCATTCCAATATAAGCACCTTGTAATATTTTAATATGTATATATTCAAATATTATAAGGCAAACTTTATAGTTTTATACAGTACACCCATTACTAAATACTTTGATGAATTTTTATTACTAATCAAGATAATTGATACCGTACTATTATTACGCATACCTGGTATTCTTCTCGAGAATTTTCAGAGAAAAATACATATTCTGATTTCTTATTAGAAATTTAATTCAATATTTTTTGTGTTAAAAATTATTTGGTTTTCATCAACAAAATTCAAATCTGGATAAAGAGCAGGTAGTACGAAAAGGGACAGAGATTTACAATTGACATTTGAAAAACATTATTTGACAATCATTTTATGACTGGCTCTAGAAATTGCTATTTAAAAACACTTCATTTCAAATTTCTTAAACATTTGCCGGTAAGTAAAAAAATAATAATGCAAGAAGCAATTACTTAAGAATAATTATATTATTAATAATTTGGCAAGGATTCGGTCACCGGATAAATTTCGAGTCAATGTTTTTATGCAAATAAATCATATGATGTTGTCATTTTTTGTTAAATACGAAGAAAAATATTATGTCATAAAACGACCGGTTATTAAACATGCATTAAATAATAAAGTCACAATTATAATAATATATGATATAAGAATTTTAAATAAATTAATAATGTAATAATTATGTTTGTTATAATAAATGATGTTCGTTTATATTTTAATTATTAACAAAACTATAATTTACATACATAAATATTGACTCAAATATGTTATGTTCCAAATATTTTTTATGTCTTAATTTTTCAGAATTCTCGTGTAATTTCTCATTATTCGAGAAATAGAAAACAACGAAAAATAAGAAACACTACGTATATCCTAAAACTTTATTTTTTATATATTATTCATCTAAATACAATAAAAAAAATCATTATTGTAAATAATATACACTTATTCTACTATTAAAATTCAACGCAGAATATAAAAAGTAGTGTAAATTTTTTTTTAATAATGGGAAATATATTTGTAGAGCTATTAAAAAAAATATTACTAAACCTAAATATGCAGAAACTTCTCAAATAAATTGTCACATTATATTAATATTATTTGTATATTTAAACATTAATGTAAAAATAGTAAATAATTAAAAAATATACTTTTTTACGTGTAGTTAACAATATTGATTAAAATAATTAATGCATTAAGCGCACACCTAAGATACAACCGTATTCATCAAAATTATTTCCAAGATACAACAATTTCTGTAAACACAATGTAAATAACATATGACACAAATTCATTAAAAAAATTAATAATTAGGTCATGAGGCTCCATAAGATTTATGTTAATTTTTCATTAATTAATCCTTGTACAAATTTCCAATTTCGATAGATCAGCAAATGAGTGACGTTTTCAGTGACAATACCTGTCAAAATTTATTGATATTTATAAATGATTACTTGCTACATTAGATATGACAGATTGCCATAAAAAAGTTGTTTTTGAAAATTGCTTAATTTCCTGACGAATAATACATATATTGGGCATGGACAGCGGACGGACGGCAGACAGACAAATCTGTGTTTTTTTACACCACACACGATCAGATTTGTCCGCCAGACATCATTGACGGACAGATCCGTCGGTCAAATCCGCGCGTGTATGGCCAGCTATTGATTGAAAAAAGGTGTGCAAAGGAATATTTTTTTTTCTAAATATAAATACTTACAGGTACTGAAAATTGTTGGATCATGAATCATAGCAAAGAATTGATTAAGAAATTGTTTATATATAGAGAAAGAAAATACGACGACTTACTACTTAAAACGATAGTTGTTCAGCACCCTCATAGCTACCAAATAAATCTGAAAAATCCGGCCCTGTGTGGGTCTAATCACAATTTAATGGGCGCGTTCGCGTGATAAACCTACGCGGGCGTAACAGAGTGGATTAGCAGTTTATAGGAACGGTCGTTATAAAATGTTATTCAACTGCAAAAACAATACAATAACTTTAATGGGGCAGAGAACGGATTTACTACGCACACTTCCCCCTCCGCCTACCTACCCATCGTTTTACGATCGAAATCTGAAAATTTCAATTAATCGTCACGGAATGCACGTAGTAGATATTGTCAAACGAGCGTAACGGCCGTTATAACGAAGCGCTAACGACGCCCGGCGACAGAAATGAGCTTTTAATAAATGCTGTGTACTACGATCGAAAAACGAATTTCAGGAACAGGTGTTGGAGTTACAACTTCTGTGTGATTTAATGTAATACACGAACAAATGTTACCGGCAAAAGCGCCTATCCAGACAATTATGGCGTGATAAATTCGATTTGATTGCGCCGTAAAATAAAAGATAATCTCTCGCTAGTCACAGTGTTAACGTTAACGTTCTTGCAAGAATATATTTATTCGCAAGCTTATTCTCAAATATCATTTTGAATATTTTTATATTAATTGTTTTACTGTTGTTGTGAAACTTGTAACATGTAAAAGCATGTTTTTTTAAAAACAGCATATCTGTCTTTACCTTCAGCTTTTAGGCCAAGATTGTAAAATTTATAGACGTTAGAGAAAATGTAAATTTAAATATTTTTAACTCAGAATCACTTTATGAATACATATTTCATTATTATTACGAAAAGTTAGAACCATAAAATGACACCGTTATTAGAAACAACTATAATACGCTTAAAGCATATAGTATCAATTGATTTATTTGTGTCTTTTGGAATTCTCAGAACGATTTTTTTCTTGAGTTGGCATAAAACAAACGATTGCGTATCTGAACAAACGCCGTTAGCCATCGTGATGCATTGGGAAAACCTGGTAAGTCATATTTGTCAAATTTGTAATAAAATAATAATCAGTTAAACGGTACCCATTATCAGTATAACCCTTAAATAATGAATAAAAAACATTATATTTATACAATATTTTTAAAGCTTTGATTTAATGTAAATGATTTTTTCAATTCGCGAATCGTAATTGTTGAAAATAAATAATTTAATGTGCCGATCTTAATCAATGACATTTTGCCTGTCCTGAGCAGTACCTTCGTTCGCATAGAATAAACTGATTAAATAAAACTTTACACTTGCCACGCATTTCGAGAACTAGCTCCATGAAAAAACTACAATAAAAACCTGTAAACTACAATACAACAAGAATATTATAAACCGTGAAAAATATACGCTATCTTTGTATCTGGTTTTAATTAAAATACGTCAGTTAAATATAAATATATTACAATCCAACGAAAGACTGGTCCTTTCACAAATTTGTTGCGAAACCAAATTTGCGAGCTTTGAATTATTTTTTCGAACATTGTCCGCAACATTTGCTAAAAATACGCTCAGAAATTAATTAAAATAATTTTTCGTAGTCAAAAGAGCGTTACTCATCCGAGCGGGTATGTAAATTCTCACACCTACATACATAGGTATTTATATTATACAATACACACACCGTACAATAAATTAACAATACACACTCGCGACCTGGAGAAGCGAGTTTTGCATAAAAAACGCGTTAATCCTATCGATTCGGCGGACTCCCAACTTCTTAATTATTTGTTATCTGATCGCCGTAAATCTCCGGAGCGGTCAGATTTTATTAATTACCGATGTGAACGCGAAAAAAATAATAAAAAAATATATACATATTGTTGTGCACACACGCGAGAGAGAACTCGACACGAGCGAAATTTGCCATTGGACAGTTATTATTTGAAGCTGCGAATTTGGAGTCGTAATTCGAAAATGACTCGCCTATCCGTTGAACAATTTATCTATTCGGAGAAAAAACTATAAGCTTTTGAAAATTAAAATAAAATAATAGCGAGAGTAGAAAAAATGTTCATAACTCAAGCGTTTGTTTGTCGAATCTGAAAGTTCGATTGGGTGAGATTAATTTAGCAGTCACGCCTATAAAATATGACAATAATTAACAGTCGATAATTAATAGATAAAATTAATCTTTTGAATAAAAAATTTCCATTGATCTTAAATAAATTATTAGAGACACTGAAAGACGCATCGATCAATTAGTAAGTTAGGTTTGACTTTAAATCAGTAAAAATTAAACTTTTTTGACGAGCTCTAATAAATTAAGATTATCACTTGATAGATTTTTAAATTTAATTTACATTAAATTTTAAAAGTTATATAAAAACAGATAAAAGAGGCAAATATATTTTTTACGTCATATTAATAAAATTTTGTATACTTTTAAATTCATTATTAAAATATTGTGAAAGTTTCAACCACTTGCACAATTTGTTATAATTTAGAGGTCATTTTAACAATTACTTTGAACAATCGAGAGATCTCGTGATCAAGCGAGTAAATAATTGAAAGTACTGCACGGATTATCTAATCCGTCATGTCACACAAGTACCGAAAAAACTACTATTTGTTTGGATAGGATGCGCGCTACCTTGACATTTCATTCTAGCCTGCGCATAAAACTATTGTTCTTCTACATTTTAGTTACCAATCGTAGGAGTACCCATATTGATTGTTTCACTTTTAAGGAATAAGTACATGATGTGGGTGTGTCAAAAAAGCGATGCAATTGACTCTCAAATAACCTAATCTGCGATAAGCCAGAGCTGTCAAAATATGTGCCACTTACGATAGAGATGCCACGGAGATCAGAAACGAGCCAAGAGACCGTATCGACACGAGAGATATCAGTGGATTCTTAGAGTTTCGCGTCAACTCATTACGCCAATCCAAGCCACTCCGCTAAAACACAGCCGACAACAATACAACTCTACGACTTAAAAAAACATGCTAATTTGATTCCACCACCTGATTGGAGCATTTGGTAATATATGTATGTTTTAAAAATATATTGCTACTAGTTTTTTCAGCATTGACTGCAAAACTCAAAACTATTATTGTTATTTATTTCCAAAATTATTGTTAAATTCATAAAAATATATTTTAGAGAAAAAAAAATTGCTTAAAATTTTGGCTATAAAGCTAGTAATAGTAATGAAAAAAAATAATATCAGGACTACCCTTAATCGTTGCATCGAAATAAATTGTACGGTAGGTTATAATATAATAGACGTATCCCACAAATTCAACAAGGATCGAAGTTTTTGTTGGCATGGTAAGCAAAATAATCGTTATGCGTATAAACGCTATCTATTTAAAGTGCTAAAACCGTTGGACCTAATTTTAACAAAAAAATTACACGCCTTAATTGTACTTTTCAGAAATGTTGCATTACGCAGATACACACGTCAAAGAGTCTGATTTCTCTGCGAATCATTTACAATGATAAAATATTTATTTACTTTCTCCATTATTAAACGTATATAAGCCAACTTTAACTAGTAATTTCGGCGAGGACGTTAAACAGAACTTTAGCCAAGACTTTCTACACCAAAGTGGATCACAGAATATTAATTTGCTAGGCTTGAAAAAGCGTCAAACTTGCACTAAGTGGAGCTACACTAAATCGACCGAGACGATTCTCGAATCCCAAGGATTTCAACTTGTTCTTCGATACAATACAATATAACGAAGGCTGATTACTAAGGATTTTTTTTTATATTCGATTTTATATTTAAAAAATTAAAACTTGGAAGCTAGAGTTATTTAAGACAAACCCTCCTTGAAACCTACCGAAAAAACTTTGAACCTAGTAGCTAAGAAGAGTCGTAGAATTTAATGGAAGACACCAGGCCTTCCTTGAAAACTTCAAAACGACATGAAAAATATCAACATTAAATTGATTGCATCTGTGATCTTGATTGATACAGAAAAAAATATGTTATATGTGCATATAAATAATTAAAAACATGAATGCCATATTAGATGTATCATATAATAAAGTATAAATCTGTGCAATAAAAATGACTCAAAGAAACAAAACATTGACAAATTCCCATACGCCATTTATATCAATCTCGACCATTTTAGGAACCCGTTTTCAAAGGCCCGATCATTTTGTTTTATTCGTCATGTGGGCGAATAAATATCGCTGATTTTATGAGCCGTGATCGCGTCTGGATTGCGATTTGTTCGCAAATCGCTGTTTGCCGAGAAAATTTGCATTCGCGCCGTGTTAACAAAAGCATCATCCAAATATATTAGGTAGTGATGATGACGACGATGAGTGATTAAGATAAGGCGCGTAACTGGAAAGGAACGTAAAAATGCCGCTACTTTTTATTGCGGCGACATCGCTGATAAACTACCGGTTATTTATATGTGGCGGGTCACGTTTGAGGTTTAAGATAACAACGGCAACAAAAAAAGATACATCGATACGTATAATACTTACACATCTACTAGTCGAAGTACATAGTATAGGGTGTTTTGTAAAATATGTATGTAATATTATTAATACTAGAGATTTTTTGAATACAATCAAGCCTCTCAATCTCTACACAAATATTCATACTAATACTTCGTTTCAAATTAAGTTTAATTTATTTCCAACTACTTAATCAAATGGCTTCAAATTTCACGACTAATAAGACAAAAAGTTTAATTAATATAATAAACATACACATATACTAACGTGCACATATCCAGCTAATTCGAATTATTTAACACACTCTAAATACTTATGTAAATCTTGAATCACACTGTTTTGAGTACATAATGTAAATCAGATAATTACGCACATAAATTAAGACGATTTGATCGTATCGGAATTTTAATTGCACATTTTCGGCAGAATCGCATTTTTCTATGATTTTAATTGGAATATTTTATATTATATTTATTGCGCTGATTCTAATATAACATTAAATTATATATTTTGTGTGGGCCGATAAAAACGGCATACAATACACGAATACAATAAAAATCAATTAACAAGACTTTTATGTTAACTGAGTCCATAACGATATTTCATCTCAAAATCGCAATATATTCAATGAGCTCTTTGCGATAATTTACGACTCCGTAGTCTAACGGCTGAAATAGGCGACGTGATTCGAATGGTAATAAAAATTGCGACATTAATGATTAGTCCCACCTTTTGCTCGTAGAGAGTCGATTTATATGACTGTTCATGATATAATGTGAATAATTATTTTACTTATGTATATACGCTTCAAATAAATTCGAAACAGGTAGAAATGTGACTAGCATTAAATATGGAATATTCCAAAAAAATCAAAAATATTAACCATAAATATAAAATCAGTGTTTTACAATCAATATTAATGGCAAAAAGACTAAAATCAAATTAAGTTTTAGCGAAATAATTGAAAGTCTATTTATATTTATTATGTATTATTTATAATAATAATAATACATAAAAATACAATTGATAATTATGTCAAGGAAATACTTTTGTGTAATCTATTATATTAAATAATTTTAACTGATCAAAATTGTACACAAACGCCATCTAAAAAGTCAAAAAGTAATCAGAAAATTTAACTGTAATTATTATTTGGAATCCATTTATAATCTTAAAGTTTTATTTAAAAAATAATATTACACTGGTTGCTATAAATAAAAAATAGCTGCGTCATACATAAATATAAAATAGACTTGTATTATTCTCCTTGTTTCATCATTTTTGTCAAAAGCTATGTCATATATAATATAACTTAGTGTATGTCAAATTTTATGAGGCCCCGCTTTACTTTATGATAATAGATGTTTTTTTTTTGTTAAAGGAATTCTTAAAATTAATTCTTTACATTTTTTTGTGTAATATTTTTTTACAAAAGTCTAATAATTTTAGTATTTTTACTAAAGAGGGATAAGCAAAGTGTTAACGCCCTGTTTTCAGTTAGGATTAGATAAATTTATTTGTATATGTTATTTATAAACTAAGTTATGTTAACTTTTGTTTTATCATTCCTTTTTCTTAAAAAATGAATATTTATGTTCCTAATAATTTCATAAAATGTCTTTAAAATTGACTAATTAACCCTTTTAATGTCAAGCGAAATTAGGTGGTGTATTCTGTGAATGCTAAGCATTTTTGATATATATGTTTTAATTCATTTTTGCGTGAATTCCTATTTATATTAAAAATAAAATAAAATCTAGTTTATAGAAGTAAGTACCCAAAAAGTATCAAAGAAAAATATTTCCTAATTTTACAAAAAAACAAAAACACCTGCGTCCTAGCGGCATTTATGTATTCGTTAGTAAGTGGACATCGGTATCCTTACGCATTCAAACGGTTAATACAGATTTAATTCTACATTTTGGTTATGGCGTATGTAATGTAAAAATAATCAAAATGATTATATTAATGTATTTATAAATGATTTTATAAACTAAATTAGCCAAACTTTTATTAAATCGTATAATAAATCTTGTTGATTCAGATTGTATCCTAATGCTTGTACTACACTCTCTGGAAGTTGTCCGAACCGAAGTTCAACTGAAGTCGGCCGAGGTCGCCGACTTCCGAATAGCGGCCACACTGCCACAAATTTTATATGCCATCCGGACGGCGGGCGTGAATAACGTCCGCCCGGCGGCTGCTGTCATATTTGCGCGTGATCGAAAAATGTGCCAAATAATCGCAATTTTTAAATTGTCATATTATTAAAATTAAGCTACTGATAATTATAAAAGTTTGTGTGGGCACTCACCAATACAATATCAGTGAAAACTCTTCGGTCGTAAATATTCAATTAACGCAAAATATTTGTCGGCTTTTGCAAAATGCCATAAGGCATAAAAATGATACTTCAGAATACGAACACCACATCTGTGACTATCCTAGAATTTGTCGCCATCGATTCTAAATAACAATTCGTTATGGTGTGACATTTATATAAACCGGTTTAGGAAAATACATAAGGATATTCGTAACGATTTTTATACCAAAATCAAGTACCAATAATTATTTTCTTATTATTTAATTTTATATGAAAAAAATATAATAACGATATCTGTTAGAAGAATATACTATCAAAAATAAAATTAATCCCTTTTGGTGCTCTAAAATATTCAAAGATGTCAGTAAGAGTCTGTTGAAGTCCCCGATAAGCATGTGGTGGTATTATAACTTGAACACGTGACCACGATGCAGGGCTCGACGTGCGTGTTAACCATAGGACGCCTACGCGCAAACTGAAATTGAACCGAGCTACTCATTCTATCTCAGTTTGCGAAAAACCAGATCATTATCTCTCTCACTTTCGTCACTTAACACGCGAGAGAGCGAAAAGGGAAGTATCTCACCGCTCGCGCTCGAAAAAGCAGCTTCGATTTCGGTTCCTTTGACTTCGGTCCGTTTGCCGACAATGTTCGGAAGCGCTCGAAGCTGGCTAAGTCGACTGAATTACCTCCACTTTACCTTCCGTTCTCGGTCACCTCGGACAACTTCCGAGAGATTTTAGAGCGGACATAACCGAACTCGACCGAAGTAACCCATTATATTCTCCGTCCTTCCAGAGAATGTAGTGCAGGCATAAGGTTAATTATTTAATATTTATGTCTTTGATTAATTAATAAATTATACTACTCTAATTTATATGCGTTTTACAATTTATTTGAAAAAAAATTTAAAATGCCCATAAAATTAACTTAATAATAGAGATTTAGTTATACATTTTGGTTTTGGCGTATGAGATGTAATTATATATTATATATCAATGTGAAAATAATAAAAAAATATTTTATAAATAAAACTTCTTTCATTTGTATGCGTTTCACAATTTAATAAAATATAAAACGCTTATATCTGTTTGAAACAAATCAAGTAAATTAATAAATACTTTTTTATTTTTATGTATTTTTTTTTCAATTAAACGGTATGATAAAATTTAAAAATACCTTAGCTAGAAGTAAATGCTTAAAAGAAACTTTATCTGCGGTAGTCTTATATTAATAAAAATCTATCTACCTTTATGACATACCTTGAACTATTTTAGTCAGTTTTTTTAGTTTGTCTGTTTGCTTGCACACCGCCGCAATTCCGCGCGGCGGATTCTAAATCCACTTTTTTCGTTCCTCACAAAGCCGTTGGTTTTTTAGCAATTACAAGCAATGCTCCTAGAGCTTTTTTGGGATTTAATGATCGCGCTGCTTCGACTTGGGCGCAATATTAAATTCCCGAACGGTACCGCGCAGATTTTCCCTTTGATAACAGCATCTTTTCATATTATCGCGACGCAGTCGCATAATGAGACCGCAATACTCGCTAATTGCGGTCTCAGAATCAGAATCACGACTCGAAAACAAAGAACCACTTAAATAATTAAAACCATTCGCAATGAATCAAAAAAATCTGATGCAGTAGTGCATCGACCGATGGATAGAAAAGAGATTCAACAATCGGGCAAATCATTCCCGCGATCAAATATTGAAACAGATCGTTTGCACGCGACGGTTGAGGAAATAAGAGGAAACCAATTTATTATTTGCGCATCGAAAGATGTGTATATAAAAAGAAGGAGAATTAAATAAACACAGCCGAAGCGGAGAGAGAGAGAGAGAGCGCACGCATTTTCGGCTAGCTGTAAATATTTGCATTTTCCGGTTTTTATTTGGCGTATTTTCCGCAAGGAAGGAAAACCTCAATCATTCCAGGTGGGGTTGGTTTCTCGATCTTTGCTATAGACGGCAAAGAAAGGTGAAAAATCGAGGGAACACATATATAATATTGCTCAAAAATAAATTTAGCAAAGTTCTACTCTATATAGATTTTTATCATTCAGTCAGTGCTGAGAGAACACCCCTCATCCGTTCGACACCTACCCTCCGATTTTTTTTATTTGAAAAAATGTAAAGTCAATTTTCTCGTTGAGTGAACTCGATAATGATTTTTCACGTTGGTCTTGTCAAATAGGGCGTCTGGATTCATGCAGGAGAAAATCAAGAGTTTGCACGTAATGCGGTATTATCATTGGTAGCATTGAACCATAATAAAACCATTTTTATTTACTCCTTAGAAATATAAGCAATAAATTAATTTTATTAAAATAAAACTGGACGTATGTAAGAAAATATTTTCTTAATACAAAATTATTTGCCAGCTTCGGTTTAATTCAATATAGAAGTTAAATACACGTTTTATTCACATTTAAGTTATAAACCGTTTAAATAAGAAAAAAAATGTTTTCTCTTTACTATTCTGAAATTTAATTAAAAGAAATTTAATAAATACCGTATAGCTTTATGTAGTTAACAATAAATGCTTAAAACATCATATTTCTCACGTAAAACCTGTTAACAAGTTTCGAATTGTGTTTACAGAATACTTAACAAAACACATTGTACAACATAGCACGTTTACTCAAACGCAACAACAAGGCTTTTTTACTATACAAAAATAATGTACAAAGTCGTGTTTTTGACAATAAAACCGTTTAGCAAAAAATACTATTTTCCACAAAGGAAAAATATAACAATACTTGAACTTATAAGGTCATTTAGCTGCCAGAGATTTCTGGCTTTTTCGTGCGAGCTTAAAATACACCTGTCTAGAAAACAAATGCAGTAATCGGTACAAACTCTTGGGATTAAATATCCCCCAATTTTTTTTTCTATTACATACTGTTTTTGACAGTCTCTATAAAAAATAAAATAATTCAGTCAATAAAAAAATAATAATACGTTAATAAACAACTTTGTTTTTCTCGGCCCTACTTACGTTTTTAATCTCGCGTAAAATATAAGGTCCTATATCAAAAACGAAGATTGTAATCCGAGACGGTGAAGTTGAGAAAACGAGTTTAATTGCGATTTTTAATATCTCGGAAACTCGTTAAGGTATAATTATGCGAATTAAGCGAACCGGCAAGTCATGAGATGATATTTTTAAGAGGCAATGAGAGATATTTAAGCTCGAAATGTAAAGCGTACATGTACATAATCATGCAAATGTATTGTGTGTATTCAAGAGATTCATTCACGACGCATAGTTCTTACCTTGATTCAGGAGACTGCCTCAAATTAGTCCACGAGAGAGAACGACGCCATTGTTCGACCAGACGAAGGAAATGGTACATCTTGAGATGTCACTCATCCGGCAAGGGCGCTGGGCTCATTAAGGGACGTTTATTTTTGCAAGGAAAACATTTCAGTCCCGAGAGAAAGCTCTCGGGCGCCGGTTTATTAGGACTTAACGGAGTTTTATCGAGTTGGTTCAAATGAAACGTCGAATTTTTATTATATATTTTTCATGATTGTCAATATCTAATTATTATGCTATTGATAAAATTGCACCAGCTGAACAGATCAGTAGTATTAATTTTCTCTATCTTTGTCATTTACATACATACATACATATCAGGCGCGGGCGGTGAGATACTTTCCCTCTCGATCGCTCGCGTGTTAAGCGACAAGAGTGAGTGAGAAATAAGAACATGCGAGAGGGAAAGTATCGCACCGCCCGCCTGTTGTTCTAAAATATATTTTGCTATTGTCGAGCTTACAACCACTTGCGTCACATTTTAGAAGTCACCATAGCGACCACTTGAACAACGAATACAATATCTCTCACACTACGCAATTATCAACCCGTTTTAATAGTAAGATCACACATTACAATACGGAAGAGAGCTTGTTACCATAATATAAAAACATCAAGAATTAGAAATATTACATAAACTACTTAATAGCACCATTCGTGCCATGACAATAACCATCCTCTATCATCACCGTATTTATTTAAACGCGCGCTATACAATGGGTTCGACTATGATTATATAAACATTATTTATAAAACGATTGCCGAAGAAGCAATATGAATACCATGTTTTCTCCTAAGGCGTGAATGTATTTTGGAGGTGTATTCAAGAAGCTATGCAACATCCTCATCTGCGATTCACTAAAGCTCTCTCGACACTGCCACATTGTGAGACCAAATGCAGACTCAACCGATAAATACAACTCGACACACCAGCTAATACACTCATTAGCGATACACTATTTTGATACTGTAGTAATTAATAATCATTTTTCAAGCTAAAAAGTCACACCACTTTGGCCTTAAAATCTGGAATATTATTAAAATGATATAGGTTTATCTTTTATTAGAATAAATACGATAAATAATTACGGAAAAAACGACGTTTCATCCGCAACAACCTGAAATTTGCATGCTAATTAAATAATAAATCCCACATCCACACCATCAGACAAAAATATACTATCGTACATCAGAATAAAGTTGCGGCCGCAAATCGAATCGCATTCTCGAAGCAATAAAACGTAATTGAATCGATTAGTTTATGTCGCAGGATGCGGGATAACGCGCTGGCTACTTCAGGTTAAATTAAGATTAAGACGTTATAATTTCCTTCGAGGTACTTGCATACAAGTGAGTGTATACATCCAGGGCCGGACTGGAAACGTTATCAAGCGAGCATCTAGCTCAACGGCAATTATTTACACGACCCGATGATCTACGGTTCACCTCTGTCTACAGGTGTGATTCTGATACAGAGATATCCTGATATGATATGTATACTATCATATGTACAAGTAAACTTTGAATTATTGATATTGAAAAGCCTATATTTAATAATATTATTTATCTTATGCCTTAATAAGATTTTTTAATAAAATACAAAATTTAGTGTCGTACACATATTTTTTCATTAATTTTAGTTTATGAAATACTCAAAAAACATTAGACCACATTATCTGCTATTGACTTGATGATGACGGAACAAAGATTTTTAATTTTGATTTGTTTAAGCAACGCGCAATTTAATAATAAAAAAAAACAATTTTTGTTCGTCCTTATATTTAAAACGTCTTAAGTCGGTAAGATAATAAGCTGGAATTATCATACTTATGCATAACGCGTTAGATAAAATTTTCCCATGACACAGAAGAATGTGTTCCGCCTTTAAATATAATACTATTTGTCTCCATGCTGAAATTCAATCATTGCTATGCTGTGGTGTGTGCTGGTGTATTTTTATGATGAAGCAAAAAATATATTTTTTAATGCCTGATTTATAATAATATTTTGAAATAAAAAAACTTAGTTTTGATGAACTAAAATAATTAAATAAATTATTATTAATTGTAAGAAAATTATTTGTATATATTATGCATATTCAAAGGCTTTCAAAACGTCCAAGGTATATTCTATGATCATTGGATTTAGAGGTAATAAAGTCTAATTTATTGATTAGGCCTATTCTCGTGGGTGCAATATACGTTTTATACCGCACATAAATAAACCTTAGATCAATCACCGGCGGTCACACATTAAAACTTTGTAGAAGACAGATATATGGCGGTCTGCGTTATTCCGGCGCCGATTTCGCAGTTCCGAACCAAAAATTTATGTTTATATTGTACCAATTTAAACTTTAATGCTCTCTCGTGATTCCTGTATTTTTAACGGCTGTTTCGAATGCGAAAAATCCAACGACGACGACGACCCTCCGCCCTATTTATGACCGATAACAAATCGTATATTATTTTCATTCGTCCCCTGCGAACAGTTATCTGTAAAACATTTTTACAGCCCCGAAGCGCGGTGAATACAAACGACGCATTATCGAAGGGCCACCCTTGATCGTAACCCTTAATTTTCACGCGAATGTGGATCAAAAATTGAAAATCGGTTTAAAATTCCTGCTGAAGTTATTTATATATAATAAATGTTTTACATTAGCATACTTTTATTACACTTTTGACACAGTATTTAGCATTTAATGAAAGATAGATAACACAAATATCTATATTTAATGAAAATGTGTGATTAAATTAGCTCCGTCAATTCATAAAGCCAGAAACGAAAAAAAACTGTTGCTGAAAAATGTGGCAAAATTGTGTTGTAAATTTAAGGATAAAAAATAAATGGAAATGGAAGGTAGTACATTGTCACCGATAAACTCACTCAAAAAATTATGAATAAATTCGTTTTGACTTGGAATTGCTAGGCAAGTTAAGGTGATAACAGAATATTGTACGAAATATATAATTTTGCAATATGGGTACAGAATAATTTTGCAATATGTGTACTAATATGTGAACTTCGGTGATTGGTGATAAGTAATTGCCGTCCAATTGATTCGTTTTTAGATATAGTGTAATAATAAAAATAATTGCATAATTAATTTAGACTTCATTCTAATAACCACGTACAAGTAAAAAATATACGAGCGTCTTTAAATAGAAGAGAGACTGAAAAGAGAGAGCTTGGGACTAAAAAATTATTAATATTTTATGGACCACCTATTAACATTTGTAGTACCGGAAAAACTATGGAACTTTCGAGGACCTCCCACATACATCATCCCTGTGTCAGCTACTCCACCACCGCTCATAGAAAAAATTTAGCCATTTTCGTCTGATGCAAAATTTGTAACATAAACTAATAAAAACTAGAATCCATCCTGAGTCTCACTGGCTACAAAGTCATCACCCCCTAGGGTTCGCAAACCTTAAACTACTAATAATATAAACCATTGGAATGTTATTGTTCAAACAGCCACAATGTCAGTTACTATTAAATGATTATTTAAAGATTGGGCAATAAGTGTTAAAAAGTATGTTATCATTCAGAAGTCACTCTAAGAAGCATTTAAATAAACAAACAGAGAGATCCAAAGTCTCAAAAGTCGGGCTTCACACAGTATATTCAAAACAACAAAAGAAATATATAGTGACTAAACAATTGCGTTATTAATAAGAAATATTCATACCGAGACGTTAATCACCTATACGTACATCCAAAAAACTACTCTTTGTTTGGAAAGGCCGCGCCCTAGACAATACATTTTACCCATCTCATATTTTTTTCTTCTACCCTTTGGTTACTAATCGCCATAGTGATAATTTGGACCGTTTCTTTTAGACGTGTAAACATCTTAATCTATGATTCGTCAGAGCTGTCTGGAACCAGCGTTTTAAAGATGTGATAGAGAGACGCAGAAAATAGATGACGAGAAACGTCACGGAGTCAGCGCAGCAAATATGGATCAAGAGACATCAGTCATTTTTATTTTGCAAGCATTTTTTAGGTCAATTTTTTTTCAATTGTGAGCTAAAAAAATGTCACGTCAGACATTTTTCTTTGTTAACCTCATGCTTGGATCATAATTTAAAAAATGTGAAATGGTTCAAAGACAAAATGTAGCACGGCAATTCTCGCCGTGCTACCAAAACACAGCCGACAATAATACAACTCGACACGCCAGCAAATACTCTGATTTCCATCCATATTCCTCTATATGTGGTAGTTTATATATGTTTATAAAAAAACTGTTAGCTGCAAAGTCACACCCCTTCGAATGATTACAAATAAAGTTGTACCCAAAAGTTTTTCTATCAAAGTTATTACATCTAAAAAATACATAATACAAACTATTATACTTTAATCTTCAGAGTGAAGTGTATTTTATATGGAGAGTGTATTAATATAATTCCATATTGTATACCATATTATCATAGCACTCAGGTGTATGTTTGTATAATACACACTATGCAAATATTAGCGGCGCAAATACATCCGCGAAATGTTAATCAGCCAAGGTATTCCCATCGAAAATCAACATTGATCTCAAACCGAACGAATTTAAACTACTACATTCACAGAACAAATCTAAACCGTTATCTGACGTATTCAAAGCAGAAAGACAGTTTGGTTTAGTACATAGAGCAGCAGGTGCTTTGCATTCGATTCGACGTCGGTCGTAAAAACAAACATGCAAATCTAGCACTAATGCCAGGCATTTTACAAACATGACAGCGCACCTTGTTCCAGTCGTATCTAGATTGCACTTCCTGGTTTAGATCTTATTCTCACACGGTTCAGGAACGATAAAGAACGCGATGTACAGGGTGTACAACTCTAGAATTAATTTGGCTAAGCAAAACTATGACATGTAAGTCACGAATATTTGAGATCATTTTAATTTGTTTAACATCAATATATAAAAAAGTTTGTCAAAATACAAAATATGTTTAATATATAATGTATCTTTGGCACTGCTCCTGACATTCATTAATGGTGATATTGTAACCAAAAGGTGAGCAAATTCATGTATATAGCAATAATTTTTTTAAAGCATTATTAGGATCACACATGTTAGTAATATCAAAAAATATATTAAAATAAAAAACGGTGTAAATACACCCTATGTGTTATCTAAAGATACTGTCGGTGTCATACGTCGCTGACTTTGTAACAGTGTGAACATATATCACCGTGCGAAACGGTCCGCTGCGTATACTGCGCCTATCCGTTCCTGCGAGATTTAGAGGAGATGACGACCGGACAACAAGGCATCGAACCGGGTTAATAAAGCGAATGGAATACTCACCATGAAGCAGTCAGGCCCCTGCAGACACATGGACTCCCCGCTGTGTCCGTCGTTGGAGAACTGAAACACCAGGAGACCAAGAGCTTTATAGGGGGAAACATTCACTTAAAGTGGCAGGTTAAATATAATCATCGGTTAATGGAAAACGCATGCGGGTTTAGCAAGTTCAGACGATGCACAAAGTAAAAACATAATGGACACGATAGTGGGTGACGATGAAAAGCGGATTTTCTAATCGTAAAAATAATGATATATGCATAATGACTTAGCCTTTTATATATACATACATAAACTATACAATGAGATGTTTGTCACACAACAATATATGTATCTTGATTCAAAATTATAATTATATTTAATTTCAGCTTTGTTATTCTATTCATTGATTTTATTTTTTTCCATTGTAATAATATAAGTCAATGTCAAACACCTGAAAAATCTGAGTTCAAATTTCACATAAACCTTAATGTCTTTTAATATAAATCGTATCTGAAAGATCGGAATTTGTGATTATTGTTAATATAATTTCGATCCATCATTAAACTTGTTTTATTAGCTTTAGCTAATCTAAGAAATTAATCTTGTGATAATTAATTAAAATAGAGCTTTTGCTTTTACAAAATAAAAATAAAATATTTAAAATTACATTTTTATAGTTGATTATATTATACTATATAAATTTAGTTTTAGCCTTTAGTCGTATTTATTATATATAATATATTATGTAGATATTATTATAATAATATTTAAAACGAATAAAACATATTTTTAAATTTCTTTCTATTAATAATAGCTTTTTTTCTACATTTCTAAAATAAGCTTCAACTAAATAAATCATAAATACATTGCTTAAATAACCTTTAAATAAATAAATATCCGTATATAATTTATCTTGATTGACCTACAGGAGGATCTCAACTCTATATGGAAATGGGCTTGCTATAACCAATTGCCTTTCAGTGTAAAGAAATGTCACACAATTTCATTTTCAAGGTCGTTAACGCCGGCAAAATATCCATACCATCTAGGTGGATATTTTCTGGAAAGGTTTTCTTCAACTAAGGATTTAGGAGTGACTTTCGAAGAACGTTGGAAATTTAGCCAGCACATTGCAGAGATTCATAGCAAATCCTTAAAAATGCTCGGTTTTATCTTGAGAAATGCGCGTTACTTCAGGAATACTTTAGTATTGCGCACTCTTTATGATACTCTAGTCCGCAGCATACTAGAAACTAGCTCCATCATTTGGATCCCAGGCGTAATGAATCAATGTAATGAATTGAAGCTGGAAAAAGTACAACGTAAATTTCTTCGATATTTATACTTGAAGGAATACGGGTATTATCCGTTCTTGTTTCCCAGTGCTTTTATTTTGGGAGCCCTGGGATACGTTTCTTTGTCGACTCGCAGAAGTGTTTATGTAATTAAACACTTCTGGAAATTGCTCAAGGGCATCGTAGACAATCCTTCAGTGCTCGAGCAGCTTCAAATGTGGGCTCCTGAAGGTGGATATAGTTCTCGGTCGCGTCCACTATTCTTGCCTGTTAAGTGTAGAACTGGAGCACTTGCCAACTCTTCTCTGGCCAAGGCCATTTATCTGCTCAATTCTGTCCATAGTAATATTGACATTTTCTCTTGCACTTATGGAGTTTTGGTTCAATTCGTATGGGACAATGCACACCTGTTGAGGTGATTTGTGTCTGTTGTTTTGTCTTGTTTATATTTGTATGTATTATGATGTATTAGTACTTTTGACTATCGTGACGCATTAGGTTTGCCTGTCAGGTCACGATGGTTATAATTTTAATAAATAAATAAAATAAATAAATAAATCTTTAAATATAAATTAAATCAATGAACACATATCATGACCTTTATTGCTAAATTACAACTGCTACAGACAGTCGAGCAGACGTCGATAATTGGCATCTTTTCCCACTTCTAATTTACCCTAACGAAGCATGTTCATTGGTCATGTAGATTAAAAGATCGAAGCCTTGAAGGCAGGAGAGCGAAGAGCAGTCGAGTTTTAATTAGATGACATTTCACTCGGGTGCAAACTTAGGCGAATCGCATCACGAAGTGCATTATCATTAAGGGAGATGAAGCTCAAACACTGCTGCTCAGCTGCTGCATCCGACCGAGGTGAACGGGGTAAAATGGAGACATCAAATGTGCATCCGGATTGGGAAATAACAAGGATTGCTCGTTAGCGACTGTCGCAGTATGCTAATTCATATTAATTGCCACGATGTGCTACGAGAAGTTGGGGAGATTGATTCTGGGAGTCGATTCAATGATTAATGTATATAGTTTTTATTTTAAGTAACACATTGATACAAAATTCAATTACATCAGTCAAATCAAACTTTTAACCATTTACTTGCCATAGTGCAAAATATTGAATTCTGCTATTTTGTGTGTACGTGTGCGTATGTGAGTCTATATTCACATGTGTGTATGGCGCTATTGCTTACACCGAATAATTTTAACATTAATACTTTATATAGATCTGTATTTCAACAGTAAAAATGTTTATTTTAATTGTAATAACCATTTAAAAAGAATTTATTTAGATCTCAAAAATAATGAAATAAAAGCAATGTAAAAAATGAAAAAAAATCGATAAGATAGTTTTGCGCTTACTAGTTATTTTTTTAATAATTTTAAATACACAATTTTATATTAAGCACATTTTAAACTCCATATCGGATTTATGGCTTTCATAATCTAACTTTTAAAACGTGGCCATAAATCACCGGAAAGAGGGCCGGCGATTCGCAACGGAGATGTCCTTACTTACAACCTTATGTAACGTCCGAGGGTAAAATTCGGGATTTATGGCCAGATTTCATTTTTATCGCGTTTCACAGCCGAAATGCATGCTAGCATTAACGTGATCTATGCCACGCTATACTTAATAAATTAAATAACGTAATAAATTATAATTCCAACTGACTGCGTAGGCAGTCGCTGAAGAAAAAAATGAAATTAATATCGTGTCGATTGCGGAACGAGTGTTTCGTTTTGTACATTGTCGTATTAATGGGTCGTTATTTTCGTTTTGTCATAATCGCATTAGGTGGATTAGGTATACGCATACATAACAAACAGGCTGTTATTTATTTTGGTTTAATACATTTTTTTTTTGAAAAATTACTCTGGACCAACAAGAAAATCCTACGCGTTTGTAGTGTTTCACGTTTGTTATAATACGTGGGATCGTGTTTACAAGAGCGATTTATTATTGTGTAAACACGGTTTGACGTTTCTGTAACGTTTTTTGTGTGATTCGTATTATTGATTGCACAAAAAGTTTCGTTTGTGATATTTGAAATATTAGTTGTAGCTTTTAATACATACATATAATAAACACGAGAATGTTATACACTACAACTGGATATTTATGTGTATTTTACATTAAATTATATAATTCCTAAAAACTCGTTCTATTGTATTTTTTTATGATCAAGTGCATCTGTGGTAATAATTCAGAAGATATTTTAACTTGTAAAGTCTCCTCAGTTGCACGTCAGCCTCGGTTATGTAAAGACTAACCCAAAATCATAAAGAAATCTAAACAAATTTCGATTACGGTAAAATCTAAAATAATAGCATATCTCCAAGAAAATGTTTCAATTCTAGAGATAGCGCGAAGAGTGGCGTTTAGTGGTCCTGCTATTCAAAAACGTATTAAAAATATCACTAAACAGGAATTCTAGATGCATGGGGATGGTCGGAAGCGTATGACGTCTGCTCGAAAAAACCGCAGAATCATAAAAAAATATCGTTTCAAAACTGCTGATGAAATACAAGCAAAATTACAATCTACTTCAAACTCGAATATTTCGAGACCGAAAGTGAACATATGTTTGGTTAAAGCTGGATTTTAAGCGGGAAACCCTGCAAAAAACACTTTTTACTGAGAAAAAGAAAAATAATTGCCTTGAATGGGCAAAAGCTCATCGCCATTGGACCTTCGAAGATTGGAGAAGAGTGGCTTTTTTCGACGAATCTAAATTTAATCTGTTTGGAACAGATGGTAAGCGACTGTGCGTCGTAGAAAAGCGAAAGATTTCATTCCTTATGAATTAAGCACTCACCCTATGTGATGATCTGAGTATGCATGACTAGTTATGGATTGGGCGCTGTGAATTTCGTTCAAAAATATATAATTTGGTTGTATTAAACGACTTTATTCGAACTCTTGAAAAACTTTCGCAACATGCTGCTGAACCCATTTTACAAGACGATTCTGCGCCATGCCATCGAGATCATTCTGTGAGTCTAATTATAGCTTTTACATTCAAACTTTCACTAAATTAATCCTCTATCTATAGATTACACACTTAAAATAGTGAATGCGAATCACATTATTAGCATGGCCAGGAAACAGCCCCGACCTGAATTTTTTAGGCAATCATAAAACAACAATTAAGAAAAAAACGCGGAAGTGTGGGAAGAGGAGATCGATCTTAAAATTATTCAAAATCTGTATTTATTGTTGCCAGGCACAATACAAGAATTTATTAAAAATAAAGATGAAATTACGGCAAAATAATTTTGTGAAGATGTTATAAAAGTGTTTTATTTACAAGCTTATAATTTTTAAATGTCCTTGATATTGTTTTCTATGAATAGAACAAGAAAAGGGTCGCGCGCACGTGTTGAGTTGGAGGCTCGCCATTATGCACTTGCTGGGACGACGAAAAAATGCACCTTTCCCAGAATTGACGCAATTAAACCTTCCTATTTTTACAATACCCTTATTTTTATTAACAGTATTAACAAAAAATGAAATTTAGCAATTATAATTATCTATTATAAATTCAAAAACGTGTAAAAAATGCATTAAACTTTCAATTGGCCACAACTATTATATAATAGGATAAATAATAAGTTCAGGATCGATACTTCAGGAACTCCGAGAATAAAGGATATTTTTGTTTATATTTAATATACTAAAATATCTGATATGATATATTACAATTACAAATAAAATCTTTAAGACTATATAAATTGAAAAACATTAGAGATAATTTTAGATTCAAACGCAGGTCTTTCAGTTAGTTAGAAAAGCCACAGACTTATTACGACAGGAATAAGTTTTTATATTTACTAATATTGTTGTCCGGAATTATTTTCACCGTGTTATAAAACTCTTTTAAGAGTTGGAAAAATCGATTCACACCCTCGGTTGTATTTTTTCTTTGTTCAAACTCGCAATGGACTGCTTATCATTGAATGTAGAGCTCACTACTTCTGTATGTTAATGTTAAGAATGCAAATTTTTTAATTTAAAAAATAATTATCTTTATAATACTCTGGTGCGTGAAAGTAAGAGCTTCAAATGCCTAAAACAGAACCCGCGTCTCATTACGCGTCGCGTTTTTCTCTCTGTCCAAACAAAACCGTTTCCCGGGGCGTGGGCATTAAAATATTTAATACCCCGCTGACACACGGTGTTCGTCGGTAATTACAGATAAAAACACGCGGCCAAACAAATTCTACCTAAAACGGTGTGGTCAGCAACAAAAACTTGTTGATTAAACGTAGCTGGCAACCCCCGCCGGCGAGCGAGAAGCCTGACGGGCCGTGTAATGACTGATCCTTGATGAAAGCGAATGATGCGCGATGAAAAGTGTGTTGAAAGGGATATGTCACATATCATTTTTTTAGGTACTTCCCATTACGTTCAATTTGAGCGCATGTATTTTTATAAATATTAATAATAATATTTCTAGAGTCGCTAAACATAAAATCAATCGAATCAAAAGAAATCGAAACATCAGCGATTGATAGTACAATACATCAATTAACAAAGTTTTTCAACCTGAAAATCTGTATATTATTGCAAAATTTAAAGGTAAAAACGTTACGGTATTTTTGGATAAATTAGATAATATATTAATCAAAAATATCATCTATCAACTTACGAACATTTTTCGGGTGTTATTGTGATATATCCTCACCATTTGGAAAACTGCATTGATTCACAGATTCAGAAATATGGTGGAAAAGCTACAATTCGGATAAATTATCGCCGTATTAGTTTATTGCCGTCATTAAGTTAAATATTAAAAAAAATACCACTGCGCTTAAAATAATCTCAGGAATAAAATCATGAACGAATAAATATGTTTTTTTTTTCATTCCTAACATTTTATGTAAATTGAAAATAGTTGCGAGAGTTACAAACCAGTTATTTGTAATTTAATAATATGTATGTTCAAATGCTTTTATAAATTTTTGTGTAACGATTTTGCACTCACCAAATTTTTCAGCATCCATTTTCTGAGTACAACTGTTACGTACACATTTATTTTTATCACTACACTTATAAATTACACTAAACCACACACTAATCATTATTTATATTTTTTTATTATTATTTACACTTTTTTTATAAATTTTGATACGTATAAAAACACTCGTCGATATAAAGAGGAATTTAACTTTTTTCAGCTTATCCGAAAACCCTACTGGTGGATCGACAGCACGGCAAGATGAAGTAGAAACCAGTGAAATGTCTTCAGAATCGATTGATTTCACTGAATTCTGCATTCCAGCCTCACTCAAAAAAAAACCGTTGAATTTAATTTTGCCGTTACGATTCAAATTTTGATAGACACTGAACGAATAAAACAATGCGCATTGAAACAAATGAAAAAAAACATTTTTTGTTTATTTCATTGTTTTTTTAAATAATAGGTAACTAGGGTATTGTTATTGATCGCGCCGATCAATATCTTTCATATATTTATTATAGTTCATTATACATTGAGGCTGTGTCTATCATATGGCTGTTATGAAAAGTAGATATCATTCTGAAATCTCTTTTCTTATTTGTTTTACAAATTTGGATAAGCTTTTTTATAGATTTTACAAATGTATAAAATATCTTAACAACTTCTTATCCATTATGAAGTTTATAGTTATTTAACATAAAATTAATATCACTTTTTTTGTATATAATGCCACCAATTATATGTTGTAATTTCAAGTGTCATTGATAATTCCTATTGCCATGAAGGTTTCAAAAAGAGTGAAGTCTTTAATGAAACTCGGTGCACTTTCTCAGCTCCCTTCCATAGTTGTACATTGGAGTTGTTGAAAATAATGTCGACATTGGAAATGCTGGTAAAACCACCGATGTCTAGTCCACCTCGACATGGAGTCCAAAGGGCTGTTGCGTGAATTTGTATTGGGCTGAGCGGTATAACTTTTGCATTACAGCCAGTCAGACTAATAACATTTTATTGTTCAAAGTATATAATTTTTCGAAAATGTACGGAGTCTTGAGAGTTTTCCTTGTGGTCGTCGATGATTCGATTGGTGATGCGTTATTTTGTTCATCGTTTGCTTGGTGAGCGATTTGTTGTATCAACGAGCGTCACATATTTTATTAGTGTATTTTAGAAACAGCTTGAAAAAAATGTCTAGCCCACCTCGATATTAGAGTTACAAGTGGCTCTCGACTTTCGAACGTTCGACTTTCACACAATTCGCTATTTCGCACATTTAAAAAAAAAACTATTTTATTAAATTTAATTTTCTTTAAAAAACGTTCTGATAGCGGTGAAACTTTTGCATCAATCGGGCGTTCGTATGATACAAACAGGTCTACGATATGTTCAATTTTGCAAATTAAAAATATAAAAAAAGAATACGTTCAAAATTGTGGAAAATAAAGATATATTTCCACAATATTTAATGATATGTTTTCAAAAAAACACAGCAAAAAAAAAACCATGGATAAAATGGAAAATCTTTGTCATCGTAGATCGATGACCAACATCAAAAAGATGTCCCTCTGAGCATTTCAATTATTCAAGCAAAAGCTCTTAGTTTGCGCAAAGATTGGAAGGATAGATTAAAAAAATATTTTAACACGGTTTTTCAATCAAGTAACGGTTGGTTTTACAATTTTAAAATGAGGTATTCTTTTCATAATATTAACTTTACTGGAGAATCGGCTGATGCGGATAATGATGCTGCAAAAGAATTTATTTCCTTATTATCCAAAACTATTGAAAATGTAGAATATTCCTCTAGCCAAATATTTAATGTAGGTGAGACAGGTTTATTTTGGAAAACTCTTTAGCAATGAAAAATATGAATGAAGCCACGCACCTTGACAAATTTTAAAATATTATGGAAGATTGTGATCCTAATGGAGAACGCATGTCTCAAGTGCGTGGGGCGATCAATAAAAACGTAGCATGTTATAAAATACTATATGAAGAAAAGAAAAAGAGTAGTAGAAAACAGTTAACTCTTGATAAATTTTCAAAGCAAACATCCGAAAACCCCACTTAAACGTGTCTCTTAAGCGCCTCTTAAACATCTTATATTTACTTGATAAATAAATATTTTAAAATACACACAATTTGAATTTGTTTTTACTTCCCTCGACTTTCGTACATTCATCATTCGCACACATTTTCAGAAACAAATTATGTGCGAAAGTCGAGGGCCGCCTGTACTGGTAAAACTTCCATATAAGTGTCCAAAAGATTAACAGGGTGTAGTTAGAGCAGTATGTGAGGTCGCCTTCTTAACGAAGATGGCAAAAATATCTACTAACAATTATAAATATTTTTTGATTACCCATGGTCTATCGTATTAAATAAACTGTACTTACAGGCTTCTACGTCTGTAATTAAAGTTGAAAAAAGAGGGCAAAACTATCGTCCATATTTTATTTATAATAAAACTTTTATATCGATCCTGCATGGTATTTGATAAGCTGTGATTAAAAGTGTTATATCATTGTAATTAGAGAAGTTTGTGAGTTCGCATTTTTAATGAACATGACAAAAATATCGATTATCTATTTTTTATGAATTATTTTATCTAAAACTTTATAAGCAGTGTTATACAGAGGAGTTTTAAAGTCTGATTTTTTTATGAATATGCTAAAATAACCTATTATTTTTTTTATGAACCGTTTTTTCTATTTAAGTTTGTATTCGCATAATATTACTACATTTATAAAATAAATAAAATTTCTTTAGATGTCTGCATATATATAATAGAAAAAAAACATAATGAATAGACATAATTTACTTAGTAGCCGAGAGGTAAAAATCAAAGCAAGAGTTTATACCGAGCGTACTCTAGTACAACACTCATGTGCCCCTGTAGCGTTTATCGCATACAAAACGCTATGTTCGCTCCCACAAATGATTTTAATTGGTACACTCGACACAGATGGGTCAATTCGATAATTATAGACTCGGTAGTATTTTTAATCGCTCCAATAGACAACAGCAAGATGTGAAAAAACTATTTCACACAGCGTCCAAGTTTAATTGGAAAATTTCGGCATTAGCATATTTACAGGATTTAGCTTGAAAAGTTAAAGACGATTTTATGCACGGCGCCGACGCTCGAACGCACTCGTATGCAAATTCCCTCCTCCGTATTCTGAAGAACAGCTCTTCAACTTTGCTACAAAGCCAAAGCCAAAGAGGATTAACACTCTCCTGGTTGCTTCTGCTCGACGGCTCCAAAACTGCCGTCACTTTCAGCGCACGTAATAATTTCTTCAGCTAACCTATGTATCTACGCACCACGAGTGATTTTATTACGTATACACGCCTTCAATTAGATTATTTTCGGTCCATGGATAGACGATGATGTTCTTAGAAAGTATATGTTTTTAATCTTTGTACTACGTGTCGGTGATTTACGGCGGCGGGCATTGCTCTCGCCAGTTTTGCCGGTAATTAAAAGCAAGAAGTTTAATAGTGAGCATAACGATGCCGGAATATGGACATATTTCAAAGGTGCCCCCTGTGTCGAGCACGCAACCGTTGAACTCTCGAGGCTCTATTAATAATCCTCGAGAGGATCTTCTATACATGTGAATCGATTACGCTTTATTTATTTATATCAGGTTAAAAAAATAAACATGCACTCAAACCTCTAAATAGGTGTAATTCATATTATTAACACATACAGATTAAAAATTAACCTGATTTATCATAAGCTTCTACAATAGTTTTTTTTATTAAATTATCAATGAGTCTGACTAGTTAAGCGTTAACGTTTTCTTGCACAATTTGTTATACAACCTTTCTACATAATTTTAATTATACCTAGAAAGTTGATTGTTGCAAGCTTTAAAGTAAAAAAAATGATAAACGAGTGGTGTAAGTCGCTATTGACCTGAAAGACCTTGATAATTATAATTCCGATAATACTATTGATGATTAATTTAAAACGAGCTATAAGGTTTTGAAATTTCTTTAAAATAATGAGCTACCTCAGATCATGGTTTTTATGCTTTTTTTTTATTTTTATGATATTGCAAAGATTTTTACACTACCAATTTAAATTGCAAACTATTTCTAAAACTAATATATTTTATATCAGTGACAGTTCAACAATTTTATTTTTTCAAAGTCAGATTTTAAAGCAAATTACAGTAAAAAAATAATAACAATACATTGAGGTTTTGCTTTATTTTTTCACACTTAACACACAAATGTTGTAAAAGTCTCAATAAAAAATATTTTAAATAATAAAATAATTATTTAAGAGAAAAATTCTTTCAATTGAATAAATACAACATTTCTGAGGGATTTTTAATATTTGTGTTAACTAAATATTAAATATTTATTTACATATTTATTAAAAAATAGTATTATTTCTTCCAAAAAAATTGTTCCCCTTTTGTACTACTTTGTCCTACTTGAACGAAAGTGTCCGAAGTTAACTTTTTTTTAACCTATACATAGAGTTCTCTATTTTTTAATAAATGTCAAATTGATCTTGATTTTTTTTTTAGATTTTCAAGACATTTTATTTTAATGTTATTAAAATAGTATTAAATATGGCTAAACCCCGGACAAACCTTAAAAAAAGTTATTTTATCTAAACTGTGGGACTTTAGGAAATTTTGAATTACGAAGCACATAAACCTGGCCAAACAATGAAAATGTTCTGCAGTCTCAAAAACTGATGACCTGCAGTTCTCAAAAACATGAAAATGTGCATTCCCATATGGCGAAACTCTGCACGAAATCAAGGAACACAGCTGGAAGGATTTATATCATCCCCCTTTTTCTCCAAGCCTTGCTTCTTACGACTGGTGGCAATTATACACAGATTAAGCTGCTGCAGTTGTATTTTATTGCGAATTTATATTGTAACATGTTTATAAAAATGCGCGGGCGCGCAACAGCGTGCGTACCAACGCGCCGAATATTGTCAGTAGAGAGAAATCCGTTATGCCAGTGTTACCAGAGTGCTGTTAAGTTGAGGCTATAATGAAATCTTAATGAAAATATGTAAATATAAATCGGCCCACTACAACTCTTTATTTCGATTGATACATTTTTTTGATGGAAAAAGAATACGAAATTCAGATTATGTAAAAAATATTTTAAGGCAAAATCTCTAGTATTTTATGAAAATTAAATTAAAAAATAGATTTGGAAGTAGTAGAAGATTTAGTAGAAATTACATTTTGGATCGTTAGAATGTAAAAACATTATTATTAAAAAAACAGCATTATTGACTACTTCTGATTAATTACTTAAAGGTTACATTTAATCACATGCTATTTTATTTAATATTTAAAAAAAATATTGTTTAAAACATTTAGATAAAAAAAACTGACTCTTTAATGCTTGAGCAAGATTACATATTTTTTTGTTAACCGGCAAATATTCAAGGAATATTTGCTAAAACTAAATATCATATTAGCAAATCGTAATTTATAAATTAATAAAATTATTGTCGAACAATGTTTTCCAAAATACTTATTCATTTTCGTACAACGTGCTCTAAATGCATCTGTACATTTAATGGATTCAAACCACTATTTTCCTATAAAATTGCAGAGGCTGTAAATTATTAATTTTTCCCGAAAAACAATTTATATGTGAGATTTTCAAATTTTTAGAGAAATGAGTGTAGCGACCACACACAATTTGAAAGGGTCTTTATCTCAAAACTTGCGTTAATTTACTGTGACCAAAATAATCAACAAGGAAAGAAGACAATAGCGTAAAGGATTAAGACCCCACATAGCCCTCGTTACGCCCAAAAAAAATAATATATACATTAGTATACATTCTCCGTTATTGAAAAATATTTCTTTGTTGTGAAACAGTAACGAATATAATAAATCACCGGATCCGCAAGATTTCCATTACAATGCAATACGAACTTGGATAATGCCCATCAAGCAAACGTCGCTTTCTAAAGGCGTATATCTATTTCGCTGTTCTAAGAAGCGACTGTAGCTGGATCATCGCTGCATAATTGCGATTGGTCAGCAAGCTTTGCAGCCCTGGATACATAAGCCTGGACATCGATGAGGAGAAGGTAGTCAATTATTATTTATATGATAATGAGTATCTCTTTGTAAAATTATTAATAAGTATAATTAAGCGTATACCAAAAAGTTTTATATTTTAAAAACAATTCAGTTATAATTAATGATAATATTTATATGATTTAACGATTGAATAATAAAAGGCATACATTGCCATTTATACGACCTATCCAAAGGTAATGAAAATTAATTTTACGACTGTAAAAACATTTAGCAAATAATCGATAAACTAAAAGATCTTCGCTGATAACATAAATCGGATTCTACATGTGATTAAATAAAACATATTTAATGCCCCAACTATATTAATTTTGAAAATCTTTTTTTATATAAGAATAGCTAATTTTAGGATGATTTATTTTTAAATATGGTTAATTATAACATTGAGAGTGTGACGCACACCCCTATATTTAATTCCCCGCCTTGGTCCTACCCCCAGCATCATAATCCTTGTCATCTGCGGCGTTTCTCACGCCGTTGCCGCCGTCTTACTCTTTGTTTACCCACCGAGCGCACAATGGACAATTACGTCATTGTTATGAAAATGGCTAAAAACGTCGGCCCCCTCGCTTAGACTTAATTACGGAATGCTTAAAATTTAATTAAACAACAACAACATCAACAACAGCTCGAATTTCGCTATCCAAAGAGCAGCAAACGTATCTTTTGCTCGCGGAGAGATCCGAAAGAGAGATTGTCGGCGAGTCGAAGGTCCTCCGCCCTGTCAATTTTAATCAATTGACAAAACTTTGACAAGTGGAACAACCAAGTGGATTCAAAGATGCAGCCGACCGACTCGTAAAATTCCAATTAAGAAAAACACCATTGATAAATCAATCAATGTCGCACGTAAATTTGATCGATGCATTCGTGAAACGGAGAAACAATGCGGGCGATATCCGAAGAAAATTGATAGACTATGGTGTGTTGTTGTGTGTACTGTATAGTCAACGAGGCGTTATGATACTCTATTGTTTGATGTGTAACGAATGTATTTCTAACAATCTTATCCCACGCTCAGTGTGCCACCAAAAGGATCTCTAACTTTAATATATACATAATCATAAGTTAAACTGGGAACATAAAAGTTAACTTGTCATATAATATTTTCTGCTAATATTAAAAATAATATTTGGTTTAAGATATATAAGATGTAGAATAAGAAAATGTATAACATGTAAACTGCAACTTTCTGTGGAAGCTTATTTTAACATTTTAATGAAAATATTTAGGATTATAAATTTAATAGTATTAGTAAAAAGAATGCATTACAAATTTTCAGCTGTAATTTTTAAGTGAAACAGTTTTTTGTTATTTATTTATATTTCAATCATTAACTTTACAGTACTTTTTTTTATTATAAGAGCAAGAAAACTTAATATATTAAGACAAGGATTTACAAATCATGAATATTTATACTAAAAGGATGTGAATAATATTTATAAAAGCCATAATGTCGACCATAAATGTTTTTAATATTATTCATGGTATTGTTTTATGTGTGCTTTTAATTATTATTACATACAATTTTTGCTTATAAACTGAGCATAAATATAAGTATTTTAAAGATAAATATGCACATAATTTTCGAATATATTTTATTTTAATAAACTTGAATTCAATTTAGTAATAAATTAAAATTTAAAATATAAATGCAAAATATGTATTTGCCCAACATTTGGAAAATATAAATTTTTGTAGCTATTGAAACTAACTAAAACTTGATATAAAATGTTGTTCTCCGAATATATTTTACAATTCTAGGTTCAAATACCATGAAATAGATTTTTTCTAGGCAGTAAATTGCCTATAAGATGTATATAAAAATAATAAATTATAATAAAAATATATATTTAATACAATATTTATGTTTCTAAAAATGCATCAAAATTAGTGGTAATTATATATTATATTTGATTACTTACTTACAGAATAAATTAAGTTACATAATCCAAAGTTTTAATCTATACACTTTATATTATAGATACTCAAAAATGCTTTAAAATATATTTTTATAAATTCGCACCATCTAGGCCGATTATTTAAGTAAGAAAGTTTTTTTTTCGCCTTAACTTTTTCAAGTGAGATAAAACTTCCAAAGAAGCAAAAAATCGCTTTCTTTTCTCCCTCACACAGAGGAGCTTTAATTAAAAATTTAATAAGTAATTAGTTTAAATACGATATCTTTAAACAATGGACGTTATTAGATACAAGAAAAATAAAATAGAACTCCCCCTTAAATGAAACAAAGTTTTCACATATAACTTTCTCAATGCGAACTGATCGTTAAAACTCCCCGATAAGAGATTGTTAATAGCATTAGCGGGAAACAGTTTGAGAATCGAGTGTATAAGATAATAATAACATCGAGATCGAATTTTGGCATTGAGTCATTTCTCAAACGTCAATAAATATATTCATAAAAAAAATTACATCGTTAGTCCGTCTGGGTGGATTTTTTTTAGAGTTGCCGGATCAGATATCGGATCGTTTTGTCAACGATTTTTATTTGTCCCTTCAATCGCATACTTTGCATGCGTCAGATTTAATTGAAAAATGTCAATCTTTGAGACGGACGATTGTGTTTCAAACAAAGAAGCCCTCGAGGGAGCGGATCTAAGTACAAAGTGAGGCAAACAGATATTACGTTTAATTATAAAGTGCAACCAGAGTCGTGACTGTTGGGGTCAGGTAACCCAAAGGAGAGCATCGGATAAAATGAAGATGCAACAATGCAAATAAAAGTATAATAGTATTGAAACATCGGAATTTTGCCACATTTCCAATTACATTTCATATGCAACACTGGAGGGGCTAAAATAGAAAACTTAAATTTATCATCTACGATTTACATCCCTTTTCAATTATTAGAATCGTTCCCTGCAGCGAGACACATGGGTGGGGTTGAAATGCGCCCTTTTCGCAAATATTGCGTTCAATTACCGAAATTACTCTTTGGCGAGTAACCACAATAATTACTAGCATATACATGTGTGTGTACTATAACTGTGGCAGTCCATGTGTTTTTTAAATATATATTATTGCAAAATGCACTCCGATTAATTGAAATTCCTGGCCAGGCTTTGGGTGCTGATGACAAAGATTCGCCAAGCGGTAAATATTCGACGAATTTCGTAATGAAACTGCACTTTGTATATGTGCTTTTGGAACGAAATATTTCATGTTGTAGGTAAATAAAATACATTGTATACAAACATGTTTGCAATTTTACGTTTTATTGATAAATATGTTTTTTAATCAACAGCAAATCAATCAGATTTGGAGATTAATTTATATTTTATTTATGTACTGTATATACAATATAATGGATTATAGCATAGCTATGAAATAAAAGATAAGTAAAATATATTATGAGTATTTATATGATAATCAAATAATTTTAGAGTATTAAAGCAAAATTATCGTCCTAGTCAGAATTTTAGATTGTCATTCACTGTTTGTTGTTTATAACGTTAATTACAATATACTAAACTACTGAGAAATAAACACATTGTTATTAAATACAAGTTAATGGGATATAGTTTAGAAGAAGAAAATATATTACTGAAATTATAATCTGAAGCAAAACGTATATAATGTCAATACATATCAAATATTAAGTTTACTTTCATCGTAGTCACAGATTCTTAAGATCAATAGGTGAAATAAATAATATTTTTTTAATATTGTTATGATTATTGAAACATTTACTATAATGTTTTAGAAGTATATGTTAATATCATTATATTTAGGTGTTATTTTATTTATTAATTGATAACGTGTTTTTTTAGTTAGTGAGATGTATTTGACACTTGCTCTCAATTTTATATAATTTCAATATTGCTTTACAAAAATATATTTTCCAAGCGTTCTCAACAGGAAATTTATAATGGTTTTATCGGGTAATTTAATTGATAAGTACATTTTTGTTTATGGATTGCTTGTTCGAGTTTTTTATCTTGAACTAACAGTAAACAAGTATCATATATACTTCTCAAGTAACGTTATAACAATCTTATCTTAATTTCATTAATTTGATCCATTGAAATCGCTTGTATTAAAACATATCATGTATATATAATATTTTAATTTAAAATTAAAATCATTTAAAAACTAAATATTATTAATATGCTTTCGATGAATTGCTTTCGGTGCATCCTATGTTTTTACGAAAAACTTTATTACGTATATATATATATATACATACAGTTTTTTTTTATGAAATAAAGTAATCAATATTTTTTGCTTGTATTAAATTTTTGACGAGATTATTTTATCCCACATCCAAAAGTCGTTCGCTTCTGCGGTTATATAAATTTTCAGCATCCCTGGTCCGTTGGGGTTCCTGATTGAGCCAGACCCAATCCGCTAAAGCATTTTGAGTATCAATTTGAATATATATATTTGTATATATGTACATAGATCTTTCTCAGCGTTTATGTGAGTTTTTTTCTATCAACGTTTCGCCAAAAATGTCTATCGGCATCCTCGAGAGAATTACTTTAGTGCACTATCTTCGCACAAATTATTGATGCGTTTCGAAAAGATTAGTTTCTTATATCAAAAACATAGTTTAATAAAGCTATTTTGAACAACTACTCTACTCCGCGGTTAGATGTACAACAAATATATTTGATTGATTTATATTTTTTAGATAAAAATATGTGATCGCGCACATGAATATATACAGTTCGTTGCTGGTATAAAGTATTTTTTTAATATTTTATGTACATATATTAAAAAAAAACATTTTTACGTTTCGAATAACGATATATTCTCTACGTTTCGCCAAAAATATCTTTCGGCATCATCAGAAGATTAATTTGGGTCCATTTAATTTATCTATCACAGTTTATTAAAAAAAAAGTTTGTACAACTTATCTGCTTTGCGGTTAGATGTAAACTAGATAAGTATGATCAATATATACTTATTATTGAAGTAAAAAAAATAGGACATTCGCAAACCTAAATGTATACAGTTTGTTTGTTGTTATATAGTATTATTTTAATTCTTTTAAATATGCATAAATAATTATTTTTATATTTACGATCTATCAAATAACGAAATATTATCTATCAAATATAGCGAAGATGCCAAAATATTAATAAATTAAGCATAAGTTGCTATTTGATATTTTCTCAAGAATCGCATCAATCACCACGCGTTGAATTTATAAATTAATGAGCATAATATAATCGAAATTGAAGGGATGTTAAATTTAACACTACTGTGTTTTTTTCTGCGGTCTCCCTTTTGTCATAACCCACGCACCGCCACTGGTGTATAAATAGAGAAAAATGGAAGAATATTTTCCGGCCGGAAGCATCCGGTAATCACCGGTCGCGTCGCCGGCAACAAACAAACTGGATTTAACTAAAAACGCAGCCAATCATATTTTTTTTAGCAATTTTGCTGAGAGCCAATATATGGATATATATTTATATTTTATTTTTCTTGACGTATCGATAAAAGTATATTTTGGCATCTTCAAGAGGAGCCAAAAGACATTTATGTCAAAACGTAAATAATATATCGTTCTTCGATAGATCAAAAATATAAAGAAAATAAATAAAAATATATAACAGAAACAAACTGTATACATTTAAGTTTGCGATGGTCCTAATTGTTTTATTAGCGTAGTCCGTAAGGTCTAGACTGCCAACACAAAGGCCGCGGGTTCGAGCTATGGCAGCAGACTCGAATTTTTATTTATAAAAATGCGCTATTATTAAAAACTAGCTCCAGCTGAAAAGTGACATTTATTGATTATAAATTATAATACAGGTAATAATTTAAAATTAATTATATAGATGGCAACGATTCATAATGTCTCATTGATTTACCCATTTTTAGCAAATTGAGCTTACACCTATCAGGTAACAACAAATATTTAAAAAAAAATACAAATTATATGCACGCCATTAACGCCATAGAAATAACGGGAAATAGTACATATATCGCTTTTCATGGTATTTAGTGGGCTCACATTTTTTTTTCAAAAATAAAATAAAATTTACAATTGTACACTCGATGGTGCAAAGCGGCCAAATGTTAAATGCGACCAGCGGTGGACGGGTAAGGATTAATCGTGGATTTCGCCGCGACGAAGGGGTAACCATTTTTCATAATTTGAGCATTCAGATAATAAAAAAAATGTGTAAAAATACTGTGAATGTTAAAAAATATATAAAAAAAAGTCGTTATATTTATACATATAGCTACACATATGTATCAGTTTTAATTGTAACGATTTGCATGCTATCAAATCTTTTGTCATTAAATTGTGTGTAATGTGTTAAATATTCAATGATTCGATTTTTTTTGAATTGTTGTTAAAATTATGTAGACAGGCAAAAATAAGTCATAAATAAATAAAACCAGAGAGAGAGAGATATTCCAGATAAGGAAAGGAATGTTAGGCAACCGTTGTCTCTAATGATTTTTTATATATTTATTGTACATCTTTTTTTGTAATATGACGTACGTCAGCAACAGTGTAAACACAATCAACAACCACTAATTTAGTAAAGAGGCATCCAACTGATATCAAAAGTTTGTAAATCCATTTTATTTTAATCATTTAACACAATTAATAAGAATCCAAAACTTTGTAACAAAAATATAATACTAAAAAATCTGTGTTTATTGAATGCCATAAAGGAGAGTAGGCGATAGATTACTTTAAAAGTATTTCAGCTATAATGACGATGTTGTAAAACATATAAAGGGATGTTCTTGAGTTTTAAAATAAATAAAATAAAATACTTTAAAACATTTTCATTTTATGTAAATGTAAATTAGAAAAGTTTAAAAAAAACCTCTATAGTAAAAAAAAAAATTTACGTAATATTTCAAATGTTGAATGTGGCATATTTCGTTTCAAATATATGATTTCCCCAGGCGGTGTTCGTCGCGAAACGGTTCGATCTCAAAAATACGAGCGCGTCAAATAGTAACCGTCTGCGGCTTCGGTTACAATCGAACATGCCTAATAAATTAATAAGCGTCGCGCTCGGCAATATCTTATTCAGCAATATGACGTTTTTTCATCTCACTCTTCCACTCCCATCACATTGTTAAAATATGATAATGTCCCGTAATGAGCGGAAGAAATATGCCACGCTCGATCCCGCTGTTTCGGATTTCTGACTCGCCCGTGGGGGTCCCGCTTTTAATTACGCATTTGCATACGTTTTCGATATTATTTATTATTTTCTTATATGATATTTTATTATTATTTCATCTCTCGGATCGCACAGGTTGGCCGACCGACTTGCGTCATTGTAATTGAATACGGCAAAAAGAGTCGTAAATATTGTTGTTTTTTTTTCTCACTACAAAGCCAAAACCCGAGACGGACAAATATGCCGGTTTAGCGTCCAATTTGTATTTTTTAATATTCGATTAATTACTATCGTGCTTTCGTAACGACCCCCATTAGAACGCCATAAAATAAACTCTAGAAAAGGCATTCCAATTAATTGCTGGATATGTATTTATAATGACCAATCAAAAAGATTGAGGCATAATCAGATTTATACAAAGTATAAACACAGTATGTTAATTGGTTTGAATAATAAGTCATCGCGTTTTTGGCTCTCGCAACTCCTTTGAGAAAATAACATATATTTTAGTTGATTGATTACTATTTTACAAACACATTTCAAAGAACTTTGCACTTGTGAAAATAGTCTCTCTGGTCTCTGGTTTTTCATGGTTGCCTAGTCTTAAGAGTCAGAGAGAAAGTGTGGTAGGCAAAAATAACAATTAAAGAACAATCATTGTTATTGTTTAACTCCGCCTCTGGTATATCCCTTAGTAAAAGCGTAACCTCTATAGTGGCTATTTGATAATTACAAAGGATACGTATACCAATAAAAAAAATGATTTTTCATTGTTAAATGCAATAGTATTCACTAGTTTATTGTTTTAATTGTCCCTATTCTACATTTTCGTAAAAATTCAAATATGAGTCTCGTACGGGGCTAATTTTTTTGGCATGCTCTCTAATCAATAAGTATCGTTATATAGTTGCGTTTTTTAGCATTATGAAATTATGGCTAATACTTGAAAATTTCGAATCTTTGTGTCGATACTGAAAAAATTTAATCGTGCAACGTAACACGTATAATATTTGATTTAAAATTGCAATTATTTTTAATATATTAAGTGATGTTAGGAAATGTTTATTATAAAATATGAATAAAAAGTAGTTCTCACGGTTGAAGCATATATATATATATATATATAGCTTCTTAAATCTTCAGAATAATATTATAACTGAAATACGCTGCAAATGCGTAAGTTCTGGCAATGGCACCGTGTAGTACCACTCCGGCAAGAAATGTCAACAGAAATTATTTCCGTTTCGGTTAACGTGAATTACTTTCGGTAATGTTTTACATTGCGACCGGGCAAGTTTTCCATTTCGGCAGCGTCTATTTCCCGCAGGAGTTTTTGCCACAAGAAAATCCACATCTTTCGGCGAAATGTAAATTTACCATTGTCAAACTCCGGCGTCGAATATCGTCGACTCACCTGCTAGTGATATGTAATACCTATACATGTGGTATATATGTGGGAAGAAAAACCTGGGCGCGCGAAAAAGCACAGAAATGACCGAAGGCATTAGCGGTCGGAGAAAAACGTAAGTCTGAGAAAATCTTACGTAGTTTTTAGACGAAAATGTCGGTAGCGATTACGTGATCCGTCGGAAAATTATGTGATAACACGAAGATTAGGCGAGATGAAAAACAAATTGAAATCACGCAAAGAGTAAGCAAAAAGAAGAAACTCTAAGGCGCAACATGGTTCAAAAGATCTTCAAGAAGAAGCAAATAATATATACGAATATAAATATGAAAAAAATAATTTAAACAAAGTAATTATGAAAAATTAATATCGCTAGTAGGTCTGGTTATTGCCATTAAAAAACCTTTAACAACCCTGGCGAAAAATATAAAATAAAAATATAAATATATAAAAGTTTTTATGGTCAGTTGCGCAACAACAATGGGGTCCCGAATGAAACGCTAGTTAAAGCGGATTAAATCCGCGCAGTAATTACTTTTTGAATTTCATACGACGCCTCTCGCATTGCTGTCATCTTTCTCTCTTTCTCTCCTTCGTATGGTATTGTACTTCCAAAGGCGTGAAAGAGACGAAAAATTGAGTAATCGCGACCTGAGTAATATTTGCATTTTATAATGGCAGACTTGTGGGCGATCGTAAAGCTTCTTTCATTTTGAAAAAATAACAAAAAATATGAACTTTTACACTCGAAGCTCAGTTATTGTAAATAATTTAAATAAATACTTTGTGGCACATTTTATAGTACCCTTCAAATATTTTATTATTTAAATTAGATAACAATGCAATCATTTATAATTTGAAAACGAGCTTTTTTTACAAATATTATTAATAAAAAAGATTTATTTTAACTATAAATGAACTACATTATAAATATTTTTTATATTTATTTTCCATAAAAAAATAAGTATAAACTGTACGAAACACGATGCCAGACATTTATTTTTATTTGTACTCAGATTTATTTGTACTAAAAGACTACTAAAATAATCTTGTTACAAAATAAGGTATTGTTTAATTTTATAAAATCAGATCTACTACAGAATTATGTCAAAAAATGGTAAATAACTTGATTTAATTTTTTACTTTTTGACTAATAACGCGATGTTTATAAAAAAAATTCGGTACTTAAAAAATATATTATTTTTTATTGAGCGTGGGATAAATCCGAATTTCGCACTTTCGAGAGCGTTCACGATAATTCGAATTTATCCGCACCTAGCACATAAAAGGTTAAAAAAAGTTCATAATGGACTATATTAATAGCTGGTATTAGATTTATAATATTTTTCGAATCAAAATGATATTAATTATTAGGTCTGTTTTTAATTATAATAGAAGTTGTTTTAACCCGTTTATAACTAACATAAACAGTAACAAAATGAGCAGCAATTATAACTGGATTGAAACTTCGTACTTATTTAAAGTTTAAAACATGTAATGCTCTATGTAATTAAATTATATAAATATAGCTAAGAACCTGTATTTACAATTAAAACCACTTTATTACTTCAATTAAATATTCTAATATGTTATTGTTGATTATTTGATTTACTAAGAGTGGCATACGAATCGTATAACTATTTTTTAATAAATATTAAATTTTATAATTTATATTTAAAATCAAATAATCTGACATATTTTATTTTTTAACTTTAATTCGCATATATTTCAAGAAAAAGGCTAAAGCAGTCCACAGCCGCTTCAATGCGAGAATTTCTGTAACAACGCCAATTTCGTACACGTTTATGGCGTAGCGCAATCAAAAATTCAAGAAGCAATTTTTCATTTTTATAACGGTTATTATTTTTAAAATGGCGCAGTTGCCGCTTCAAAACGAAGCGAAAAATTGAATTAAACTCGCAACAACAAGAAGACGAACAACGCACACTTTGGCAGCGTGAATTTTATTATTATTTTATAGCTCGACTAACCAAAAAATACCATAAATCCCCATTAGGCTCGCGACGGGATTGCGGTAATGAAAAAAAATACGACGCCGTAGCTACTTTTAGTTCATGAAACTAATATGCAAGTATTGAAAGGGGGTGAGAGCTAAGCACCCCTAGCGGAATGCAACGGAATGTAATAAAGCCTGCACCCGCGGGGTCGTGGGCTCGATTGATATTTATGATAATGGTGCAAGTTTTTTAGGATCTCTGGTAGGGGAGCTGTGGAACACCCCACGCTAAAACAGAACAGTGGTGTTTCATTATCGCCGCACAGAGGGGGTAGTGATGATAACTTATGGTTGGAAAATTTTACGACTCACCGAAAAATGTTTTACTCCGATAGCTTACCGTACAAATAAAAAAGAGTTTTTCATACACACCTAAAACAAACAGAAAACAAAATATTAATATGTATTCTATATTGTATATGTTGGTTTAAATATCACAATAACATAGTTGGTTTAAATATCATTATAGTTCTGGTTTATATTTTTAACAAACTTATAGAAATTAAAATCATTACTGTATTTTTTATATTTATCAATCAATCGGAGTAATGATAAGTATATTGAACGTATCGTGTGCTTTAGAGCTAATAGTAGGGGCGTAAACTCAAACTTGCCATCTTTTTCTCAATTATGAATAATGATGAAATGGATAGCTCTCGAACTGACTGTGTTAACGCAAATACAGTACAGTTGACGTGTTAAAATACCTTGGTTTTATTAGAAATATTAAAAAATATAGATATGTTTAAAAAACAGATAATTTACGAGTAGCTACATACAAACAAAAAAAATAATTACGGAGGTATGTTTATTTAATAGTAACCTTGGGATAAACAAGGGGTAAGATTTTGCTGTTTTTTTATGAAAATACTATAATACCAATATTTACAATCAATTTTACAATAAACAATAAGATTATTTTAATTAATTAATAAATGTTCAGATTAGTGGCCGCGTGGTGTGAATTTTGCAGCCAATTGAATGTCAAAATAATCTATTTGCAAAATTTGCAATTCGTCAGTGTGTACAAAAATATGTGAATTTCAGTATAGGATAGCATAATTCGTCGAGCAATTGTCAGTGATATTTTTAAGCAACACATATAAAATAATCTTTTGAGGAAGTTTGGACAAATGAGATATGAAAAAGAGGGAAATTGAGAGTAAATCGCAATATGGTTCAAATCCATCTTCAAAATCATCCCTTTTGTGAAAGATAATTTTAATGTCTTACGTTGGGTGACCGTTTAATAATTACAAAAGATAATTTAAAAAAAATATTTTAGGCGAAACTATAAATATTTTATTTTCAAGACGAGTTTCTATGCTTATAAAAGAGAGAGCTTTAAAGTGTTTTTAATTTATAGTAATTAATGGCATTCGAAAGTCTCATTCAAGTGATCATAGCGATGTATGTTTTTTTAAAGGTATAAATCTGTAGCAACTGGGTAAGGCAATCAGACATAATGCATACCTGCAAGTAAGTATTGTAATTTATAATCAATAGATATCACTTTGCAGCTGTGCCACTTTTAACTAATAGAGCATTTTTTTTGGCATGGCTCGAACTCGCGACCTCTGGGTTACCATTCTAGATCTTTAGGACTACGCTATTCCGACCTTAAATACTATGTTGCTATAGTGATTTTTATTTAGCAATAAAATTATTTGTTTTATTATATTTGACGAGTTAAAAGACTTACGTGTGATGCATCATTTTACATAAGATTACATTTTTTAACATTTTTACTATAAAGATCGATCTGATTTATATATCATATGTATTAATATATTTATAGGTATGAACTAATCAAATCTTTGTGTGTTAAGTGTTTGTAGCTTTTTTATAGCACGTGTATTTTTGTTAGCAACGATTATATTAGATTGTATCAAAGTTCATAAACCATTTATAAGACAATGATACAAAAAAATATTGTAAAAATACATGATCACTCCTTCAAACATATAACAAATTATACTGATAAAATTTTGTTGCGGAAACGCTACGTTTACATCTTTCATTTATCAGAAAAAAATATATCTTTAACACAAAAAATAATATTTTCTAGGAAAAAACTACATACATCTTCAGATGCTATAAAGTATTAAAATAAATATTTTTTAAATCGATTTACTACCAAAAAAATCACTTACTACATTATAATATACAACTCAAAAACACTAATGATAAGTTCAAAATATATTACGTATTAAAATTTAATACAATAATTTATTAAAAAATATTTGTAAAGAAACGAAAAGTTTTGGAGTAAAAAATTAAAATAAAATGCTATTTTACGTTAGAATTTAATTGTCTTAACGTATGTTTGTATAGTAATTTAAAGTATCTAAGCTCCATTATTTTTTTGAAGAACTAATACTATGAACAGTTTTACTATTAACTCAGAATCCTCCCCTTTCAACCATTCTAGCGTATGGAATTCGCGGTATTTGACGGAGCTTAATTTAATTCCGCGATTAAGGGACCGTAATAAACGCAGCATAAGGGTTGAACAAAATCTTGAATCGAAAATTGATTATTTTTTGCACAGAGCGCAAATGCATTCGGATTCTTCATATCATTGGATTCGATCCGAATAGATAGATGTGTGTGTAGATGGCATCGGAGTGCTTTTCATAAGCCGCGAAAGTACTCGACGGAACTTTCAATCAAAATTTTTTAATCTATCCACAGAGACGAGTGGCTGCAAGCCTTTGCTGGGGATGATGTACATATACATATGAATAACTACAGGGCGGTCGGTAAATATTTTACCGTTTCAATACTTTCGGATTTCTGCGATGAATAGACTCCTGTATTATATATGCAGACTGACTAGTATTATACAATATAAACAAGGATGACAGTGAAAAACACTATAGTAATATTAAACTAGATGAACTATAAATATAATTATAAAAAGCGATAGATTCATGTTACGTAACAAAAATAATTAAAAATCTGTAAACATATATGTTGACTCGATTAATTGAGCTCGCCTCTAATGGCAATCGATATTAGACGTCTATTCGATTAATTATTAATCCAATTAATTGACTATAAATACACGTTTGTGTGGCTTCATAGGTCGCGTGCGATCAAATGTAATTATTATCAAATTTGAGTGATTGACGCACGAGGGTTGGCATAATAAACGGTTATGATGACCGTAGCGTGTTTTAGAATACTATACGTATTGTTTCTGATTTCTTGGTATTTTTAAATTTTTAAGACACAATAAACTAAATCAATGAAGCTACATGTTTAAATCAATTTAAAAAAGCATAAAATAAGACGCAACTGTTCAAGTTTTTATTAGCATATTGTTAGTAGGTTTATTCTCAGACAAATAATTCAAGTTAAAACATGTAGAATGGTGAACCATCTTGTTCGTCAATCATTCTGAAAAGCTAGATAAATCAATTCTATGGCTCAGTATATAGATATCATTCACCTGCTTTAATCAGCAATATCTACTATCAATGCACAATTACGTCAATGGCATAAACGGGCGCAAATATGACGTCATGTCTGTCACGCCGGCTGCGACACGCTAGTCATTGAATTATTCAAGAACTCTGCCATCTATAAACGTTGTGCATATGTCGATGCACTGACAAGTGCACACACAGTCTGGATGACGGGACTCTTCGGTTTAACATACAATAACGTTGGACCACACCTCTCGCATCGAAGGGTGTGTCGCATGTTCGTACATTATGTTTCTGTGAATGTGTGTGTCATATTTATCTCTTACACAATGTTACACTGTTTATGGATGATCATCATATTAAAAAAAATTAAGTAATCGAGATCTAAAAACTGTTCACAGATCATTTCAGTTGATACTTTAAGCTAATGACATTAAAAACGAGCAATCCTCGCGCCAATCGACTTAAAATTAGTCAAAAAAAAAAAAGCTTAAATTTATCAAGTTGAATTCTTCAATTCAACTATATTTAACCCTTTACGTGCGAGGGGCGGATAAATCGGAATATTATTAAGCAGGTCTTTGTCTCAAATTTAACACATATTTTTTTTACGATGTATAGGATGTTTTTATGATGTTATGTTCCAATGGCTTTCTACCCTTATTTAATTACTTATATTATAAGTATTGGTGTGCCTCGAATTTCACTGTTAACAATTTTAGAATTTATAAAAAAAAACAATTACCAGAAGAGGAAGAAAGATAAAGGACCCAACGAAAAGTCGAATATTGATAGGCTAGCATTTTCCGACGAAGTATGAGAACAAAAAATACCAACGCAATTATCAAGTGTGCAGAAAGGGGAAAGGAATTTGCAGAAGATGGCAGACTTTTAATTTTTAAAATAATTTTTTTTTCTTAATTTTGAATGTAAATATAGATGCATAAAGTAATAACTATATACAAATAAAAAAATCGTAATTAAATCTTCAACTTCATTTTTTATTCGTGACTTTTTTTAAAATTTAGTTCCGCACGTAAAGGGTTGAAAACAATGGCTATCTTGAAACCATCAAAATTGAACATCACGAAACCCTAAGGTATACTTGCGCTACGATTAATATGAATCGCGAAATGTTTCTGAATTTCAGAAAAAAGATACACATGAGAAATTATTCTTTATTGTTCCTAAATTGGATCAGCCTGCATATCCTAAAATAAATATAAGTCGTTCTTTATTTTGATTAAATTGACAATATTGATACAATTTAAAAAAAAATACGAATTGAACTTAAAAATGTCTATCTCAGTCCTCTCCACCCCCACTGGCAATGTGTCTCCTGGCGGGTGACAGTCCCAAACAATGACTCATTAGAGGTCCTTCTGCTCAGCCGCAGAGGTTCTCGGCAACCGGTCTGACCCGATTAACCGGCACGGGGCAGTTATCTTAATGGGATTACGGCGCTGCGATGACACATGGCGCATTACTTTATTGACCAATTTATACGGGGTAGAAATATTACTTTCATAACTAACATTAATCAAATGAAACGGGTGATTTATCACGGATTCCGTTTCCACAATGGGCGAGTGTATATGGGTCGTATTTTTGGACTTTCATTGTGCAAACATAACGAATATTGTTTGCTTTTTTCATATTTGTATAAAAGCTGCGATTTTGCATAAAACGCATCAGATCCCAACGTTAATTAGCGGCTTTGTTTCGAATCGAACGTTTTGTTCGGGACGGTCGAAATTGTATTTAATGTATTGCGAATGATACACTTGGCAGAGTAGGCGAATTGTGGACGATTTTATTGTTTGTGACGTTATGAAGGCAAATTTGGCAATGAGCTGAGATTGCTGCGAAAGACAAATCTGTGTATTATACAATCATTTATTTAGCGCTGAGCCGTAAATAACCGACGTTTTAAACAAACAATTTAATTAATTAAGAATAATGTTAATAAAAATAGTTTCCGAATTATCTTTAATGTTTTTTTTTATAAAATAGCTTGAAACGTATATTTCGTCAACTTGAAAAATGGCAAAATAAAATAGCTAACTAATATTTTTTAATTAAATAATATTAGGATTATTTAGAATGATACATTTTATTAACCCTTTGACTGCGGATGACACCTATAGAAGTCATCAAGAAAATCACAAATATGCATTGGGCACCTAAATGTGTCATGAACCTTTGTGCTTTGTAATCTTTTTTTTTGTACAATTAAGTTTGCAAAATACTTTAATTTATTGAAATAATATTTAAATCATTTATAGCATAAATAGGTGCTCCCCACATATTAGAATAAATATCAGCAGCGGTGAAAGGGTTAAAGGAACACTCGGATGAGTTTAAAATTGTGGAATAATATTAACTACAAAAACTTTACTTCATTTTTTTATTATATTTTACTATATTTTTTTATAAATTAAAAATACTGTGTTTAAAAGCTCTTATTTTAATTTCAAACCAATCATTAAAAATCTGAATTTGCAATGGGGTCAGATTTTTATAAATAAAAATCTTTAAGATATAAATAAACTAACTTTCAGGGAGATAAATTACACTTTATAAAAAACATGCGATTAAACTTTAAAAGCTATAAATAAAATACGGGAGCAGTAAAGTTTTTATTTTTTGTAATTTATAATAACAATAATATTCAAAAATGTACAAAACACGATGCCACGCGATGATTTTTATTTGTTTATTATATGTCTCTTAGATCTTATCATAAATTTTATTTTTATAATAATAATATTATCACGATTTTTACCAAATTAATATCATTGATTTTTAAAAATGGTACAATTCACTTAAAATTTAATAATTTATTTAAATATATAACCTTGCGAGTTACATCAAACAAAATAGCAAAGAATTGAGCAAGGATTTGAGTTCAAAGTGCAAGATATACATATATGTATAATAATATAGCATGAACTAGTATAAAAAATTGCAACAGAGGCAATTAAACTTATTGCGGCAAAGTCGTTGCATTTTGTACATTTTTAAACTGTACGTACTTTCTTATAATAAGTATACATTAAATTAAGTTAAATTAGCTTGGTTATATTATTTATATATTCATGGTTTATTATCATTTAGAATTGTTTATATTTTTAGTTAAATTACATATAATTATCAAATAATAAATAAAATATACATGCAACCATTAAAGTAAAGCAATTTAAATTCAATAATATTAAAAAAATAGCTATACAGCCAAAACCAACGAATATAATAGTTTCGTTAAATGTGCGTAATTTAAATTCTAGAACTTTAATATTAGTTATTTTTAGTTATATTCCTAATATTTACAAAAATGATTGAAAGTTAAAAAGGCTCTTTTTTCTAGTTCAATTAACTTTATTATATATCATAAAATAACTAAAATAAGTATGAAATAATTAAAGCAAATAGAAAACAGGTTTCTTAAAAAACACAAAATCAAAACGTTTTGCGTTAATGACAATGTATTTAAAAAATCGCAAATTTATTTATAAAATTGTAAATATACTATAATAAGTATACTGCTATTTTTATAACCCTATTATACATAAACCATTTTAGTATACATTTTAACCCTTTGCACTCCAAAGATATTTTCAAAACTTTTTTAGCAACTCCAAATCATTTTCAGTAAATTTGTCAATAATTATGTTTAGGGGAGGGGGGGGGGTAATCAGATGTTAATATTTATGTATATCAATAAAGAAATTTAAAAAATTTAAAGAAAGCTAGATATTTTTTCACAAGTTTTGTATTAATATTCTAGTTCTCAGATAATGATCATGATTTTCGAATATATATTCTGAATAAAATACTCAGAATAATTGAAAAGAAAACCTTCGCGGGAATAAATTATTTTACCAAAAAATGCAATTTGGAACAAAAAGCCCGTAACCAAAAGGCTTTCATATTCGGAACATAAATAATTCCTTTATTTATGATCACCCTAAATTTTTTTTAATGCTATATTTAATTGTTCTGAAGCTTCATCTAAAATATTTATATAATAGTCATCATCTTCATTACATTCAAATTCATTTTTTAATGGTTTAAAACATCCTTCTAGACTATATATTAAAAAAACACTAATTTTAATATACAATTAATTAGTAAATAATAAGACCATTATAATATAAGTATAGTCCAAATAAGAATAAATTACTGCAGAAATACATAACACGTTTACGGTGATATGTCGCAACACAGACTATTGTATAAAGCACCCGCTACATCTAACGAGCGATCCTAGGCAGACCATTTTTCATTAATTCTAGATATTCAATGAATATGTATTTGGTCGTAAAATAAAAAATTGACTCTTTTCAAACCATTACCTGATGTTTCCTAAATAAAAAAATAGTAAAATAGATTTAAATTATTTAAGAAAAAGCTTAAAAAAATGTCAGCATTGGAGTTGCTGGTAAAACAACTGATGTCGAGTCCACCTCGACAATTAAGGGTCGATTTGATCTTAAGGTTATTTTCTTAAATTATTTTTATTAATAATGAGTAGTTTTTTTAAAGACATTTTCTTTATAATACACAATTAAAAGCCAATATTTTTGTTATAAATAGACATTGTTAAAATAATAACTACAATGTTGAAAGCCATTAAAAATATTGTTTAGTCCTAAATATGTTTCTCAATTACTTTTATACACAACTCAATACATTGTAAAAACAATAAAATAAATTTAAAAAATCAATATCCGAATTCGCAAATCATAAATTTCGCAAATTGCACATAGACGACGTACACGGATCAATGGACGCGATACTGAAATTCGAAAAGCAATTACGCGTGATTAATGCCCAATATTTTGCAATTTAAGCGCGGACGCAACGTTTTGGAAACACTGACGTGTTTGCGTATGGGAGGGACGCTACGCTATTACATACCAAATTGGTAATAAAAAATACTAGTACAGTACAGACAATGGGGGATGGGGATGATGCAGCGCCACGTGCTCTTGTTTGATGTCGTTTGCGATATTTACTGCCACTTTTCGCATTAACTGTATAATCTGGTATGAAATTAATACTATCATATATTTTTGGGGACGCACGTGTCTTATATTGTACAATGCTGAATGTTATCAGTATTTATCAATGAGTGGGACTGTATTATTTTGAGTAGTCCCTATACAGTTTTACATTATAGATTAGATCAAAAATATATTTAATATATGCACATAAATATTTTATATGGAACGAAGCATTTTAATTTTTTTTATATTTTTTTTTTGAAAACAACCGAATAATTAAATTTAAAATAACTATACTAAATATATATATATTTTTTATAAAAAAAATTTTGAAACCAAATATTGTGTATTGCCATGAAAATTAAATAACATGTGTAGCATATATATTTTTATTCCAATGTACTATATGTATATAAAACTTTTTTTCTAGGAACGGCTTCATTTTTTGATACTGACAAAAGAATTATCCATAGATAGATGATCTAAAAAAGGAGAGGAAGTAGAAATAGAACTTCAAAGAGCGAAAATAAAAAAAAGTCCTTTGATTCGTATCCTTTGCTAGGTGTTGTACCTTGAAATAATGAACTCCGACAGGCGTGAGGGAAAACCAATGACTTTCTGGCACTGTGTCGTTCCGTGTTAGGTCTAATATTTATTTATTATATATGCCAAAAAGTTCGACGATGTATGGAAATACGTACAGACAGTATAATATTTCGTATGCGATTTAATGTCGCTTTCAATGAGCGTAAATTATCAACTGTCATATTAACACGAGAACGAGCACAATATGACGCGGCGTTAAATATTCATGTGCAGATTGTACTGAAAGAGGTCGCGTGTGTGACACAATGAATCGTAAATTCGGTTATCAACGTTAATTCGTAGGGTGTACATATTATTTATACGAACCTACAAAGTGTTAATACATAAATCGTTTCGATTATGTGTAATAAAATCAGGACTTGGATTTGGACCAACAATCATTTGACTATGTTTCATATCAATAATCTGACATATTATTTACTTTATGAAAAACAAGCTTTTATAATGTATAAGCAAATAGAAAATGTGTGTCATATTTACAAAAACTATGTCATCAGTTTTACAACGTATATGTTTATAGAACTGCACACTTTAAAGTGTGCAGTTCTATTTTAATTTTTATGCAAACAACATAGCTAATGTATAATGCTTACTAGTCGAACAAATCGCTAACTTAATGCATAACAAACCTAATTGATGATAGGTCATGTTAACTTTAAAATGGAGCACTTAAAAGTTTTTGCTGTCAATTTCAAATGCATCTATTCAGAGCTTTGTATGCATTAATAAATCCTCTCAAAAGTTTAAATGGAATATATTACACTTATCTTTCATTGTGAAGTTAATTATATTCTAAAAATATCTAATTTAATTCAGGTGTATTAAGCTCGGAAAATTATATTGGTAGTTGAGTTTCATGACTTTCAGAAGCCCCATTTAAACCCAATACCATCCAGTTTTAATTAATTCCGGTGGAACAAAGCGCCAAGATGCAAGGTGTTAGAATCGAATCCATATACATAGGTATAGGAGGTGAGCAGAATGCGTACAGTCGTTAGACACGAATTAGTCGTTAAGCTCTGTGCCGAAATGATCCCATCTGACATGCACTCATGCTCACCCTAATGGGGCGCTTGGGGGCGCAGCCCCGGTCCCCCAAAGTGGGCTCCTCGAGAGCCCATTAAGAACTGCGTAACGCGTTAAATTATAATTAATTAGACCGACCGCGTTATTCGCGAGATGCCACTATTCCAATTACGCGGTTATTAATTCGCATTACGCGAGAAGGCCTTTTATTGAATGTGCACAACGAATACTAAATAGCCATACTTAAGAAAATGAAAAATAAAGAAATCTGGGTCTTAGAGCTCATGCGATTCGAACAGTGTTTATGTGTGAGAAAGTGAAAATGAATTAGATTATAATGATGACTATCAAAGTAATACTTGAGATGTAATAAAAAGAATAAACATTTACAGGTATTTTTTAGTTGGTAAAAAATATACAAAAAAGTGCAGAAAGTACTAAAAAAAATGTTTAAAAGTATGTTGACTTAAACTATATTCGCTAAGGAACATCACGTAAATAATACTTGATACAAATATGCTTCTAATTTTTAATGTATTATATAATGAGCAATAAAACAGTAGAACCACTGCCCTACAGTGCTTTTCAGCCGGCAAGCAATATCAGCGTGGGCCATACACGCCCATGTGGCCCTCACACACGTGCCCACTTTCGCGAAAAAAGTATAATTTATTGTATTATGCGACATCGATAACTATCTCGCATTGTCTATACGGTCAGGGCCTCTTACTCTCATACATTTTTCACTTAGTCCGAAAGAAAAAGCATCGCAATATAACGGGTTCGCAAACAAAATTTAATCAACTTTTTCCCCCTTTCTCTCTCTCTCTCTCTGGCTCGACCCAAATTATTTACATTCTATTGAAAGGTTTCCGTCAGTGTGTGTGTCGAGTGGTGGAAAAAAAGTGGGTCGGAAACGGCGGTTGAAAGCCTCTGGGAGCGGGATCCCGGTGTGGTGCCTTATACATATTACATGCTCAATTTTACAATATAATGCACACGAATCGTTCTTATTTATAGTTTTATCATATTGTAATACGTTACAATGTAAATTGTGGTGGCGAGCTTCGGCGCGGCAGCCAGCGTCGCCATTTTACCTTATTCAAATGAATCTAATGACAATAAAGCCTATATGGGATGCTTTATCTGATCGTGACTCTGGTCGATGAATGTAAATGTAGATTTTTTCGATCGTAGTTAATAATGCACGTACATATGTATAATGGATATACATATATATATTTATGAAAGCTTTTGAATCAAGGACAGAAATATAGAGAAAAAAATGGTGTTATCCAAATATATTTTGAGATAAGCATACAATCTAAAATTAGTGTTCTTTACGCATATATATCTAATATACATATGTTTTTCTTTAATTTTATAAATCGGCAATATTATTTCTATAATTTTTTAACACTCTAAAATCGATAATATATTTATGGCAACATTTATTGTTGTTAAAATAACCGTCGAATGTTTGAAAAGAAAAGAATGGACTATGTTAACTATGAAATATTTTTTTGTAAAAAAAATAGAATATTAATAAAAATTGTATTGTATGTTTTTTATGGTATACTATAAATATATGGTAAATTTTAAATTTAGTTAGGACTGAGTTTTTGTTTCTAGATTATAATTACAAGGTGTTAACTTTTGATTAAAACTACTGATCTTTTAATTATATATTTATTTAAATTACCACATTTAATGTTTTTAAATATTGATCGTAAATTAAGTAACTTTGCTACTATACTAATGTATTTTCTAGAAAGTCACTATAAAATATAGCTAACTATTCAATTAAAAAACAGAACAATAATTAATAAAAATATGCCCTTTAATAATTACTTTTTGTTTAACAACTGTACATTAATTAAAGTTCGTGATTATTAATTAAAACTACTGATTTTGTAATTTTATGTCGCAAATGTAATAACAAAAATGACTAATAACAAAAAAATCTATTTGATAGCAAGCTATTTATCTATTGATATTAAATATAATTACTGATCGTTTTATAACTACATATTTACAAGATACTGACTAATAAAATTAAAACTATTTATTTAATTATTTAAGGTTTAGTAACCCTAAGCCTGTGTGACTTCATGTGACTTCGCAGCCAGTAAGATGCAGGTGGAAGCTAGTCAGAATATTATTTAGTTTATATTACATATATTGCGAGTTACTATTAGAACCTTATTATTTTTGAAATTTCACGTATAAAATAATGACTAAAAATGTATATAAAAATTGGGATTCTAGACAGGTTTCATTTTGAATGACAAAAATGTCACAAATTAGAAGCACAAACCTTACATTATCTACAGCTGTTAATTAAATCATTACAAATTATTTTAAAATAATGTTCTCAGTTGAACTTTGTTTAAAAGTTGTGGATAGATATTATTTTTTTTTGTATTTCATCAATAAAAAATATCATATAAATATTATGATACATAAATTAAATTTAAAAATATTGTACTGCTGTTCAATATTTTATAATTTTTTATTAGATTTCAATGTTATGTTTTATTATAATACATTTATAAAAAGTTAACTATTTCAATATAAAATATCCTTTATCTTGAACTAAAATTTGGCTCTGATATAATACATATACATGTATAATAATGATTCTAAAGCATTTTTTATTTATTGATTTAAAAAATATTAAAAAAATGTAATAATTGTAAAGTGACTAATTTGTTGTACAGTATCTTCAGATACAGTATGTTTTAATTTGAATATTACAGTATAATGCAAACGAAATAAAATTACTTTACATATGCAACCTAATCTACATACACATAAAAAAACACAGCATATCGTGAATAAAGCTGAAGTAGCTGGCAAATATGGCTTATTGTCGGCATCGTGTTTGCTTCGTGCCTTTGTCAATATTAACAGTTGGTATTGCGTAAATAAATATTTGTCTACTCAGCCAAAGAAGCTTTGGTTATCAAATACGACACGCACGTGTAAGTCCATATTTATATATATGTACACATATTTAAACAAAGCCAATTTTTTTACCATTGTTACCTTCACTTTCTAACGTGTGACCTATGAACCACATTTGTGGGAATGTACGAGCGTGTATTGTTCGACCGGTTCGCCAAGTCATCGATCAAAATTTAGCTTGTATCAATATTGAGTCGAAAGGGAGCGGCTTCGAAGGAGCATATGTATTTGTATGTGTTTGAACGTGTGTGGTGTGCGTTTGTTCCATTTAAAATTTATCGTTTTTAAACTCGACCCCTCACAGAAGGCGAAGGAAGTTTAATGGAATTTCTTTTCAGAAATACTTCTACGAAGGCTGAAGATTATTTCTTTGTGCACTACCATGTATATATTATCGAGTTAAGACGTTTGAACACGGTCAAGTTAAATCGTGAGAAAGAGTGGAAAACCATTGTTACATTTTTAACATGATCCGAGCGCGATGTCGCCGAGCTTTTAGGCGATTTTTTTTCTTCTTCAAATATTTGCCACGGTTAAGGGTCGGCAAAGTGAGTTTTTAAAACGTTTGCAAAAAAAATCTACACCACATACAATCGATATATTTTTTATCGATCTGAAAAATACAGTATTACAATTGCAAATAAAATTATACAGCAATAAATATGTATTTTTGCTAAATCATTAACATAAACATAATAAACCATTTAATTCGTGCAGTTAAAAGAATTTAATTAAGCTCCAAGCGCAATTTGCTCGTTATTAAAAAAAATCTGGGTTAACTAGCCACTTATAAGTCACAGTAAAAAAAAATGAAAGTGCAGCTTTTGACACAGACATGATATATTTATTAAGGTTCAAACTGCACGATGTATCACGAGCTAATCATATATTATGCCGCACGTAATAATAAAATGTGAAGTATAAAAAAAACGTTCGACGTATTAATTCGGCGTTTTTCGATCTCGTAACGTTTCGCAACGGAATCGTGATAATTAACACGTCGAAGTTCGTGACCAAAGCCTTACGAAATACTTGAAGAACAATGATATAATAACGATATTGGTGTGCTTAGGTTGTGCGAATCGCACTACGAAATTGGATGATTAATCGATTATACTTTCACAATCGTTTGCAGCTGATGCGTGATGAGATACATCACATTGAGAGCATGAAATGTTAGTGTTATGATTGCGTATATTAAAAAAATACGATATTGGAAATCCATAATAATACATAACGTACAACATATTGTTGAAATAAATAGGCGTTTTATATGTTGAATGTAAGGTTAGTAGGCTATCTTGTAACACCGAATCGAATGCCTTTTCAATATCTAGCAGAAGCACGTCGCTGTTTTTTGTATTCATTGTACATAAAATGCAACGTAAAATAAATATATTGATTGCTTCAAAAACAACAAATGCCATTTTTCTTAAAGTAAATATGCTGTGCATAAGTCACACGAAATAAAAGATGTTAGTGCCATGTACCATGTCTATTTTTTGTAATTCTGTAATTAAATGTTACGAATTTGTTGTAATGTTTTTTTGTAGAATTTTTAGTATTACAAAAAAATATATAAATTCTATTTTAATGATGTCGCAAAAATATAAATCTTTCACGAGAAGAAAATAAATAGGAAATCACGATTGTAATTTTGAAGAAGAAAAGAAAAGGGCAGAAGTAGTTTTAAATTACAATTAAACAAATAGAAGTATTGACACATATTCTTGCGTAACGTTTATGGATATCAATATGACTTTTTAAATGTATTTATTTTTAAAAATTTAAATTATGAAATATAATACCGTAGCTAAAAGTATTTAAAGTATTATATTATTTTTCACCTTCCGTTAACTAAGGAGTTCCTAAAAATAATGTTTTTTTTTTATAAAGCGTCTTTCTAAAATTTCGGTTTAGCAAAATAATTACCATTTAAATAAAGGGCCGAAGGGGTGTTACATCGAAGCTAAAATACGCGCCAGATCATTTATATTATTGATTCGAGACGTTTTTAACAAATTACAAATGCTAATCTTGAATGTTTTAAAAACGATTGTGTTCTAGCCCGGAAAATTATTTACTACGCATTTTTTGTATCGAGTATTATTTTATTAATATAAGTCCTATTGTCAAAACCCGTTGCAATGTCCTTTTAATTTTGAAATTGTCGTTTGAATGGCGTTAGTGGTAACTACGCAGATGGGTGGACCTCTCACAAAAAACACAAAATATCAAATCATAGATTTAAATCTTTAAATTATAATTATGTATTATTGCAGTTCAAAAAGTACAATATTAGTATAAAAATTAATATTTTTATTAATTAAAGTTATTTTTTAAATTATTTATCATTAAATCTTCCGTTGTAACCTGACAGGCATAAGCCCTAAATCTGTACCAACTGAGTAAGTCAATCAGATATAATGAATACCTACAAGTAAGTATTAACTACCAGACTGAAAGTCTAAGAATCGGTATCTTCCATATTATTAATTATAAATTATTATGTGTAATATAATATATAAACAATAGATGTAACTGCAGCTGAAGCCGTTTTTTTATAATAGCGCATTTTTTATGAATAAAAATTCGAGTTCCGCTGCCGGGGATAGAACCCGCAACCTCAGAGTTACTAGACTTAGGCGTTACAGACTACACTATTCCGTCTTTATGTTAAATTAATATTATTTTTAACATTAAAAATATTAGGTATTATAATAATAAAATGTTTTTGTTATTAAGCTTGATTTTAGCTAAAGTTTAAATAAAAAATATATAATAAGAAAACTATAAAAAATAAATCAGTATATATCTTTACAATGAATCATACTTAAATAAAAAGTAATGTATCAAGAAAAGCAAACAACTGAAACAACAGTTTGTGAAAAAATCACATAATTTTTTAAGAAATATTTTAGGAGCTCCATCAAAGTTAGTTGTTGCTTTGTAAAAATGTTCATAAAATTCACGATAATTCAAAGTTTTATTTGGTATCGTTTTAATAAATTATCACATTTTCTTAATAAATTAAAATTAAAACTAAGATTTTTAGCGATATTTTGCGAAATATTACATTGATGCTACATCAAAATTAAATAAAAATAATTGATTTGTGTCCTTTAAATTCAGTAAAAATCGCGGGGAGTTCAATTAACGGTAGCTATTAATAGTTTAAAATCATTTGCACTAAGACAACACAGCATCTTCGAATATAACCACTGCCAAATGCGCCGATTTTGTATTCAGCACTATGCCGTTACACACACACAAACAAACAATAAAGTCTGATAAGATCTCACCCCAAATCTTCTGCATTGATTAAAATTATGTTGGATATAATATCATTTTTCTATGATAAATACTTAATCACAACCAGAACAACAGCATTACTACTTCGCTTCTGACTTGAAATAGCGAGAGTAAAGCCTAACTTACATCATGAGGAGCTACGTTGAATCGACCGAAATGACCTTTAGACGTCCGATAAAAGCAGATGCTTTCGAATTTAGCCATCACGAATCTACACATTGAGCTCGGATTTTTCATACGACTATGACAGACACGTTTAAAAATATTATATATACTAGAAAAAGAAATACATGTATTACACAAAATGAAAATTTCTGATATTTAGCTCAAATGGTTAATAGCTAATAGGAGTAAAATAATTTAATCATTAAAATAAGATGTTTTTTTATTATTATTTTTTCAAAGATAAATTGCTTAAATTTGTTTTTCATCAGACTTTATATATTTAAAGGTGATAAATAAATAAATATAGCACATACCTCCAAAAATAATCAAACGTCAACTTTAATCATCTGATACGCCTATTCAGTGTTTCGCATTTTTTTTATTTCGTGCTCGACAACGCTGACATACTAAATTCTAGTGGGCGTCCTCCATTCATATATTGTACATAGCGAATGTGAAATTAGCCATACTTTGATATTCGAGCACGGGTGGATATCCCTTCTTATACGACAAAGTTTTAACATGCTAGATCTTATTTCTGAGAACGGTCAGGAGGATTGTAGAGAGGAGAGAGATCAGAGTAGCGTAAAGCGAACGAAGGAAGTCCGGCTGGGTCGGATCGAGATAGCCGTATGGAGATTAAGGCGGCGGATATATCCCGGACAAATAGGAAGAACCGAGAGGAAAATGGACCAAGGTTTTTTCTCCGCAAGAGAGGAGAAAAGGGCCCCGGCATTAATTCAAGACGCGGACCGGAGCAAAGGAGAGATAAGGGGCGGAATTAAAATAAAACTGGAGACTATAACGCACGGGCGGCTATCAGCGCCGAGCCGCTTGGGCTATAAATGGTTTATCTATGGATCTGAGAGACGATTCTACCTTTAAAACATACTATACAGAAAGTGGTGGTGTGGTTGGGTTCTAAGAGCGGCGCGTGGGGACGCATTAGCATATGGAAAAAAATGATTTCGCTATTATGCGCACGTATCTGGAATAGCGAGAGCAGATGCCAGATTGCAAAACTGCTCTTGAATCAGTTAACTAAAAGTTACTTTGCAAGTTTGTAATGAAAAAACAATAGTCTAATGAAGTGGGCTCACTAATCTCCTCTCACATCCCACAATATGCATATTGATTTTTAATAATGTAATCCACTTTTAAGATCTGTTATATATATATCTGACACTGTTTTTCGAATTCTAGTATTATATTGAAACAAAATGATTATCTTTAAAAAAGTCCCACTAAACATGTGTTAATTTATGTGATCTCATCACGATTAAATAAAGATAAAGTTTTCAGTCAACGAATTAAAAGTGTAACCATAAATTATTTGTCGGCCACACACACAGTAGTAGCAACTGCGCATGAATTTTAGACCGTTAATTACGACCGAAAGCGGACGTATGATATATAGGAGACAGTTCGGACAGAGCAGACATTTTCAGGACTCGTGGGACCGGGACGCGTCGTAATCAGGGTTGTCCCTATTTGGTTAACCGCCCACGTTTCGGAGCGGGTGTCCGCCTCACCGTCAGGATAAACCGCATCCAATCTGCATCTGTCATATTCCCTTCGGCTGTCTGAGCTTCTGTGCACAGCGTTGCGAGAATGCACGAGCGCGTGCATAGCCTTGCATGGTTTAACCCTTAAACGGATGAGCTCTCGAACTAACATTGGCAAACTATGGATGGATTTTGAACGCTATTGGGCGGTTAAAAGAGGCAGTACAAACGATGTCACATCTTTTGAATAAAATATTTTATTATAAATAAGCGTTTTATATTTTGAATTATAAAATACTTATTGTTTGAACAACGTATCGAATGCCCTTTCAATGTCTTTATATATATATATATATATATATATATATATATATATATATATATATATATATATATATATATATATATATATATATATATATGTAAAAACCGATCTCAAATAATGAATCTGAATTAAACTACAGTTGTTTGAGATGTATGTACTGATTTATAAGGTATAAGTTCCTTCAGCCCTTTTTATACATATAATAAATAAAAGGAGCGAAACATTGCCTTCAATTTTTTTTTTTTTTTTTTTAAATGTTTATTTCAAAAATAATTTAGTTTTATACAAGTTATAAATTACATGTTTCTGGCTTTTAGCCATTATCACGTTTACAAGCAAAATTACAATAGTTTAAATAAAAATAGAGGCAACAATATGCAATATTTAATAAGTAAAATTTAAGGAGAAAATACTAAAACCTTTATACAATAAGAAAAAGAAAATAAAATAAATAAAATATAAGATACATAATTAAAAATAACACTTACGAACTGGGGCTATTGAAGTCGTGGTTACAGATTTGCTATCAAAGCATTATGTGCTTAGGCATTTTATGTTTATACTTGAAATTTAGTGTGACTTTGTCATAGTTACCAATTTTTGCAATTAATTTATTATTATGTTCACGCGAGATATTTTTGTAATAATTTATTGTATTAGTAATAATGTGATTTTTAATTGTAGGTATAGAATATCGAGTGTGGAGTTTCTTTAAATTAGTATAATATGGGGTGTTATAAATTATTTTTACAGCTTTATTTTGAATTACTTGTAACTTATTAAAATTATTTTTACACGTATTACTCCACACTGGGATTGCCTTCAATAGCACGCACATTCTAAATAGTACTTTCAGAGTAAACATTATTATTCAAAGGTGACAGATTGTAGTTTTTTGACGCGACTCCGTTTGTGTTAAATTTTTTTTGCAAATTATTGCTTTTTGAACGTTTAAAAAATGTTGGACAAGGGATGAAATATTCAACGAATGTAAATTAGTAGCAGTATATTTAGGTAGTCGATCTGAAAATTCAAATCATTTCAGAAAAATCATATCGAAATATATTTTCATTAGTAGATATATATTTTTACCGGCGAAAATATAAATTATCTGGCAGGTGCTAGTAAAATGATACAATTTAAATTTTACCATACGTAGAAAAATTTATATTTACATAATTACATGCAATGAATAAATTATTGTATCTTTTAGTGAAGTTATATTTTTACTAGTGAAGTCCAAATACATTTTCACCAGTAAATATTTATTTCTATTAGCGAAAATATAATTAAACTGATAATCGATATATGATTAGCTAATGAAAATATATTTAAAACTGTTTTAAAATGTCTTTGAATCTTAATTTGACAGTTGCGAAACGTAAATTTGCTGTTCAAACCCAAACCCAACTTGATCTAACGCAAGTTCTGAAACTAATTACAATTGTAGAGCTTTTATTAAGTTAAGTCTAAAATACAAACTTAGCCAACTCAACTCTCAGGGGGCAAGAAGAAGTACAGACTGCATTTCGATATTAGACTATGTTTTAAGAATATTATAGCTATCCTTACTGATATTACTATGGACTACTAATATAAAAGGGCTGATCAAAGTATATTAAAATCGAATTTTGGTCAAAAGGAGAGCGCAAAAACAATTATCACTTCTCAGAAGGCAAAAATTCATGTCAAAAGCAATAAAATCGTGTCGGTGCCGTCACAGTGGGAACGCTCGGTAACGAGCGTTCCCACTGCGACGGCGACGGCACGATTTTATTGCTTTTGACGTGGATTTTTGACTTCTGAGAAGGGATAATTGTTTTTCGCGCTTTCCTTTTGGGCAAAATTCGGTTTAGATGTGCTTTGAATTAAAATCATTATTTTATATAAGATCAATAAAATCATTATCTAATATAAACCAAAATTACACACAATACAAAATGTATATTTTTTTGCAAATTATTGTTGACTTTATTTCTTTTTGAACGTTTAAAAATAGTAAACATAACAGGAAATATTCAACGAATGTAAATAATTTGAAGCAGTATTCGATCTAAAAATCCAGATCAAATACCTAAGGAACAAGCAAAGAAATAACGAAAAATCAATCACAGAAGTAGCTGCATTATATATTGATTTATCTGTAATTTGACAACTAGATTAATGAATGCAGCAAAATAAACAGGAATAAAAAATAATCTATAAAATCACAAATACAAAAATGAATGACTAGATGTTACAAATTTTTGATCAATCATTTTCATAACAACCAGAACATAAATATATTTTTATAACTACTATTATGTATTCTCTGTTGATTAACCAAGTAGCATACTAATGTATATTATTATAAAATATAATAAACATTTCTATTATAATATACTTATGATACATAGTCCATAAAATATCACTTTTTAGTATGATTTAATTGACCGCCAACTAGTTAAGGGTTAAACGAACGGTTTAAAACTGGGGTGGCTAACTCGCGGCCCGCGGGCCGCATGCGGCTCGCCTTAAACATTTTTTCAGTCCGCGATATTCATCGCACTTTTACAAAATATATATATTTTATATTCGCCAATACACTACAGACAATTTTTCACTCCATAAAAAGTCTATAGTGTATCTAAATCTAATATATAATTTTATATATGGCCCGCGGAGTTATGATGCGTTTCCAAAGTGGCCCACAAGAGCATTTGGGTTGGCTACTCCTGGTTTAAAACAATCTCAGCAGTGGCCGCAGTAACTTTTAAACAATCGTCGGCAAGATCAATCGTCCCGTTGAATTATTAGTTTAACCCGTTTTTAAATTTGACCGCCGTGCCATTATTTCGAGCCGGGCAATTGTTGTCTTCTTAATTCTCGGCGCGAATAAATACCGAATAGTTGCATAATTTCGCCCTCAGGCCCTACACGGATCCTATATACGAAAAATGTCTCGGTTCGTGGAGCAAGAGGAGAAAAAAACATACATATAAATACAAATAAAAAAGGAACACACTGTGACAGAGGGCCAAGCTGGCGACGTGCCCTTTAAATAAACACTAAATGTCTCCCATTGAATGTAAATCAGGCTTTGGAAATATTTATCAATATATAATAAAATATATAAACATACATTATTTAATACACTAACATTATGCACATCATAAATAGTTTTCTTGTTATCAAACATGAGAGATTTTATTGTTTATCAATATATATTATCGCAAAAGGGCCATTAAAATTTCTTGGAAGGTACATTTATGGTGATATTTATGCATGGTACTTAAAACTATTTGCATGATTAAACATTAGCGTTTTATTAGCCGCAGTTAAAAATATATTGAAAGAGATATTCATAATAATGAAGAGTTACCGCATCGTAAATTTATCATTATGGAAATATATATGAAACGTTGTAAGTTTCTTGAAATTATTGTATATATTTATTATTTATATGTTATTATATTTTAAATATATTTTTTTAAATAAAAATAGTACTGCAACTGTGCATCTTATATTAAATCGGATGCGGCGTAAAGAAAGAAGAATACGCGGATACGGATAAGTCTGCAGACGTATGTTCAAGACATGCAATAAGCGCAAATGTCTTGACAGTTGACCAGGTGGGTTTAACAGGGTGTTTAAAACGTATTTTATTTAAAAATTAAAAATAATTTATAAAAAAAGATAACACAAGATCATCTGCATTATATAATAATCGATAGAAAATAATACAGGATGATATATTTTTATTATTATTTACGAAAAACACAAATAAAGATGAATGATTTAGGGTATAAAGACATCAATTTTTATAAATGATTTTTTAATCAAAAATATAGTTTTTCTAATTTAAAAAAAATATAATTATAAACTCAAGAAAATCAAATGTAAATTCAATATGAAGTGTATTCATAATCTTTCGCAATCGATAATATAAAATCAATTTGAAATAGTTTTTAGTATTTAAATCTGCTTTATCTATCATAAATTTTGATTAAGTCAATTAAATTTGTGGTACACGAACAGGTTTGACGCTTGACGCTCGTTCGAGTCTATTTAATTATTACAGCAACAAGATTATGCATCAAAAAACATTTTAGTTTATTTAGTAAACCATACATGATTTAAATGCAAATTAACTTTTTATACAAACCATGCGATTGAAAAAAAACTTATGCATTTTCGAATAGAATTTGACACTTGGGTGGTCTTTCACCTATCCGCGCAGACAAATGATTCTATACATGGACACTGCTTAGTATTCGTTAGATATCATATTTCCACCTATATATATACATAGGTGAAAAAAATAAAATAAACATAATTATACTAATAAAGTACGAGCGCGGCGAATTTGTTGTTCGGAACGTGAATTCCATTCGTAATCCGGCCGTAATCAAATTTCGAATACAATCTATCCGATTTAGGTGCACGGTAGACGCGTTAACGAGATTATCAAAATCCACTCATATAAATTGGGACATGAATCATTCGCGTCTATGTGGGACGAACTGCTAATTCAATACACAAATATAATGTGTATATGTGTTTGTATGGTTTGTCGCCACTGGGTATCGATTGGCGTGGCGTAGAGCTTTGGCAAAGTCGCCGAAAAGAGCTTCGGAAAGCTCCGCAGATTGGCCACCGATGATGTCACATCGCTCTGACCATTTGTGGCCGAAATGAACGAGCTCTTGCCAATGTCACATAAAAGCCCGCTACAGTATTTTATTCAGCGCCATACTCTTAATGGTATCAAACGTAAAGAGAAAAAATGTTAATAGGGTCCGGAACGTACGGGGGGCGAATGAAATGGTTTATGCATATAATTGTCAATGAGGAGTGACGTATAAATTAAATAGGTTCAATATTGTTCGGTTTGGATCAAAGAAAAGCTCGAGATGTCCGATTAAATTTAAAAAATACACAAAAAAAGGCAATGCCGGTGTTCTTTGTCTTTTGAGCCGAGTTGACTGTCAATGTCCAGTCAAGCAGGAAGTAACTCTTAAGACAATATCGAGACATCATTGCGTCATCTTGTCAATAAGATTGCAATATTAAAATAATTGTGCTATATACATAGCTTCATAAATAAACTAAAATTTGTAACAACATTTAAATCTATCACTTTTTTACCTTAGTAATGTATTGTTTTAATCATTGCTTACAAAAAAGTTTTAGATTCTAGATTTTTAATATAAAGCTGAAAGATATTTGATCGATATATAAATAACCAAGCAATTAATAAAATGTGTATTGGTTATTTTTTAAATCAGTTATTATTTTTCTACATAAAACTCGCTTTTCATCATTTTGAACAGTATTACATATTATATTTTACATATAAAATTCATTTTAAGCTTTATTTTAAACGCTATATTTATAATATAAACTATAAAATAGATGCTGTAAACCAAAAAATTATACATTATATAAACAGTTTAATTTTATGCTGATTTTATAGTTGTCATTATTCTCTGTATTGAATATAATATATTTAACACATTAAATTCATTAAAAGCTAAGTTTTAGTGTTATTGTATACTGTGGTAATTAGTTTTATTACCTATATATACTATAGTATGTTTTGTTATAGTAAATTTTATTATTTTTATAGCTATGTGAGGCAATTTCATAGCCCATGGGTAATTTACAGTAAATTATAGATTTGATAATAAAGATTAAAACCTATTTTATCATGTTTATAGTTATGCACGGCTATTGTATATAAATATACAATATTTCGTTGGAATAAACATTGAATAGAATTTTAGCCACAAAGTAAGAATAAGCTAAGTTATATGCAAAATAAAATGCTGATTTAAAATCTGTTGTTATTGAATCATTAATAACAAAAATCTTACTTGGAATTATAATAACATTTAAATCAGTTAAAAACGAAACATAGTTCAATGGTACCATATGAGTAGCAATTAGTCGTGAAAATGATAATTTACATGTATTTGTGGCGTTATTAAGTACAATTATCAAATTAGAAAAACTTTAAAAATAAACCTAAAACTTAGCCAATTATAAATAAAAATTAAAAATGATTTTAAAATTATAGTTAAGTAATTGTAAATGAATTTAAAAAACGTGTTTTTTATAATAATAAAAATATTTTAAATATTATTTAAATAGAGTGAACTTATCTTTTTGGCAAAGTAGTGTGTTTATATAATTTAGACATCGAAACAATTGTACAGTAAGCTTATGTATGTATTATATATTTATTATGCAATTAAATCGCAGATAAAAATATGTGTCTAAAATCAGTACGATTTAAATATTTTAATTTCATGGTAAATTAATAGTAATAAGTGTAATATCAGTATAATAATTAATATAGTTAGGCACTACACGCTTTAAAAAAAAGAACATTGAACTAAAAATTATTTGTTTAAAAATTTGTTTAAAACCAAAAAAAGTTTTTTTTTGTTCAATGTTTTATAACCATGAAATATTGCATTAAATATATTATGTATCATTGCATAAATATTATTTTATAAATATAAAAGAAACTGTGTTAAAGCAGAAGAAACAAACATCAATTAAATTATATTGCATAAGATTTCACATACAAGTTATTTTATCTGTGAATAAAAGTTGTACAGTGTTATTTATAAAATTGATTAACGCTGTACAAAAGAGCATGATAAATATAATTTTTCGAGATAACTTTTTGGCCTTTCTTTCATCTATCGTTCTTCTGAAGATTCCGATAATAAGCGGCAACAGAAACGAGATGATGAATGGAAAAACGTGTAGGCGGATTAAGATTAAGGATTCCGAGGTAATGGGGAAGGGGGGGTGAAAAGCTGAAAAGATTCTCATAAAGGAGAGGGAGAGGTTTAATCCTGACCGACCGGCCCGTGGCGATAAAATAAAATCTGGAAGGTCATAATAAAAAATGGGAATGCGTGGACAATGGGAAGCTGCCGTTATATAAAAAAATACGTAATGGCGGCAGTAATGGAAATGAAAGAGATTAAGGATGAAGTAATTACTTTCTATTGTACGCGCGAGAGCTTTTGTGCGAGATGAGAGCTTGACAAAATTATGAGCGATACATGTGTGCGGTTTTAAATGGGTCATTGGATATGTTTTTTTATTATAATATTCTAGAATAAAAACCAGACTCTATCGTTTGACTTGTAGACAAAAGGGTAGTGTATGAAAAGAGTAGAAGCATAATGGGAGATGTAATACAGCTACGGTTTTAAGCAATGTCTGGAGACATCATATCCAGACGGTATACATAAAAGCAAGGATTTGCTGAAAAGACCACTGAGAACGATCAAAAACACATTTTTTATACGATTTGTTAAATCGCAGGGATTTAAAGAGAAAATGTTGGAGGAGTATCCATTAGGGTAAAGTGCGACCATTAGCCGAGTTGTCTTTGACCATTATTGCCCAAAGTGACCGCGCTAAAACACAATAGGTACAATATAAAACACAATAGGGTCTAACTTAGGACCCTTATTATTTATTAGATTTTTTAATGAACTGACAGAGTAATTACAGTTTAAAAACATGACGATTTAAGATATATGTATATTGTGTGCATGAATGTTTAAATTTACGAAGAGTTTTCACTATTTATATTTGAGTTTAAAAAATATAAACACATAATTTCTAATTAAAAATTAGTACAACGTGTCTCTTAATTATTAAAAAAATATTAAAAGAGCAAGTAATGTACTTAAATCATTTAAAATAAAATAAAGAACCTTTTTATTTATTTTCATAGAGAAATCTTCATAGATTGGTTCAAAACCAAATGGATTCCTGAAGTAAAAGATTTATAAAAAAAAATTAAAGGGTTGCCACAATAAGCAGAATTGTTATTAGATAATGCTCCTTCTCATCTAATGAAAGCATATTGAAAACAAACGACGGTCTTGTGGCTGCAAATTTTTTACCGTATTATTTTACAAGTTTAATTCAACACATTAATCAAGGTGTATTATCGTTAATGGAACGGCTTTACCGTGCTGGTCTTTTCAAAACTCTTGCTGAGAAAGATAATGGCATGTCCAATTTATAGAAAAAAATTACGAATAGCACAATTTTGGGCAAAAGTAAAGCAAGAAACACTTGAGATTTTTCCGAACGTAAAAATATATGATAGTTCATATTATCCGTGTGTTCAAATATCTCCAGCATTATCCCAGATAATCAATTTTACAATCAGATAATTTTTATTATTATTTTTTTTACATATGATCTTTAAATAAATATACACAGGCAGATAGCATCTCAAATTATCTAGAAATCTGATATATTTCGGTCAAAATCTTCGTTTTTATAGCGATCAAATTTCCTTCTCAATGATCGAGAGATATAAACATAACAAAAATAAAAAGTGTTCGAGTCCAAAAGTGTGTACACAACATAAAACACTCGACGGGTCATAGAGTGATGGAAGGTTTTTGTAAAGTGATACTTTTATAAGCGCCTAACAAGGTAAAAGGCGTTATTTTGCCTGAAAGAAATTCCTTTGACCTATTGATATTGAACACACTTTGAGAGGACTACAAAGGGCGTACGTATGAATATAAATATCCATCGTGGAATTCGTTGTCGAGCGCATGACTCGGATAAACTGTGCGGCTGTGGACACTTACTATTTTTTATTTAAAAAAATAAATATGAGAGAAGACCCGCATCTTTTCGGATGTCAGCAACCTCAGAGCATCCTTGTCTTGTGGACCAAACTGTAAGTGTTTATTATTGTATCGTCGCAGGCGCATAAATTACAATCCAGGCACATTGTGCGCATGTGTGGCTTTGTAACGACACTGCGATGATTACAGATAAAATATTATGGTAACTCGTGTCACATTCGAAAGGACTGCCTTGAATATTAATGGCCGAGGCGAGGATTAAACTCACTTTATGGCGGTGGTGGTTTTGATCCGAGGAACGCGAAGGAACACGCCCAAGAGCCAAGAAAGAGAAATTGCAAATAAAACAATAGTGTCTTCCGCAAATAAAACGTTAAGGACAATATAATAGTTTATATCGTAATCTTATTTCAAAATATACGGGGTGGGAATTTCTTGGATTGACGCTGAAGCATTGAAGTCACTTCAAATAATACCAAAAGCATAAGAACATTTTATACTGTAAGGATCTTCCGAAAGTAAAGTTTTAAGGCAAGTAAAAATTTCCAAGAATCACTTCACTATTTTGCAGACAATTTACACTTAATCGATATTCTTTATGTCTAGTATCAGCTATAAAATCAGATATACAGTATACTCTTGATTATCTAGGCTAATGCTGTAAAGAAAGGGCAGGAATAATAAAAAAATATTTTTTTATATTGTTTTAAAATATGTATAATATATTTACAATACAGATTATCATTATTTTATTTATAAAGAAAATCTGTGATTCTTGTATAATTTTTAGAATGTAGCAATAATTTAAAAATATCAGTACGAATTTTTCTAATCTCATATGGGCAATGTAGCCCAGTTAATTTTCAACATAAGTCATTTCCGTCTTGTGACTAATAAACTTCACTTGTATTCTCACTATCACTCCCTCCTATGGGTTCCAAATCGGTTAAAACCAAAAGCAATTAAACTTTCTCAGTCATTTCTTAAAAAACCGGAAACCGTTTTTTTATTTAATTATTGATTTTTTATGATTATTTTTTAATTGAATAAAGAAAATTAATTCTCAAAAATTATAAATAATGCACAAAATCGATAAATAAATTCCTTAGATTTGTGCATTAGAAAAGCTCTACTGGAACTTAGTCAATGAAATTAATTATACAATTTTAGATTAGAAATTGGTGTTAAAGAATTAATTAAGAGTGATGTTCTAATTTTACAGGCAGAAATAGTAGTTAATTTTCTATTTGATTAGTTAAAAAATAGTAAAAATACATTTAATTGTGAAATGAAAGATGCCTAAGTCATAGAATATTAGAACGACAAAATAAAAGTTTAGTCTCATTGTTACAATATTTACAAACTGCGATTGTTCGTAAAACAGTAGCTAACTCAACTCAGCTTACATAATTTCTTATGCAAATGATTTTATAAAATGACTTTTTTCAAAAGATAATGCAATTGTAAAATAAATAAGCGAATCATCTAGATCCGATATAATTAGAGACACACACACACAATTGCCTCAACTTAATTATGGAAATGCATAAAAAAATACCTGGCATTAGTATTTTAAAATAATATTGCAATTAGATCTTATGCATAATTTTAAACCAATATTTACATATTTATTTTTTTTAATAAAAATTTAAAACATACGAAATATCATAAAAACAGGTTAACCGGTTTTTGATTTGTACAAAAGTAAAAACTATTTTTTTTCTTTGGACAGTTTTTTAGAACCCCTACTGTTTGAGTGACAATAAAAAAATATCCGCATCATTCAATCATTGAAAACCCGGATCATTTGAATCGTAATCAAACTACTCCTCAACGTTTTAGCGATTGATATTTCCAAAGCATTTTAAATTTTACAGTAATTTGCATATTTCATATACATATACACTTAAATCAGTGTCTTCAGATTCCAATACATGACTTATTCCTAAAACTTGTGTTAATTTACTGTGAGCAAAATGATCCTCTATCATCAATGAAACAAGACAATAACGTAAAGGATGGATCACACAAAAGCCCTCGTTACGACCAGAAAAAAGCACATAAATAACACGCAAGCGTTGTCATTGAAAGAATATTTCTATGTTGCGATACAATAAATCATCGGATCTACAAGATTCTCGTTGTAGTATACGACTTTTGACAATGCTCATCAAGCAAATGTCGCTTTCTAAAGACGTATACATATAAAACGAGTACATATTATGGTTGGATGATCGCTGCATGATTGTGATTGGTCAGCAAGCTTTGCAGTCCTGGATAATTAAGCATGGATTCCGATAAGGAGATGATAGTCACAAGCAGTCACTCGCAGACTCCGGCAGAGACTCGAAGAGAGACGCCCGTCTGCCCGCCGACATCATACTGTCATGAAGGCTCGCACCAGAAATAAATCAACATTTAATGCACGGCCGCTGCCACGCCAACTACAAGACCTCTGAGGACTTCACACGGACATCATCCCTCCGCCAGCTTCTTCGCCACTGTTTGAATAAAGCATCTCTGTCTAAACACAAGTAAATATAATCTAATAAAATTCTAACTAGGTTCCACCTGCGTCTCACTGGCTACGCAGTCACGCCCCCCCCCCTAAGATTCTCAAATCTTAAAATTATTTAACACCTTGGACCATGGATTGAATTAAGCTTGTAACATTAGGCCATAAGAATTTTACAACTATAAGATCGTCGTTCGTTTTCAATATGCCCTACAAAAAAAAACTCTCCCTTCAGGAACCCATTTGGTTTTTAACCTATCTTTGAAGATCATGTCCCTTTACCTTATCTGAAATACATATGTATTTCAGAACAAACAAATGTATGCTACAAATTCTCATTAAAAAATATATTTAAGCTCGGATAATCCACACCCGGATAATCGAAAATATACCGTTCATACATATATTAAATAAATATAATCTAAACTGTATATACAGTTAGTTTTCCGCATTTTCATGCCTAAAATAATATGGGTCAGTGTCTTACGGACTTATTGAAGTGCTTTTTGACCAAACACCGTCTTGTCGACTCCTCATATTTATTTATGATATTCAAATTTGATTCGGCTCTGAGCTCGTTCGTGGGCGGACTTAAATAAATAAATATTAATTTTACATCTGTCAATAAACAAACGACACGCGTTCCCAGAACCAAATTGATGGTTTTGAATTTGAACCGTTCGATTTTTAGTACACATAGCACTACCGCAATTAGTCCATTGGGTATTAAAGACAGATATACAAGACTCTAAACCTTCAGCCACCAGAGAGTTCATACATCAATCAAGTGCACCATCGGAATGGCTTTTGTCAATCCTTTTTCCCGGAACGGCATTCGAGTGATCGTATCGGAGTTCATCTACTTGGAGTATATCTACTCCAGTCGAGCCAATCCGTTCATCCCGCAGTCGACCAATTATCCATTAGCTGATAATTCCGATATAATGAGCTTCGAAGGCTCGAGCTTAAAAAAAAGCAATAAAAGCGTACGCAACTCTTCTTGCTTCGTTAAATCAGACGGAATAACTCAGTGTGGCTGTGTGTGTAGCTCATTAGTTAAGAGTGTTGTTAATGAAATGTTAATGTGGGTGAGATGAATTTCAACGACGGTTACCTTCATCCTTAATTGAACGTGGATTGATGGCGAACTCACCTGTAACAAGACAGAATAAAATGTTAATACATATTTTAGCGTTATTAATTAGTATCGTTTAAATAAATAACAAGAATAATTAAAATTTGGTCGTTCATCTCAAATGAATGACAATGTCGCTTAATAACTTTAATAGATACAAAGATACAAAGCATCATAAAATAAGTTTATTTAAAAACTGCTTATCTTATTGAAAGAAATATAAAACTATGCCTCCATTATGAACTATCATTATTTTTTGCGAGGGTGAAAATGTGCGAAAATGAACTATGTATTATATTGTATTTGATAGGACATACTAATCTTAAAATTATAAACTTTTAGTATAAATTGGGCGTTTATTTATTCGTCTCTCACTTATTATCATCACGCCTTTTTGCCCCGTCGACACCTGTCGTCTACGTCTCTCGGGGGTTGTTCTTCTCTCAGTCGACATAAATATTTTCCGCTTGCTAAATTTGCGTTTTTTCGTGAGCGATAAATCCACCTGGCGATAATTGCGCTTGGTTTTGGATTCGCACATTTTCGGTCCCCGGACTCGGACCCCTGACAAAGCCCGGCGATGTGCTCTTGAGTTTCGGAAAGGCTTTGTGTAAAACGAGCAGGCTACGCGCCATGAATGAAACATGCGCAATGCCAAGAATTTGTATTGTATCTCTCACCGTTGAACGGGATGATATGAAATTTCACCTGTCTGAAGTACAATAGACAGACACCTCTTGTAAGCTCTTTGCCAAAGTTGGTGTTAATAAAAATATTATATTTTTATGGGATCAACTCAAAAACATTTAAAGTGCTGTTTTGTATGTACCATCTTATCTTGTTTTTATATTTTATTATGTATGTGTATATAAGTAAAGATGGCTAAATGCGCATTGAAGAAATAATTGTTTCCATGAACGGTAGATTAGCTAAAAAAGTTAATCTGTAAAATGTCGGGTATATGCTATAATGTAAATTAATACAGCACAGGGAAAAATCAGCCCATTAAATAGAGTTTAAAGCAAACGGTGTAGATTTGTATAAATATAAGATATAATGCTGTTTTAATTGATATTTGTGTTATGCAATAGTTTTGTATATATTGTATTAAATATCCCAATTGGTATTTCAGGACCAATAATATTGTATGTATAAATATAACAAACATATATTTGCTACATTTAAAAGCTTTGTTTTGCGTTTCAATAAAGTTTGAATATATGTACATATAGTTAATAACTATATAGAAGCATTATATATTGCCTTAAGTGAAAAAATACTTTAAAATCTGTGCAATATTTCAATAATTTCGGGTTGTTTTTACAACATGAGATTGTTAAGTAAAGTGACACTGCTTAATAATTTCTATATCAGTTTTATCACAAAAATGTCTTGTACAGGTGTTAGAAAATGTTTTTTTATAAATATGCAAAGTTCCGATAGTTCTAGTTATGTTTTCACTTAAATAAATAATAGACATTGAATAATAAAGTTGTAATCTTCCAAACAAAAAGATAAGAAAACTGAACTTTAATATTCATTTACAATTAGAGTTTTTTTTTATTAAAATGCAGTTTTGGGGTTTGGTAAATTTATTTTTATAAAAATATTGTAAAATTCGTTGTAATGATTTTTATAAATTATTCAATAATTATTTATAATGAAAAATGATGTCATTAATCTTTTCAATATTACGGACGTCATTTGACGTCAATAAAAGATGTTCCACAACTGCTATGGACGTCTATTGACGTCAACTATTTTACAAGCGTTTTATAAAATTTAAAAATAAAGAAAATATAGTGCCATTAGGAGAAATGACCAAAAAGGATCAATTATATTTCCTTTTCAATATCCTTATGTATTTTCCTAGATCGGTTTATATAAATGTCACACCATAACGAATTTTTATTTAGAATCGATGACGACAAATTCTAGGATAGTCACAGATGTGGTGTTCGTATTCTGAAGTATCATTTTTATGCCTTATGGTATTTTTCAAAAGCCGACAAAGATTTTGCGTAAATTGAATATTTTAGACCGAAAAGTTTTCACTGATATTGTATTGGTGAGTGCCCACACAAACTTTTATAATTATCAGTAGCGTAATTTTAATAATATGACAAATTAAAATTGCGACTATTTGGCACATTTTTCGATCGCGCGCAAATATGCCAGCTGTACATGACAGCAGCCGCCGTACGCACGTCATTCACGCCCGCCGTCCGGACGGCATATAAAATTTGTGGAAGTGTGGCCGCTACTCGGAAGTCGGCGACCTCGGCCAATATTAATTAAACTTCGGTTCGGACAACTTCCAGAGAGTGTAGTACAAGCATTAGGTTTCAGTAAGAATATAACAGTCACAAAATCTAAAACAGCAACATCGTCAAATTAAAAGTGTTTATTTCGAGTCAATATTAAGATATGAGTCTATAATTTGCTACCTTGAATACCTATTTAATAATGTACTATTACGCTCAAATAATATTCGTTAAGATTTCTGACACAAGAAGATTTGAAATACATTTTTGAAGAAATTTCACTCGAGTCGAACCACCGTTTCGCGACTCGTTAATGACGTCACTTTAGCGTCGCGGAGCTTTCGACAGGTTTATTGGCTGAATTTAAATCGTCCAACTTGTGCCTCGGTGAAAAAATATCTCGATACGCCGAGATTCAGGATTCAGGACGCGCATCTTGGCAATAAGGCCGATCGTCACATTCCAACGTCTCACGACAGAGGCACATCTGTAGAGCGCGTCGACGGGAATGTTACAGCCGAGCGGCGTCGCGACGGCCCGGGACCGGTCCTCGGGACGAAAGCCTAAAAACAGACGGCCATTATTCAGACGGCGTCTTGTCCGTCTTCTTTCCCGTTCGGAATACATAAAAGGAGGTTTCAATCGGGACACACGGCGGTGACGCAAGGAATGACAAGATTGAGACATTCGGTCAGTGCGGGAATCGCGCGAGCACCGCTTGGCATTCTTTCAGAGGTAAAATGGATATAACAGATCGTTAAAAGGTGCTTCATGGCGATTTTTGGATACTATGGTAATTTTTTTAAATAAGCATCTATCGTTATTTATCAAAAACTTTTCTTAAGATTAATACAAAAAATGTATTGATTTTTTTTTATTATATATTTTAATTACAGTTTAGAACAAAAAATATTGTTACTCCACACCCAGCAAGCATATGTTAAAATATTTTTTATCTTGTGTTTATATAATAAAGCGTACATTTATTTATTTATATAAACTATAAATGTTTAATCCTTAATTTAGCATTATTTTACTTTTTCTATTAGAAACAAAAATATTTTTAATTAACCAGAAAATATTACTTATGTTTATTATTTATTATTGCTGATTAATAAATTATTATAAATTAGTATTCATACTGACAATATAATGATTATATAAAACAGACAAAGTATCGTATTTTTTGTTCTTAAAAGGTGACTGGAAAAAATTCAATGTAATTAATCCCATGCATTAAAAAATATGATTTATTATTAAAAAAATATGTAGATACTATAACATTATTTTGACACATTATAGACACAAACTTATATTGCAAAAGGCAATTTAAATTTAAGTTTTTAATTCAACAAGGAAAAAACTGCAAAATCATCGATGCAATTTGTGATGGTGTAAAAAACATTCCAGAACAACCACAAAAAATTGCATTATGATGATGCACCACATGTTTGTATTTTACAACACAATATCGTCAATACCGCAAAGTGAAACGTCATCGTCACAAAAAAATCATGAATACCATTATAGAAACAAATCACAAGAGACGAATCATGACCGATTTACATAAAACACGTCCGCACCGTGTTTCCTTTTAACATATCGAAACGTTATGTCTATTAAACATATTTAGATCCGAATCTATTCACAAAACGCTACTCTGCCTAATCGCATTTAAACATCGCATACATGTATTATAGATATTTTATTTATAATATTAAGAGTCAAACTTTTTATTGCGTCCGATGGGTAGATAAACTTCCAAGAACCCATTATTGATCATCGTCAGTCTCAACATTTGACTTTTCTTCAATTCAACGAGACAAGACAAAATTGACAAGCAATTGGTCCAGAGACTTATGTCATTATTTATTTTATATAAACATACACAGCGTACGTGTTCAAGATACGATATGCATACAATGACGCATTCTAAATCAGTCAACGATCCGAGCCGAGAGAAGTTGCATACCTCCGTTAAAGGCATCGATCGTTTTCAACTAAGGCCTGAAAGCGATCACCTTCATGCTGCTAATCCTGGCGATTTACACTTGATGGTTTTCCAAGACATGGCCAGTGGAAGAGCATTTTACGTCTCTAGCTTCTTGAGTTGATAAGAGCGAGACGGAGTGCAATAATTAGAGGTCGTGTTTTTGATATGCTAAGTAGAGGCCGTTAGTGACCAATGAGGTTAAAGGAATGGTTATTATTTTAAACTGCGCCAGGGGAAGAGAGAATGAGAAAGATAACAATGAGACATTTGCAGACGCGCGTAATAGATTGACTCAATTATGCGGACGGGTGCATCCATCTATGCAATTATGTAAGATTTAAATTCTTTAGGAACGTATTTCTAGTAATTTGCAAGGAAAATGGTTAAATATTTATTTAAAGATTTTTTTATCAGATGTAAATGTTATTGAGAACATACTATAATATGTATAAGTATTTACTAATGTAGTTGAATACTTTATTAATTTGCATAAATACTTCATATTGAAAAAATACATGATTTTTGCTTTAACAAATTAATAAAAAAAAGTCAGTTTTAATCATGTTTTTATGAACGATTATGATAGTTTAAGGTAGCACATATCTAAATATTAAGTAGCTAAATTAAATTTTAAAGTAGTACTAGTAAAAAATTGTTTATTATTTTATAAATAAACTTGTAATTAAATTATAAAATATGGATCAAAACTAAATCATAGATTACTTTTATAAAAGCTGTAGAATATACTTATACAATTGTAATATAACTAGATTAAGAAAGCATTTTATCATATTTATATTTTTTGTGTAATTAATAGATACAACTCAAATTTTAACCACTCAATAAGTGCATATGTATATAAATAAACCCATTTTCGACCGTTATAATTTTTTTTTTAAAGTTCAATGCTAAATATATTAAGGTTTTAAAGAAAATATAAGAATTAAAAAATTGAATCAAAATACTGTACAACAATATATATAATTAAAATTACAATATATTTTAATTGGATATTTTAACTTTACAAAATATTAAAAAAAATTCTAATCGCAATTTTAAAGTATTTATACATTATAGTTTATGCTGCAGAGTAGGTAGTACGAAGAGAGACAAATATTTCTGATAGCACTCAAAAAATATTTGACAATATATTTACGACTAAGAATTAAAATTTTGTTTTGACTTACTTGAACTATTGCTAGTCAATAAAAAGTTAATAATGCAAGGATTAATGGTCTAAGAATGACTGTATTAATAATTGCTAGTCAACAAAAAATTAAGAGTGTTAGGATCATTGACTACGATCAATGAAAAATGATGAATAAAAGTTAAATAAAATGATGCCAAATACAAGAAAAAATGTCAAGTGATGTAAAGTGACTGTTAATTCAATATGACTTCAATATTATATTCAGAGTTCCAAAAATATATTATAATAAACTCAGTATAGCGAAGCTCACGGGACCGAAGAAAAAAAAACCCTTCTACTGAAATTTGTTATATTGAAAATAAGCTTCTTTACGGCGTTTTTAAAAGTCGCCTTATTGTATATTTTGTTATTAATTGTAAATTATACTTGCGCATCGTTACTATCATTATGATACACTTTTCACTGATTAAACTGAATCAATCACCGTCAACTTTATGCGTTGTATTCCACGCATTTACTGGATTTAGACGACTCTGTCCATTGCATTTCAGTAGTAAATTGCGAAAATAACGACAATTTATAAATTATTTATTACTCGCGCAACAAAATGTACCGGCGGAACGAAGCCCGCGGCAACAATCAAAGTGTCGTTCACCGATACAGCATCTCTTCTCCGAGAGGGAGAGAATCGCGGGCTGTTTTTGTCATTCGGTCCACTTTATGGTTTATGCATTCGCAATAAAATTTATAACCGCGACGTCTCGGGAGCAGCAAAAAATAATACACATCATCAGCGGAGAGGGAGAAAGAAACACGCGGCGGCTAAAACCGAGATAATTGAAGTCAAGGACTGACTTGAGTTGAGTCGGTTGCGTTTTATTGTCGGAGCCTCTCTTTCTCTATAAGGGACGTCGAATTAAATTAAGACAGGTGACAGCGGTTAGGCTGACAGCCGGCGATTTCCCTACGTAATTGCTCACGATACACAATTTCACTCAGCGGTCATTAATTAAGGACAATCAGACGTCGAGATGAACTTTCCTGCGTACGCAAAAGTGTCAATCTTGGATTGCTATGTGTTCGGTTCCTTTATGAAAGATGAAGGTTACCTTTTATGTAATTGATGTATAATACTTCTCCTTACCACAATTTTATGGTGTTATTTTGCATGTCGTTATTAAATCCTGTGCTTACAGATATTTCGAGGAAGGTTTAAAGCCTTTGATGAAACTAGGCGACATTTCGCTATTAGGTTAAAAGTTTATCGGGTAAGGTTTCGTGGAAGGTTTGAAATATTATAATTAAGCTCTACAACTTCAGCTTGCAGATTTAATAATGAACTTATTAAAATAACATAATATTATTGTTATTGCCATGGGCGATATTATCAACGTCCTGACAGAGCAAATGGTAAATAGTGCTGTATAATGATAAGAATTTGAATACCGGTATTGAGAAAAAAGGTAATACCGGTATTTACGGTATGGACAATATAATTATTATTTTAATTAATTGAAAGAAAAAATGAATCAGAGTGCCACTCGCATGGCAAAACCAAAGTATTCAAATACCCTGGAAAATATTGTTTCGATGTATTAAATATTTTAAACATAAATTATTTAAATTAAAGCTCTTTAAAATAAAAAAAATATATTTTCAAAAATAAATGGGCGCCGAATCTTACTTCTTTTGAAGCTATAAATTTGGGATAATATTGTCTTTGATAGACACCTTGTAGATGCCTCAAAAATTTTTTTAATAGAGAGCAATCTATTCCACTAAAATATATTATTCATTATTTTTCTTAATAACGATTATGCAAAACAACTTTACGATAAATGAGGCTGTAGAAAATTGCAAATCTGTTTGTTCAAAATGTGACGTATTTAAAAATAAAATAGATTTACATGATTGATGATTATGATATTTATGTGATTGAGATGTAATTTATTTTAATTATTGCACATTTAATATTTATTTTAGAATATCTCAATTAAATTTGTTTTCGAAAGATTTATCTTTTATATATGTACTTATTTATTTCTACTCATGTTAAAAGTAACATTAACTAATTTTTATATAAATATTATAAAATAAAAAAAATACGTAAGTAATGAATATTTGATTAAGTACCCGCCATTTTATTCTAAGATCTGCGTTAACATTTTTTTTCCATAAATAAATATGAAAAATATTATATTTTTTTTATTGCTGTAAGAACTAAATATTATCACTTTAACATTACATAATTGAGAGTACACAAAAAAGTGTACACATAAATAACACACAATTATTCTTCGATGCCTTAAAAGAATATTTTTTTGTTGCAAAACAAGCACGAAAAACAATATATCACTGGAAGACAGAAAAAAGCACAGTAAAGCCACAGTATTCGATCTCGGAAGGATGTCAGATGTCAGCAAGCTTTGCAACAACTACAAGACATCTGAGGACCATCCACTGGACATCATTCCTCCGCCAGCTTCTCACCACCGCTCGGAAAATAAAAATACTCACTCACCATAGTTTTTCGCAATATATATAATATTAACTAAAACATTATTAACACTTTCCATTACTATTAACAAACATTACTACTACTCAGTTTAAAACTGTATTTAGAATATAATTATTATTTTAATTTTTAACATTTAGTAAAATTATTATTACTAATGCATTACGTCATGTGCAAATTATATCTACTCTAACCGCTAATTATATACTATTTTGTTTACAACCCGCACCGCCAATAGTGTATGTACATTAGCGGTTTCGCATTACGCCGCAAATAAGGGATGTAAAATTTCCGGCACGCATGACTGCTCCTCTTTTTCCCTCTCTCTTTCCTATATAAACAAACATATCAGATGCGGTATGAATATATTTACATACGATATATTGCATTGGACGCTATGTTGACCCGCCGGTTGATTCACAACCTGCGAACGATTCACGCGCGCGAATTTGAGCAATACAAGCAACTCGCAAACTCGCTCTCGGTCATCTCGGCATTCGCAAGACGGACGTCTGACAAACGACCTCCATTGCAGAGGCAATTGCAACTGAATCTCATTCCAGAGGCAAGATGCGTTTTTTATTGCTCAAGTGTGCGTGGGCAAAGCGCGTCATTAACCGCGAGAAATTAATACACACAGGCGCCTTCGGAACAAAGGGCCCATTGTGGCCAACACACGACGCATAGAATGCTATTAGACTTGTAATTGCGGAGCTTTTGCTCTCAGAGTGAATTTTTCAAATTGCGACGTGGAGCCGAGCGGCAATTGCGAAGGCTTTAGATTGAAAGCTCGGCTATTTATTCTATATAAACATTTTAATAAAAAATCTACTCATCAATAACATGAAGGCATCGGCAATTTCTATGGATTTGAAATTGTAGCCTTCTTTGCAAGTCACCGCTTGTTTTCTACTTTTATTTTCATACCCATCTTATATGATTGATATTTAAGTATAATACTGATATCTAATATTGTAATATAGACACACAATCAATTTAATATTTTATGCTTTATTTAAAATTTATTTTCAGATGATAATTTATATGTATATTAGAACCCAAAATGAGCAACATTAAACACGAAAACAGATAATGAACAGCGCGTGTGTTGCACAATTTGTTGATGCAACAAAGTGCACTCTGCGGAACGTTGAACTCCAGAACGAGCGGTCACATGACAATTTGCACAACACGTCCTGTCAGGATGTGATGTCATTATGAAGATCCCATACGTTGCTACATCCATTCGATATAAAAACATCAAACGCAAAACTTTCGCTTATACGTATGTTTTGAAACAGACCCGGTTTAGAACGACGAAGAAAGTGGTGTCAAAGGCCAAAAAAATCGACTGTTACTTTGAGTGCAATGTGGTTTCTGTCTGGTCCTCGCTTTTAAAGGGGGGTCATTGAGGTTAACGTTTGACGAACGAGTATCGTCTGGAGCAACTTTATTAAACGATCTTGTGTGTCTTTACGTTCTGAATCGATAAGAATAACTCATAGAATGCTTTTGAACGTAAAGAAAGGAATTGGATCCAACGGTTCGATTTTATGGTGCAAGTGTATGATCTTAAATAGTTTATATGATTGAATTGTTTTAAAAAAAAGACTTTCTCTATGCACTCGTTTGTTCCATATGAGCTACATTATTTATATAAACGATGATGAGTTCAGTCGTGAGCTTTAAAGCTCGGCTTGAGCGCAAAAAAATATTATGCTCATGTGTCCGTAATAGGAGTGTTTGTATCTCGAGGGTGGTCCGCAATTTGCGGCCACGTAAGATTCGAACAGCCAGAAAAAACGCAAATAAACAACTAAAGGATAATACGCGTGTACGGTAAATGGCGTCGTTTTACTACGCAAAAAAGCCAAAAAGCAACAAGGGCTCGCTCGGTTTCATATGAAGACTGTTCATAAATCAATGGATAAGCACCGAATGTAGTTTGTAGTTTTTATAAAATACAACAAAAATCTAAGACAGATAAACAGTTAAGCAATCATAAATATAAGAATTAAATTCCTCATGACTCAAGAATTCTCGATTGCAATCTCCGTCCAACAGCGCAGGCAAGCATTGGTCCTAGCTAGGAGATTGTCTAAATCTCATTTCGCGAGCTTCCGACGCTCATTAAGTTAACAAGCGAAAGGCGTTGTTCGGAAGAAGACACACATATACACGAATGTATACAAACATCGTCTCCTTTGAATTAAGCTTTCGCTCAAAAGCTTCCCACACGCGCCCGTGCACACCTTCGGACGTGATTCAATTTGCACCTGGCCGATTTGAGGCCTATGTGCAAAGCGCTAGACAAACGCAGGCGAAAATTGCTTACTTACTTAGCTAAGTAATCTTCGTGAATGCGAACTGAAAACGAAATTAAGCAATAAATAAACAATCGGGCTCTTGGATTAATTAATTATTTTAATTTCGCGCCGCGGAAGATTGGCTCTGGCGCGCCAAAGCAGAGAGGAGGTTCTGATTGAATTCTTAAAGTAATTAAATCATAGACGTTAGTACGTGCTTGACCTTGAAAGTGTGGTTCAAATCTATTATTATTCTATTAACCTTTACCGGACATAAACTTTTTTCTTATTGAATTCATTTAATCGCAAAAGCTTTTAATTTACTATATAGGAACAGTATATATTTGATAAGCTACGCCTAGTCCACATCCATGCTAATACTATAATATTATTGTTCTTTCATTTATGTTACAACTTCTCCCTTGCGTATTTTGGTTGTGTTAAACCTAATTGTAGTAGTTAAATATATTTTTTATAAATATAAATTGGCCTTTATACAGAGCTTCCTAAGTTGGAAAAACAGTAAATCAGACAGTTGTCAATAATCACGCGTGCTCAAAGTGTCAAATACAGAGACGTCGTTTAAAATATTTCTCTATTGTTAAAGATGAAAAAATAGCTATATATGCTAAATAAATAAATTATTAAATAAAGTTCGTTTTTTTAATATTTCGATTTAATACAAATTCATTGTATTATTCTGGCCAAATTCAAGGGGGTAGTGGAAACGCTCAGATATCCAGCGGTTTTTTACGATTTATAATTATTTAAAATCGAATAAAGCATATCTAAACCGTTTTTGATTAATAGAAAAGCGCAAAACTTTGTACAATTCTTTTAATTTTACCTTGCAGGTTTTCTTAAAACTCTGGTTTGAGCAATTTCTGGAAAAAGCAACATAGCTATATATAGAATAGCACAATGTTGGTAAAATGTCAAGACAGTGACACGTGAAAGATTATTTCAAAAGTAGGTAATATTTGTATAGGATTCTAAAGAGACTGAGTCAAGTAATATGTCTTAAATATGAAAAATAATAGAAATGTCGTATAGGAAAGCATCGAGGAGTGGTTTGATAGTGATTCACATGATCCTTGTTTTTTAATGCTTGAATGATTTTAATAATTACACTAGTCACAGGACGGCACTGAATTTTCTGGACTACATTGATCAAAGGCGATTCGAATATAACAATATAACAGCTCTTAGAAAAAAAAGTGTACCGATATTCAAAAAATATCGAGATTCTCAAAAGCAAACGAGAATCAAAAATTTTTTTAATAAATAAAATAAATAATAATTTGTATAATATATTTTTATTAATAGTTTTATGGTCAGAAATTTAAGATTTTTTGATGAATAATAGCTTTCTAATCGCAGATAAATAATACTTAGCTTTGTAACTTATACTTTGTTTAAATTATTAATATAAACTAATAATAATTTTTGTATAAAAAAAAAATCAAAACGTAGAGAATGTAATATTTAATAATTTGCAAGACATTTTCTATATATAAAATTTTATATTCTGTGTCACATGTATTTATTATCATCAGCACAATATAAACGAATATATCTGTGTGGTTATTATGTAGTAAGGAATAAGGAAAAAATGAAACGAAGACAAAAATATAATTGAATGCAGCAGACCTTAAATGAAATATAACGGCGAATTTCATTTGCAATCTACCCGAACTGGGAATAAACATTCCGATTTCACGCTCGGCGTTGGAACGAATTAGCTAAGATTCTTTAAATAAATACGCTTTTTATTCGTCCGAATCTAAAGTATTTTAACCCAAAAAATAATGGAAAAAAACGTAGGCTTAATTCGAACGAGATAACCGAAAGATCTCTGTGTGCGTACAATGTAATATATGGCACGGCGTCCCTAATTACTTTTAGGGGGCTGGCAAACTTTGGTGCACGTTCGCAACACGGCACAGTGCCATATGCGTACGAACCAAAGTGTGGACGGGGTTTGTGCGGGTGTACAAATAAATTTATATACGTACGTGAAAGAGGGAAAATGCTTAGCTCAGCCGCAGAGTTAGGCAAAGCGACATTTCCTCAGCGTTGAAAAACAATTTAACTGCGGGAAAACACACAATTTACATTAAGCAAACGCAATCAGCGGGCGGGGGATTAGTACAAAGCCGAGTAAGTTTGTGTGTCGAATTATTGCCGAGGAACTTGCGGCCCCCGAGCCAAAACGGCCGCAGATGCTGGCAAATCTGCCACGTCTCGCGGAAAAGTTATGTGATGGAGCGGTGGCGAATGGAGAGCTTTAGTCGAGAGTTGAAAGTGTGAAAATATGTGCGGGAAATTTCCAGGTGACTCAGGCCATCAGCTGGGATTAAGTAAAAAATGGGAAAACTTGCAGCATAAATATATACCTTATTTAAAAAAGAACTCATAAGTAAAGCTTTAAAATATATACATAGTAAATCATTAGGCATAGTATATATAAAAAAATCATACATTTATGCTATTTTATTCATTATTTTCTTAATATATTTAGGCACTACTTTTCGGAATAATATAAAATGCGTAAATTGTCGTACTCCATAACTGTCAAAAAATGTAAAAAAATAAAATTAATTATTAATTTGATATTTTTTACTATTTTATTTAAACGCTATTAAATATTTGCTTTTTTATCAATGTAAAATTTTCATAGCGTTTTTTAAAAGTGGAATTATTAAATTATTCATACACAAAAGTAGGCAATATATGCCTAAGAGCATCGATAAATTAAAAATTGCACACAGAGTAGCTGTAGATTTATACTAAATCCAAATAAATTTATATTATTATATATAACTATACAAAATATTTAATTTTATACACTATACTGATGAATTACTTATAACCATGTATGTTTTCGACAGACCAACATTTTTAAAAATAAGTTAAAGGTTTCAAAAAATATATTTTTGAAACGTTGATAATACAGAATATATATTAATAAAGAGCATGTTGAAGTTTTGACTATTATTGTAAATAAAAATTAGTTAATATTCACAAATTGTTTATGGTTTATCAATAAAATCTTTTAGTATCTGTTTCAAGAGTATTTTAACTTAAAATGAAGTCTTTCCATATTCAATATATCAAAATAAATTGAAAGACAATGTTCAAGTATTTAAATAAAGAGTGTTCCTAATGAAACAATAAAATATTAACCTAAAATTAATTTTAGTTACATAAATATATCCAAAATTTTGCTAAAAATTGTGGAAGAAACGAACTAATCGTTATACGGATTATATATATTTTCTGGAGAGCTCAACTTTTGTTATAAAAGCAAAAAAATTGTAATTAATGGTTTTAAAAGTCTTGTTTTTTAATACTGTTTTATTATTGATACAAATAAATCAACTATACTCAGAATTAATAAAAAATCATTAACCCAATTTATATTTAGAAATTATGTCTACTAAAAAATATAATCTCAAGTCTCTTATTTTAAAAGTTCGTGCATATTTTTTTTAACGGTGACAATAAAATTGCTAAATTTCTAAATTTTATTGTCTCTATTAAAAAAAATATATATTTTTAGTTAAATTTTGATAATTTAGTCAATGAAAAATTGTCGGTAAAAAATCAATCACACTGATGGTGGTTTCCTAATTTTAAGAAATAACATTATTTTATATTTATATGAAAAACACTTATACCGATTAAAATATATAAAATATTTTTAAGAGACCTTTGATAATATTATAGAAGAAAAAATCCATATAAATATTGTCCTCTGTCTCAAAAAGATATTCTTTCTAATAACGTTTTTATTCATACATAAAAAAATAAGTACTAATTATTATTCTTTAGTTTAAGAAACAGTCCAAGAATTAATAAAAAAATAAAAACTTAATTTATATTCTAATATTTATTTTTGGTTATAATAAATTTGTCCTTTGGTTACAAAATAAGTCTTTAATTTTAAAAAAGTGTGTATTTTCTAAAGAAAAATAATATTTCTTTTTTGAAAATATTTAAAAAATTTAAATAATTAAGACGAAAATTGTTACTAAAATATCAATAGTTCTAAGCTGGTTTCTTAATTTAAACAAATGGCAAATTCATTTACATGTATTATAAAAAGGCCTTATACCGATTTAAAATATACTATTAGGAGAACTTTATTATTGTTATAAGATGAAAAGAATCCCTATAAATTACCCTAATTTATAATTCGAAACTATTTTAAATACAATATTAAAAACATATATTTACAATAGAAAAGATAATATTCCCATTTAAGAAAATATTCACTAATTATTGTCATAAAAAAGTGTCGCTTAAATGTAAATCATTCTGAAGCTGTTAATTTGTAAAAGTCAAATTTATTATTAATCTTGTATAAAAGAACCCCTTATACTGATTTTCTATTTTTTTAATAATTTCTAAAAGTCAAGTTTTTCTTTATGGATTTCTAATAGGCACAAAAAATTAACTGTACTTATTAAAAGATATTTTTTTTTATTAATATATGTATTAATTAAAAATCAGTTATATAATAACCATATTATTAATTACAAATTCATATAAAATAATAATAAGTATGTTATTTTCAAGCCCCAAGTTTTAAAATTAGTTATGTTTTTTGTATGGTAAGAATAATATTGCTATTTAATAAAAATATTTAATTTTTTGCTAATTAAAGCAGAAAAACTAGTTTTTATTTATTAATTTAAAAAAGGTCATTCATTATGTAATATAGAAAAACCTTTATACTGATTTTATATACAGTATTGTTAAAAAAAATAAGAATTGCTATTAGAGAACTTTGTTTTTCTTATTAACAGATATTTTCAGGTTCAATAAAATCAACTGTACCCTTAGCTTAAATAATACTCAAAAAAATACATATTTTAAGAGTCAGTATTTTTTTAATTATATTATTGCTATTTTGATAAATATTTAAGAAATATCCACTTTGAAGAAAATATATATTAAAGCACAATTTATTGAAATCCTACGATAATATCAGCTTAAGTAATAATTTACTTAGTAATGAAACATCTTTATATGATTCTCTTTTGTAAATGGAATTATTCATAGGAAAAATATTATTCTCATCACAAAATATGATTTTTAACACATAAATTTTATTGAGTAAATATCTGATAGATTGACATAGATTTTAAAATATTAAAATTCTCAAGACAGCGATTGATAACGTACTGATAAAATACCTAATGATATAATTATAGCATATTACAGAAAAAGTAATTTGGAAAAAGCAATGTTACTAAAAGGAAAAACAATAAGAAGTTTAGCTATTGAAAACAAACATAATCATTGTATGTATATACGAAAGTAATTTAAACAATATTTTTTAAGTACATGATCATTATCAATTAAATATGTTGAAACAACAAGATTTACAATCTGTAAGCTGATTGTAAAAAATAAATATACAAAGAAGAAAGGAAACGTTATATAGACAAATATTGTAAAGAATAAATTTACATTACAAATAAAATATTTTTTGTTGAATGATTGTAGTAGTAAATATAGAAACCTATAAGCGATCTTTTTTATGAATATACCTATATTTCTGAATGATTTTCAAACTAAAAAACGTACTTGAATAGCACTATTGAGTGCGTTATGTATTCTAAAACATTAAATCTAAGTAAATTAATATGTAATTCTATAGATGTGTGAATTTAAGGGTATTAAAATATATGTGTATTAAACAATATATTCGCAAATTGAACATAAAATAATTTCCAGGTATCTCAATTCTCTAAATTCCAATAAGTGTCGAGAATCAAAATCCCTTGTATAGTTTAATCAATGTTAACGACACGTCAGATGTTTCCTATCGTATACAATCCAGTCACGGATATTGCGATATAAACTACATCACAAGACGCGATACCATCTCCGGCGTTGATTCAACGCAATACCGCTCACTCGTTATTAAAACGTCAACGCCGTTAATTATGACGTCGTCGTTAAACGTGTCGCCATCTATTGTTATTCCGTCACACGTCTCGCGTTACACGTGAAACGAATCGCAATCGAAGCCGTCGTGCATCGCGTGCCTCCTTCGCAGAACCTTGATAAACCCTTAATGGACCCTACCAAAAGCTACCGTAGCCCCCGGGACCTCTTTCGAAATATTCTTTATCTCGCCGGCGTAATGCATCTCAGGAAGAAACAGTTGCGCGGCGGTGAGAAAAAAAGCTTTGGGTGCGATTTGTAAAAATTAGATTAGCGCGCCTAAGGGTTCTCTCGAAAAGGCGGCGGAGTGCTTTGGTAATTCGCTTTTATCATTTTCGAAAAAAATGTACGGAACGCGAGATAATAATGCGATAAGAAATCGGGACGCAGGGAGCGTTCAATTTTGACCTGGATTTATATTATGCGTGTGTGTCGTGGACTTATCTCATACGGAGGATGGAGATAGGATGGGATATTATACGGTGAGGAGACGCGGGTTGACTTTGAGAAAGAAATTTCATTAAGAACGAGCCTTGAATCGAGGTTTCTTCGATACGTTGCTCAGAAGTTGAAATCAAAATACTTTGACGATAAACTAGGGAGAGTGGAACTTTTTAAAACTCTTTTACTTAGTTTATAGCAATTTTTTATCTTGTTCATATGAGAGTGTATTTTTGCATTCATTTACTTTAGAACTTTGTCTTAGAGATAATAAATATATACACATATAAATATTTAGTCTTTAAATCTGATTCTTATAAATAGATAAATTTACTAGGCATTGCAATTAGTTGGCAATCTGTTATACAGAATCACTTTTAAGACTAACTAACTTTAGATTTTAATATTATCCATTTATTTAAATTATCTATGTATAATCTTAATACTATTTAATAATATTAGTCCAGAAAATCGAGAATATATTATATCACATAGACTCACATACAATATTTTATAATTTATTATCTATATATGTATGACATGCCTAAAATTTACATATCAGTTCCATATTTATATATTAGAATATAATCCGCAAATAACTAATTTATTGTTTTAAATATCATATGTTACTTAAATAAAAATTTCTCTGATATATATATTTTTTTAAACTGTGTATACGATTAAGAAAAGATTTACGAGGCAACAAGATTGACATTAGAAATATAACGGGAAATGGTCACGAATACAATTATATCGATAGAAAAAGCAGTCGATCTATTATGCTTGGAACATAAATATTATAGTAGCTTCTGGATAAAATCGTGAGTGAATGCAAAAAAATTATTATTGATAAAAAAAAATATGATACTCTAAAGTGACTAAAAAAATATATAGGTATTTTAGACTCAATGTCTAAAAAACTAATTAATACATAAAACAATCAAGAACAAGAATAGATATATTGTCTGGGTTTGAAAACGATACTTATGAATTTGTTTATTTATTTAATCGTAAATCTATTCTAAAGATTTCATTGAATTGATTGTCGTTTAACAAACAATTCAAATCTGTCATTCAGAGATCAATATGTTTATCGTACTGCAATCAATCAAAACAAAGGATGTAAAAAGTTACAAATTTAATCTGTGGTAGTGCTATGAGTCGAGTCACTAACAGTTGATTAATTAAATAATATTCTAAAGCAGCCTTTCGGTTCTAATTAAATAATTATAAGATTAAAAAAACTTGAAAATCACCGTAAAAACAAACTAACTCTAATTAAAGATTTCAATCAAGATAGCGCCAGATTCATGGAATTGCGTAAAATTTAATCACGACAGACAGTGACGAGGAAAATTTAATTCGCGTTTCGCTATGTACTTCAAAAGGTAAAAATTTACATTTTTACGCTTAGATCAAAAAATTGAAACCACTCGACCGTCTGACTGTTATTATCAATTAACAACGCTAACCTACACAATTAACTACATTAAAAAGCCTAGTGAGCAATTTTTCGCTCGATTTACAATCGCAGAAACTTATGTACAAAAAAAATAATCATGTATGTACATTTTTTGCTCCCACTACTTATTGCTCGATTCTGGTCGAGCAACAACAATAACGCTCGAATGTAAATCTTCATCTCTATCTCAATCCTTTTTTGTTCATTCACCGCAAATAGATTTCGGCGAACAGAATCCAGTGTAGATTTTTTCAACACGGTCTCGGGACATTAGCACCAAAGTTTGACCGTAATGGAATCAATTAGCCAGATCGTGTAAAAAAGGGCCATAGTCAAGTGCCTCGTGTTGGTCTGACTCAGCTGTGTGTGTATGTGAGTTATCTAAAAACACTCTTTGTATCATATAGTAACCAACTGACTTTTTAATAAATATTTTCGAGAGCCGGCAGAAGATGAGGTCTTGTAATTATTTTTTCTTCGGCCTAGACGTCCATCAAAAAAGCTCAAAGAGAAATAGCAATGATGCCATTCATGATGATACACAAGTGGATTCTTTACTTTATTGTAAAACAAACATAATTTAAATATTAATATTAAAACTACAAATAATTTAAATATTATAGTAAATAAAGTTAGTGAATAGAACATCGAGACAAAAGAAGTCTCTACGAATATTAGGACTTTATAATATAATAGTTATAAGGTGCAATGTGTTTGGTTGATATATAAGTATTTGTTACTTTTGGGATAATCATGATTCGGTCGAGTTCGGTCTAAAATCTCTCGAAAGTTGTACGAGGCTACCGAGAACGGGTAGTAAAGTGGGAGTAATTCAGTCGACTTGGCCAGCTTCGAGCGCTTCCGAACATTGTCGGCAAACGGACTGAAGTCAAAGGAACCATAGTCGGAGCTGCTCTTTCGAGCGCGAGTGGTGAGATACTTCCCTTTCGCTCTCTCGCGGGTCAAGTGACGAGAGTGTGAGAGATAATGATATGGTTTTTCGCAAACTGAGATAGAACGAGTAGCTCGGTTCAATTTCAGTATGCGCGTAGGCGTCCTATGGTTACAACGCATGTCGAGCGCTGCATCGTGGTCACGTAGTTAAGTTATAATACCACATGCATATCGGGTACTTCAACAGACTGTTACTGACATCTTTGAATATTTTGGGCACCAAAAGGGATTGATTAAATTTTTGATAGTATATTCTTCTTACAGATATCGTTATTATATTTGTTTTCATATTATATTAAATATTAGTAAAATAATTAGTGGTACTTGATTTTGTTAAAAAAAATCGTTTTGAATATCCATATGTATTTTCCTAGATCGGTTTATATAAATGTCTCACCATAAAGAATTCTTATTTAGAATCGATGGCGACAAATTCTAGGATAGTCACAGATGTAGTGTTCGTATTCTGAAGTATAATTTTTATGCCTTATGACATTTTGCAAAAGCCGACAAAGATTTTACGTAAATTGAATATTTACGATCGAATATTTTTCACTGATATTGTATTGGTGAGTGCCCACACAAACTTTTATAATTATCAGTAGCGTAATTTTATTAATACGACAATTTAAAAATTGCGATTATTTGGCACATTTTTCAATTGCGCGCAAATATGCCAGCTGTACGTAACAGAAGCCGCCGTCCGGACATCATTCACGACCGCCGTCCGGACGGCATATGAAATTTGCAACAGTGTGGTCGTTGGTCTCGGCCGACTTCAGTTGTAACTTCGGTTCGGACAACTTTCAGAGAGTGTAGTGCAAGCATTATAGTTTGAGCAACGTCCAAAACGCTGCATAGTTTTTAAGACAAAATGACGACTCCATGTTTCTTTACGTTATTAATTACTATAACGTAAAGAATAAATTGGCATATTTTGGGCCTGATTTTATTTTGAAGGTCAGTGTTGTCAGCTTTTGCTAAATTGTTTGAAATAATTATTCATATTCATTCAATAATTAGGTGAGATATTTTTTATATATTTACATAAAATATCTTTCTAAATTAATATATTGTTCGAATGACTAAATATATAATACTATTGAAAAGCATCACTAAAAATTATTAATTTATAGTTTTTTTGTGAAAAATCGCATTATAAAGTATCAAAGTTAAAAGTATAAAAAAATCATCATCATTGTTATAAATTATAACAATACAGTCTCAAAATATTCCTAATGAATTAAGCTAATATTGTAGATATATTCTTAATTTAAATAAACTAATTTATTTTTTAGCTAAAATAAAAACCACATCCACCCTTACAGGTCTAATTAAATATATTTCTTTACGGCAACGATGCCCTTTTTCAATTTTCTCAGTTTTTGTTATTTGCCATCTGCCGTCGGGGCTGCGAAAGTCTGGAATACGTATTTACGTAATTGTACCATTTCTGCAAAAGTTCCAGATGTAAATTAAATGAAAAGGAACCGCCGAAGTGCTTCCACAGATCTTTGGTTAATGCTAACTCGCCTAATTATAGGCTCCCTTTGAAAAAGCCCTAAAGATAACGCGCGCAGATAAACCCACTAAGAGCTTTTTTTATATACATATATGTATGTATTTATTCTAAGCGAAGCAGATCGAATAAAAATAATACGGCCACCTCGATTGTCGATATTTTCGAGCCATATCGTAAATATTCGCGGCTCATCTACCCTTATACATTTCGAGGATTTTATGCGGCCATATAAGAATGCGTTATCGTGTGTCACGGCAGGCGGTAAATACTGTATAAAAAATTGCCGACGAGGATTAAGCAGAGGAGATTTTTCGCAAACATCTTCGCACTCAACCAAATGAGAACATGCGCAGTGGGCAGCAAAATAAGAAAAGTATAAATCTTGCTTTGTCAGTCAAAAACAAAGAGCGCTGACTAGTCGCGAGACCTTTAACTAAGCTAATTGAGATATGTGGCAGGCTTTCAAAAAATCTTTAGAGCGCTCGGATTCAACCGTTATGTGGTTTAATTTTTTTCTACTCTCATCCATTGTTATACAAGAGCTAATTAAATCATATAGTCATTCTGGATAACATTAGCCTTCATTGAATATTTTTTTATAAATTTCTGTTTAGTGAGTCGTCAATCTTTTTCGATAAAAAGGATCTACATTAAAATAAATATAAAAAAATGCAGTCTATAAACACAATCACAATACCTAACCTTCGGCGTCTTTACGTGATTTTAACCCTACAACGTAAACTTTTTTCATTCGCTTTTAGATTGTCACAGTCGATGATCGTTATATCGGCTTCTTCAGAAGCCGACACAAAGAAGTTCTGGAAGATGAGTCGGCAGTATTCAAAACTCAAGATTCCCAACGCTTCGGCGGTGATTATTGAATTAGTGGAAGTGATACGCAGGATCCCGAGAATTCGATATAATTATCCGTTTCGAACCGCCAAATGGATGGAATATATGCTTTAAAATAACCTTTTAAGAGCAATTGGCGGTTTGTGTTAATTATGGCATAGGACCAGGTTGATACTTTATAATTGAAAGGTCGGTTAAAGGCTTCTCGGAATCAGACTGATAGGCATTGAAAGTCGTCGTAATTGAGCAAGCTTTGAGGTATTTTTATTTGTATATAACAAACTTGAAACCTACCGTTTTTATAAACTCGTGATATTAAATAATGTATAAGTGTACAATAAAATGTTTCATTATTAAAGCAATATCAATAAAAAAAACATATCAAGAAATATTTAATCATTCATTCTTGGAACTTAACAGTCAATACATAATATAATGAATATTAACAATATAGAACATTATATAACGCTCTACTGTACGCATATAAAAGTAGCCCAGTTTATGTAAAAAATTGTAGGTTAAGTTTTACACGATTTTTTAAAAATCCATAAGTAAAATATCATAAATTTTGAAAGCATTTTTAATTTGTATTTATTGAATAGATAGTAAAATTTTTCAGTAAAACAAAGGTAATTTTTAGGCTATATATGATTTTTTATAGTAAAAAAATTGTTGCTGTAAAAAGTCGTTTTCATATTTTTTCCAGCTGAACTTTTTACGCAAAACGATAAACACCGCAAAAGCCAAATATTCGAATATTTGTCTGAATATTCGTTTATTAAGGGATTATTTTTTTTACTTTATGATGAATATTGGTACTTAAAATATAAATTATTGATTAAAAATATGACGAATGTTTTTAATAACACATGTTATCAAATCCTCCCCCTTCAATGTATTATTAAAGAAAAAAAATATTATCTGTAAGTTATTTATTAGTCATTGACTCACAGCTAAAAACCGACAAAAAATCAGTCGCAAAAAAAAAACACTTTGTAATTGCCGAAATGATCAGTCACTACTCATAATTCCAAGTGAATATTTTACAGCTGTGGATTTTTTCAATAGCTGTTAGTGATTTTATTATCCCTTTCAAATCAATAAAAATAAAATAAAACCTACTTTAACAGTAACTAAATAAGCCGATTCGGCGGCAGAAAAAGTTAAAATTAAACTTTACTTCAGTCTTATTCACATTTAATTTACATTTAATATTATTTAGCTAACCTCATATATTAAGAATATCGTTAACAAATAGACGCATTTTGTAATTTTTTTTAACAGTTTTAATCATAAAAATAAAACAATATTTGACTCAATTTTGTTCTCTACAGTGTATTATTTATTAAAAGTAATAAATTAGAGCAAATCTCATTAAGATCTCAATCTGAAAGTACGTAATATTAAATGGATATATAAAAATGTTGTATATTTTCAACAATGTAAGTAATTATTATTTTTCACCAATGTACCATTGGAAAAAAAAAACAAAAATGCGATTTAGAAAAGCCATAGACAAACAGCTTACAATTAACAAGAAAGAAGTTGCATAGAAAATAATAAAAAAAGTACTGTAATTGCAGAAATTATCAGAAAAAGAAATATCATACATCTGGAGACTCTCCCAATTTTACTTTTATAGCAATACAAGTAATGTTTAATTTAGTCTGCTTAAAATAAATTTCCAGTTAAAATGAGCCTTTTCTAAAGCAGAAATATTTAAAATAATACTTTGTACTTATTTAAAGTTTGGAACATTCAACGCTTTATTATTTTACAAATTAATATAAATAGTCTTGACACTGTTTAATATGTATTAAACTGTATTTTTAGATTTTTCATAACTTTACAAATATATTCGAATTATCGAATATTTTATCGTTTTATGTTCAATATTCAAATATAACGAATATTTGAGAACTAATGTGTATTTAGTAAAAAAGCTCAGTACGCTATTTCGCCACAAAGATATAAGAACAAGAAGAAAAATAATATTCTGTTATAGCAGAGCAAATGTTCTGAAGCATAATCTTAGCAAAATAATACACAAGTAAAAAATAATTAAATCAACCAAATCCTAGCAAAAAATAATAATTTGTGAAAAAAATTCAGCATTTTTATTTTTTGTTATTCCTATACAAAACATTTCATTTTTTCTACTTTAAAAATTTATACATATAATATAAGGCTCATAAGTACAAATAAATTAAATATATACTATTTTTTATATTATTTTTTTTATCATAATAAACCATTAACATGTAATATATAAAAAGCAAAAACATTTTATTTCTTTGACGATTTTTTAATTTTTAAATACTATTAATTGCAAAGAAAATGCAATACTTTCGTACAGTATAATTATATATAATAAATAATATATTGTAACATTAGATCGAAACCAAGTTGCGGTTAAATAATCGAAGTTTTGACGCGCGTTATTCGATCGATGTCATAACATGTGGTTAAACTTCAGTAAAACTATTTCAAGTTTATATAGTAACAGTAATAATGTTGAAATTGCGCAGCATAAAAAGCATACTAGCAGATTAATATAAATTTATCCCAAAACGTCCGTACTCTTTATCCTTTAATAATAACTTTCGTATGGAAGCGTACAAAAGGGCACTCTCGTCAGCGGGGATGAAAATGGATAAATTGGTCTATAAAAAATTGAAAAACGATACCGATCCGAGAGAGCGAGAAGCATGGGATACGAAGAGGGAAGAAACTGCGGATATACAATATACAATGGAACCGGGATGTATTTTGTATTACAAAAAATTAACTATAAATATATAAAAGGAGAACACAATACCCCCTTTCGGCCAGTAAGCAACGTCTAAAAACACCGGCGGTTTTATGCGCGACAAAGGGACGCAAGGCCGTATATGGCCTATAAAATTTTGCGTAAGGGTGGTAAAAATACACGAGAAGAGATAATGCATATCGAGGGGCGAAATTTTCGGCGCATTACATCGAAAAAGCGTAGGTGTGAGTGTGTGAATATTTTTTAAAGGACCCTTTTTTTAGTGTCGCACGCCGCGAAAACGGCATCGAATTCCATTTACAAGATTGTAAAAATGGCGTGATGACAGCCATGAAAACAAGAAAGATCGCCCGTCACACACGAGCCTTCGATAAACAGTCAGATATTCAAATTTATTCGAGGAGAGAAGGTGCAGGCATTCCAAACGCATGGGACGCGGAAAGGCGATATGCACTATCAAAATGCGAGTCAGAATAAAAGTATTTTAAACATATAGAATGTTTAAACATTACTTTCAAAGTAAAAACCTTTACATGATATGTCAAAAAAAGCTTTATCTTGTATGTATTTAGTAACATGCCAAATCATTTTAATAATACGACTCTGGCGATTGACATAATGGACAGGCCTTCGCCTATGTATTGATATCGTGAATTTACGTGATAGCGTTAATCAGCACTAACTAACAACCATCATGATATTGCTGTTGGCTATTATAAAAAAATAAACAATTTCTATCAAAAGTATCATGAACTACAGAGATCCATTTTATAGATTGCATATTTATTTAATTGTGATTATATCATAGATAAGCTTAGTCGATTGTGGGATATATATAACAACTTATTTCTATAAGTTCAAAAATAGCACATCCTATCAGATTTTATCTAAATAAACGTGAGTCACCGATTTGAACGGATTACGGTCGAGCTCTCCCCATCCAGAGCAGGTGTGCTCTTTCGATTCGCGCATTCCCTTTTCGGGCAAACTGTGGGGCCAGCCCGCGATACGTCGTTGGCAACATCTGACACTTCTTCCTGGCGAGATCGTAAATAAAGAGCGGCTTTTGTACAATGTATATAGAGGAGAGCGAAAGAGGATCGGACCTCGCGAATGAGAGAGGGGCGAGCCAGTTTTTATGGGTCGCTTATCTCGCGAACAGAAGGAGTCAGTTGTCACTCGGAGTCACGACCCGCGACCCTTGACGACTCCCGACTCTACTCTCGCGTCACCACACGTATTTCTTACGGAGGATGAGCATTTATTAAGAAGCTTTTGCAGTTCCGAGCGAGAGAAAGGATACGTCTTCTGCACGGTGTTTGTATAAACACGCCAAGGAGCTGAGCTGAAAACGCTCTAAGATTTAAATGCAAATTCTTTTGCGTCTGATTTTGCATTATGTTGGAAGAATATGAAATATTTTTGAAACAATATTTACAATATTCTGGAAAATATACAATCAAAAATTCATAATACTACTATTTTATACTGCAATGAAAGTAATAGTATAGAAAAAAATACTATCTATAATAATTATATTTACTGTATAATAAAGTAGGTGGCACATTTTAAAAACCTTATTAATAATTCCAGTAAAAATTTGTATTTCAAAGTGATCCATATATTGTATAATAGAATAATGTTAAGATAACTCGATTTATTAGTAGATCTAAGCATGTATATGCTAACTCTAGCTATATATTTTTTCAATAAAGTAGTGATTTTTGAAACTTAAAAACTTACAAAAACCTAAGTATTTCATTTTAATTTTATATACATTTAATTTTTGTTACTCGAGATTTTTGACTTCTATACTTTTTTATTTAATTAATTTAACAGAGCTACCGATATTTTTAAATTTTTTAATAGCAGCCGTTTTAAAATAGCGAATACATGTCTTTGAATTTAGTTATATATCACAATAATGACAAAAAATTAAAACGTTTTTAATTTCTAAAATTTTTCTATAAATTTTTTTAATGCAGTTTCGGTTTTTTAAATGGGTCAATATATTTTTTTAAATCTACCTAAAATAGTTAAAAAATATGTAAATGACATATTGGCTTATATGCTTATATATATTTAATGTTTTTATAGATTGTAATGTTAGTAATTTGACAACTAGATTTAATGCAGCAAAATAAAGCAAGTTTTATGTGCTTATTTCTAGAAGAAAATCTAGAAAAAAGTCTAGAATCTATCCCGAAAATATTTTTTTAAATATATGATTTCAGTAAAATTATATTGAAATACATTTTTATCAGTGAAAATATAAATTATCTGGCAGATGCTAGTGAAATTATATGATTTCAACTTTTCTATATGTAGTAATATATATATTTACATACTTATCATTATTTATTTACATCTGATGTATAAATGTTACAGTGAATGTGTATTTATAATTGGTAAAGTTATATTTTTAACTAGTTAAAATTTATTTTCACTAGTAGATATATATTTTTATTAGCGAAAATATATCTTTACTGATAGGCGCTAATACGCTGCTCTAAAATGTCTAAGAAGCACAATTTGACAGTTGCAAAACGTCCATTTGCTGTTTAAACCCTAACCTAACCTAATGAAAGTTATAAAACTTTTATCAAGTCAAATCCAAAATACAAACTAAGCCAACTTATCTATCAGGGGAAAATAAGCGGAAGAATAAATACAGACAGATATCGCATTTCACATATTGTTCCATAGTTTGTCTGCATTTCGATATTACACTATGTTTTAAAAATATGATCGACATTAATACGGACTTCTAATATAAGAGGGCCGATCAAAGTATATTCAAATCGAATTTTGGTCAAAAGGAGAGCGAAAAAACAATTATCACTTCTCAGAAGGCAAAAATTCACGTCAAAAGCAATAAAATCGCGTATAGTACTCTCCAGAACAATAAAAGTCTAGAGCAATTACCGTAATTATTATTTTACTTCCAAAGTTTATTTTAAACTCACGTTACTAGCATACCAACGTGTGGTCTGCGAATCTCGGCAAACGAAATAATTACCCGCTTCAACTTATCCCCGTTTCGGTCCATCAATGAGACCAGATAACGACAATTACGTAATGGACAAACCGGTCTACTGTATGTACTTCAAAAATATGGCTCCCCTCGAAGATGTCACTGGCAAAGAGCGGCGGCGACACGTACCTGCAACAAAAGAAACGTCTTCATTAATAAGGCGAATAAAATATAAAGCGGCTACTATCCAACTTGAATTACAAGAGTCAATCAACCGGAGAGCGAGATGGAGGAGTGTTTTTTTTATTAAAAAAAGAAGAAATAAAACGACCCACAGAGATCATTACGCTTCATTATTTCCATCGAGAGGCAGCGGTCTCTGATATTCCAACAATGCCGATCGGGAACTCTGCTCAAAGAAGAATAACCACCCGGGGGCAGCAGAATGTGTATTTGACAACTTTGCTACTAGTTATCTCCCGGAGGCTTCCAAGAGCGAGAATGGCAGTCTGGTACGTCGGTACATATACATAAGTATACGGAGCCGCACGAGTTTTTATCCCCAACCGCTAATGAAACAACCGAAGGGATTCAAATTGATTAAGAAAAAACAGTCTGAGCACCTTAACTAATTATGCTTTATTTTAGATGACCAGGTTTCTAAATTTTTTTTAGATATATTTTCTTAAAAAAAAACTTACTTTATATCAAAATTAAACCGATTTAAATCAGAGGTCACATTCTGATCATGAACAAAATAATTCGCACCGGCCTATATATTAAATGATAACGCATTTTCGACAAGCTACTCTGCATAGTCATAATCATAATCATTATAAGAGATACACTATTCATATTTATATATAAAAGTCCATGATATTAATATAGCATCTTATTTTTTTAACTCATAAGTGAAGTATATAAATAAATTAAATTAGAATGCAGTTTTTTAGATCTATGGGTTTTATATTTATATAAGACTCGCAAAAAAGATTATACAATTTTTAATCCGCGACGTTTGGTTACCCAGAACTAAGCACAAAATATTTGATCTTGCGACCTTCGTTCTCGGCAGTTAATTCGCGTAATCAACGACCTCTTCTCGGAACTAACCGTGATAGATTAACTGAACCGATGCTCGTCGGCGGTAATCAAATGATAATGACGACACATGAGACTATTAGGCGAGACTATGGTAGTAGCAGTGTCGATAAATAAACGTCGGGATAATGCGAGTCGGAGTATGCAAAAGTTATTTATTTCCATCTTCATTAGCGTGCCGGATAAAGGCGACACGAAGCACTCAGCGGTTCAGTTGGTTAATAATTTCAGTTTCAATGAAGGTTACACAAATGCTCGAGTAACGAGAATCTGTCCTTTACTGCGTTATTCGCGCTTTCGAAGCTCAACTGCGAGGAGCCTGTGATAGGTTTAGGTATAAGTCGATTATAAAAATAATCGGTAAAATAAAGTAATCAAATAGTAGTAGTTAGCAGTTATAATTGTACTAATATAAAATCCGTCTAATACCTATTTAGAGCTACTTCAAGCTGCTCATTTTATATTATTGTGTTACTATTGATATTGATTATGATTTGCAGAACATTAACAAAATAAAATGAAATAACAAAAAATTTAGAGCTTCACTAATATTCCCCATATTTTATAATATACTGAATTCAGTACAAATGGTATATTGAATCTCAAATTTTAATGTTTTATCCAAAGGTCTGTATCTAAATTTTAATGCTTGCACTACACTCACTAGAAGTTGTACGAACTGAAGTTCAACTGAAGTCGGCCAAGGTCGCCGACTTCTGTGTAGCAGCCACACTGGCACAAATTTCATATGCCGTCCGGACGGCGGGCGTGAATGACGTACGCACGGCGGCTGCTGTCATGTACAGCTTGGCATATTTGCGCGCGATCGAAAAATGTGCAAAATAAACGCAATTTTTAAATTGTCATATTATCAAAATTACGCTACTGATAATTATAAGAGTTTGTATGTACGCTTCTGATAATTATAAAATATTCAATTTACGCAAAATATTTGTCGGCTTTTGCAAAATGCCATAAGGCATAAAAATGATACTTCAGAATACGAACACCACATCTGTGACTATCCTTAAATTTGTCGACATCGATTCTAAATAAGAATTCGTTATGGTGTGACATTTAAATAAACCGATCTAAGAAAATACATAAGGATATTCGAAACAATTTTTTTTAACAAAATTAAGTACTGCTAATTATTTTTTAATTATTTAATTTTATATAAAAAAATATAATACTGATATCTGTGGTATTATAATTTGACCATGTGACCACGATGCAGCGCTCGACATGCGTATTAACCATAGGACGCCTACACGCATACTGAAATTGAACCGAGTAAGTCGGTCTATCTCAGTTTGCGAAAAACCATATCATTATCTGTCTCACTGTCGTCACTTAACACGCGAGAGAGCGAAAGGGGTTTCTTAAATAAATTAAATTAATTTTATTATTAATTTTATTTCGAAAACATCAGGTAATGGTTTAAAAAAAAAAAAATTTTCAACTCTACGACCAAATACATATTTATTCAACATCTGGAATTAATAACAAATGGTTTGCCTCGGATAAATTATAAAAATACAGAATCATTTGATAAAATAATCTCGAAACTGTTACCACAAAGTCTTCAAATAACAGTTTTTAACACATAAGAAATTTATAGACTAGTGGCAATTTACAGTTGTTATATTAAATATATAATGCTCATATACTAGACATTATAATTCATAACTATTTTCAAATATTTTGAAACATGTTTGTATTAAATATTAAAAATATATTTATTGATTTTTAATATGTAAATAAACCTATAACTAGTTTTAACTTTATAATTAAAACAATTTAATTTATAAAACATTTTTTTTAATCATAGAAATGGATTTAACATGCGAACTTTAACCGCAAACAATATATGTAGACTGGATTTGAACTCCAACATAAACAACTCTTCAATAAAAACCGTCTACTAATCCAACAATACGAGATGTTGTTTTTACTGTGTTGAAACAAAAACGCAGGTGGTCCTCGTCTCACGCTGATAGTGCGGAGGCTGTGTGCGAAAGTTTTTAATCTAAAAGTAACACTTTTATTAGCCGATATAAAATCTAACACACGCTCACTATAAAAAAAAATACCACAGGGTGACCCTCTTGTCTTCTCGGTTTATCATTTTAATTCGGGCGTGCAGTGAGTTAAGGGCTAATGTAAGTAATTAGTCAAAGAACAGCGATACAAAGAGCAGATAGCAGACCCAACGTCTCAATAATAATGCCAAGGGGAAATTTTTATAATTGCGCCGCTTAATGGAATCGCTTAATCACCACTCAAAGGCGGAACGATACCGAACGGGACACGTTAAATTTGTGAATACACAACAATCCAATTTATTGGACCCCGAGCACAATGGCTTGTACCGAAGAAAAGCTAGTTTTACGGCTCGGATGCATGTACGGGATATAACTACTAGGATATTTATCTGAGACAATCTAAAAGGACAATTAACTAGTGCTGCCGCTGTTTTTTTCGGGCGTTTAATTGTTCCTACATCGCTTAATTGCCAATTGGACGTTTTGTGCCTCGATTAAAACGTCACGATCGGTATCTGTGTGAAACTAAACAACTTAAGTATCAGCGTACAAAAAACATGTTAAATATTTATGACATGTGTGTGAATAATTGTCGGTTCATACCTTCGTATATAATCGAAAAATTTGACTTATTCGCTCTAATAACGATTCTTGTTTTGGATATTGTATTATTTTTTTGGAGCGACTTGAATTTATGACCCCTGACGGTTATGACGTTTATATTAGCTTTTTTTGCTCGGTCCGATCGTCAGGTGCGTATATTCAATCATAGAGAACCTTCGCATGTGTGTATTTCACATGTCCATATATCACAAACATACCAGTATGTTTTTATACGTTCAAGAGCATACAAAAAATAACTATTTTTACAGCCCCTATCTTTTAGTCGAGACACAATGGACCATATCAGATATAACAGTAATATAATAATCATAATAATAATTTATTTTGAGATGTGCACTTTTTAAAGTATATATTTTCAAATGGCATTTCACGAAAAAAAATACATAAGCGTATGTTTTTTTGTTGAATTGTAACTATGTACTACTTTTGAAGATAAATTATTTGTAATTAATAAGAATAATTATCTGCTACATTTTAATTATAGTTAATGTATTTTTTATTATGTAATAAAATTTATAATATCACACTCCGTAATATATAAAATAAAACCAAAATAAAAATATTTATATACTAATAAAAAAAATGGTTTTAAATCAATGTATGAATTTACATTAGTGTACGAATAAGTTATTAAAATCTTATGACAGATATTTTTAAGCAAGTTTAATCCAAGCAAAAGATTGAATTTTGTAAAGCTAAACTAAAAAATAATACAATAAGCCGACTAAAACAAAAAAACAATAATAGTATAGCAAAAAAAGCTTTATACATTACTACGAAAAAGCTCTAAAGTAAAGTAAAAAACTTTACATTATAAAATAATATGTTCAACTTTGAAATTTATAATTCGTTTAGTATAGCTTAAAGCTCTGTTTTAAATCATTTATATTCGTAAACTTCTATAAAAAAATAACACGATATAAAAAGCATAGAAGAAAACTTTATATTCGTATTTCACTAGTTTTAATACTACAAAATAATTTGTTCAACTTTTAAAACTTTTAAATATAAAGTAGAACGTTAAGCTTAGTTTTAAAATTAAAATATTACAGAACACATAATAAACATGATAGTAATAATTTTTTTTTAAAAATATATATTTTTTGAAATATTAATTTGTTAGCTTAACAGCTTAACGCCCGAGGACTCGTATACGAGTCTTAAAAGAACATTGTTTAGTGGCAGTGAACTCAGACATTAATCCTACGACATGTGTTTTCTTTTATTAAAAAAATACTGGGATACCATCAAGTTTGCCTCGATATGATAATCAGAGATAGTAGTATACTATTTGAACGTACTACAAAATGAAAAATAAATTATATTTTACCTCAAATTTTTGTAAAAATAGTCGTCTTATCCCATTGCCACGCAATGCAATAAGACGTCGCTTTTTTTGGGGCACGTAATTTTTTCATAATTATTTAATGTTGCACTTCTTGAACAGAAGTAAATTTTAGGGTCAAACTGTCTAGTTAGGTAAACATAAAACCAATCCAATCAATATAAATCGAAACATCCAGGTTGATAGTACATCAATTATCAAAGTTTTTCAACCTTAAATTCTGTATGTTATTGTATATTTAAAAAGTAAAATCGTTAAGGTATATGTACAATAGATAAATTAGGTAACACAGTATTTAAAGAACTTTTAAAAAATATCATTCGTTAACTTACGAACATTTTTATTGTGTGTTTGTTATTTTGAAATTTCCTCACAATTTGGAAAACCGCAATGATTCACAGATTAAGAAACCAGGGGGAAAAAGATACAATTCGGATAAATTATCGCCGTATTAATTAATTGTAAAATAAATTTAAAAAATAATATTATTGCACTTAAAGAATCTCCGAGGAATAAAATTATGAACGAATTATACGTTTTTTTCATTCCTAATATTTTGTATAAATTGAAAATGGTTGCAATGGCAACAAGCCACAAGATAATATGTATGTTAAAATGCTTCTTTAATTTTTTTATAAATGATTTATAAAAAATATCCGTTTATAATATAATATAAGTTGCACTCACCAAATTTTTCGGCGTCTTTTTTCTGCTTACAACTGTCACGGACACATTTTTATTTATCACTACACTTATAAACCACACTATATCACTATTTATATTTATTTTTATTTGTTACACTTTTTTTATTTACACTATTCACATTTTTTGATACGTATAAAAACACTCGTCAATATGAAGATGAATTTCACAACTTCTGCACATGTGTGCTGTATATTTCCTTATTCCATGTGCAGAACAGAACAATACTTTCTTCTCATATATTTTTTTCCACTTTAAATTTTTATTGGCTGATGGTTTTTCAGTTTATCTGAAAGCCTCCCGACAGCACGGCAATATGTGGTAGAAACTGATGAAATGTCTTCTGAATCGATAGATTCCACTAAATGCTGCAACTATCCTTTAGCCTTACTCAGAAGAAAATCTTTGAATTTAATTTTGCTATTACGATTCGAATTTTGATAGACACTGAACGAAAAAAAACAATGCGCATTGAAAAAACAATAGAATAAATAAAATAAATATTCTATTGTTTTTCGAAATATTATTTAACTACGTATCGATCGGCGCGCTTATATATTTATTACAATCTATTAAACATTGAGGCTTATATATTGTATGGCCTATCATTTTGAAATCTCTTTTCTTATTTGTTTTCTAAATTTGGATCAGCGTTTTACCCTTTCTAACATGTTTCATTTGTATGGACCTTAAATTTATATTTTTGAGATTCTGTAATCAATTATAAAAATGCGTATCTATTGATTTAACTATACTGAAAAATTGAAAAAAATAAATCGTATCATAAAATATCACTATCGAAAAATTAAATGATCATTTTGAAATTAATTAGAATAAACTATTTATTTTATGCCAAAAAATCTGTTTTTTTTAAATATTTTGATTTTGATTTAAATAAAAAAAATATTTATAAATTACTTACTTTTATCTACTTGCTAAAAAAATGTTTTAGGATAAATTTTAGGATGTATCAATATTTAACAATAAAATTCATTCGTCTAAATTGCAAGTCAATAACTGTAGTTTACAAAACAATATATTTTTTTTATTGAGCTATTATAAAAAATAGCATATCTACAATATTTTCTAACCTAGAGACATAAACTGCTAGGTAATATTTATGAAGGTAAATATCACTACGTTCAGTTGCACAAATATAATGATATCATTATGGGTCATAATGAATTATGAACGCAATCTCTCGACCACTCGTATTACCGCATTTTTCATAATGGCCGGCGTCCATAAGATACAGATCTACGGGGATGACTAGGATGCATTCTGCGTTATTGCCGATCATTTGAGAGCGTATCGCATGCAAAAGATTAAATCCAAAGCGTATAGGGATTCTCGTTAGTATACTGCCTCTAGCAATGGCAAGAGACCGGCAATAACTTAATGATCTCTTTGATAATAAACTCTATAGCCTACTGTTGGTAAAGGGCTGTTGAAGGGAACCGCTTTGACTGATTTCATTTGTCAGTCGATCGCTTCTTGTACTTAGTTTAGTAAGCAGCTTGCTTTGACGCATTTGCATTGTCTTTGCGTTTCGAAGTGAAATAACTCATTAGATAATAATGAATTCACTACTGAATTAAAAGAGTTGCCATTAACAGCATCCATGAATCGGATGATTTCGATTAAACTATGTAATTTTTTTATATCTTCATAGACATGTAACATTCCACCTACGTCTTTGATAAACGATAATGAGCCATCACGTTTCTTAGTATGCACATTCGTGATTGACTCAAAAAACTATGACGTTCTTTCCACACAATCTTGGCATAACGCTTCCCAGATCGCATCCAACGTCTCCATCGTGGCCGAATGTTGGGAACCAACTCTCGAAACGATCGCATTTGCATTTTTTTAATTATAACCGCCCGGTTATCTCGGACAGATAGGCGGTCGCTGCCGATCGTGAATCTTTTCCTATCCGTCTATTCTCTATCTCGGCTTGCCATCTTGTTTGTTTTTCGTGTGTAACACCGAAAGCCGTACGTTCGACGTATCCGTGGAATTATGACCGGTCAGCCGCTGCCGGACGGATCTTATCTGACACGCTATTATACCCACGCTGTATTATGTACTGGATGGCTCGGCATTTTAATATCTGACATGAAGAGGATGATAAATCTTCGCGATGCGAGGGAAGGTGCCCATTTGTATTCATTTGACATGCACGTCAAACTTTGCCTGATGTGTATATTCAAATTGTTTATTCAGGTTAATTGTTCCGTGCAGCATCGAGTGATGGTGGTCACGAGTTGCGAATTAAAATTGAGATTTACTTGGAATAGTCTTCTTACGAGTCTATTGCTTTTAAGCTAGTCGTCTGATTTGTATCGTGCTAGCGCAAAAAGCAATTAGGTCAATAAATAAATTTCATAGATTTTGTGGATATCCACGATTTTATAATTAAATAAAATAATAATTGCCGACATCGGTGAACGACAACGACAGACGACACACAGCACTGTCCGTAATTTAATGTAAATATTCACGTTATTTATACGGGTCCTTTGAGAGCGCTCAAACGAATGGAAAAAAAAACAATTTTGAACCGATAGCATAATTGTTCAACTCTGCCTCTGATACAACTATTTAAAAGTGTTACTTACAGGCGATCATTCTATAATGATAAAGGATACTTTGTCGAACAGATGGTGACAGATGGCAATTACACACAAATTGCGCCACTGCTAATGTTGAAATAATATAAATAATTTATATTAAAAATCAGCGGATGATGCACTGCCGGTCATCGTCTTCCCGTTAAGGTCCGACAAAGAACCTGCTGCCCTACACCACCGTCACGATAATTCTACATAGTTTTGGTCACAGTAAATCAATTATTAGTCTTCCAAAACACAATACTGCTATATTGTTTCTAGACGCGTGTCTAATAAATTGTGAATTTAAAATGCCGCCTAGTTTTGGCCATATTAGATAAATTATTAACGCTTCACAATACAATATTGCTATATTGTTTATAAGCTAATGTCTATTTAAGATATCACAAAAGGGGTTTAATTATTTATTCGCTTTCTTAATAAATATTGCATAAAAAATAAAACAAATATGTTGTGTATTTTTGACAACGCAGGTAGTCATTTTTATCCTTCGCTGTAGAGTACGTTCGCGATTAGGATTCCTGTTTGAAGTTATATGCGTGTACATTGTGGCTCAAAACAACTTTGCTTAATATATTTAATTTAAAAAAAAACATGTTTATTTAACAAAAATTTATGATATTACAAAGAGTCCTTTATAAATTGGTAGACATTTTAATTTATTTCCTTGGATTGGGCTGGAAGTGATTTTCTTTTTCCGAGTTTAGACAATATTCTAGAACCATAATTTATTAACTTAGTCGAAACACAATAATACAATAAATTTAATTTTCATAATAATTGTTACCTTTCTTTTTAAAATAAATCCGAAAAAAGAAGAGCAAGATTGTTCCAAAAAATAAAATGCAAAAAAACGAAGGCATACGCGCCTATATCGCTTCTTCCTCTCATATATCTGTATTCAATACTTTCACAAAAAGGAATCCTTATCGCGAGCGTAATCTACCACTGAACCAAAAATTATCTATTTTATTATTGTGTATTTTATAAGAGCCATGTACCAATCGACAAAAAAGTCGCATAAAAACAGTGAAGATAAAAAAACACTTTGTAATTTCTGAAATTTCCGAAATTACTCACATTTCCGGGTAAATAAAATGCAGCTGTGGACTTTTTAAATAACTAATAGTGATTTCTTTTAAATCAATACAAGTTAAGTTGTAGTTGGTAATAAAACTGACATTAACAGCAACTAAATGAGTATTTACAGCAGCAATAATAGATAAAATGTAACGTCGTACTTATTTCAAGTTTAGAACTGTTGTGTTGCAGATACATAATTTAAATAATAAAAAAGCAAGTAAAACAGGTGCATAAAAATAATGAAGATAATTCCGCAATTTCCAAAATTACTAATATTTTTGAGTAAATATAATGCAGCTGTGGACTTTCTTAATGACTAATGGGAATTTTATTATGATTTTAAATCAATACAAATAATGTTTTTAAAGAAAAGTTGTAGTTGATAAATAATTAACAGCAACTAAATTTTTATTTTTGGCAGCAGAAATAATTAAAATGAAATGTCGTACTTATTTAAAGTTTGGAACTGTCGCCAGATACAATTGAAAGGATTAACTCTTGTTTTTAAATCATAAAAAGGGCCAGTTCGATTTGTGATAAAATGATATTTTTTGATAAAATCGGACACCACCGTGGAAAACCTTTTAACAGCTCAAGTCACAAGGTACCTGTCATAAATCAGAAAGGAGGAAAATATTCGTTACATTGCTAAAAGATAACGCATACATTGTGAATTATGCGCAAAACGGACGTTCCTAATTTAATCTAGCGTCCAATGACAATTTGTATTCTGGTCAAAATAAATCGCCACTTTCTGTAATTGTTCATTCTATTGAAAAATGGGCGGACATCTAAATCCCTCATTGAGGGCGGTCATAGATATAAATACAAGAACGTGTGAACAAAAACACTTTCTCTTATACACTTAGTATAAGAAAGACTTTTTCAGACTCCTTTTACATATACACTCGCACTTTAACTTCAGAGTTCAAAGTATCCGAATTATTTTGAACTACAATAAAGAAGAATCTGACTCAACTTTAGAATATTTAACATGAAAATATCATTTTACAATGATTCAGTTACGCCAAGTCTTTAAAAAAAATTCAATTTTTAATAACCTATTAATAACGAATTATTTCAAAGTTCCTCGATTTGACAAATATGTGATGTTTATTATATGCATAGTAATATTTCTTGATCAAATAAGTTTATACTTATATTTTGATGGTATATAGAAATACCTAGTGGTGAAAGTCATAAGTTTATTTATTTATTCATTGGCTTCAAACATAGCATAAAGCTAATACACAGAGCAGAGGAATTTCTGTGACATCACTATTCAATTATATATTTTTTTAACAACCAATCTTTATTTTCTTAAAGAATTTTCAACCAAAGTAGCTTTTGTGGCTGGCTTTCGATTTCGCCACGGCTTTCGTGCGGTTTCTTGTCCGAAATTTTCATTAGTAATAACTCGCAGCTTTTTGCGGTGCGAAGCGTGTATGTATATGTATTTTTTGCCCATCATCTCTTGTGTAAAATGTACACGTAGAAACGCGACTTTAATTATTTTATCTGGATAGTCGGTTAACCGCAGCGTATTGAACTTCGCTTAGAGATTTTCTGCGAGTCGTCACTCCAGAAACCGCAGTCGTATATCAACGTGTCCGAGGTAACGCAACACCGACAATAATGAGAGCGTTCATATTTCTGTCAATATAAAACAATAGAACGATTCGTTCTTTGGCATCGTAAGTGGTAAAACGATACGTTAAATATTTACGATTGCTCCGAGCTAACAGAGGGAGAAAGAGAGCAATGATTGACAAGCGAGAATTTGCGACTTGCGAAAGCTAAAGGAACAACATTGATTGACGTTGATGTATATTTCAGTATATGAGAAGGAGAATAACAAACGTTGCTGTGTAAGTAGTTTTATTGAAAAAAATCCCAAGTACAAATTGGAATTGTTGAGTTGATAGCACTCACGTTTGAGCATAGTGTTTACTCTGTGTACATAAAGTGAACAAATATGTTAAATAATAACTTGAATTAAAAATTAAATAAGCGTTTTTACTACAATATATTTTAAAGGTTTAACTTTGAGTGACTGTCTTGTGATATATTCATTATAATATAAATGAAAAGAAGTTAACGGGGTAACTTTTCAAAGGCGTGCGTTGATTTAAAATGAGCAAAAAAAAATGAACAAATATATCTTATCTATAATGCTAATTCCGATCATATTTATTCAAGCAGCATACTCTAATTAGTCCAAAAACATAAAAAAAATGTAAATAGAGTACTTTGAATTGGGCGTGTCGATATCGAGTACGTTAAGCCGTTTAAAGTACATATTAAATAACCAATACACACCGATCGATCGAAGCGTTAATAAATCACTACGATTCTTTCCACTTATTCAACGAATTTACATTTTTAATGATCGATAATACGTACTGGTGCGTGAATGATAGATCGCTGCGCGTTTATATGCAAATGTACATTCGTTTCAGATGACCTTTCCGAGTTCGAAAATCGCTTCGAGATAAAATCGTTTTCGATGTTTCAATACGTTTTAATTAATAACCACCGTTGCGCCTGGTACATGATAAAAATAACTAACTGCTGTTTAGCCGTAAACAATTGCGTCGACTTCGTTATCTCTGAGACTATATGTGATACAAGAAGAATCAACGTGAAAGCGTCAATTTATTATATTTTAAGAATCTTCGCAAAAAAATAACAATGGTTGTTCTTATATCAAGTCACATTTATATTTTATGTACGAAACACTTAAGCCATAAAGCACCGCGAATGGGCGAATTCAATTAAGTTATATATATGTAGCTAAATTTGTATTTATGTTACATGTTTATATGTATTCTAGCGCGGCGTACAGTCGGCATGCAAATGGTTCGAATTGAGGCGCCATAAAATATATTGCACACAATAAAAAGGAGGAAAAAGGCATGTATGTGTATGCGGGGGCCTTCCGCAATTCACACGTCACATCTGCGAACGATGGGGGTTTGCATGGAGAAAAATAACACGATTGCCCAACGCGAATTTTTCTCGGGGGTCGCGGAAAAGCGCAGTTTTATACATGTGAGTCAATTTTGGAAAGTATGAAAGGGGAGTAGAGTAGACAGAGGCGCGAAACACCTGTCAATTATATTATTGCGACATTGGCTGTGAAATAAATTCACCGTTTTTCTACGTGGAATCTTAAGAGAGAAAAAGAGCACGCGATTGCATAAATAAAAATAATTTGATCAAAAAATTTCTATCAAAATCATCGAACTGCCTTAAATAATTGTGATATAAAATTACATACATTCTTTCCAAAAAAATTGTATTTATATTTTCCGTCTGTATTTTGATATGTATTACATAGTTCCTGTATATTTATTTATATAATTATTTTTCTATACGTTTCTTATTACAGCTTTTTACCCTGGAACATGATCGTGCATTATAATTTTGTATGCCTGCACTACACTCTATGGAAGTTGGCCAAGGTTGGCCAAAGATGGAGAATATAGTGGGTTCTGCCCGCTCTAAAATCTCTCAGAAGTTGTCCGAAGTTACCGAGAACGGGAGGTAAAGTGGGGGTAATTCTTAACATTGTCGGCAAACGGACCGAAGTCGGAGCTGCTCTTTCGAGCGCGAGCGGCGAGATACTTCCCCTTTCGCTCTCTCGCGTGTTAAGTGACGAGAGTGAGAGAGATAATGTTATGGTGTTTCGCAAACTGAGATAGGGCGAGTAACTTGGTTCAATTTCAGTATGCGCGTAGGCGTCCTATGATTAGCACGGATGTCAAGTTATAATACCACATGCTTATCGGGGACTTCAACAGACTCTTACAGGCATCTTTGAATATTTTAGGGCACCAAAAGGGATTAATTATATTTTTGATAGTATATTTTTCTAACAGATATTGTTATTATATTTTTTTCATATAAAATTAAATAATTAGTGGTACTTGATTTTGTAAAAAAAAATCGTTTTAATAATCCTTATGTATTTTCCTAGATCGGTTTATATAAATGTCACACCATAACGAATTCTCAGTTAGAATCGATGGCGACAAATTCTAGGATAGTCACAGATATGGTGTTCGTATTCTGAAGTATCATTTTTATGCCTTATGGCATTTTGCAAAAGCCGACAAAGATTTTGCGTAAATTGAATATTTACGACAGAAAAGTTTTCACTGATATTGTATTGGTGAGTGCCTACACAAATTTTTATAATTATCAGTAGCGTAATTTTAAAAATATGACAATTTAAAAATTGCGATTATTTGGCACATTTTTCGATCGCGCGCAAATATGCCAGCTATACGTGACAGAAGCCACCGTCCGGACATCATTCACGATTTTTGTGGTAGAAAGCTTGATGATTTTGATTAGTGAAATATTGAATATTTTAGTAATACTTGTATAACTTTTTTTTATATTCTAGATGTCTCTAATATATGAAGATATCGTATAAAGAACAAAACAATTATTGATAGCAAATATATTTTTAAGCAGTTTATATTAATATTTTTCAGTTAACATAGATTTATAATTACCACTATATAACAAATATATAACAAAATAAGTTTGTTGTGACTATTAATAAACTATTTATATCTAGAAACCACTGAAGTTTGTCACGAGTGAAAGAATACATATTTAAAAAAAAAAATTGTAAATCATTATTATTTATGCAAAAATTAAAATAATATTTTGATTATTAAAAAATATATATGATGCAATAAACTGTTAAGGAATTTATACATATATTATAAATAAATACTTTTAACATATATTTGTATATATTTTTATATAACAAGTATAAATAAGTTTATTGTGAATATTAAAAAGCTATTTATATCTAGAAAGCTCTGAATTTTGTCATGAGTGAAAGAATACATATTGTACATTGTTTTTTTTTTAATTTAAGATATTTTGTACCTGATAAGACATTTATGCAAAAAATAAAAAAATAATTTGATTATTAGTAAATCTATATGTTTCTACATACTGTTAGGCAATTTCTACATATATATTTTAAATAATTTATTTTATACATATTACTCTTACTTAATCTTTATTACAATAAAATTTAACATACATGTGTAAAAATCACTATATAAACATAATTTGAAAGTATGTCACAAAGATCAAGAAAGCCAATAATATTTTAGTTAAATACATGTATTAAAGATTAATTTCAATATTTTTTATGTAAGAATATATTTATACATAAAAATAAAATAATAAAATATTATATTGATCTATATGTTGTAACATAAATAAGTAATATTTTCAATCAGCTAATGATTATAAATGAATGCATTATTTTTATTTATTTTATTCATGTACAAGACTTGCATTATATGTTGATTTTATAATAATATTTAACCTAAATATGTAAATATAATTATACATGTATGTGGAGTTTGTCACATAGACAGAAAAGTTATTTATATGTATAAAGCTCTAAAGCTTATCGCAATATATATATGAAAATATATTTGATTATTGATTTCTAAGTCAGTAGAACATAAAATACATCTGTTTGCGAACGACACTTAAATATATTGCATAGGTGATAAAGTTAAAGAACTTGTGGATAATTTAAATAGTAATAAATTTAGTATAATAAAAATATTGTACTTAAACTATATGTATGTTTTTATGATTTAGCACAAAACATATTATTTAGTGAATATTTAAAAATAAATATGTAAAATAAATATACATAGTTTATATTGAAACAATTTACAGCTGGCCTAATTTATATATTTATTAAGTATATATTAAGTACGAAAACAAAATCTCAGTGATTAACCTTAAATACAAATTTTATAACAAAGATTCAATAATTTGACCAAAATAATGCAATTTATACTATGCATTAAAATAAATCAAAATTAGTGAAAATATAATTTAAAAACTTTCATTGACAAAATTTACCATTTTACCAACTGATTTAATGTAGGTAATCAAAGTAAATTGATATTTACCTATTATCGTTACTTTCTAAAAAATTCAAGTCAGATTTGTCACGTTTCTCTATGATCTGATTAATTTGAAACTTTAAGTGGTTAAGTCTAGGGATTGTACAACTACAAACTTGTTGTTTTGAAAAGGTCGTACATATTATGCCCGATCTAATTGCACATTGCCATTAAAAGATCAATTGCACAGAACGTGAATGTCTCTTTCTATTGCGCAACGCATCTGGATCATCCGTAAGTCGTGCCAGCGTCTCTCATCTTACTACGCTCGCCTTCCAGTCATTAACTTTCCCTCGGCGAAATCACGTTTTTTCGTTAATCGCCGATTATTGTGCAACACAGAAGCATCGTTATAATAATTGAATATAATCGAAGAGCGCGCGATGTAATCACAAAATCGAATGACCGACCGGAGGGAACCGGTTCGTGACCGGTGGCAGGCCTCTGAAGAAGAAGAAGAAGAGTAGAGAGACGGCCGTTGTCTCTTCGCATAGTCAACGTCCCACCGAATCGCCCTTTATAAAGTCCATCATGATCCATTAGGGCCCGGCCGGGAGACAGCCACCATAGAATGCAGATGAATCCTAGACAATGGCCAGATTGGGATCTCTCGCAACAGGTGAGCGATAAATAATTGGAACCGAGCGCATCCCATAAGTCGCCGCTAAAGAATGTCCACCGTCCATCAGGTACTTGCTAACACGGAAATATATTACGTTTATAATCGGTAATATATAAGATCGATGGGTAAGTTTTTTTATATTACATACATATATAGGTCAAAAGCAGCAAACATAAATAGTTTTAATTTTGGTTTCAGTATAGCACATTATAATATTTTTCTGCATATTTGTAAGAAATAAAAAATCAAAAAATACCCCACTTCTGATTTGGTTCATCTCGACAACCTGTTGACATTCGGAGTGATACATTTTTATCAGTTTAAGTGACGGAAAAGCTACATCGTATCAAGTGGTTGATAGATGGTATATAATGTATTTTTAAGATTGGTAAGCATTGCAGCTGTTGTCTATCCGAATTTTTGGATCTCTATCTGGAATATGATATAAGGACATAAATATGTCAATAGATGGATACTGATGTATCCTTGTGTTTATATTACACCCTTGTACAATACAACCAGTTAACCATCTCTCAAGAAACGGTACAGAGGCAGACGCGACGCCTCTTTATAAATGGTCCCTCAGAGAAAGCAATGCGTTAAGATAACGCTCTTAAAACATGCACATACTTTGGGCGCTGCAAAATACAAATATACACTGTATGTATACGTATATACTACACATACACACGTGTGTATGTACTTTACGAAATCTCGACGTTTCTCGGAGAATTGGCGAGAGACAAATAATAAGCGCCACTACGCCAGAACTCGCTCCTTGTGTTGGCGTTTTCTTTGTTTAACTTATTTATACACGCGAAAATGTAGCGTGATGTGTACATATATATTGTATATATACGTGTCAAGTTTTGTATATTTTTACATCTAGGTAGCAAACAATATGTACACAATCTCGCGCTCTGTCAAGAAGAAATCTCATTTGGAGTAGAAAAGATTTGAAAATGTTATATAATATTGTTAACAAATACAAATAAAAAATATGCGTAGATCAACTGTGAGTATCTGAATGAAAACAAGCCATAACTATTCCTTAGTTAAGTTAAGTTTGCTGAGGGAACAAGATATTTCAAAAAAATATTTTGATTGGTGTATCTTAAACTTCGCTCCTACCGACGATTATTATTATTTTTACGCTATTTTTGATTTTTTCGTTTGGCATTACTGCCGCCCGCTATTTTAAGTTTAAATTTCAAGAACTACATTAAATGGTATTTGGAAGAAGCTTTGCCTATTTTTTTCTCAAAATGAGACAGAGACAACGCTAGAAACAAGTAATGTCACGCATGTGATGCTGGAGTCGCATAGTTAGGAGCTGACAATTGACAAGCTTATGGAGATGTGTGAGCAAAACGACATTGAGAAAGCCGACCTTTCAGACCTAGCTTCGCGACAAAAACAGATGAGAATTGCAAGCTTAAAAGAAGGTCTCAGCTCTATTGAAAATGGTTTAAAAATCTTATGCCTGCACTACACTTTCTGGAAGTTGTCCGAAGCGAGGTTACAACTGAAGTCGGCCGAGACGTCCGAACGGCGGTCGTGAATGATGTCCGGACGGCGGCTTCTGTCACGTACAGCTGACATATTTGCGCGCGATCGAAAAATGTGCCAAATAATTGCAATTTTTAAATTGTCATTTCATTAAAATTACGCTACTGATAATTATAAAAGTTTGTGTGGACACTCACCAATAAAATATCAGTGAAAACTTTTCGGTCGTAAATATTCAATTTACGCAAAATCTTTGTCGACTTTTGCAAAATGCCATAAGGCATAAAAATTATACTTCAGAATACGAACACCACATCTGTGACTATCCTTAAATTTGTCGCCATCGATTCTAAATAAGAATTCGTTGTGGTGTGACATTTATATAAACCGATCTAGGAAAATACATAAGGATATTTGAAACGATTTTTTTTTTAACAAAATCAAGCACCACGAATTATTTTTTAATTATTTAATTTTATATGAATAAAAATATAATAACGATTTCTGTTAGAAGAATATACTATCAAAAATTTAATTAAACTCTTCTGGTACCCTAAAATATTCAAAAGTGTCAGTAAGAGTCTGTTGAAGTCCCCGATAAGCATGTGATATTATTATTTGGCCACGTGACCACGATGTTGCGCTTGACATGCGTGTTAACCATAGAACGCCTACGCGCATACTGAAATTGCACCGAGTTACTCGTTCTATCTCAGTTTGCGAAACACCATATCATTATCTCTATCACTTAACACGCGAGGGAGCAGAAGGGGAAGTATTTCGCTGCTCGCGCTCGAAAGAGCAGCTCTGACTTCGGTCCATTTGCCGACAATGTTATGAATTACCTCCATTTTACCTCCCGTTCTCGGTAACCTCGGACAACTTCCGAGAGATTTTAGAGCGGGCAGAACCATACTTGACCGAAGTAACCTACTATATTCTCCGTCTCTGGCCAACCTTGGCCAACTTCCAGAGAGTGTAGTGCAGGCATTAGAAAGCGTACATCCTAGCAAAGAGCGAATTACAACCACAAAGCAAGGAATAAAAAAATATTAGCTTGCAACGAAGAAATTCTGCGAGAAAAAAGAAGGCATTGTGTCGTCAGACGAATGTGTCCGATTTTATGAAAGCATCGAAGTTACTTTTTTATGTAACTCAATTATTTTTTTGTATAAATAACTGCAATTTTATTAAATATTTTCTTATAAAAACCAGTGTTTTTGTTAGTCTTTGGTCTAAATTAAACAAAAATATGTATTTATAAGCAAATTTGTACCCCGACTTACGCGATTTTCGTCGGTCCCACCTATCGCGTAATCTAAAAAATCTTACATAATGAAGAGACACTACTATAACAATTGTAATTAGTATAAAAAATACGTCGAAGCTTTTGCAACAAAATGACTACTGTATTATAACTACTAAAGTTTAAATATTTTTTAATATTATTTTACATAATCAAATTGATCGCATTGTATATTTGTATTTATGAGCAAAGTATTTACTTATTCATAAGCTCAATGATAGGAAATTATACATTATGAAAAGCCATAAATTAAAAACCATAATGATAGTCATTGAGCATCGAATACGTATACTATAATATGCAATGTCGTGATCGCTCAACCATTATTGCTGGTAGCTAAACACACCGCTAAGAATTCAATCGCGGAAGTTTAAACAAGCAAATTTGTCCGGACTCTGGTGGAAGTTTACGTCCGTGGAATTTAATGGTTAAATTACTTCGGTACACCGTACCACACCAGTCTTACTTTGATCCGTAATAAGACCTGGCGGTCAAAGTTGGACGAATGGATAATTTACTATATAGAGCTTTAAGTTACCCCGAGCTTTGTCTAATTAATAATTTATTTAATTACGTTACGATTTAACTTCTCGCCGAGAATATTCCCGGAGACATTAATGTGTCGGTTGGGACTTTAGCAGCTTTGTGCGCAATGCGCCCAATAAGCCAAATTGCTTTTTATGCCAGGCATTACCGACTTGTTTATTCCTTATTAAGCGCACTTTATATGCACGCCTTGACTTAATATATGCTCCAAGAGCAAACCGTATGTGATTTTCGTTAGCTAGAAAGCCCTCTAAGCCCGAGCGTCTATTAGCGAGCTGGCGAATTGGTTTTTATTTTTTTCTACTACAAGAGCATGTTCTTGGCAGCGTTGAAAAAATGTACTACATTATCCAATACACGACTAAGCAAAATCTATTATATTATGTAGTTTCAGGCTTAGAGAAAGGGATTCTATAATAAAACGGGCGGCTTTGAATCTATTATACGTATGTATATTCGATCGTAATGATGTCAAAAGCAAAGTTATCATCGCACTCAAGGAGGGTTAAGGACGAAGGGTCCTCTTTCTAAAGTGTCCTTTTAAGTGATAAACAAATCCTGAACATCAGTTCGTATTACTGTGAAGTGGGACGCATTTGATTCTAGAAACAAAACCCTTCTTATTGTACATATAAGTTTTTATTATGTCTACATACATAGTAAAACCAAAGGGATCGACCCTATTAATTAATTGATGGCTTTGTGTTTTAAAATATTATTTATGTATATATTTTAATAATTAATTAAATATTTTATAAATATAAAAAATGAGCCGTTGATTTTGAAAGTGGGGCAGGTCCATATTATGTATTTTTTCAATTTTTATTAAAATTATTTTATTTCGAGTAGACTTTCCTCACTTTCAAAATCAACAAAAAAATAATATCATTGACCAAAATAAATTACTAGTAAAACTGTTATTTATAGAAGTGATTGTAAATTGATTAAAAACAGAAATTTTAGGACAACTTCTAATGAAAATAAGCTCTAACTTTTTTTTTACATAAATTGGACTTGCCCTACTTTCATAATCAACGGTTCATATGTTACATATAATTTTAATAAGCGATTCCCATAAAAATTATAAAAGCGTTTGCATGTTTCAATATTTATATCCTGATTGTATAATATAAATCATTATTGAAAGCTATTTTACGGTGCATCATCTTAAAATATCTTCAACAACAGAAGAAACTCAATAAATTGTGGCTTATGATTCATGATGTGACTCATGGTTATCCACGTCTTCATGCCTATAGTTTTCTACCGTTGTTGGTCTGTTTGTCTATGGGGGTTTCCGCGTTTCCTTAAATCGTGCGATTGTAATAAAACACCATTTATATGTGTGTAATATATAAATGGGTGTATATGGTGTGTATAAATTGTTCGGTTCACGATCGCACATCTTTCGTTACAAATCCCGGGTCCGTGTTAGGTCACGATCCTTACCCGAAGGTGTCCTTACTTGGACCCGAGACACGAGGCTTGAACTCTGCCGAGAACCGAAGAGAGCAAACAACCACTGTCACCGTTTAAACGATCGTAAAAACGGACAGAAACAGCTTTTGACCCTTTATAACTGCTTTTCGCTGTATCGGCGAAAACAAATTGTCTCCAAGTTACATAGAGGGAAAAAAACTGTTTTGTATCGATATTTTGGTATACCTATTTGTTCCGATTCATTGAATTTGCGATCACATAGCAATAAAAATCTAGTGCCTACAATTTATTTTAAGAGTGGTATAAACACTACTAATTATATTTGGGAATCGTTATTAGATATTGGAATTGTGGTATGATATCGTAAATAACTCGGCTTTCGGTTGTAATTGTCTACGTTATGAATATATTTTGTATGTTTACAATAAATTATTTGCTATGTCCTTATTTTTAAGTCATTGTCGATTTTCGACTTCTAAAACGTCTAAGGTTCAACAAATTAATAAAATATTATAGTTGTGAGTTACACTAATAATAAAGCAAAATTTCGATCCATATTTTTTTTATAAAAATAGTTCACGATTATGTGATGTTTTAAATTGAAAATATTTTTAAAGTTGCAATTATAACCATAGTTTATGACAGCCATTAAGCTGCATGCATTAACTGTAAGTTAGGTTAGTTTTAATATATTTTTTTCAAATGTGTGATTAGTGTTTTAGCTCAAGAATTTTCACGATTTGTTTTGAATAAAAATAAAGCGCAAATTACTTACAACAAATTATTTTTCTTAAAATAAATTTAGAATTACAGACAATGATATTGATACTAAAGGTAAATAATAATTTATTTTAGCTGAGAATAACGAATACGTCTCTGATTTTAAATTTACAAAAAAATAATGGAAGGCTTGTAAAAGTATGTACATACAAAAATTGCGCTTAAAAATATTCTATTACAAAAGTAGGTGATAAATAAAATCGAGACAATGATTTTTAAAAATATTAAGAGTTATGAAGTTATTAATATCTTAAAATCGATGAAATATTTTTTAAATATCAAAGTCTGTCTAACTATCTAATAAATATTTGAGTAGTGAAAATTTTTGTTTAGAAACTAAAAATAAAACAATCAAACATTTCTTCAACATTTAATTAAAAACCGCTATCAAAAAAGAAATGTATTTCTTACGATGGTTATAAAAAATAAATATACTAAGTTTGCAAAAGCAATGTTGAGCAAAATATAGGGATATGTCGGTACGTGTTAGTATACAAGATTAGTTTTGTGTTTTCAACGTACGGTTGTCGAGATTATTAAATTATCGCCTTTTTTACTTTATTTTTAAAACATAAAACCGTATTCTGCGAACACTGATAAGTTTTTTTCTTAGAACAGCTGTGGGATTTGAAATCCAAAAGGCGATTATCACGAAAAAATGTACGGGTTTTACTGAAGCTCTATGAAAATGAAATAATTTTTATTTAATTTTTTTTAAATTTTATTTACTTCTAAAATTATAAGGGTACATTTTTTTTAACAGCTTTTTACTCAGTGATTACGTTTACTATTAATGTATATGTTTTTATCTACTGTTTTTTAGTAATTTTTAGTGAATTTGTAAATAATTATAATTGAAAGGAAAAAAATCAGATTTTAATATATATGTATATATAATATATAAAAGAGGGTTTATGTAAATGCATTGTTTCCAGATATCTATATTAAAAAAGGTATAATAAAATAAACATAATTTAATTCCCTTTCTGTAGTTTGTATAAAAGATGTAATACATATATTTTAAAATTATTATGATATAAAAAAATATATACATCTACATTTCCACAATGATAAAGATAAAACCTATTAGAAAGTTCACTATCTGCATTTTTTCTTATATGAATAATAAGATTAACATACATTTTGATAGCTAGTTACTTTTACAATTTAATCATAAATATTTTACTATTAATTTTATTTTTAATAAAAATGTTTGAAATATAAAAAGTAGTGACAGTCAAAAACAAAACATGAGAGATCATAATATAGGAACACCTAAATTTGCTCATATAAATCACACAAAATAATCTCTAAGGCTCATATAGTTGGAAAACCTGGAGCTACACTGGCGACACCGAGGAGGAGCGTCTGTGGAGAGGTTAGTTGTTTGATGCAATTATTTTATTATATATTAAATAAATCTAACCACAAATTTAATCATCTACAGCGACTAAACTATGACTCATTGCAACATTACAGAAGGCTTAAAACAAATTTGAGTTTAATAATGTAGAAATGATATATATATATTATATTTTAATATTACAAGTTTGATATGCAAGATAAAACGCCAAATAAATATTTTTATTTTATTTTAATTGGCAATTATTATTATTTTATAAATACATAGATTTCTCAAAGATTCTCGAGAGATGTAAAGTATGCCAAGTAAGCAAAAGCACTAAGTATGATTCTATTGAATATATTTAGACACTACTGTTTCATCGAAATATATTCATGCTTCAAAATATTTCTAAAAATTCACGAATTTCTTATCGTCACACACCATTCGAAGGCAACCCAGCCGCCAGTCATCCTCGTAAAGAAGACGTCTTACAATCGTTCGAAATAACAAGACGACCGCTGTTATCGCTCGCTGTCATCGCCGTGTCATTGCCGTCACGGTGACAGCGGACCACAAAAGGACGAAAGTTCAGCTGTACGGTGTGTGACACGCAAATCTGCCCGCGCCCGGTCGAATGCCCTCTCGATATCCCATCTCCTTAAAGGCCCGTCATTATTCACAAAACCCGTTTTGGCGTATCGGGCTCTTTTCGCTACGCTCTATATCAACATGTAACTTTGGGATTATTAGCTGACAATTACATTGAGCGATCGGCCGATCGGCTCTCGGTGACTTGTCACGTCTTAATGCGCTTTTGACGCGACGACGGTAAATAAACAAATTGAAACATGTCGAGAGGATCGATGTTTTGTGTATATGTTTGTATGTGTATATGCAGACATTGTCGATGCTGAAAAAGCTTGAAATAATATTTGCATATTTATCTTTGGCGGACATCCGTCCCTTACTATTACACAGTGCGACACGCCACCGAAGGAATTATGCAAACATATGCGCGTCCGTCCTGTCACAGACAAGACAGGAGCTTTAAAATAGGAAAGGAATAATAAATTTAATATTTATATATATTGCTATATTTCGCATAGATAGCAAACTACTGAGAGTATAAGATAAAACATGCTAAACTAATCTCACACATAAATACGCAACTTGAACTGAAGTAGAAAGTAGTGAGAGTGGGACGGTATAAGCATCAGCAATATATACCGTGTACAAATAAAACAAATAAAGCATCCTCTGAGCATAGATGATATTAGACGTGATTATATCACAAACATCAATCCTTTAACCACATGATTAAAAGCATGAAATTCTAAAGAAATCCATAGTGTAAGTTTAAATGAATATTTGTTATAATAAAAAATGGGTCCAGTGTATTGACTGTCATTATTTTTCTGAATATTTTAGACTTTTATTTAAAACTACTCTCATTGCCTTATTTTGTATTTTTTGCAACATCGTTTTATCTAATTTATTAGGCATATATAATATTATTGCATAATAGTTAAAGTGGGGCAATATAATAATATTGTAGTGTTAATACTTAACATATTTCTAATCCTAGAAAATATACCTATTTTTTAAGCAATTATTTATATTAGCTAAACAAATTAGTTCAGTTACAATAAATATTTTATAGTATTACTCTTTAAATTAAATATTATTTTATTTGTCCATGGCTTGTGTATCAAACATCTCCAAGACGGAGACAATAAAAACTTTTTTACAACTAAATTTAAAACTCTTAACCCCTAAATAAATTACTAATTAAAACCTTAGAAAATAATATCTAAAATATTACCTTTGAAACACACAAAAAATATTTTAAACGGTTTTCCTTAAAAAGACAACAAATGTTTAGATAGTTTTTTTATTTTTTTATATTTTTTAGAATAAGCTTAAAATAATAATTTATAGTTTATCAATATCTTATTTAAAATAAATAAGCTTTAATTTTTGCTACAAATTTTGCATAAGCCGTATATGTAAAATCCTGCGCTGATTTTTCTATTGTATAAAAGTATCTATTTATTGACAAAATAATACTGCTTCAAAAATTCTGATATAATAAATAAAATACTGTACAAATTGAAGTTACGATTAAATACAATAGAAAGCTAGAGCAACGAGGATTTAGCAAAACAAAACACCAGTGAAATCGTAATCTAGGAACACCCAAATTTGTTCATAACAAGCCACGTATAATAAGCTCACAATTAATGCTTAGCAATCTTTCGATTGATAATTATATAAAAAAGCACAACATAAATCTTTAAGCTCTTAGTATGGGTCTAAGCTGGAGCTACGCTGACAACACCGAGGCGAAGATTTTTGCATTGCAAAATAAGTTTTTTTTAATCTGGTCATAATTATAAACTTTTCAACATATGTACATTCAACCACAAAATAAATCATCTGTAGCAGCTAACCTATGTTTAACCTTTTTAAAAATGCAAGTTTTACATTGCTATTGTGTTTAAATGTTCCAATTTATTATATTTTTATTTAATTAAAATTATATTTTATGTTTATTCACGAAAAAAAGTTTTTTCTTAAAAATATTTTTTTACTGATTTTTGTATAAAGAGATAAAAAAATCAATTGGGCGACTTTAGGCAATTTACGCGTTCAAAGGGTTAAATACCAACCCGTCATCACACAATCATCAAATCTTTATTTTTGCACTTTGAACCAGAAGTCTAAAAAAATATGTACAACCTAAAATCGAATATCATGTATTATACATACGTATATATAATATATATCCTTTGTTAATATGTGATGGTCGGCCACAAAAAAACCATAAAGTTACGCTTTATGCTAAGTAATAATGTTATTGGTCTTAAATTGGCCTTCTCTCCTATTCATCATTCACTCATACGATAGCTGATCGCAAAGGAATCAGAGACCAGAGAGACTCATATCTGGAAAAATCACAAATTAAAACATAGACAATGTTAAAGAAATGACATTAAAACACTTAAGGAGAGATCTACAATACTCTGTTCAGAAATTACAGTCAGTAGGCAGCATTTACCAAAATCATTTTATTTGTAAAAATATAAGAATAGAGCGATAACGATTAGTATATTCATAAGTAACTAGAATAAAATATTCAATAATTCAGAGATGATATTTATCATCATTTACCATACGAAACCTCCCAAAAATTCATTTGTAGTCGCAATTTAAATACCATAAATAAATTTAGGTCCCAACATGTATAATTCATTATCCCTGCCATGTTTATTCAGCACATATCAAATTATTGTACGGGACACACTTCACCGTTTTGTCTTCTCATTTGGGTTGCGTACACACACATACATTTCGGTAGCTCTCGTGTTCTTCTTCAAACACGATTTACATACAGCTCGCGCTGATGCATTTGCTTGTTAACATTCATACCAATCTCTTTTATGTTGCGAATAAATCATCAACGCAAAGAACGCTGACGCGTCATGCGAGGGCGTTCATATTTAACAAATATTATGTTAATGAAAATATTATTTCGTAACAGGGTAAATTGCTGAGAAGGTTTTGCACATACACACATGTTCATACAGACTCGCGCATTTTTGCGAGGGAGGATAGAGCGTATTTTGTATAAAATATAGTTTTTCATATGGCAAAATAGCAGGGATACTTTTCCCAAATGCAATAACAACAAAATTATATGGGAAGCATTCCAAACGAAACCGATACAAGGATGTATGTTACGAGCACTTTTTTCCATCCACCCAAAGGACGGTGGAGAGGAAGGAGAGCCACAAGGCGAGTCAACAGCTGTTTCAACCGTATATGTACTGGAAGAAAAGGTTTAAAAGCGACCATATTCGGAATATACGAGCACCTATTTGTATTAAATAGTGAATTGTGCTCGCGGCGTCGAAACGTAATCGATTGACCTTTACGAGTGTTGTTACATCGAATGAAGATACTACGAAAAGACGCGAGTGTGATGCACTCTCGGGTGTTATTACGATTTGGGTTACAAAAGGCCCGCTGCTCAAATTACTATTCATTATGGATGACGCAGGCGAAAATGATCTGATGCGGCACTTTTGATTTTTTGTATGAAGAAATTATGTATGGGTAAAAAAATATATGAACAGTTGACGACGCCTGCCATATTTAGCTTCTGCAGTACAGCGTAATACTACAATTATTTATCATATACTCCAAAATTATTGTACATGTTCGAATCAATTGTGTGAAGCAATTTTTATATGATATACAAAAATATGTTATAGACTTTGAAAAAATAAATAAATAGTACGATCTATTATTCATAAAATAGTTTATATACGCAAAGGACATTGTGGATGTTATCCTTTTAGAAAGCTCTGTTAGAAGTTAAATAAATTCGACTGTCCAGTGGGTTATTGCAGAAGTTCAGAATATGATGGGTTATATATTAGAATTCTCAGTCTAGAATAAAAGCAATAACGAAGTGCTATCTATCTTTAGTAAACCAAAAGTTTAAGAGTCTTTATAAAATATTGTAAAAATCCTAAATAACAAGAGGATCGCTTAATAATATTATATCAACTATACTTTTGTGTTTTTTTAAATATATATTATATTCATTCAGTTGCTATTATTATTTTAATTGGAAACATAACTAGTTAAAAAAATATACTAATTATACTAAATACACTAAAAAAAAATATTATATGAATACTTAAATATGGTTTTTAATGTACCACTGATATTTGATTAATTTAAAAACTTCAACCCAAAATTTTTAGTTATATTAATAATAAGTTTAAACCCTCAAATTTAAATTTAACAAATTTCAGAATATTTAACAGTTAATTATATAGTGTTATATTAGTTAACTTTACGTTTAATTTTTCATACATTTTAATTTTGACTTAATTGGACTACATATTTTTTTATTTAAAATCATTTAAGAGTTCTACATAAAAAAATCTATATTGTGAATTTTATTTTACAACCTTAATTTTATTCGTTTCTTAAAGTCCACATACAGTTTATGTGATTATTTTATATGTTTCAGTGAAATTATATTCTTACATATAATTAAATATAATTTCGTATAAATATAAATTCACTAAATCAGACGGTTATTTATCAAAAAATAATTTACAATTTTACTGCCCAATATCAGTAAAACTGTATTTTTTCATAAACGGACGATCATGTACGCTCATTTCCACATGATTCACATAATTGTGATGTCACGTCTTTTGACAAAATACTACAAGAATTAAAATAAATTAAACCAAACCTAAGCCTCACACATCAACGAATTAACTATAGTTAGTTTTATTATTGTTTAACGCAGCAAATAATTTTATCAGAGCATTGTTTTTTTATTAATAGAAATATATATCTACTGGTGAAAATTATTTGGATATGATATGACTGAAACACTAGTGAAATTTTTAATTCACTAGTAATAGTTATCGACTGAAAAATCGAATCATCGGAAAATGTGTTTACGTGAATAGAGAAGCGGCTGCTTTGTCGGTATTTTTAGACTATCTATAGTCTGCATAGCTCCAATTCTCTCGTGTTTTTAAAGTCGGGGTTATCAAGTGGAACTTTCGGCAAAGTGCTGGAGTAATGGAATTCCGAATAAAAGTGCCAGTATATGTGCTATGCATGCGCTTCTGTACGTTTGGTATGCTTTAAAACAAACTTTTATAAGACTTTTTTTTAATTTTTTTAAGACTGATAATTTCTATGTTTTAATGACTAAGAAACAAATTTTTGTTAATATATTTAATTCTAAAGCTCCCCTATAATATTTGCTAAAAAAAGAAAATATGTAATTTTTTTGCAAAAATATGATTTAAAAACTTAAAGTATCATAACTTCGTCGGATTAAATCCTACAAAAGAGTGATCCTCATAAAAAATGTTCAGAAGCTAAACTTGCATCGAAAAAAAATATAAAAAATATTTTTTTTACTTTAAAACAAGTTTTATATAAAAAATTGATCAAACCCCTATACAATCTTTTATGAGACTTGCAATTATCATAAGTCTGGTAATTTCTTTGTTTTAAGAATTAAGACTTATATTTTTGTTACAGAATAGAACTCTTTACAACCCTTATAATAATCGCTTTTTTAAAATAGTTTTTTGCTTTAAAACAAGTTTAGTATCAAGTCGATCAGCCCTCCACACAAACTTATATAAGACTTGCAATTTTCTTAAGGCTGGAAATTCCTTTGTTTTAATGACTAAGAATTGAATTTTTGTTATAATATATTATAGAATTCTAAAAATAAATTTATTGCTCATCAAACAAGAAATAAGATTTGTCTATTTTAATTGCTTTTTTAGTGCAACATTTAAATCACTTGTTTACCAATGTAATACATTTTTGTGTATTTGTATATATAAGGAAATGTTTTAGGGTGATCTTTCTATTGTCACGTTTGACGTGCCGTTAAGTCAAATCAAATTTGGATTGTGGCGCTTTTAACGCGTAAGATACAATGAGATTTTTCTCACTGTATTTTGCCGATGGTTAATCATAAACTATACAAACTAATTAATATTCATGTACCTGTATGAATTTATATTAGCCAATTTTGTAATGTAATAACATAATTATTAAACTATTATACGTAAATCGAGTATAACACATCTAGAAGATGTTCCTAAACGAGGTGCAAATTAACAGTATTTCGTAACATACGGTCCGTCAAGACATTAATATTGACAGATGAATTGCAGCGATAACAAGTCCAAGAGATAAATTTAAAGACAGAAAAATCTTTTCACGAGAAGCTGAGAATTGTGGTTGTGTTTCATCAAAAATCTTCACAACTACAAAATTCATCAATGAATATAAAATAAATGGCTTCGATGAGATTCGTCCAGATTTGCATTTAAAACACATATTTTTAAATATTTATAACGAACCGTCAATGTTAAATAAATACATTTTAAGTTTGATAAAGAATCTTTATTGTATTGACAGTTGTCTTAACATCGCGCCTTCTTCAAAATAAACTTCAAACGCGATGAAAGATATTTTTTAAATTTATCTCTGACATTTTATGTTTTCGCGAATCTCACTCGAGACACGGTAATCAACACTTTTTCAGTGTTCAGATCTCAAAAGCAGATTTTTCGTCCCCAAAAGGCACTTTATTACCCGCACACTCGCTTAAATTCATTCGCGGGTACAATTAATTAAAAACTTACCCGCCTCGCGAGCCTTTTCTCACCTCTTTAATAATCCGATACACAAAGGAACATAACATCTCAACTTTATGCAGCGTGCCTGGAAATAAAACGCCTTTTATACCGAGCAGAACTCGGCCGAAACAGCCATTAAAACAAACTCGACAAAATCGCGAGCGGCGAAAGCTGCAAAATTACACACAGTGCGAAAAATCGCAATCGTCTCGATCGAACCAGTGTTTGTATAGTGTTATAAATATAAGCGAGAGTGTGTGTGTGCTTGAGACGCAAAGGATGCTGAGATCATTCTGAGATAAGCGACTGAAGCACAATGCTTGTCAAAGCGATCACGCTGCGAGTTATTATTGGCCAATTATATCCCCCTTACAATGACTATATATTACGAAACCCTTCATTGTTATATCGGACGGGACACAAAGAAACCATGAAAATTGCATTGTTTTATTTTTGAATAATTATAACGACCTTGCTGCGCCTTATAACTTAAAAACGTACGAAATAAACGATGCAAGGATTGGACACACAACATGCAATGGTGTTTTATTTTAATAAAATAACTAATACATTTTGATCCATTTTATGATGCTAACTAATTTTATATTGTATAAAACTATAAATAACACTTCTCTTTCACTTTTATTAAAGTTCGAATCTAGCATAAAAAATAGTGGAGAGCTCTTAGATCAGTATATGAATCAAGTGTATTAAGGATTACATTATAAACTTTTTATAAGCAATAAATAAAAATTGTAGTAAGTCAATATATTTGTAACGTGTATAGTCAAGCTATTTTATATCAGTATAAAATATCAGAAATTTGATGCTATCGCTTTTTCAACGAATATAATATGCCTATTTCCCTCTGCCTAAAAATACCTGATATTATTTATCTTACTAAGAAAGGCATAGGTCTTACTAATACATACATTAACATACCCGAGCAACGTTTTAGCATCGTTAAACGCGTAAATGTACGTCCGCGGACCGTAAAGTGTTAAATCTGGCGATATAATGAGTAGATAAGAGCGTTTCGGCGCCTTGTGCTCCCCATCATACCTCACCTGAGTGTGCTTTCTTAATTGGTATGTTTTATGACGTGTTTATACAAACACAAAAAATAATAATAGTTCCCACAGCATTTGTAGTGTCTGTCAGGTTAACTAAAAGAGTCTACGATAAATTTAACGGATTCGTCCCGTTAATGTAATAATTATATAATATTTTATTATTGTTCAAAAGCGCTTTCTGAATATTACGAAAGCGTATATATTTATATATATTATGTATAACTGCTGTGCGAAACCTGGCCACTGTTTGCCCACGGCTCGTTATCTCAAATAGGATTTTCAGATTCGCCAGATGTTACCAAGATTGTTCGGCAGACCGTGTATTATATACGTGTGTATTTATGCATATATACGACATTGAATGTTCGAATTTATTAAAAGAATCCAATGATAAGATACATCACTTAACTTTTAAAGCTTAAGAAAACTATAAGGTTTAACGAGTTTAGGGAAGACTAGTCAAAATAAAAATATTTTTAAAACTTAACCCTTCGATTGCTGAGATTTCTATTATTACATAATAAAAATAAATAAACTCTTATTGCTTCTAGAGCAGACTACAACCAATTAAAAATGTATCTGATTTTTTCTTAACTCATAATTCATGCCAAATAAGTAAAAGACGCATTATTAAAATTTAACAACTAAAGGGATTAAGTTAGGGCTTCCAAAAAACCGTCCAAAAAAACCGCATTTCGGTTTTTAACAAATCAAAAACCGCTTAACCGATTTTAATCAAAAATTAAAATATTTTGTATTTTTTAAATTTTTATTTAAAAAATATAAATGTAAATATTTGTTTAAAATTATGCATATAATTTAGAATTCAAAGTTTAATTTATTAAAATTTTTTAGCTCAATAATTTTTTTAAATAATCAGTTTTTGGGACCCTTGGTGTAGTAAACGTGCGTTGGAGAATCGGAGAAGAATATCTTACTGATTACGTAGTACCCCTAGTCAAATATGGTGGCGGATGCGTTATGTTCTTGGGTTGCATGGTAGCAGCAGGGGTAGAAAACTTGTACACTTACAAGGATAGTATGAATACTGACATTTATATTTCAATGTTGGAATTCACTTTAATGGATTCCTATTGGAAAATATTTCCAAGCATAGACCACGCTAGAAAACGCTCCACGCCATACTTCGCTAAAAAGCAGTTTGTGTCAAAGGGTTTGACGCTTTTAGAAAGACCTACACATTCACCAGACCTATATTCTACAGAGCCTTTATAGGAAAATTAAAAAAATTGGATTGGCAACACAGTTGTAAACCCAAAATTAAGTTGCGAGAAAAATTGCAAATGGAGTGGAGAAAATTGTCTCCGTTCCCCTGTAAGTTATTAGTTGACGTATACCAAAATGAATAATAAACTGTAATAAACACTTTAAAACAACCTTGTTCAGTTTTTTTTTATTTATAAAGATATAACACATTTATTAGGGTGCCTCATTATTATGACCAAGCCTGTATATACATTAATTATTTTTTTGTTTGCAAAGTAGTTGTATTAAATAAATTATAAATTGTTGAAAATGCCAAAAAAAATATTAATTGACAGCAAAAATAGCAGTGAATATTTTTTTAATACATAGCCAAAATACAAAAATATCATAAAACTACAAATTATAAAGATTTCTTTCTATCCACTTTTTACACGTACTGAAACGCAATATCTTAACATTAAATAAGATTTTCACTACACTATATTTGCGTTAACACATTCAGTTCGAGAGCTATCCATTTTATCATTATTCATAATTGAGAAAGATATGGCAAGTTTAGGCTTACGATTGATTGCTAACTATAAAAAAAAAAAAGAAATGATTTTAATTTATATAAATTTGTTCAAAATATAAACAGGAGTAATAATACGTATATCGAACGTATGTCCGTATCGTGTGCTTTCGAGCTAATATTAGAGATACCCAAACTTTCTATCTCATTTTGAATTATGAATAATGATGAAATGGGTAGCTCTCAAACTGACTCTGTTAATGCAAATAGAGTATACATTTTGAGAAAAAGACGAGGTAACCTAATTTTGAATACTTATTATTCAGTATTATTAATCTTTAACATATTTAAAAGGGTTATTCACGGCAGTAAAATATTTGTTATTTTTATATTAACCTCGACCAGCTGACTACTTATCATGTATTGGTCGAGCCTTTCACAAAATAAATATGAATTACAGAAACCCTTTTGGAACGGCTATTCTGAGAATATGAGCTATTTATAATTTTTAAGAAAAAAATAATATTATTTATTTAATTCATAAATAATCGTAAAAAAACGGTTAACCGAGCCAAAAAAAACGGTTTTAAATGACTGAAAAAACCGGTTAATCGGGTTCGGTTTTAATGGATTTGGAAGCCCTACTACAAGAGGCTGTGTGACGTGGTAAAGTTTTAATTTTAAGTAAATCTATGTTATGTTGAAAAACTAAATATATTATAAATCAATCTTAAAATAATATTTTCATTTACTTTCCGTATATCCCTCGTAGTATCGGAGATTCTGGCGTAAAGCTCGTTTAATGGTCATCTAACGATTGAGCTCGGATAGGATGAGAAGGGGGTGGCGGTGGGTTTATTGGGCCATATCTGTCAGGAGTGTCAATAGTTTAAGCCTTAGTGCCAAGTAACGGGCCATAACTGCTGTAACTGCCTGTTTTGGACAACACTAAACAATGCTTTGTCCACGAAGCTTTCCCTCTCTGTGTCAATTTTTCCGGAACAGACATTACGAGGTCGATCGTAAAATTTTCACACATACCGATGTATTATAGATATATAACATAATACATTTCAACCTAATATATCAACCTGGGACGTAAAAATGTTATATGCAGAGCTTCGAGACGTGCGAACTACATCCGAGCGCATCCATCGTAACCGGTGCGCATTCATTCTCTATCCAAGTGAGATAGAATCTACGTATATATACTGGTCCGATGCTATCTACAGATGGCTTATGAGATATATAGGCTAAGGTTTTTCGCCCCGTAGTGAAACGGACCGGCATTTCCAGGATTTACAGCCACTTAGAGCCGACGAAAGGACCGTTGCGTCTCTGGCGACCCGTGTTTTATGATTGTAAAACACGTGAGGACAATAAAGGAAGCGCCTACGCGGTGCATGTGTAGTCCTTGTAGTATATCACCTTGGTGAACGTACTCCTGACCGCCGGATTCGACCCGGACAAATCTAGAGGTACGCCACTGCGATATGATGCAATTGCAATTTAAAATGATTCATTGGTAACGGCCTTCGAGCACGAGATGTTCGAAGAATTAATATAATAGTGAGGTAGACAAATAAATCGTTTCAATATTTTTAATATTGAGGTATGATCATTTTAATTTTTTTAAATATATGTATAATATTATAAAAAAATAATTACCTAAATTTATAAGTATGCTATAGTCCCATTATAAAAACGTTTGAAATAGTAGTTAGTTTATGAATAAATAATATTATCAAAACTATGCCAGATCATGTGTGTATAGCAAATCTAACACATCTTTGAAGTCCGTGTGTAGGGTAACTAAATATTAAAATATAAATAAATATATTTGGCAAAGAATAACAGTTTTATATATCTATTGCTTTTCATTGTAAATTATGTGAATTTGTTGTACGATACAACTACATTTTTGGTGTATAAATAACATCACGTACATTTTTATAGTAAACAATGTAATATATAATAGTTATAAATAAGAGTAATATGACTCTGTTTACTGATATTAAGACTTTGTGTGTAAGTTTATTTATTGTGATATTTGCTGAAAATATATTAATATATTGCGTAAGAGATTATATTATATTAAATTCATTAAATAAGCAAAAATCTTTAGATTAAATAATAAGCAAAAAAACACATCTCCAGTAAATAACAAGAACGAATTCGAAGCTCGCGTGTAAGACAAAAGCTCCTGGCACAAAGCTCCCGGAGTGCTTTCGCGGAATGCCCTTGCGCACTTTTTGCGTAAAACGGACGTTTACCGATGTAATTACAAAATGGAATTTGGCTCTCTCAGCGGCGACGAATCTGCGAGGATCTCCTGGCAGCCGGTTTAAATTAGGCCGCAGAATGCGAAGTTGTATCTAAAAACACAACAGTCGTTAAGCCGCTTTCATTAACTACGTGCTCGGCCCGAGGGACACGTAGTTACTGCCTCTGGCCAATGTACCGCGACAAACTGAAGAGCCCGTACTGTTTTTGGAACTGCCTCCGGTACACGTGACGGGATAAACCGCGATGTGCCAGTGGCGATTAAAAACTTCCCTCTAGAGAGAAGTTGGTGAAAAATTAAACATTTCTATGATAGAGGAATCGTTTTTATAGCCGTGTGTTTAAGGTATAGTGAAGAAGAAAAATAAGTAATTACTGGAATATGGGACTCAATGTTATTTATGTAAACAGACAGCTGGTACGCAAGAAAGTCGAAAGTACTTTCGACTTTCTTGTGTACCAGCGCTCGTCGTCGTCGTCGTACAGAAAATACTATTATTATATTGTCATTTCAAACTCTATTTAATTTTTAATGATCTCATAAAATGCAATGGCCTGGTTTTTTTTAATTATATGTTAATGTGGTAACATCTTATGCCTGCATTACACTCACTGAAAGTTGGCCAAGGTTGGCCAAGGACGGAGAATATACTAAAATCTCTCGGAAGTTGTCTGAGGTTACCGAGAACGAGAGCTAAAGTGGGGGTAATTCAGTCGACTTGGCTAGCTTCGAGCGCTTCCGAACATTGTCGGCAAAAGGACCGAAGTCGGAGCTGCTTTTTCGAGCGCGAGCGGTGAGATAATTCTCTTTTCGCTCTCTCGCGTGTTAAGTCACGATAGTGAAAGAGATAATGATATGGTGTTTCGCAAACTGAGATAGAATGAGTAAATCGGTTCAATTTCAGTATGCGTGTAGGCGTCCTATGGTTAACACCCATGTCGAGCGATGCATCGTGGTCATCAAGTTATAATACCACATGCTTATCGGGGACTTTAACAGACTCTTACTGACATCTTTGAATATTTTAGGGCAGCAAAAGGGATTAATTATATTTTTGATAGTATATTCTTCTAACAGATATCGTTATTATATTTTTTTTCCATAAAAAATTTAATAATAAAAAAATAATTAGTGGTACTTGATTTTGTTTAAAAAAATCGTTTCCAATATTTTTATGTTTATTCCTAGATTGGTTTATATAAATGTCACACCATAACGAATTCTTATTTAGAATCGATGTCGACCAATTCTAGGATAGTCACAGATGTGGTGTTCGTATTCTGAAGTATCATTTTTATGCCTTATGGCATATTGCAAAAGCCGACAAAGATTTCGCGTAAATTGAATATTTACGACCGAAAAGTTTTCACTGATATTATATTGGTGAGTGCCTACAGAAACTTAATAAAATGACAATTTAAAAATTGCGATTATTTGGCACATTTTTTGATCGCGCGCAAATATGCCAGCTGTACGCGACAGAAGCCACCGTCCGGACGGCATATGAAATTTGCGGCAGTGTGGTCGCTTACTCGAAGTCGTAGGTCTCGGCCGACTTCAGTTGTAACTTCGGTTCGGACAACTTCCAAAGAGTGTAGTGCAGGCATTAGACTATTGTGCTATAATTCATATTTCACAACATACAATGTTTTAGATATATGAAAAAAGATTCCGATAAAAAGAAAATAGTCTCTGCTCAAAACATACACTCCGCTTAACTTTTTTTATATAATATTAGTAAACTTAAAGCATTTCAATAAATCATATTCATCGGACAAAAATACAGTTATATATTGAAATTACACTTAATAATTTTGTGCCATAAGGATACAATAACTGAACTTATAAGCAAAAGTATAAGCTAATTTATAATCTTTTTCTTGTTTTTAAGTCACGTATATTTAATTTTTTAATAATTATTAGTTTTGATAAAAATATTAATTATAAAAAAGATTTACACAGAAAAATCTAAAATAATAATTGTCAGGCATATTCATATTTTTAATTATTTACGTAACTGGGAATCTGGAGCTATAAGAAAATAAATTTATTCCTCTAAAGCAAGATGTTTTTAGGAATTTTACGTTTCAAATCATATGATTGTTAAGCGAAAATAAATGAGGTTAAACCACTAAGAAGCAATGTTTCTAAAATATTCTTATCAATAAAGAAAAATATTTTTGTCTCAAAAAATGATAAAATACATATACTAGCACATAAATTGTAATAAAAATATATTCTGTATATATTTTTATAATTTTATTGATTTTTGTCGTAAAATGCTTATTTATTTACTAAAAAAATCTCTCATTTTAATTGAGATTGTAGAATATACAACTAAGCTTTAAATAAATTTAGCAAATGTATATTATAGCACAATGTATATTTTTAATCAAAAGTAAAAAATGCTACTGCTAAATTTAGCATGTAATATATGTACATACTGTACATTGATCATACAGATTTTACCTACTTATTTGCTATTTCATTTTAACTAATTTGAGATTAATTTAACTAAGATGTCTTTAATTTACATCTTATGTAACATTCTTACATGTTTTAAATTAAACATTTATATAATTTATTTACCTGTTTGTGATTTATTTTAAACTATTACTATTCTAGCAGGTAAAACTACAAAGATATCTTATTTCGCTTTCATGTAGTATACTATTACATAGCTCAGACTTCCACAACAACACCACAAAAGCTCTCACAAGGCATTCCGTTGATGAATTGCAATATTTTCCGCTAGTCTAACCGTCCAAAGTGGAGATTCGCAAAAGCTCGCAGGTAAACACGGGCAATTCCAAAGTTTGGACAGGTAACGAGCCTTAAGATATTTAAATGCGTTCCGGCTTCCGCTCTTTGGCTAACGTCCAAATTCTCCTGACGAGATTAAACTTTTGCGGGTAGAGAGAGAGAGAGAGAGAGAGAGAGAGAGAGAACTGGCTTCCAATCTTTAACACATTCCAACCGATATGATCGGGGAGCTTAAACGAGAAAACGCTTTCTAATAAAAAGCTCTTGCAGATTCACTCACCGATTTCGGAAATTAAAAGTCGATCAACGCAGATATGGAGGAGAGGACAGCTCACCTGAAAAGAGATAAAAAATCAGATTAATATATATGTTTTTTTTCTTAAATAAATCTATACTTTATATAGATTTATTTATGGTGGACACAATATTCGTTCGGTGGGCGAGCACGACACGCCGTTTGTCTTTACAGTGTCAGGTTGCTGATTTACAATGGTCGTTCCTGGCGATCCTAGCTAACACTGCCTCCTAGCTAACAACGTCCGAGTGCACTCGTTCTTGCCGCGTTGAAAGGACAGATATTTTTTCCCAACTGTACTTAAAATTTAGACCTAAGCTAATAATTAAATATTTTGCCTAAGTAATACGGGAATTGATGGGTTAGAATATTGATATAACAATAGAGATCACGATGTGTGGATGCTAAAAAAATATTAGAAGAGGCAATCAAAACTAATCAGAGGATTATAAAAGATTCTATAGTTATAAATAGCGTATTACAAATATATGCACAATACCAAAATGAGTAAGGCTGATTTTGAATTGAAATACAATCGAGACAGTAATATTGGAATGTCGAATATATAAAAGCGACATTAAAATTACTGTAGACATCAATCAAAAGATTGCATTATACTTTATTTTTATTATTTTAAGATTATTAATAGACATTTGGTCATAATAAAATTTAATATTGCTATGAACTATGTTTTTTAAATACACTAATTAACTCTTACATCTTTCATCAGCTCACCAAAAACGAAGCACAAAACATTAACAGCTCATTAGTTCTATTTTTTAAACGTAATATTCAACACACTGTTTCCCATGCATCTCCATTTCCTCAACGCTCTGCGAATTGAACGTGTGCGAGTCCAGGAAATAAATCACGCCTAGGGTCTTGTCAGTGGAGCAGACGCAGTTAGACGTCTTAGTTACCTGTCGGTTATATTTAACTCCCGTTCGCGCCGAGACCGCCGATACATTAAACCACTATCGAGATTTACAACTAGGCCTTCAGAGACAAAAACGAATACACCTTTTACGTATACGTTGCGTGGATAGATGGGTTTTCTTTTCACCTACGAGAGATTTATATTGAAATCGCCTCTTTATATTCATGATGTTGATTTTAAAGCATTGAATTCTCGCGGCTATGAAATCGAAGGCTTAACCATAGGAAATAGACCGGACAGTTCCGGTTTTGGCTTTATTAGGGAAATGACCGGGTCGCGACCAAATCCGGCACCTTTTGACTCCGAAACAATGTATAAATTTCCGCATCCGTTTTAACCTCTTCCCCGCCCTCTCATTTTCAGGGCAGACCTATTCTGAAACGCTCTCGCTCGAGCCGCAGGGCCTAACCAAGATTTATCTTGAATTCACAATGGGCCCGTGTACCTTTGAACTTCTTCAAACAAGTCGGTTAATTAGCGGATTTAACTATGAGCGCATACAATTATTTTAACTTGGCAACGAGCGACTCGGCTCTGCTTTCTTAATCCAGCATCGCACTTACTTAAATTCCTGATTAAAATTTTAATTATTCTTTCTGTTTATCCTGGATAAAAAGTAGTTATTAGATTCTTAAAAAGTAACGAGATTAGAAACCATGACGAATTAAAAGATCCATGATTTTCCCAGACAATTATTATTATCGCGGGACAGCATTGTTGAATCCGGGACGTCTGGTCGCCTTATATTTATTAGATTAAAGTTTAATACTGTCGATTGTAAAGTTAAAAAAAAGTTAAAAGGACGTCAAGGAACGATTCGCGTCATGAGGGGTAATAAATCTCCATCGACGTTGGAGGTAAAAGGCGAAAAAGTTAGGCGCATCACGGCTGCCGTAATTGGCTTATTCGTCAATGGCGAAATACTGGGAACACGTTCTTTGGGAATCATGATTCAGCAAAAGCTTTAGTGGAGGCAGCCGTCACAAACCTTTGAATATATAACCATTATCCAGCTCTATGGCAGAACGCATTTAATATTTTTTTAGTAGTAAAATATTTCCATAATCAATTGACATACTTAATAATATTTAAAGCTGATATTACATGGCTATACGCTATTTTAGAGCTTATTAAATACTTTGACGTAATATACAACCGTAATGTTAATAAAAAATAAAAAGACACAAGTTGCGGAGGGCAGCCCTGGCGACGTTGAAAAGTTAACATTTAATTTTTGTCATTTGATGAATGCTAAAGATTAGTGGTAATTTTAAACATAATTTTATAGATAGCTCAATATACCTAAAGTCTTGTAAGATTATTTCAAAGCATAAATGAGTCTGCAAGAGCTTCGTAGGAAGCTCGTGGCAATACAGCGTCCGTGGCATACAAGTGGTTAATACCAAAAATATATCTATGCAATAATACAGTGAAATATCTTTGTAACGAATACCAATATAACTAAATTCGCAGTATAACGAATCATTAATTTGTTTCATATAACGGAGACTAATCTCAGTATAACGAAATATTTTGATCCGAATTTAAGAATGACGTTACAATTTGACACAATATTTCTCTGAATTTAGTCCGGCCTTGACTTGGCGTGCTCACAAGCGACCTCAAACTTTTTTATAAAACATTTTTTTAACAAACTATTTTGTATTCATTACAGTATCCTTAAAAATGGACACAAAACGACCGGTCAATCTTGTAAGAGGTTATTTTGATGCTGTAGTAATATGATAATTAAAAATAAAATAAATCAAGAGCGTCGTTAAAAGATGTAATAGGCTGTTGGAAAAGGATAGTGCCGATTCTGACTGCGCGCTTCTTGGCCGTTAACCTCCTTTCTTTTGCCATTAACCGACATATTTATAAATTGACCCTTAAAACTTTCTTAGTAACTGATATTTTAATACTACATACATATATTTAAAATAGAAGTAATTTGATATAGAACCATCAGTAATATTGATATAATAATAATTTAATAAATAATCAGTAACTATTTAATAAACGGTATGTAAAGCTCGTCATAAAAATAAAATTATTTATATTATATTTGCACAAAGCCATTACAGAAATTAGTAATGATTATATAAGACTATAAACGCAATGATAATAATAACCCATCACTGCAATTATTATACCACTCATGCGTATATATATATGGTTATAATTAAAATATACCAGTATATTATTTTATATAGATAATGTGAGTAAAGCAGCAATATTCTATAGCATAATTATCGATCGATCCAGATTATGCCTTAGTCATCGTAATTACTGCATCACGAGCTTTTTGCTCTTCCACTTAAACGATGACCTTTCTTTAAACATATTTTGCATAAGATCAAGAACATGTATAATATAATATGACGTTAATAAAATACTGGCTTTAGAGGTCGAAATGTTTATTGTGCCCGGGCGAAATTTCAGCCGGTCCACTAATCTTCGTTAAAATTTCAATGAGGGGACAGCTTTACGTATTTGTAATTGGATTCCGGGACACGACAAAGAGTGGTCCCTTTGAGCGGGAGGGGTCGCGAATAAAGAGTGTCAGTCCTTTAAAATAAAATTAATGCCCTTAACGAAGATTGGTCGCAGTTTACGAGCCTAAGTCCTTGTAAATAAGGAGATCAGTTAAAGGAGAGGACTTACTAACGCCATCCGTCTCTAGAACAACACCCCGCTATATATATTTTGTTTTATCTTATCGAGAGACTTTTAAGCTGGAGAATGGTGGGTGATAAGGGCGAGTTAATGCGCGGTAGATAGTGCATATCGAATTAATTAATACGTTTACGTTTAAATTGCGCGGAGGCTAAACACAATTGGATTTCAGAGGAGGTTTAAAATTGAAAGACAGATTTAATTTGAATTCGGGTTCAAGGCTGGGGGGTTTAATTTAATGGGATAGACGGGTTAAATGTGTTATACGAATATATATTGGCGGAGGATTTGCGATTGTAAAACTGCGTCAATGAACAAGGTTAAAGTTAATTAAAACGATTTCTTATGTTGAAGGTATAAAAACATCGTCGATCCTATTTATATAAAGGATTTAAACTACATATTTTTAATAATATAAAAAAGCACTGAGCGTATGGTGATTAATATTTTAAATTAATAAACCATAAGCACATTTATTTAATTTTTTTAAGAAAATTAAAACAATATAAAAATAATAAATATATTTTAATAATGTTCAAAACTTTTTTTAGAAAAATTAATGAGTCGACTAAGGTATATGATTAGATAATTATTTTAAATATATGCATAAATGTTACTTATAACTTACTCACGTACATATGTACACAACTTAGTGTAGTATAATATGCATATGTCGATACTTTTATTTAAAAAAAAATATGTAGCCTATATGAAAGTTTTGTGTATAAAAAAATATTTTTATATAAACTATATTATATAAAATATAAAATTACAGATTCTCAATTAGAGCCCTTTTTGTAACACTATAAACTTTTTATTTATAGTGCATGAATTATAAGCATTTATAAAATGTATTTTTATGACAACCCTATATTTTAATGTACGAAAAATATAATGCTACTTTCGAATGTGCTGTATTGTTTCTTTAAAGAAAGTTTTATAAAGTAAAATATATCCTTATAAAAATAATATATTTATATATATATTATATAAACTTTCCGAATTACTTATAGTTTTATTGAGTAAAACTATCTACAAATAAAATTCAAGTAATATATTTATTTATAAAAAATATCATGAGGGCTATTTTTTAATGGATTATATTATTTTTAATGAATAAATCTATATATTCCCGCAATACTATACGATATTTATTTTAAAGCCTTATTTTTAAAGTAATTAATATTGTAATATTAAAGCTCAGTTTGTGTATATAAATCATGTAATTTGGGCTACTTTTTAATGCCCAATAAAATATAATTTATTAAACGAGTGTTATTAGTATGTACAATAAGTCAGTTTATATTGCAAATAATTATTTTTCAATCATCCGAATAAAAACTCTTAGAAATATAGAACTCCCTCTGACAGTATTAAATATTCGCAAATATTTAAATATTCGAGTGCCAAAAATAAACTGCTGCAAAATAACCTAACCATCCATTTTCATATCGTAATCATATTTAAATTAGATTCTCGTCATTCCCTGAATTTTCCTCCACCGAGGAAAAATCTCTGTGGCAATCCATCACCGCGAAAATCGCGACCCGCAGACATTTCCCAGTGGATATGCACAGATTTGAGCACGGGTATTTGAACAATCGTCAATTTTCGCAAGTGTTTTTTCTTCGTCTTCTTTAGCTCCGACCCTTATTTATGTACGCCTTCTATATACAACAAATTCGCGGAAAGCGCCTTCAAAGGGCTCCGCGTTTTCTCCGACCGCCTGTTTGGGGAATCCGCGGCGGGGTGACGCAGTGCCCCCAAACGGGGGGTTACTTTTACGCCTTTTTTCCAATCGTCCGCCACGGAGCATTTGTTTATTTACCTTTTAGGCGCCGTCGAATGAGAAATCGTCGCGACGGGAAGATAACAAGGAGATTTTTCCACCCCCCAAGGGTCGGGCGGTAGGGAGAATAGGAGATTACACAAGGTGAAAAACGTATAATGCGGCCCTCGATCCTTTTGTGATCCTCCTGCGAGATCCTGTTTGATCGGCCCCGAATCGAAATTATGTTTGACTTGTATAAAAATACGTCAAATAAAGGATTTATTTTATTTTGCCCTCCGGCCTTAAACACATATTTTGCGAAAGATTTTTTCTGGTTCTGTTGTTTGGCCTAACAAACGTGCGTGACCTTAAGGGAAAATTGTGAACATCGGACGGCATAACAATAAAATCAATACAAGGAATATTATATTGTGAAAGCATAATTTAAGATGTTGTTGTCAAGTGCTGAAAATAGCAGATCAAAAAAAACATCTTTACCTTCTTCGTCATATTTATGTACTAATGACATAAAATCATATGCGTGTAACCACAATATTCCTAAATAGTTAATCCATTTCTCATTCTAATTATATTTAGGACGCTTTTAAAAGTTAGGTGAAACACATTTTGAGAAGCGTCGCCATAAACGGTCGGTTAACCGATTCGAACGCATTGTTTCAAATAACAAGTGGCAAACCATTAGCAATAAAGTTTATATTTCGCACAACCGGTTTGTACGTGTGCGCCGGCTGAAAACCTAAAAACTTTTAAATAATATTTTAATAAAACAAGTATATTATTTAGCATATTAGATAGTGTTTCTACGAGATTCTCGTTAACGAGTTTTAAAACCGTTTTAAGTTTTTAAGAGGCTTACGCGATCAAGATTAATGCCTTAATTGTAATTCCAGACCGATGCGAGAATAATAGTTGTCACGCGGACAAAGATTAATACCGTCCGCAGAGAAAAGATTCGAAAAATAACAGTTTTAGAAGAATAATATATAAATTATCTTATATAAGAAAAGATGGTGTATATGTACAGTATAATAATGCATTTATACAAAACCAGATTAGTACCGCGTAACGTTAAACCAGAAATGTAGAATGACGAATCGGTTACAAGGCGACCGATCTTGTAAACGAGTCAAAATTTGAGATTAACCGACATTCGTTCGATGTAATCGAATCTTATTAATAACGGGAAGATCACCCACAACGATAACATTATTAAAATATGATTTATATAAATTTAATCAAATTTTCATGTTTTTTTTTCAACATGTTTATTTATAAAAGTAGGTAAATAAATAAATAAAGAAGTAATATTACACTGCGTTTAAATTAAACTTTAGTACACAAAGCGAGCTTTCGCAGCGCTCGTTTTTACTTTAAAAACACCTGCCCAGTTTAACTCAGGTTGCCCTCGGGTAACTTGTTCAATTTCACTCTCTCCCTCTTTGAGGAAAATAATCTGGCCGACCTCTGCGCTCAGCCATAATATCAAACGACTTAACATGGGTATACGGACTAGGTATAGCATCCACTGTTAAGCTTCCAAAAACTAAGGGATGACGTTAGTAGTGCGCCTCAATTTTTCGCAAAATTACTTTTGTACAAAAAAAAAACACAATGACTAACATTTATTTTAAAAGTTACTCTGCGAAATACATAACATTAACATGATGTGTATTTTTATTATCGCAGACATATTTTTTTATGACACAATCAAAACGACATCTAAGCATTGCCATATCACTAAAATTTTATGTAAAAACTTCGACGGTTCCAGAACGTTTATAAACAGAACCATAACACAAAATGTTGTAGAAATCCATATTTGTCATCTGTGAAAATGTAAATAAAGTTCAACTTATTTAACAGCACATTTATTTTTTATTTATTGAAAATCTGATCGATTACGCCAGGAGCGTTTTCGAGCTCTGACGTTTTGACCGCAACAGTATAGAATAAGGGACGCGATCGCGACTCTCTATGCCACTCTACAGTATTGACACTACCCATCAGCAACTTTAATAAATGCTTCACGGATTTCAATGCTTAAAGAAAGAATGCATTAGGATACAAATATGAATCTTATATAAATATCCAAGATTTTTTTTCGGAATCCTTCACCAAGATTCCAGACAATAGCCTACATTGGAAGACACGTTAGTAATACGCGCTCCGCATAGCAAATATGAGAATCCGATGTGCATATAATTTGGCCATTCAAGAGATCTGGAATATGTAGGAAGATGACATTTGGCAATTCTAAAAGGTAAACAGAAATAGAAATTTTTCTATTTCTGCATATTATAATTATTTTTTCAATTTATTTCAAATAAGATAACAGAAGATTCCTGTGGTATTTCAGAATAAGCAAAAGACCCGAATAAATAATGCTTTAATAAAAATAATAATTAAACCGATTAATTTTAATAAATCCAAAATAAAATATATACCTTTTTATATAAGTGCCATTAAATATTTAGTATATTGTAAACAAAATCGACAAAATATATAAAAAAATATTTTTAAATAACACTTTTTACTTGTTTTATAAGCTCATGCTATCGCGCTTTGCGCTCTAAATATTGCAGTGTTTAAAATTTTATAATAATACAATAAAAATATTCAAATTTAAATATTATAATAAAAAATATGTGTATTTAAGATTTAGCTTATACTGTGTTTAAGATTACAGAAAGAGCAAATCAGCTGTTATATTTTTACAGGCAATATTCAAAACAGTTCAGCAAAGAGCAAACTAGTTATTTTTAAATATTTTGCAATGTTTTTTAATTGACAATGAAATTATGCATATTAGAAAGAATAAATATGTAGGTATGATATTACATAAATTTGGAGTTACTCAAACCATTTGTAATCGTTACGGCGAAATCAGTTGCAAATATTTGCTAAAAGTTTAAATTATTAATTTTATTATTAGTGTACTTTGGACATTTTAAGAACAAATTTTTTTTTCGTCAGCGTCATATAAACATATGTTAAATGGTGTTTATTAACCGTTTCAATGCCGCGCAAGACTTTTGCCGCTCGATGCGGTCACGGCGCTTGTGCCGCACGAGACTTTTTTCTCTCTCGCAAAAAACTATTATTAACGCTAAGAAAAAATATTACGTATGAAGAAGCATTACAAATTAAAATTGCGAGTTTTAGAATCACGAAAATATTTTTTGTTTCTTAAGCGGCGTTTGCAAATAAAATATAAAATTAGTATTGAGATTAATAACAATAAAATTACAACATTGAGGCCTTTTAGGGTTGTAAAAAGAGTCAACGCGTGCTTTCCGAACGTTTATGACATTTTTAATCTAAAAATACGCGGCATAGCGGTCGTAAATAGTAATATACATTGCGGCATAAAAAAGGTTAATAATATCACATCACATGCAAAAAAGGTCGATGCCAAAAAAAATCTGTTTAACAGGTACTAAACACCATAGGTAATAAATTCCTTAAAATTACAGTTGCTATTACAAATTTTAAGATGTTTATTAGACAATAACAAATAATCTTCGAGATTAGCTAAACAATTGAAAGATGGGAAGGACGTTGGACTTCCATTGAAAGTTTTAATACACAGATCGGTACCCAAATATTGCGTTAATAATACAGTTACGCAAATATATTTTAATATATTTTTTGGACAATAACATATAATTCTCTTCCACCCGAATTATCGAGATTAGCGTTAAGAAAAACGTTGGACTTTCATTAGAAAATCACAACATTTGCAAAAAGAAATCAGTGCCCGAATATTTCTGCCACAATGATACTAAACTATCACTATAGAGTGGTATAAGTCGCTGACTATTGACCTGAAAGATCTGGATTCAAATCCCATATGGATTTGAGTCTTTTTCGATTTATAGGAATTAGTGATTATTACATAATTAACATTCTGATAGACCATCACAGATATCGTCATGATTAATTAAAATCGAGCTTTGTCGTACATAATAAGTATCGAAAATTCTATAATAATGAGGTACTTCAGCTTATAGAAAATATTATGTTACACAAATATATTTTAACAAGATATTTATTACAAAAAAATAAATAATATGTATCCATCCGAATTATCGAGATTAGCTAGAAATCTAGGAAGGACGTTAAACTTTCTCGATTCTGAAGGGAATATAAGTTTTCTGATTACTTATTTATTTTTATTAAAAACAAACTTAATTCAGAAAGTTAGAACTACAAATAAAGCTTCATTAAATCAAGTTTAATCTGATTTTCGAGATATATTTAAGACAGCTATTGCTGTTAAATTTATAACATATTTTGATATCAAACATTGTATTAGATACAGCGGTTCCATATTAACTATAACATCGCAATCTTTAATACATAATCGCAGGAAGCAGATGTGACTTATATTCAAGAAATAGAGCGACCATTATGACATAAATTGGTTTGATGAGTTTAGCAGAGGTAAGCTATACATAACTTGATATTATCATGTCCAAACATTAATATACAATCTAAATAGTATTCAAGGTAAAAGGCAATCATGTTATTCTAACACTACTATTATAAGTGAATAAATTTTAGCAAGAAAATCAAATGTATTCGATTTACAACCATTTTATCTTATATCTAATGTGAAACATAAACCTTTTTACGCCCTACACAAGCTAAAGTAGTACACAGGTCGTTTTGCGTTGTTTTCATTACTTGCAACGGGGTGTCTCTGGTACATAAGGGTTTCGTGACAAAAAAAACCTCCTCTCTCTTCACTCCCGCGAGAGGTAGGTACGAGAAGATCTGCTCGCTGCTGCCAATGTAAAAACTGCTTTTTGTGTGCTACTGGGTTTGTGTACACACTCGAAAGATGTTTGCCGAAATATTCTGTGTACCTTTATATTTTTCCCGGGGTCCCAGAGCCGAAGAAGCGGAGCATAAAGAATTCATCACCGAACGTCCGCCGCCGCTTCCAACTTTGTATCTTTCGACGTATACATATTTATATTATAATATATATTATATAGTATATATGCGCATTATAATGCGATATAATAAAATATATTTTTATTGTAATATGAAAACGAATGTATCCCGATGCAGTTTAGCTCCCGGGGAGCGCATCCGTGCATTAACATTTCGAGGGCGGATAATAAGACGATTCTTATTCAATATCCACTCCGAGCTTGAGACATGTGTAACATATGAATCAAAAGTAGATCACATTAGGACCGCCTCTTGAATCGTAATGCGATTTCTTTGCGAATCCGTGCTTAAATTTATTTTAAAATGCTTTTTATATGTGTATGTTTTTCATGGTAGGTACAACTCCCTGATTTAACTGAAGTCATTATTTTTTTTTATTTCGCGATTGAATATATACTCTACCATTACAATACCCTTTAAAAATATTTGTGATTTCCTGCGAAATGCCTGGCATTTATTTATTGATTTCTCATTGCACGGTTTAGGAATTGGATTTTAAATTTGATGTAAATTATCTGTAATATTATGTCACAATTACATTAACCCTTTCAGACCTGGTGTTCATAATTATGTACATCAAGTTCATTATTTTTTTTTATGAACTTGGATCGATATTTTTTATTCACACCTAATTTTTTTAAGTCTGGCAACATTCATTAACCTTACTTAAAATTTACGTCAGCGTGTGTCGAGTTGTTCCTGAGATATTCGGTAAATTAAGACATCATGGCCGAGAAATTTTCAAAAGTACAAGGTAAGTGTATTTAAATTGATTTTTTTCACAGAACTTATAATCAAAGTTTTAAAATATTTACATATAATAATGTAGAAAGATTACAGTTGATTTATTATTATTATTTTTTGTTTCCTAAAAACATTTTTTTTTAATTTACGATCAATTAAAAATGATGTACATAATTATGTACAAATAGTCCCCATGGTTGCAATATAAGAATTAATATATTTTCGATAATGTTTTTTTTGTACTACTCAATCGTAAATTATGCACTATAAATAATCAATTACTTATAAAAATAGCTATTTAAATATTTTTAGAAAGAATCTACGACCCTACAAACGAAAAGGATATGGAGGAAGTTTACGAATTACTTGAAGATTCTGATTTTGGACTAGATGATGACGAATTCGAAGACATGGACACTGAATATGAGGCTACATCAAATATAATAAGAGTAGGTGCTGATCGCATGGACGCAAATAATATTCCAGCAGATAGACACGACATTGAAATTAGTAACACTGAAGATAACGAGTTGATAACTAACAAACAAAATATTAAATGGCGGCGTAGAAATTTTGAAAATCCAAACATAACTTGGACTGATAAAACGAACTTGAATTATACTGATATATTGGATCCGATAAATTATTTCAATAAATATATAAATGAAGAGGATTTTGAAAAAATGGCCGAATTTACAAATTTATTTGCAATTCAAAAAAATTGTAATAATTATAAAATGTCAGATAAAAATGAAATGAAAACACTTTTTGGACTACATATAGCAATAGGAACTTTAAAGTTGCCTCGAGTACGTCTGTTTTGGGATAGATCTCTTGGTATTAATTTATTTATTGATTCAATGTCAAGGGATAGATTTTTCCAATTGAGGAGTAATTTACATCTTGTAAATAATTTAGAAATACCTGCAAATAATATTGATAAACTTTATAAAGTACGTCCAATATATAATTCAATTAGAAAACGTTGTCTTGATTTACAAAAGGAAGAAAACTTATGCGTTGATGAGCAGATCGTGCCTTTTAGAGGGCAACTCTCAATAAAGCAGTATATAAAAGAAAAACCGTCACCATGGGGAATAAAAATTTTTGTTCTTTGTGGAAAATCAGGACAGATGTACGATTTTATTATTTACCAAGGTAATACGACGGAGTTAGACTGCAACAAAAAAAAATTCTATGCTTTAGGAGCATCGGTCGTGCTTCATCTAACAGAGAGTATTCAACAGGAAGGGCATAAATTATATTATGATAATTATTTCTCTTCATTCGATTTATTAAAAACATTATACCGCCGTAAAATATACGCTGCAGGAACAATACGAGTTAACAGGTTTGCTAATCCTCCATTACGATCCGACAAAGATATGAAAAAAGAAACGAGAGGATGTAGCGATGAAGTTACAAGCATAGATGGTGAAGTAGTTTTAGTCAAATGGCTGGATAGCCGTGCAGTTACACTCGCATCAAATTTCGTTGGAACTGGTGCAATTGATGAAGTTGAACGTTGGGAGAAAAAAGAAAAAAAATACATCAAAGTAAAACGTCCTGAAATTGTAAAGCTATACAATCAATCGATGGGAGGCGTCGATCTTTTAGATCAATTGATAGGGCTTTACCGAATATCTATTAGATCGAGGAAGTGGACCCTTCGATTAATTTTTCATGCGGTGGACTTGGCAATTGTAAATAGTTGGTTAGAATATAGATGTGCAATGAGAAAATTAGATATACCACATAAAAAACAATTAGATTTATTACATTTTCGGATGCGTCTTTCTGAAAGTCTTGTAAAGATGGGCAAATCTAATATTTTATCTAATAGAGGGAGACCAAGCAAAAGTTCGCCATCACCATTAGCAAAGCGATTAAAATTTGGTCAGGAAGTACGTCCTATATCGGAAATACGATATGACATGACAGACCACATGCCATTTCTCGATAATAACAAAGAGGGAAAAAGATGCAAAAATAACTGCAATAAGAGGACACATTTTTATTGTGATAAATGTAAAGTACATTTATGTCTCACAAAAAAACAAAATTGTTTCGCCTCGTACCACCGCAAGTAAAAAGTTTTATTTTATTATCAATATGTTTTAAAAATAAGTTTTTAATTGTATTATAGTATAAGCTATAAAAATTATGTCTGTGTGGAATTTATTTCATTTAATTATTAAAAAAAAACTGCATCGATTTCATTACATTGTGACGCTTGAGACGGTTTGTACATAATTATGTACATATTTTTTTTTATAGTAAATATGAGAATAGAAAATTTATTTTAATGTTTTTATTTTCCTTAAACCTAAATGAACCCAAATATATCAAAAAATATTTTTTATCGCACTTAACAATAAATCAGGTCTGAAGGGGTTAAATCTTTTTTATCTTAGGTAGATCTATGTTATGTTTAAATTTTGCTAATTCAGTTGTACCGTTAAATATTTTTAATGTGATATACCTATGCATACAGTTACGATAATAACACCTAGTACGTGAGGGGTCGCTAATAACATTTAGTCCCCAGAATACTGCCCGTTAATAACATCAACTGGCCGAGCATTATTTTTGCGCCCTATCGGGCCTTGTATTCCCCAGGGCTATATTCCCAGCACATGCCATCATCCACAAAGCTATCAAGGGAGTAGTGCGAGCTTCGGTTAAGGACCGTTGACGCGAAAAGATTGGAAATCGCCAGGGTCGCTGCTGTTATTATAATTATTATTATTATTATGTTTAGCTGAAAACTCACATCGGACGTTGCCGACACATTAGCGGTGTCATTTGTCGAGGGGGTGGAAAACACCCCTAGAGTTGTAGGACGTTTGTGGGACCCGCGGCCGAGGAACGCTTCCGACGGCCATATATCAAACCGGCACTAAAAAGGTCCGTCTTTTATTATATTTTGTGTGCCAGGGATGTATAAAAGTGACCTAGCCAAATTTGGGTCATGGTGACGTGATAAAAAAGGGACAGGGCGATAACTCAGAGAGACGTACAAATTTGCGCGTCGACTATAATTGCCAGGACGTATAATAACGCGTGAATCGCGATAAGTAGATTTTCTATAATTTATGCGAGTAATTAATGCGAATTTATGGCAGTTTTGCGCTATTAAACTGTGCTGTTGGATACATAGATTAATATAATCTGCAATACAATAATGTAACTGTTTCGTGGCATAATATATGTATATATTTATTTTCTAAATACGCAGGGCATAATAACCTTAAATTTGGTTATAATAATACTATATATAATATACAAAGACGGCGTTAAAAAAATTACACAGTAGCAAAAAAATTTGGTGAAGTGGATACCTTCCATTCTGATATATAAGAAGCACCCCAGGCTCTGGAGTTCGCACAGTTACCTCAAACATATTTCACGACTTATTTACACCTCATTTGACCCATAAAAAATATTTTACTCACATCAAAGAGCATCAAACTTTTTAAATCCAAAACAGCATTGAATTAATTGGTTCATTGCATGCGTGCTAAACGCATTTTTTTGACAAGTATACAATTGAATACATTCACATATAAAAGTTGTCAATTGATAATTAGATTAAATTGTAATCATACACAATATCATTTCTGGTATAAGATATTTTTTGAATTTGAATCATTGTATCGTTAGATTAATTTAAAATGAAACATTTATAAAGTGATACTATTCAATACCATCTGTTTTCTCGAGAGGTAAATGAATACTATAAAAAGATTTTTCTAAAGCTCTGTGTATACATGAGTGTATATATTATATATACCTTTACTATTACAGGTAACTTAATATAGTTTGTTTGAAGATTCTGTATCAACTCAATTAATGTAAAGTTTGCGGCGAAAACTTTTCCAATATAGCGAATGAAATCACATGACATTCATACAGAAGACTGCGTCTCGATAGCAATGTTACCGGTAAAACTTGGATCGTCTCAAGAGCTCAATTACCGACTAAGATTTTAAACTACATCCAGATTTTTATTGATTTTTAACTATTTTAATATCAGACCTATTTAGGTTTATGTTTTTTTAACAAAAAGATAAATATTTATAATTTAATTTTTATTAGGAATTTAAATATTTTTTATTGTGATTTACTGTAGATTTTTGGAACCAGATATTAAAATACATTTATTATAGTATATAAAATAATTAAAAAACCAATTTCCAGACAGCATAGAATTTTTTAAATTATTTGTTCATTCGAAAAGTTAGAAGTAAAGCGCTTGTTTTTGGATGACTAGATGTCCACAAAGGTTAAACCTACTACGTGATTTTGTGCATTTTTCTACCTGATTTTGTTCACGCGAGTCCAACAAATATTATTTATCATAGCATTCTAAATATTTTTAATTCTCTTTGCTAAATATGAGTATTGTTCATAGACTAGAGTATAGTGTATATTCATATATATTATAGCATTGATTAGCATAGTTTTACAAAAAATAATCATTTTATATATGTGAGCCGATTAAATCAGCACCTGGCACAAAAAAAGTTAAAGTATTTTTTTTTCTTGTTTCACTACTTGTGAAGTTATTAAATTTGATTTACTTACACATATTGACACAGTTATGATATATTTATATATTTAAAACACAAATAAGAAAGAGTAAGTGGTAAAAACACTAATTTCATTAAAAATATGTTTGGACAGCGCATTTTTAAAAACTATTTTTCAATAAAATGAATTTAGTCGTTAGTTAATCTCATTTAAATAACTGTAAATCGAATAAAAGCAAACATGTGAAAAAAACTGATGCATGAGTAATAAAAATTATACTTAAGCAAAAAGTAATGGCGATACCACACGTCTTTGCCGTACTCTTACTGATTTGAATGTTTGTTTATCAATTCATTTAAAACCCAATAGAAGCATAACATTGGAAAAAACGAGCTTGATTGAAAGCAGAGCAAATATATGCATATGTAAAAATATAGCAGTATACATTTCAACTGACGAGGAGAACACACAAAAGGCCCCGTTTCGACTGGAAAACGCTTTCCGCGGAATTTTTCCGGCCGGCCATGGCGACGGCTTTTCAGAGCGGAAAATTGCGTATTTTTTCATCGGCACGTAGCCGTATCAAAAAAAACGACGCCCGACTTTATGAGGCGTCCGCGCGTGAAAATGTAAGGGAGTAGCGCGTTACACGTATTTAAACCGGTGCCAATGTTTGGCTTTCGTTTCCATTGGGGAAAAGCTAAACTATTATTTGAACGTCTATGGGGGAAGAGTCTAAAAATAAACGATTTTCTTTTTTGAGTGGACGAAATAAATTACCTTTGTGAAGCGTTTCGTCAAAAGAAGTACGGGCAGTACAGTTAATTCTAAACTGTATATAGCTGTATCACCCAACTTAGTTTAAAGGCAAGATGGAATGATTAATATTCGTTAAAATATATGTGTATTATTTCATCGAGTTGATGCGATGTTTAAGAAACTCAACTTATTTAAAAATAACAGATACAACATGTACTATTTAACACAAAAACTAATTGATACAAGTTTTTTTTTCGAAATGAACAGTTTATTTATAAAATAGTAAACATCACACAGATAAAAGGGCAACGTCACAAATAAGCGCGGACAAATGAGCGTGTGTCAAAAGAGCGCTGCATTATAAGCGCTGCGTCATAAAAGCGCTTACCAAAGTAGCGCTGTAACAAAATAGTGCGCGTCAAATGCGCAGACAGTCATATGAGCGTTTGACAAAAGAAAGCACATCATAAGAGCGCAAAAATACTTGAAGAAAATTAAATAATATATATTTTAGGAATGAGGTATACAAAATATAAGTAAATTGTGAAAAATTTACAAGGAATAAAAATTCACGAAACATAGGCGTTAAAATTAATATTTTATGTGCCAGAGCGTATTAACGATTGAAATGATTTGTCAATGAAAACATTATTATTTATGAATTATTACGTACATACGAAAGTATGGCTCCCCATTCCCATACGTACGATATACTTATATATTTTGTACTAAAATGAAACGCTGATTTAAAATTTATCATTACGTTTGTTTTATAATGTTTCATTAAATTGACAAATATTAATATTATTGATTAAATAATAAATTATAAATATTTTTCTTAAATTATTAATAAAATATTATTATTTATCGACTCAACTTTCAATGAATGCGTATAATAGGCAGGTATACGGCCACTCAGTAGTTAGATATAATTCCTACTACTATTACTATCACAGTAATAATCACACAGTTAATATCAAATTCATCGTCACTTTCTTAAACATCCATTATTATATCGTCATTCGTAATTATATGGATAATTTCTAAAAATAAATCAATATATGTATTTATAAATAATTAAAACATATACTACTAATTGTTAGTAATTTATTAGCTCGAAAAGACTAATATTATTATTTGAGTTGCCGATAGTTGTCAATCGCTGATTTGAATACTGCGAGCGAGATAGCGAGCTCTGCTTGCATCTCGCTCTTTTTTTCCGTCTTACTAAATTTTATAATCTATTTATTTAGTAACAATTATGCACAATTAGAGCATATAATCCCATATCATAAAAATATAGATACCCCTTGAAGGAAAAATCAGTTTAAGACCAATAATTGTCAAGTCGCGTCGTTATGCGGTCCTAACATCGCGCCGTCCGGCCATGTTCCGATCAATTTTTTTACGATAAACTTACACTCGTAAATTGAAGATTATTGAGTTATTTGCATAAATTGAAAATTGAATATTACTAAAATGTGTTTACCACAGCTTTTTTTACCATTAATAAATTGAAATTGGCAAAATTAGCTCCAACACAACGTGAGAGTGCAACGCTTGGAATACACTCGGATGTCGACACATTGTCGACTTACGAGTAATAATACATAAAGGGTTAACTATATTCGAAAGACACATAACAGAAAATTAATAAAAAGACATAACCTTGAAATGACGGGTAGCGGGGGCCGCGTCACGTCGGCGTCGGTAAAGACGCCAGCGCCAGCGCCACGCCGCCGGTGCAACTAAACACTACACTAATTTTAAATATACACTGCTTAATTCTAACACATACACTGAATTACACTATCACTTCATAATTAAAAACATCGAAAGGGATATTATTATATACGAAAACACTTATTCGACAAAAATGTAACACGACCGTTATTGACCATTGTCATATAGCTACTGAATTTTTTTTAAATATTTCGAGTTGCATAAACAAGTTCAAACGAGTTCAAGGTTATGCTTCATGTTATGTTCATATAAACCATAACAATTAAAATGTCGTGCATCTCAATTTGTCTATTTTTAAAATATTTATCTCTAATTCGAATTATTTTAATGCAAGTTGTTTGTTTATTTTTAAATATGTATCTCTCGTTCGATTTATTTTAATGCGAGAGTGACACGAAGGTCACCTTTGTTGTTGACTTGTTGAACTTCTAAAAGTATAATGTCGATGATTTCAAGTTTTATATTATTTAAATCTAATTTATATGTGCCAAATTTACGACATTTTCAAATGATGTTCTTTCGTTGAAAATAGTGAAAAATATATACTTTTATTACATATTGATAATATGGGGGTTAGGGGGGGCTGAACAATACTATATTTTGAAATTTATTTTCTTTATTTTATAAACATATTATGTATTTATTTTTATTGAAAATTAATTTTATTCGATGCTCCTTCTTACAAAGGTCAGCAATAACCGCATTATATAATCAGTATATTGTCTTTCTTTACGAGTTTTACCTAAATTGTAATAAATTTAAAAATATAGTTTTTGTTCCTATCCCCCCTAACCGCATGCCCTGTTACAAAGTTATCGCACGACACTGATATGCATATATCGCATATATGGGGATAGGAAGCTATACTTTCGTATGTACGTAAAAATTAATAAATAATAATATTTTTATTGTCTAATCATTTTAATCGTCATTGCGCTCTGGCACATAAAATACTAATTTACCGCCTATATCTCGTGAATTTTAATTCTTAGTAAATTTCTCACAATTACTTATATTTTGTATACATAATTCCTAAAAGATTCATTACTTGATATATATAAAGTTGTTTTTGCGCTCTTATGACGTGCTCTCTTTTTTTAAGCGCTCATATGACTCTGCGCATTTGACGTACGCTATTTTGTGATAGCGCTACTTTGGTAAACGCTCTTATGACGCAGCGCTTATATGACGGCGCTTATTTGACGCACGCTCTTTTGACCGGCTGCTAGATAAAATAACATCACAGAGCCTGAAATCATCTTTCAACGCAAAATTAAAATGCAAAATTCTAAACTTGTTAATGAGATGTAATAGACAGTCAAAATATCATTATCAGAATTATTAATAAAACAAAAAACTTTCACAGTCGAAAATATCACTCAAAAGTTAAATTACAAACAACTGTAAATAAACAAATCAATAGTAATTTTAAGTATTAGATAAAACAAAAAATGTGCAGCTAACAATAAGATGAAGCCAACTGTGTAATTCAACTTTACATAGGTTATACTTTTATCAAGTCACATACGGTAGGTAACGTGCGACTACTTTGCATATTACTTGCAACTTTTTGAACGTACCATGTACACTCAAAGAACATTCTTTTTTATTTGACTGTTATCGCGTTTATTCGCCATAAAGCCGTGCGGATTATTAGCGAGCGCCGTAAATAATAACACGCGACGGCCGTTATTTACGGTGGCGACGCTTTTTTATTATATTTTTCCATCGCGACGCCGGATGCATCTGTAAATCAAGTGGCTTTTGCATTTATGGCCTAGGTCCGCGGCCAAGCTAGACATATATTGTGACCCTATTTTATGCCTAGGGCCTTTGGGGTCAAGCTCGCTCGAGCGCGACCGGACGGTGTCCGGCTCGAACTAATGCGATAATGTGAAGCGTTGCTCGATTGAACTATGTCGCCTGTGGCCGTTATTATAATGGCATGTGATGCAAACATGTGCGACGGCTTTCAATATTAATTGTATATGCATGTAATGAAAAATTAGTTTACGATGACTAACGGAAAAAATTGGAAGTGTAAAATAAAGAGCACAGACCGCGATAACATGAGCGCTATAGACAACGTGAGATAGAGACATGCCAAATATGATATCTAAACGTAATAAGTCACAAACAGATCAGTGTACATTTTGAAATAAATTTGATATACAACATGATTTTTGCCACAAAGGTAAGTTAACTGAATTAATATAACAAATTAGATGTTGAATTCAAAAGTAATATTGATCTTTACTACAGTGTTTTGTTATTCAAACATGTAGTTAAAAGAAATTAATTCAAGATAATATTTATGTAATATTTTTTATATATAAATAAATATAAAAAAGGCTTGAAAATATTTTACAAGCATTTATGTTTTATTATGATGTACAATAATTTATGCAAAGTTTAGTTTTGTTCTTTTAAGATTTTTTTTAATAATAAAATAATAAAGTTAACGTTTACATAGTTCATTATATAGATACTACATATTTCCGCAAAGATATGATAAATTATAGGCGAATTAAAGTAACACTATTCTATCAATATAGCGTTCATCAATTTTGTTTTTTGAATTTTGTTGATAGGCTTATATCAAATTAATTATTTAAAAGTCTTGTACTTTGAAATTATAGTCTTAAAAAAAACATTATGAATCATATATTGAAATAATGTCGAAAAACTACCATATAAAAATGAATTAAAAATAATTGTTTTGACTTATGATTAACAATTAAAATGTTATATGATTAGGGATTCCAATCCCGGGCCAAAATTTTGATCCCGGGATTTCGGTATTGCAATTAGTCGATCCCGGGATCCCGGGACCAGTCCCGGGATAATATTGATGCTATTTTATCGATAAAAGTAATTTAAAATGAATAATACGATATATTTTTACATCTGTTTTTTATAACGTACAATGTATAAAGTACGTATAATTTTAGTCTTGGACTTAAAATAGAAAATAATATAATAAAAATAAAAAAGGGAAGGTCTTATATATTTATTTGAGAAGAAAAAAATGAACTTTTGCCAATGTATGCACATAGGTATGTACATTCATACACAATTAATTGAAAACATTATTTTGAATAAAACTCACGAAGTAACATCAAAGCATCAAGTGTTTTATCATTTAGCCTTGATCTGATTTTGGTTCCTAAGCAGCCTGCTACTGAAAAAGCACGTTCAGACTCACAACCTCAAAGATTCACAGATGACACGTGCAACTCGCGCAAGTTTGTACACGAAATATAACGATGTTGTCAATAATAATTCGATTGTGCTTGATAAATCAACCAATCCGAAAAATTCGGGATTATGTTTTATAATCCCGGGACTCATCGGGTATTGAAAATCGTTCGGGATCCCGGGATCCCGGGAGTCGGGATCCCGGGATTGGAATCCGTATATATGATACATAAGTACCTAATATGTTGAATTTATTTTTTAGTACATTGATATTTTTAATATTCCAAAATTAAATTTAAATTTATTTTTACATATCGGAGAGCTTTAAATAAGATTTTAAGCACTAATTGATGATTAATATATTTTATTTTAATATGGTAGAAATATATTTTTTTCTCATACTAAGCTAAATTGATGAAGAGAAAAAAAATAGTAGCTGAATTTTTATTTTTGATACAAAAGAAAAAAACTGCACATTGTATTCATATAAAGAGTTTTGGTTTCTAGATTAGGATTTTGAATAAAATAATAAAAATTGGAATTTTAGTGTTCATATATCTTTAAAAAAATATACAAAATACATAACTAAGACTAATTCATCATAAACTGCACATTTATTGTATTTTAAAAATAACAACACACGTATTTTCAATTATTTCTTAATTTTGATACGAATCTCCTACTATTGAAAACACACGCTTAGTAGAGATTTTAAAGCGATTTGTCTAATATTTTTATTATTTTTATAAAATATTTTTTAGCAAATAACAATGGATACAATTGTGCTTTGCATTACAAGTTATGTAATTTAAAATCGAAATCGTGATAATTAAAAATGTTTATAGAACTAAGAAGTTTTCATATTAGAATTCTATAGAATTCATAGAATTCTATTCGAATCCCCGTAAATAAATTATCAAGTAGTTCTACATAAAAAAATTTGAAGTCAGCAGCAAGAAATGATATTTAATATTACACAATTAATTTATAAGTATTAGTTTGAAGCAAATCCAAATCGATGATATTTATTAAAAAAAAATATGCAACGAGTTTGAATTAGTAGGAAAACTGTGTTATTGTAGAGTATATTTAAAGTTAATTCAAATATCATAGACTGAGCATTTTCCAAGGATGCTTTAATTTATTTAATTGATATTCCAATTAAAACCACTCCAAACACTTGAGAACTGTAGACATGCAGTATTGTCAGCATACACATAATACGCAACTTGACATACAAACTCGTCCAAAGTTTCCAAGTTTACTAACGAGACCGAATTAATTATTAACACGTCTGTTATTGCCCTCCGTTCAACAATTCAATCGCGGACTATTTACGAGCTCATCAAAATTCGAGTCGTGGTTTAACTTTAAACAAACCGGTCGCTTAACAAAGGCCATACGAAATCAAATTATTATAATAAAAATCGCGCTATTATTGCTATTTGTACTATCAGATAAAATTCCATATATCAATGGTGAATCATAACAGAGAGGCGATCAAATTAGATCATTGTTATCTGACGACAATAGCGACGTTACGTCGATGAATACGCGGAACAATCGCACCCCTGGAATATATAAAAAAAAGATAAATTGTCTGCAATAAATTCGGCAATAATATGCATCTGTCAATACACAAATGTTTGTATATGTATATAAAGAGAAACTGTGCGGAACAGTTGGTGCGGTAATATATAAAATTATTCGGTTTGGGATTTCGCGTCTTTGGATATAAGCGATAAAGTACGCTTTTTTATATTTGTACGAATCGAATTTGCGATAAATTTTATATTATAAGTGGCGCACAGGGATTGAAAGGGTTGAAAGGGCAGCTTGAAATATTTTACTTGGTCTGAATTTTGTTTATTATTTATGTATTGCTGATTTCTGCTCTGTTGAAATCCTTGAAAATTTACACAACTGGCGTTAAATGCCATAAAAATATTTTTTATAATTACCACGTTATTATTTTACAGCCATTAGATAATAGTTAAACAACTCCCAAAACGGTCGTTGCGTAAAAAAACAACCCAATTAGCGTTTTCCTATAACAACTATGCATATCCGTAATTAATTTTAAACTGTTACCACGTTTTTAATTTTCACGTAATTTTATTTATAGCTGCTAGCAATTAGGTCAATGGACGTTTTTATAGCGCGTTGATGCGAACAAGAATTCAGGTTAATACCATGATGAATGCAACACTAATGAGCGCGCGGTAGTTTTCTTTGGAAGGGATTAAAACATTTTCCAAGCCGCTTATTTACTACTTCCACGAAAAGACACTCGTGTGATAATGAATATGATATTGATGAGTGTGCATAATAGCTCAGATGCATACATATTGTAAATAATGAGATGTATATTTACGTCATTTGTACGTACGTAGAAATTTATTTCAATAGATATACATATTTTTTAAGGCATGAGACAAAAACCATAATTTTAGTAAGCTGTTATTTTTTTTGTATTACAAAAAAAATGTGAATTTTCTAAGCAAATGTAAAATGAAGTCGCTGATAATTTAGAATTGCTTCAACGCGCATTGACATGGTTATGTAGTAATGACATAAAAACATAAAAAGTAATACTAAAATTAATACCAGCCCATATCGAATATTGTAAGAGAAATCTAAGGCCTAAACAATTGCTCTAATAATTGTAATTAATTCACGGACCACTTTTTAGGACGTTATTCACTCATTAACACCTTTAAGTACCAGAAAAACAACTCGTTGTGTAAAAATAATGCATGATATAAAATGCTTTCTTGTTTGTTACTGATATTTTCACACTTATGTTAACGATCGCCGAAAGTAGTCATCTATAAGTTTAACTTTTAAGGCGTAAAACATTTCATGGTGAGTTCAGAGGTGATGCAATTGGCCAACTAACATCCGCATCTGCGATTTGACAAAGCTGTTTTGGGTCAGCAATAAAAAAAAAAGATGTGATACTTGGTCACAGAGAGACCGATATCATCACAAGTATCATCACAGCTGACAATAATTCAACTCGACACTCCAACAAAGACTCCCTAATTTTTTGGTTAGTTATTTAGACTGCGTCACCTTATAACGGCAGCTTCATTTACAAAAGTGTCATTTTATAAAGTCACACCCCTTCGGCTTCAAACACTGAAAGTATTAATGAAAGCGCCGTGAGGAAACAATACATTAAAAAGCACGCTAAGTTCTATCAAATGTCAAAGGTTTTTTTGTATTTTATTATTTATATTTTCATTGATTATAATGGTACAGATTACCGTGAAAAAAAGTATTAAGGGCAAACAAATTTTAAGGTTTGCATCACATTTACTCATTGCTCACACAATTTACTACTAATTCTTGATTTTTTGGATAAAAGCAAAACCGTGGGGATGTCTCAGTTTTTTTACCATTTCCTGTTTCCATAGATATTTAAAAGACAGCGTCTTGCGATTGAATGAAAAATGGCTTAGTTAACTAAAAGCTAAATTAAATGGAGCATTCCACAAATATTTGGCCTATAACATATCTTAAAGGAACTATTTTTTTAGGAATATTTTCAAAATAAAAAAATTAATAAATACAATTGTATTAAACTAAAAATAATTTTTATAAAAACTAAATAGCTAAACAATAAATTAACTAAAATTCCATCAGTAACATCTGGAAATATCAAATATCAGAAAAATATTGCCAATACAGATCAGAAAAATGTTGCACTGCTGGCTTGCCCTTTTTTTACGTCATATGATTGTGATTTAATTTTTTTTGGACAGTTTATTTTTGAATTAAAAATAAAATATATTTTATTTACATTTGAGAATTAATCTATAGTATGAAATTTCAAAATTTAGCTTATGACATTGTCACAAAAAGACTCGTATAATTTAATAATGAATGTGATTCGGATGGTTGAGCATAACATAGATGGCGCTCAGATGGGTACTATATGTCAATTGTCCGTTCACAGGGAGCTTTATTTCATTAGTCCCAAAGCGCTTACAATGGAAACGAAGTCCGGAACCGAACCGGACACCCCGGGGAGCAGAACCGATCAAACGCATTTGTATTGCTAACGGGAAAAATGCAAATAGCCTGCAGCGGCGGCGCGCATCTGTACAAATGGGTCGATACATTGTTTTGTACAATACTAATTTTTCACGATCAAAGCTTCTGTGTATATATGAAAAAAATCTATAGTATCGCTTGTTTTTTACAATTTCAAATTTATTAAATATTTTTTATATCATACAATATATTGAATGAGCTGGGGTGCGTCGCGCGACTTTGTGAGTCACAGATTCAAAGTTACCTATTAGCTGTGTATATTTAAATTATTTTTAGCGATCAATATGCATAATTAAGACTAAGTCTTTTCATATATCGGGAGATAAATAGCACCAAACAGTGACAATCGGCGGCGCGTGGGTGCGCAACCCCTGACGTTGATTTATACTTTCATTCTTTCATATTTCACGCGCTCGGCCGGCAAATGAACTCTCGTCATAAAGTCCCTCTCCCTGCCGCCGCCACTTCCCTCGTTTACCCATGTCTTTGCAAAATTTATTTGTCATTGTTAGTTTCACTTTATTGAATCGAATCCTGTACGGTACATACAGTTTATTTGCACGGTGATCGATGAGGGGAGAAAACGGCCGCATTGTGCGTAATGCGTCCTTATTTACGATCGTTTCCCTCACTGAGATCCAGCTTTCTATGAATAAATATTAAAGTGAAAATGTGCCCTTGGGACTATAGTGCTCGTTCATTAGTTCTGGATTGTTCTTCAGGGGTAGTGAGAAACAAATGTATGATAATGCTGAAGAGAGAGAGAGAATCGATTTACGGACTCGACAGATTCATCACATTTTTTTGTATGCGTCGTGGGCGGAGTGCTGACTTTGCTTGAAAGTTAAGTTCATTTTCAGGAGACGTAGGAGAGATGGAGATAACGTTTACGAAGCTGAACCGTTTAGAAAATTGTATTTGGTCCGAGATAGCTGAATTAACAAATACGTGCGCTTATATTATACATATATGTTCATATACAAAATTGTATTGAACTAAAAAGGTTAGTGTTTCATATAGATTTATCAGAATCAAGTTGTAAAAGTTTTATATCAGATGTCGGTCGCGAGATTGGTCATAAGACGACCATCTGAAACAATAAAGGACTTTTGGCGCAGTCTAGCATCCATCCCCAACGATTACTTCCACGTAGATGGTTAAAGCTTCGGAAGCTTCGAAAAGGCGAGGAAAAATACTCGAACGTACACATATCAGTACTGTGAAGCATACTAAGAGGAAAAAGCACTTTGTTGTTCTTGGCGTAACGATCCGTTGGATAAATATATCTTAGAACTTTTACAAACTAGCGTTTCGCACGTGAAGAGACAAAAAATTTCGTCGTTCAACAGTATGGTTTTCATTATATGATTATTCGTAAGTTATTTTTTTGTCTTGATTTAAAAAAATAATAATCAGTAGTAGATTTTCTGATACCTAATATGGAAATGATTTAAAGTTTATCCCCAAAGTTGAGAAATATTAAAGGAACGCTCAGTAACATATCATATGAATTTCAATAATGATTGAATTTAGTCAAAGGTTCTCTGATATTTTCTCATAAATTAACAGGTAACAGTTTCAGGGTAATTTTTTGCATTACAATACATGCATATTATTTTTTTTAAATTCCAAAGTAAAACTTGTTGAAAATATTACATTTATTTATTTTATAAAATGTAATATTTCAAAAATATGAATACATCTAGTGTTTCATATTTCATAGAACTTCGAACATTTGATGAAAAATTGTCAGCAACAGAAAATACCCGTTCACTTGCCGTTGAATAAGATAGCAAGTATTAAAAAGATTCCATAAATTTAAATTATTTTGGTTAATCCCATGCTTTGGTAGCATTCGTAACCAAAATAATTCGAAGTTTATTTTTCCTATACCTTTTTCTAAATTATTTTCCATTAATTCAATATCAATGTTATAACTGTATGGCTGAATAAAGCGGAATACCAGGTGAAACTAATGTAATTTTTATAAAGTTATAATATTAGTCGTAATATATAAATTTTAAGGTCCGCAGTCAAGATTAAATTTCGTCATAAAACTAAAGTAAGAGAGTAAGAAAAGCAAATAAAGATTTCATAGTCACTTTTGTTTCACTTTTTGCCCGTGAACGTGAGACAATTTTAATGTATAAATTTGCTTATCATAAAAACACCTAAAACGGCTCACCCGTCCCAGTATATTGTTAACAGCAAAAATGTGTTTCTACTATGACGCAAAGAATTACCAGAAACTTTAATAAGTGCGTCGCGGATTATAAATTTATAAGCATCATCATTTTTTTCTTCTATTTAGAAATAATTGTATATGCAGAATTTGCATAAGTCAAGAATAAATATTTTTTAATACTTCTAAAACGATAATGAATATGATCTACTCAAACCTAATGCCTGCACTACACTCTCTGGCAGTTGTCCGAACCGATGTTACAACGAAGTTACACTGCCGCAAAGTTCATATGCCGTCCGGACGGCGGCTTCTGTCGCGTACAGCTGGCATATTTGCGCGCGATCGAAAAATGTGCGAAATAATCACAATTTTTAAATTGTCATTTTTTAAAAAGTATGTACAAATATGGTTTTACCCACTTCTTCACACATCATAAAATATAGTAGTCAGCTAATTCGATGTGCAATGCGCCAATACTTTTAGTATTTTATTTTGGGTATCCCTGAATTTCATTCCAGGATTATAACTGCGTGTACTAAATTAAAACAAAATAATGTCGAGATAGTGATCGCTCTTGTAGTGCGTATTATATATATTTATTATTATTTTATTTTATTAATTTATTTAGCTTAATAGCTAATCTTTACATCTAACAAATTTAGTAAACATATATAAAAATATATAAAAAATACATAACAGAAAGAAAAAATATACAATAATAAAGACTTAATATTATAATATTTTATTTCTATATGTACGAAGGTGTTTTTTTATTCCATTTATAAAACCCGTTATATTTTTGCTGTTTCGGATTTCTCTTGGAAGACTATTATATAAATTAAAACCTCCGTACATAATTCCCCTAGCCGTACTCGTTTTCTTAAACTTAATTATCTTTAAATTTTCTCTATTTCTAGTATTATATTTATGTACATCTTTATTTCTTATTAAATACTTATTAAAATAGTGTGGTAACATATTATTTTCTAACTTATATATAAATACTAAAACATTCATACTCAATATTTCTTGAACATTCAACCATTCTAATCTATCAATCATACTTTTACAATTAGTTAATCTATTTTTATTTAAGATTACTCTCATTGCCCTATTTTGTAATTTTTGCAACATTTGTTTATCTAATTTATTCAACATATTTAATAGTGTTGCACAATAATTAAAATGGGGCAATATTATACTATTGTAAATTAATTTTTTTGTATTTATACTTAATATATTTCTTAATCTAGATAATAAACCTATTTTTCTACTAATTTTTTTTAATATGTAATTACAATGTTCTTTAAAGTTACATTTTGTATCAACAATTACTCCTAAATATTTTATATTATCCACTATTTCTATATTAGAGTTATTTATTACTATTTTGGTACTATCATCTAACACATTTTTATAATTAATAAACATACATTTAGTTTTATTCTCATTTAATTTAAGTACATTATTCTTTAACCATATCTCTAACACACCTAATTCATCATTCAAATTACTCACAACTTCTTCAATGTTATCACCCATGCAATAGATCAATGTGTCATCCGCAAATAGATGAACTTTACATTTTCTTACGTTATTAACTATATCATTTATATATAAAACAAACAACAATGGTCCCAATTTAGACCCTTGTGGTACTCCATAATACACTAACCTCTCTTCAGAACATACATTATTTATCTTAACTTTTTGTTTTCTTTTATATAAGTAATTATTAAACCATCTCAAAACTATATCACTTATACCTATACTCTCCAATTTCTTCAACATTATTTCTCTGTCTATTGTTTCGAAGGCTCTCTTGAAATCCAAGAAAATTGCTCCAATGATTTTGTTTGTATCCTTAGCCAACAGCCAATCATTTATCACTACTTGTAATGCAGTTTCAGTGGAATGCTTTTCTCTGAATCCCGATTGTTGTTCACATATTATGTTTTGAGAAGTAATAAATTCCTTTAATTGTTTGATTACTACTTCTTCTATTATTTTTTCTATACACGGTAGCATGTTGATTGGTCTCATTTCTTCAACTTTTTTACTATTTTTTATTTTAGGTATAGGTACAATAGTAGCAATCTTTAAATTTTCAGGCATTTCTCCTAATGAGAGTGCTTTATTTATTAAATAATTTAATTTAGTTCCTATTATTTCCCATGTTTCTTTAATTATATTTATATCTAGTTCATCAGTACTAGTTCCTTTTTTAAATTTACATATTATGTTATGAATTTCATCTAATGATACTGATTTAAATTTACTAAATTTTACAATTAATGTTTTATTATTATATTGTACTAAATTACTAATCCTTGGTATTGAATTTACAATTTCTTCTATGCTCTCAATGTAATATGTATTCATCTTTTCTGCCATTATATAAGGATCTTGATATATATTTCCATTAATTTCCATTTTTATTATGTCGTTTTTCTGAGTTGGATTAATTAATTGTTTTATTGATTTCCACATCTTATTTGGATCATTTTGTATTTCATCTATCAATTTTTCATACCATTTCTTTTTAGCCATTCTTAATACTTTGACTGCCATATTTCTACATTGTGTGTATGTTTTCCATTTTTCATTAAAGACTTTATATTCTATTTGTTCTGTTTTTAATATTTGAAAAATTTTGTATGACTCATCTCTTTTCTTTATAGCATTTTTAACATCATCATTAAACCACGGTTTTGGGTTGTAACGATATTCCTTTTTAAAATTATATTGACTTTTTGTTTTACAATCTACTATATTCTTATAAATTTTGTTCCATATCCTATTAACATCCATATTATCTACATTCCAGTCACATTTTTGTAATTCTAATCTTAATTTATTAAAATTAATTTTTTTAATTATATCAATTTTTTTTGTTTTTTTAAACTTAAGTTCATTATGTTTTTCTATATAAATATATACAATTGAATGGTCAGTTATTCTTGGAGTTGATTTTACTTCACAATAAATTTTTTAATATTGTACATATATTCGTCACGCAACGGAATAGATTCGATTTTTTCAGAGTAGGTACGTGCTTGGAAAGGCCCCTCCGAAAATAGCGGCGGGGCATTTCGGACCCCAGGGCAGGGGCACGTACATCGGCGACTAACCCAATTACTCCCTCGCGGGGCACCCCGGGGGTTTGTCCGGCCCTCAACCCTCACGATGATAATCCGGCGCTTATGTGATGCGGCTGACAGAACGTCGGCCGCGTGCCGAATTTTAAGCGCAGAATTAAGCCAGGGCCCTATTGATTCGTCGGATTCCTATATTAGTCCTGTCACGTCACGACTCCTGTCGGAAACGGAAGGAATTAGCTGCAGCGGAAAAGCTGTGAGGGGCGGAGCTTTGATTGCGAAATGAAAAGTGACAAAAGGAATCAAATGATTAGCTTGATGGAAAGCTCACAAAATTATTCCTCAATGTTCTTTTGATTACTCAGCTCTACAATAGATCTATTTATACTTTTTATAACTCTTACGATTTGTGACAAATATATCGGTTTGTCAAATAAAAAATATGGTGTATATGATCAACAAACACGAATCACTAGTATCTACATTTTAATGGCAGGCATTGTAGTATAAAGATATTTTAAATCGGCGAGTTTTTAGAACTAACAACGACGCACGAAACTGTTATTTTGCATTAATTATTACCTATCTTGATTTTAAACGTTGACTAACAGGAATACGCCTCATTAATAATGAACCATTGTAATTGAATCGTATCACGTAATGTAACGTGATGAAATTAAATGCGAATATTTACTTTATTTACTACTATCGGCATAAAATTCTCGCTAAATCATACTATATTTTTTTGCGCAAATAAATAAATAAAATAAACACGCGCAGGTGGAATGTTAACCATTTTTTATTAAAAATTCGCTAAATTCTCAAGAGGGCTGAATTATTATGGGAGACGCTCCGTTATTAACTCCACGTGGAATTGAGTCGCACATGTCTCGGAATCTCAAGTATTTGTCGCATGCTGTGTAAACTAATTAAGGGCTTACCAAGCATAAGAGTTTCGGTTCAGCCCTTCGAACGACTGCTTACCTTGATTAATGACTATGCATGACAGTTTATGCTATATAAATAAATCAACGCTAGAATATAAATATGTTGTCTTAGAGCCAATTAGAGCAGAACATTGTCATATGAGTCACGAGTCAATTGTATAATAAATAATCGCATTTTAAGTTAAAAAATAATAATTCATAGGATATAAAATTTTCATATGAATACAACTAAATACAACAAACTACTTACATAAGTCGATTTTTATAACCGAAAAAAAAATATTCTCACCCCCATTAATTAGTACTATTAAGTTGCCGAGAGATGGAGTTTGTTATGGGGGTGGTAATGAATTTTCCGAAACTTAGTTAGGGACAAACTCACTTCAAAGACGGATAAAGACACTTGTTATAGTCACACACGTGTTGAAACGGACGTGTGTTAATTATTACGGTAGAGCTCACAATGAACCATGATTATTATCGATCTCGAAGCGGCGCAAGAAAAAATAATCAATTTACCTTAACGACTCATTCTGGCGGGTTGAATTATTCATATGCATTGTTAAAGCGTCTCACCTGTAACGAGAGAGAAAAAATAATTACATATTGTTTATATTATTGTGTATGTGTATGCGAATCACGGTACGATCAAAGGCGAAAATCGTAAAGCCGCATCTCGTGCATATATAAATAAATACATACAAATTATTAAATATTATATCTGCACGTGTATTGTACAGAGTATAGTGAAAAAGTTTGTAGACCGATTTGGTTGTTGGATGTTTTTGGATATCGTACAAAGACTAGAAAGTATGCAAAAACTTTAGGAACATATGTGAACGTTGAGAATGTTCTGTGGAAGAAACATGCTCAGTCGCTTTTGAACTTTTAAATATAAGTTATACTGTCGGTAATATTGAATAATATATAAAAGATAAAACATGTTTCTAAAAAAATATATATATATAAAATGTTATTATATTAATCGTACTGCACAATTTGTTAGATTATGATCAACATTTTGACGCTAAATTTGCATAATTTAATCATTCAAAAAAATGTTTTTTTTTGGTACAATAATTTATGGAATCACTTGAAAATATAGATCATTTAAAGAATAATGATTATACTTTGATATTTTAAAAAAAGTTGTAGTTATTTAATTAAATATTAAATTTATTAATTAATCATATATTTATATATTAAAAGTTGTGATAAAATATTATTTAACACAATTTGTAAATAAGATAAAATTTATTATATAAAATAATGGTGTTAATATTTTAATGTACTTTTTAAGTAATTTCTTTGATGTAACTAAATAAACAAAAATTACAATTATGTAGTAGTTAAATGTTATCTACCTTAAACGTACAAAAAAAAAATCAATGTTTATTTTTATGAAATACCTTTTTTTTGAATAAAAATTGAGGATTATTTTCATTATTGTATAATAATTAAAAACTATAGAACAATAGTCGTAAGATTTAAACATATTTTTACGTTTTACGATTTTTTTAAATTACGTATATTTGCGTCAACAGCCTTTAACGATAGTATGTATAAAATAAGCACATAAATAAGTTATAGGCCTTTAAACTGAAAAAATAAAATCACGTTTTAATAAAAGTACATTTTTAATCATATCTATGTTTGTGTACACTTTGAAATATATACTAAAAAATATAAGTTTTTATTTTTCTCAATTAATAATATGCCGATTTTTATTCTTATATTATTTTTAAAAATATCAATTGTATATTTTTTTTGTAAGCTTATTTTATATAATTTTTTCAAAAAAATATTAAATAAATAATATCGGAATTTTATTAAAAATGTGCTTTAATGCTACTTTTATATGCACTTTTTATGTTTTTAATTTAATTTATGTAATACAAATAATAAAATCGCTTTGTTTTTTTTTTAAATTAAAAAAATATTTTTAATAACTATGTTTTTATTTGATTAAATATTAGTGTTGGTAATATTATTGTTTTTATCAAAATCGTGTAATAAATAAATAGTATCAGCAAAATTAAAAATATATATTTTTTTAAATTTGTAACTTGACAATTCGCATTTTATTACCGATTAAAAAATCGTTATGAGTCGGGGACGCAAATATACGTTCTTTAAAAACTACTATAAACAAAAACTGTACGTGCAAGAAATAAAACCATACATTTTTATATAGAAATTGAACCATTAATATGATACGAATGTTTATTGTGTTTTTTTTAATAGGTGTACAATATGATATTATAATAAATATGTTTATAACATGTAACTTATCTGTTTACATCATTTAAAAAAAAATAATAAGTAAATAATAGTTTAAAATAAAAAAAAAATTAAAACAAATCTAATTTTAAATTAAAAAATCGGATTTATCAGACTACAAATGCCGGGTTTAAAAATCGTTTTTTTTTCAGGTAAATTCAAACAATTTATAAACCTGTTTTTAAAAATAAAAAAAAAACTTAAAATAACATAAAGTATAAATTATAACACAAGCAGAAAAATGGTAAAAAACAGATCTTAATGATATTTACTATAATAATAATAGGATTTGTCGGTTTGAAAAACCATTTTTTTTTTATACATATTTGTACATATAAAAAGGTAATATGATAAATATAAAAAAATATCATTTTGACAAGCGTATTTATTTTACCAAGATGAAACTTTTCTCAAGTCTTGGGTCTTAAGATCAACATCTTAAATTATTTTTAGGACAAGTACGTCAACCCTTTTTATATATTTGCTTAATATATAAAACTTTTTAATTAGTAAATTTATATGTATAAATAAATTCCGATGATGAAAATATAATTCATGAAATAATTAATCAATATATTTCTTAAGTAACCAGAAAAAATATAAATCGGAAGATATTTTTCATTATTTGGTGCCAGCAAACCATAAAAACAAGTTCATTAGATTGTAAAAGAGTATCTTACATTTCATGTAATTTTGTATTTAGAATCAAAGCAAGATTAAGTAATCATTCAGTTGGCATTTCATGTTTATACATTTCATAATGGTTTTACTTATTTTGTACTTAAATATTAAATAGTATAAAAGCAATAAAATATATATTATTATATATTTATTATTAAAAGTATCTGGTTTATTGAAATACTGATTTTCGAATACCGATTTTACAAAAAACACCTGATATCATAAATAAAATGAGTCAAATATAAAAAAAAAAATTGGCTAACAATGCTTGAATTTATCATACATACATACAATATCATATTCTCTTAGCGATTTATTTTACTACGAATAGATATCAAGTCCTTGAATTTTTCTGCCATACCTCGAACATCACATACCCGAAGAGCTTCATATCTGCGCACCCGTACAAATGCGGTTTTAAATATTCATACGCGAAAAAATATACGCAGGACCAGTATCCGGACATAAACGGCCAGGCCGGTAACGAATACGCAAATTTTTCGTATTTATAAATGAGCTGTACGTATATAAATAGTAGAATAAATAAACCCTTTGAACCCTTCTCTCATCAAAAATGAAACAAAGCGACATGCAAAGTTGGGCCCGTGTAGCGTCAAGCAGTTCCTTCTACACTTCTCTCTTTCTCTTTCCACTCGCTCTATGGGAGGCACCCAGCTGCTGCCCAAGAACGACACGTTATAAATTTGCGATTCAAATTGCCAAACTCGACCGAGAGAGAACGTACTGTAAATAATATCGAAATACAAGCTGCTGACCGTTTTTGAGGATTTTTTGCCTCGGCGATATATGGCAGGCGGACTGTTGCAGTTTTGGGTTCGAACGAGGGATATTCGGACAGAAGTATATATTATATACAAAAAAATCTAAAACATAAATATAAATTTTATAAAAAACAGTTTTTAACAGTCGATTGTCAACGCCTATTAAATCGTTTTTTGAGTTCCTCAGTCAAAGAATAAACTTTTCTTATTTCGTTATTATCAGCTTCATTTCTATTAACTTGAAATTTATAACATTTTGTTTGTTTATTTTTTGTAATAAATTGTTGACGATTTTTGTTATTGAATTAATTAAACTTGGCATTATTTTAAGCACATCGTTGCTATGAATCAACTGCCAAAACAAAATAAAAATTAAATACGCTTCCATTTTCACCTTATGATTATCCTTAGCATATTCATAAAATATTGTTTTAATATAAAATTAAGACTGAAGGAAAAGAACAGTAAATTTAATCAAACGATATTATATTCGAAAAATATTATTAAAACCAATGATAAAATAATAAACTGTACATAAATATATCTTAGATTCTCTTTTGAGAAACGCAATTGCGCTGTGCTGCGCTTCGAATTGAGTTCAAGTTGGATTTTAATTTAAATTCTCATAGATTCTTATGAAAATACATCAAAATCTCATTTGATTTTACTTCTGTTTTATTGAGAAAAAAATATTAAAACGAGCATACAATGTTTTATTTAATAAATTAAACGAGTTAGAGACTTTATATTGACTGCTTAATAAAGATAAGGCAGCTTTTGGAAGTTTTAGGTATCCAGGTGTTTTTGTGACTTTTTAGTCATTAGCCGCCGGAAAAGTCGATACCAGATTTTTTGTACAAAACATATAATTTACTGAAACATGCGGACGGCAGGGTCAAATTGGCGAAACTTAAAAATCCGTCGAGTGATCGTCGGTTTGAGAGTTTCTGTTGTGGTCGTCGATGATTCAATTAGTAATAAGCCGTATGGAAAGTGAGTCATGTTCGTCTAGTCATTAGTGATGTGACCGAGTTTCACATATTTTAAAATGGTCCTATGATACGATATATGATTATTATGAATGTATAACGAAGCCAAGTAAGAACCAATCGCATAGGTCATAACTCCATATTTAATATCATACCTATTATAAAAGTTTGTTTTAAGTCAAGTTAGGCGACCGTGTGATAATTAAAAAAAATTGTAATGCTTATTCGATGTAAGACTATAAGTATTTAAAAAAAATAATCAGAGTTTTTGTGCTAACTGATAATAATAATTAGCTTTTGAAATTTTGCGTGGCTATTGTGCAAATGTGGGTGTTCTCCCGATGTTTAATGTTTTTCGTCGGTTTTTGTAAATATTTTCATTTTATTAAAATTCATAGTATTTTGTTTTTCATTATTTTTTAATGCATAGGTACATATAAGAAATTTTCTATGAGTTGTATTAGCTCATTATTGGAGAATTTTCAATACCAGATATGTACGACCTAACTTGATTTTATTTAATCATCAAAATATTTATCCGTGAGATTAGGAAAATGTAGGTAAACCTAATCTATGATGATCGATCTGAATTAAAATTATAATCCCTAATTCCGATTTCCCAGACACGATTGACATTTAAAAACACTAAGGTCCGTATAGGATCCGAACCCAGGTCTTTCAGGTCAATAGTCAGAGATTTGTACTACTCGTCTATCGTGCTAGTCATTAAATGACATGCATTTTTCTAGTCACTACCCAAGATATTCTCGAAATCTTGCTCCTTTTAAATATTTCTGTGTCATATTATCAAAGGGTTGTAAAAAGTTATGATATCAAGCTCTCATTTAAATGAAAGACACGCTCTTTTAACACATTTTTACGAATGGACCCGTTGCCGATTGTCATGCGGGAAAGCAACGAAAATTCCGTTTTCGCAATAGTAAACAAGGCTTCATTTAAATAATTTACAAATTAAAATGAAACATCGCACGTTCGACCGTCCCGGCATGATTTATTCCCGGGATTTAGCATTAATGAGCAAACAAACTGCGGCAAACTTGTGGCCTTCGAGAGAGAGAGACAAAGTTGCCAGGTCGCACACACGGCCAACACAAACGGACCCTTTTTCGGGGGCGAAGGGCAAACAGAACGCAAGTTCAGCAGGGGCACCACTGCCGCGATAAGGGCGTGAAAATTGACCGAAAGTTTGGCCGAAAGGCCCCGCGATTCATTAGCGTCGAATCAAGTTTTTGGGGAGTTGGCGCGTCGAGCGGAAAACCCGCCAACGTGCATAAACGCTACACATATATAAAGGCCCTTCTTTGGACGGGTATCGAAACTTACTTGGACGGAGAGTGTTTTAGTTTTGAGCGATCTTGGCGAGTTTCAGTTTCGGTGGTGCGCGTCGAGAACTTGTTGGTGAATAATTGTGCTGCCAAGTCGCTAAAGTTAAATTACATTGGCGATAAGATAAACATACGCATGTTCGTAATGTTGATCGGTGGTTTTAGTCTGGATGATCAAACAGATTTAAATTGTATTGCTAGAAAACGGATACAATTAAACGCCTAATATCAAAACCAGACATGTCCATTTTTCATGTTTTTGAGTAAAACAACCAAAACCATTATAAATTCCCAGTACCTAAAATATTGAGTCCTAAGATTATTTTCAAAAAATTCTAATTGGTATCAGAAAAAAGTATTCTGGGTCGTTGACAACCGATACACAAATATTTTTACTTGGAAAACAACAGCAATAATTGCACGTGTTTTTGTGCAAGAAAACCTTGTTTTGAAAAATTCCAAGAAATAGAAACGGATTGAGAATATAATAGACACACCTTATTGTATTCAGGCGATGTTTATTTTTTTGTATTATGTAAAAATTTAACTTTAAAATAAATAGGTTTGAATGTAAGGGTTGAATTGCGGCTCATTCAGCACCACACACATCATCAAATAATTGTAAAGTATACTTTCTCAACCCTTCTGCCCAGAAACATATCCATGTGCTACAATTTTGCACAGCGTTTTAACAAAAGTGAAATTCTAGTTATTTTATTAATTTATTTATTATATTAATAATAGTAGTTTGAGATTTAAATTTGAACAGATTTTAATTATAGATATTAATATTTTTTAATTAGCACGCTTTATGTCTAATATAGTTTTTAATTTTGAATTTTATGGTATTTGTGTGCTTAGCTCTAAATGAGCCGTGGAGCATTTGGTTTGGTTTTAATATCGACACTAAAACACAACGTAAATCCGTAGCTTTTAAAGAGTTTCGCGGCCATTGGACCCCGTTTTACGGATAATTAAAGCGAAATCTTTTACGAGTTTGTCTGCAATAACTTGCGCAATTAATGCAGATCGGCTTTGGGTCTTGAGGCTGGCAGTAAATAAGGCCCGGCGACCGATTATGGGTCACCGCTGGCCGCACGAACAAACATAACCCCTTCGGTACCGTCTAATAAACAATAAGAAACAAACTTAGCGGGAGGCAAGAGGTTAGAACTACAGGACGATTCAATACATATTAGCAATTGATTTTATTATATATAAAATATATACAATTTAATTAAGATTGTTTGAAAAATATAAAAATGTAAGATGCGTCACATTATTCTTTGTTGGCAAATTTGTCGATGTTAATTTAGCGCGAATTTTGCATCACGCTGTGCACGCTGTATAAACAACACACACAAACCACAATTTCACCCCGCTAGATAAATTTGCGATGCAAATTGATTCACACCGCCTGGCGGGATGTACCGGGATAGATCCACTGGGATGAGCAGTGATTTCAACACTCGAGCAACAACATCGAACGTTGTTGTTCTTGGACGATGACATAAATTATCCGAGCGGTCGGCTAATAAATGTTTTCGGCCTTAGCAAGAAATAAAAAAATTATGTATACATTCAAAGATCTTGTCGTTCTGTAACGTGGAGTATAAAAACATTATGTTTTTGTAGACCTTATGAGAAATCACATAAAATAAAATTGCGAATGTTTTACGTGTTTAAATTACACTATACAGTTTGATTTTAAATCGAAGAATCGAGATGTGACTTTATAGACGTGTGCTAAAAGTTTCATATGTCAAGATAGTATCCAATAACAAAATTCTCTTCATGATAGGACACTATAAAGAACTTCTTTCAACCATCAAAAAAGGAAGATGGAGTACCTAAAACACGCGATTCGATGGTTTTTCATACTTCAATAATAGGTAAAATGAATCGAAAGAAAGAAGGTATCTTGATTGCAAATGAAGGGATGACAGCCAGTACTATTTAACAGCGTTATGAAGCATATATAGTAATTTAATACATTGCCACAGCACCGATGTTAGAAAAGATATTTTCAAAAGTTTTTCAGCAATTTAAAGTCATTTTCAGTGAATTTGACAATAATTATGTTTGAAGGGGGAAAAAATCAGATTTTAATATATATGTATTATATATACATATATATTTAAAAGATG